>NC_090929.1:496945487-497547654 GCF_040938575.1 Ambystoma mexicanum
TGTGAAAGAAAGAGGGAATATCGAATGACTGATTCACATGGAATTTCTAGATTAATTTAGTGGCAAAACGTGGGTGAGTGCGCAATATCACCTTATCTTTGTGGATAGTCACAAATGTGTCTTGAATTAAGAGGGCCTGCAGTTCACATACTCTCCTTATCGAGGTAATGGCCACCAGAAAGGCAGTCTTATAGGGGAGGGCCTTAAGGCTAGCCTTGTGCATGGGTACGAAAGCTAGTCTCATTAATCTTGTGTGAACAACATTCAGGTCCCACTCGGGAGTTGGGTTGGAAATAGGAGCGTGAAGTCTCTTGTACCCTTCAATGAAGGCTTTAATCACAGGAACCTTCGACCATGAAACCATGCTCTGAGATGTGGTGTATGCAGAGAGAGTGACAAGGTGGACCTTTAGGGAACTGAAAACAAATCCAGAGTCTAAAAGGTGTGTTAGATAAAGGACTGTATCTTTAGGACAACAGTCAATAGGATTGATGTTCTTAGTATTGCACTAGATGACTAAACATTTCCACTTATTGGAGTAACAATGTCTGGTGATGGGTTTCCGTGCCTCACTAAGTATGTCCATATATCTTTGAGGGAGTTGGAGATGCCCAAGTTGGGCGTTTGGGGGCACGGATGCAGTGTTTTCCCCTAGTCTTGTGACAGCATGTTGTACGGGCATGGCAGTTTCCTGGGAGGGGAGACTGACATTCTCATGAGATGGGAGAACCATGGCTGCCAAACCCAAATTGGGGCCACTAGGATCATTGTGATTGATTCCTGGTGCATCTTGTGCACTATTCTGTTGAGGAGGGTAATCGAGGATGGGGGGGGGGGAAACATAGTCAAAATTCCTGGACCATGTTATCCAGAGACCGTTCCCTTTGGACCGCCTTCTTCTGGTACTTGGTGGCGCAATCTGGGCATTGGGCATTCGCCAGAGTTGCGAAAAAGTCGATATCTGGAAAGCCCCATTCTGCAAAGCTATTGAGTAGAATGTGCTCTTGCAAATGCCACTCTCGCTCTACGGGTAGGTGCAAGTCTCTGCTGAGCACGTCTGCCAGAAGATTGTGTTCCTCTGGAACATGTCGTGAGAGAAGGAATATGTAACGTTTGAGTTCCCACTTCCAGATGTTCTGGGACAGTTTGGATAGCCCTAGGGAGTGAGTGCCTCCCTGTTTGTTAAGGCAGTACATAGCCTTTGTACTGTCTGTAAAGACAAGCACCGTCTTCCCCTGAAGATGTGCTTGGAAAGCTTTTAGGACTTTAAACACTGCAAGCAGTTCCAACAGATTGATATTATTGGATGCTACTGATGGGGTCCACATGCCATGCGCTGTCAGTTGAAGGAGGTGAGCCCCCCTCCACCCCACCAGAAGTGTCTGTGGTGCGAGTAGCTTCTACTGTGTGGGTGGGAAAGGTTTTCCCCTGCAGAAGGTTTTCCTGTGACCATCACTGCAGAGACTGAACCAGGGCTATCGAGACAACCACTAGATCGTCCCACTGCTGGCCTGACACCATTGACTCGAGAGCCATTCCTGCATGGGGCGCATGCGCAGGTGAGCCTCTGGAACTAGGAAGACACAGGATGCCATCATCCCAAACAACCGCATGGCTTTGCGCACAGTTACCTGTTGACTGGCTACATAGTGAGGGATCTGGAACTGCATGTTTTCAATTCTTGTTAGAGGGGAAGACGTGCCAGTCTTCGGTCCGAATCAGGTCCCCCAGAAACTGTTTGAATTGGCTGGGGACCAGACTTGATTCTTCTCTTTGATAGAGAACCCTAGATTGAAAGGGAGATCCATGGTCCGTTGGGTATTTCCCAGACATGTTCCATACGAGCCTCCAGTTATGAGCCAGTCATCGAGCTAAGGATACACTGGGATGGACTGCTTGCACAGGAGAGCCGCCGCTACTGCTAGTACCTTTGTAAACACCCTTGGGGCTGAGGCAATGCATAAGGGGAGGACACTGAAGTGATAGTGAGTGTCCTCTGACTTGAATCCGAGGTACTTTCTGTGCGCTGACAACATTGAAATATGAATGTATGCATCTTTCATGTCCAATGTGGCCATGTAATCCCCTTGACGCAGCAGTGGCATTACTTCCTGAAGAGTCGTCATCCTGAACTTTTGTGGTTTGACATTTATTGCAGGATGCAGATCTAAAACGATGTTGATGGTGCCCTTTTCCAGCAGGACCTGGACCTCGTCCAACAGGACACTCAGTTGGTCTGATGGGTCGTCTGCTTCTTGGTGGATGGTACCATGGTGCCTGGAGGAATTCGATCCTCTCCCACGTGTGGGTAAAAGATGTTAGATGTCCCCTGACTGGGGAAGTGTGGGAGGGGACCCATACTGCCGAGCCATTTGGAGGTGGAGGCTGGAGAGCCTCTGGAAGCAGAGTTTCTACCTCTGCCTTTTCCCGGTCGAAAAACCTCTTTGTTGTGGAGACTGAACCACTGGACGAGCCCTGCCCAGAAGCCCATTGGATTACCCTCGAGATGTACTGTCCTTGTGTAGAGCGGGAGAAAGACTGCTGCAAAAGGGCCAGTGGGTATTGTAAACTCCTCGCTGGGCAAAGGATTTGGCCAAGATCTGACTGAGCGAATTTAAGGATCTTGCGCTCCTTCTTGGCGGTTCCTAAAGCCTCATTGACTGCCTTACCGAAAAGGGCATCATCCTCCACTGGTTTATTAAGGTGGGAAGCCAGGGTTTCCGGTAAACCCTGAATTCTCAGCCAGGCATGGCACTTGTGAAGAGTCCCTTGGGCAAGGATGCATCCCCCAGTCTCCACAGAGTCTAAAGTATTCTTAAGAATATTCTGCATGAATCGTCGACCCTCCACAACTACAGCTAGAAGGTGGGTGTGAGTGGGTTCCGGAACATCCTGTAGGCAGTCTTGAACAAGTTCTCACTGACCGTCACTGTAGCTCATCAGGAGCGTAATGTTCTTGGCAATCTGGGTGCAAAAGGCGGCATAGGAGGCGACACGTTTGCTAAAGGCATACCATTTTTTGCAGTCCTTGTCAGAAGAAAAACTCAAGCACTTTTTTTTCATGTGGTCATGACAAGGGAGTCTGGAATGGCACAGTCCCGATGTACAGTGGGTCTGAAGGTGCCGGGCAAAACATTTTCTCCACTCTGGGACTGACAGCATGAGTGAGCGATAGTGCTAACTATGAGGGGGAAGGTGCTTTTTCAATGAGTTTAGCAAGGGGATAGCCCGGTTGACCAGGACCTTTTCTTTAAGGATGTTCCCCACAAAGTCAGAGTCAGGGGCAGCTTCTTCGGTGGTGATACAATGGCACACCGAAACGATACAAGAATACTTAAAGAATGAAGAGTTAACGGAGGAAACAACGTAACATACATACAAATTGGAGGAAACCATACATACAAAGATAAGTAATCAGATAAGTAGTGAATGTATATATGCAGAAAGGCAAGGTAGATGAGTCACACAGAAGTTTGCTACAGTAGAAAACATAACTGGGGTGAAGCGGGCATGTTGGAAAGACAGACGTCGGCTTTGAATAATACTAAGTAAAAGGCTTGAAGGAAAGAGACCAGGACTGCAGAGCCGACAGAGGCTGGAAATAGAAATTTGTGCATGAACAAAGAATAGCTGTTGGCCAGAGATCAAGGAAGCCACAGCGAGAAGCTACTGAAGGGTACAAGGGGAGTCAACGAGGATAAGCAATGTACACAGGACATATTTCTATTAGATCAAGTAAATGAGTGAACATTTGTGAATGCCAAGTATTAACGAATAAAGATGCAGAAAAGTATATGTGAGACGGGACAACCAACTCTCCAGAGGCTGAAGAGGGTAATGACACCCAGGATAATTGAATTAAATAGCACTAAATAGAAGGCGAGAGCCAAAATCGTCGTCTTCTCACACGTGGTATAAGACCAGGAAAATGAGGCCTATTCATAAGCTTCAGGGGACAAGAACTATTTACCTTAACTCCCTTAAAGTTCCAGAGAAGTGAATATCATGCAAGGTCAAGTACAAAGGAGACTCCTTGGCTGAAGGCTTGGACGATGATAGATGGTAGACTTATTGGGCAAGTGTGCAGTAGTCTGATGTTCTCTGCATCTGGGTTTTCGTTTTGCTTACGTCTTATTGTTTTCACCGACATACGAACTACAAACATGGCGCTTACTTATTTGGTCTGATCCTTTGAGTAGGACCTAATGGAAATAGTTAAAGGACCATGGGTTACCTAGACAACCCTTGTAAACCAACAAGCAATCGGTGCCCATTCCTCACACAGACGATAGGATATCAAGCTGAATTTGAACGGTAAACTGCAGCACTATTCTCCTGTGCTCCCAGGGGATTTTTAGCTTTATACTTGAATATTGTGCAACCGAGCGTTCCCTCTTTTACGCTCGCACTTTAAACACATGTTCTGATAGGAACACACAGTAATTCTCTGTTTCTTTGTGTTACGAATGAAATCTTTTTGCCGCAGACTGAGTCAAGTAGTTCCCAATGAATATCACGGCACTCTACTGGTTACATTATCGTGCGCGCCGAAAGTCGATTAGAGGAAGCATTCAATATTATTTTCATTATGTACATAACTTTAGTGCTGGCGTACACAGTAAGCTTCTGAGACACAGTTGTACAAATGCAAGTTCATATCTAGATCAAAGTAAACATTTATTGATGGATGTTAGTGTTGCGAATAAACTATTCGGATAGAATTCAGTGTTTCCGTGGAAAGACCCACAACTGTGAAATCAATATCATCGAGCCCAACTTTCTATACTCCTAACGGCATATTATGACTGAATGATTTGAACAGTCAGGCACCGTGTCCATATTTATGGGATAGCCAAAACCACACCAAGTTACTCGTTTAAACGTAGATATACACTGATATCGGATTTCACAAATGATGTATTCCACGCACTTCAATCACATATTGATAATGACATTTTGCAATCAATCTTACTTGGGGGATTTATCCCATGATACCATGTTTCCACTGAATTGAAACAATTTTGATCGGAGATTTAGGTAAGGCCCCCAAGGGCACAGCTTCATATTTCTTACTTATAGTGTACAATGTTAAACAACTTCACATAACACAGAGTCTTATTGCAAATATACAGACTAACGTGTTGTTTTCTATCTTTTGTTTTCCAAAATTTTTTTGTTTATATGATTTTAACATGTGGTGTTTTTCATTTTTCTTATCCTGAACTTCCACCCCGTCACCCCTCCGTATTTCTCTGTGATTGCATGTTAAAATTACTTTATGTATTTTGATTTCAAATACATATTTTTCCTTGTTACCGTAACTACATGTCTATTAGTAAAGTCATTGGCCCTGATTTGAAGAAAACTACTGGTGTGTCGAAACACGTGTTATCCAAGAGGGCACTTAAAAATGTACATAAACTTCAGTTTCTAATTCACATTACTGTGGCGCTTTTCCTGAAGTGTGGAGCAAATACTTTTCTGATTGCTTTTTCAAGGGGTGGGGGTCGAAAACCCCTTTCTTGCCCCACACCAACTGCAACACTTTTTTGAATACCATTATTTAACCAGGCGCATGGAAATACTCTTAGTTGGTAGAAAACAAAACCCCACCAGTGTGGTATAACTTACCTTTCCAACAATCTCCCTACCCTCTGTAACCTCACCTCTCTTCACAATTCCTTCCTCCTACTTCCCAGCCGCATCCCTCACATTCTTCTCCCACACTGTACCCTTCTCTCGCTTACCAATCTCTCTATAGCTCTTCTAAAGATTTCCGCTGTTGTACGTTCCTGTCTACTTCACAAATGGTGACCGTGATTTCCCTCACCAAGCTGGTACACTTTTTAATCTGGACCCCTCCATCTAACTGACCCACTATATCTATAGTATAGATATGACCACATTTACCAATCCCTAGGGCTTCCTCCCTGCAGCACTTCATTATTGCATGCTCTTCTCCTTGTGGACCCTCTTTTTTTAACTTTATTTTAATTTCTCATGAATGCAGTAAGCAAATAGACATACAACTACAATGTTGTAAGTTAGGGCAGAATTGTACAGATAGGACATTTACAACCAGATAAAAACCAAAAGGTGCGCTAATATCCTTGCATCTAAATTTCATATTCAGTTTAGCAAATTCTCAGAGGTTTAAGTGTACACAAAAGGGTCTACAACCACAATGGAATTCCTTTGTGTGATATTCTACATTCTAGGACTCCCAAACCTGCTGAATTTTATCAAGGCATGTTCTGGGGGCACCCCGAATAGACGCACAGCTTAGCAGTAGACACTGTGCACAATTTTACATTCTGTTCCTGCTCATTACACTGGGGGAGATTGACGAGCCATTGTTTCGAAGGAGGGGTGGACTTTGCATCCATTTCTTAGCAATCAGCGACTGTGATATTGGCATGCCATGCTTATAAAGTGCTAGTGTCGTTTTCCAAATGTGTTCAAATATACCCAGAACACACACCTTGGGTGACCTAGTTAAAGTTTCCACCATCACAGCCCAAACTTTCTCCCAAAACGTATCTATGGGCGGGCAGTACCAGGACCTATGCAAGAAGTTGGCGGCAGGCACCCCACACATCACACAGTAGTTACCACTAGTTTGATTTGGATGGATGTAAGAATTTAAACTTCAACAGTCTATGGGTGTATGCATTTGCTCCATGAGCATTGGTCAGTTGTTTACCTAGACTGTTGTGCCATTTACCCTTAGTGATTGTACTCATCTGCTTCCACTTGGTCATAAATTCACAATAAACGTGATGATTATTAGGCTGTCATTGGGGGTTATTGGCAAGGATGAAATCAATTTCCTCATAGATGGCCAGCGACGGATGTACCATAGTAAATATTTGCTATTCCTCCACCCCCACAACTCACACATTGTATGATGGCACTCTCAGGAAAAAGGTATTCCCCGTGTATCAGCCTCAACCTTGCAAATCATTTTATGAACAACTCCTCAAAGGTGATCAGGAAGCCAGGCTTTGCGGACATAGGGCACATTCGATACAGGCATACATTGGCATATGGTCTTTTATATATACCAGTACCCAGCACTAAATATTTGAGCAGTGCAGTTCTATAATTCTAATTCAAGGACGCCTAGACCACGAGCCCCCAATGGCTTTAGAATAGATGACCAATTTGTTATGTGGTGTTTTGCACCCCATACAAACGTAATGGTCATCTCACGCCGTTCAAGTCTCAGCTTTTCTCACAGTTTAAGAAACAGATGAACAAGTTACTTACCAACTGGTAACGTTCTTTCGATAGGATGTTCCTCCAACGTATTCCTCATCTTAAATGTATTCCATCCAGCTTTAGCTGCTTCGGAAAACTTTTTCGGCAGAGGGTGCCATGCGTCGATGTCGTCGAGTCGATGGTCCCTCGAAGGCCTCCGTCGAGGGTGACGTCATCGGGTGTAAAAGTAGCACTCGTGGCGCCCATTGTCTCAGTTCTGTTTTTCCCCCTTCATTATTGATTTTTCACTGTGAAGACTGCGCCGGCAGACAGGTATTTGCCTTGTGAGAGTTAGAGTGGCAATAGCCCAGACAAATCTACAGAGGGGTAGGATGGGAGGGCGATGAGGAATACGTTGGAGGAACATCCAATCGAAAGAACGTTACCAGTTGGTAAGTAACTTGTTCGAGTGGATTGTGTCCTCCAACGTATTCCTCATCTAAGTTAGACTCCCAAATCAGTATGGACAATTTCTCTGGAGGAGGATCAGATTGTTTCAATACCCTTAGATGGCTGAATATAGTACTGCTTTACCAAATTTCAGCTCCTTAGACTGGGAAGCATCCAGGCTATAGAATTTTGAAAAAGTATGCATGAGGACCAAGTTGCTGCTTCACAAATGGACCTTATGGGAACACCTCTTTGTAGGGCTGTCGAAGAGGCGATGCCTCTAGTGGAATGAGCTCTTAGACCTTCTGGTGGGTCTTTGTGCTCATCTGTAGCATTCCGAAATACAAAGCACAATCCAGCATGATATTGTTTGCTTAGTCACTGACTGACCCAATTTCTTTCCTGTGTAGCAAATAAACAGTTGATTGTCCATTCTAAGCTTAGAAGGCCTAGAGATGTAAAACCTTAAAGCTCTTTTTGGATCCAACCTGTGTAATCTTTCCTCCTCCTTACTAGGATGAGGTGGAGGATAGAATGCGGGTAAGACAATTCTTTGACTTAATGTTACGCTCACCTGGAATCCCACAGGGGCGTCGATCTGAACTGGACAGCTGCGGTCTCCACCAATGTGACGCGTAGTGCCGAGATGACAGACTGGACTGGCTCACCTAGCTTTGTTTGCTTGGCCCGTAGGAGTATTATTCTGCAAATGGAGAAAGGGAATTAACCACCCGTGGTGTTGAGCGTTAACCCCCACCCCCGCTGTTCTCCCCACTGATCACCTTTAACGCCCACTCTAATAGTCTCACCTGATGGTTTGGAAAGATGAGCTCTCCATCCTGCATTGAGCGCAGGGGTGCGTAGATAACCAGTTACTTCCCTGGTTCGAAGGAATTGGTGAGTGCCAGAACAATATTGACTCTGAGATTTTCGGCAAGACGCTGTAAGTATATAGTTCGTAAGAGTTCAAATGTCTGACTTTCACTCTTGTCCGATTCCTTGCACCTTGAAGCTTGACCCTAGCGAAGAGTTCCTCGTGGCAACCGGTAACATTCAGGTAAGGATTTGTATTATCCAACACAGTTCGATAAAATAATGTCAGTATGCAACCTGTTGCTTTCTCCCTTATTCAAGTGCTGAGAGAAATTATGAAGTCTCGGGGAATAATGCCTCCGGCGGTAAAATTAGGTAAGTCTATTGTGGTGAGGAGGATTCCCCTCGTTTGTCCCTTTGTTTCACCTTGCTGTCCTTTTCTTCCGCTTAGGGGCCGGGGTATGGCGAAGATGCGGTGGAGGCTGCGCCGACTCGTGAAGAGGAATAGTACCCCCGGCGGTAAAATGAGGTAAGTCTATGAGGGGTAACTAATATTGCCTCTGTTTATTCCCTTGGCTCACCTTGCTGTTCTTGTGTTCCCCTTAGGTGCCGGAGTGCGGCGGGAACATGCAGAAGGATGCGGTGGATAGTAAAGATGCTGCGAAGGCCAGAGAGTTCAGCGCGGCGCTGCAGCAGGCGAGGCGACGCGCATAAAATAACTTCTTTCTTCCAGCTCGAAGGCGCCGTGGTTCGGGAATTCAGGTAAGGATCAAAGGTATTGCTCTTGTTCTAACCTTTTCTCCTTCTTTCTCCCTTTTCTAGGAGCTCCAGACTCGAGGCGGGCGTGGCAGAAGACTGGATGCAGACTTGCAGGCACAGTGAGCGTTACGCTGCTAGATGCAGAATAACGCGAAGCGTGTGCTGCTCTTCGGGCGTGGTTTAAATAGCCTCCAAAGTAGTCCCAGGTAAGTAATTCCTCCCCGACCCCACCAGAGTAAAAAATAGTCCCTAGGTAAAGTAGTCCCTTCCAAGCCTCTTTTGGCTTGGAGCTCTTGCAGCATGGTCTGCATCAGGTAAGTTTGCAGCATGGTCTGCATCAGGTGAGTTTTAATCTATGAGCCTGGCGCCAGGACTGACTCTCCATATGAGCCTGGCGCCATAGACGCCAGGACAGCACCAAAATGGCCCCTAGCAGGGGTTGTTGGGCTTGCTTGGAATAACCTGATGCCTGCTTCCGGGGCTGCTGGACTTTATCTGGATCCCCGGGGGTAGGCATCATGACACTTAAATGAAAATCAGATACCACTTTAGGTAAAAATGAGAGTTTAACCCTCAACATAACTCTGTCCATATGGAACATAGTATAGGGTGGCCCAGAAGACAGTGCCTGCAATTCGCTCACTCTTCTTGCAGATGTTAAAGCAACTAGGAAAGCAGTTTCCCATGTCAGTAATCTTAATGGACAAGTGTGCATAGGCTAAAAAGGAGCACACATTAAGAATTTTAGGAATAGATTGAGATCCCAAATTGGGACTTGGAAAGGGTGAGGAGGGAACACATAAGTGAGTCCTTTTAAAAATTGCACTATCAAAGGAATTTTGAAATAGGAGCATTCTTCCGAAGAGCGCTTGAAGATGGAAAGCACCGCAAGATAACCTTTAATGGTTCCAACATTTAGACCTCTATGTGCTAGGGACAGGAGGGAGGAGAATACTTCCGGAATAGAACAAAAAAGGATCGACATTCTTTTCTCTGCACCAGTTGCAAAACTTTTTCCAACGGCAACGGTATAGAGACTTTGTTGCTGGCCTTCTTGCCGAAAACAACACCTCCATGACGTCATATGGAAGGTTCCAATCCTTGTATCTCAGCTTTCCAGATACCAAGCGTGAAGGTTGAGCGTTTTGACCTGTGGATGGAGAACCTGACCCTCCATTTGAGAGAGAAGGTTCTCTCTCTGAGGAAGACGTACTGAGGGACAGATGGACATGTCTAGAAGGTCCGGGTACCATGTTCTCCTGGCCCAATCCGGGGCAATTAGGATCATGCGGCTCCCGAAGCGTCTCAGTCTCCTGATCTGAGGAATGACGGGAATCGGAGGGAACGCATATAATAGTGGGAAATTCCACTCCCCTACAAATGCGTCCCCCAGGGCTCCTCTAGGGGAAAATTCCCTTGAGCAACACCTTTCGCACTTCTGGTTGATTCCGTCGCAAATTGGTCTACTTGAGGGGTTCCCCAAAGGGCGAACATCTCTTGATTTGATTAACTTCCTGAGCCAGTTCCCACTCGTGGGACACCGTGCCCTGCCTCCTCAGAGCATCTGCCGTCATATTCTCCTCCCCGGCTAGGTGAAGTGCCGTTAAAGAGATTCCTTCTTGAATTGCCCACTACCAGAGCTGCATTGCCTCTCTGCACAGAGGTAGTGACCCTACACCTCCTCTTTTGTTTAGATAATGCATGGCCACTGTGTTGTCCGTCATTATCAGGACATTTGTTCCCCCCCGACAGACAGCAGGAAAGCTTTCAGCGCTAGTCTGATTGACCAACGACCGCTGATTGTCAGATCGTTGGCATGAGCTCCCCATCTCTTGAGTGAGGCGTCCGTCACTACTGTGATGTCCGTGCATGGTTGCCAAAAAAAGTTCTCCTTTCAGGATAGTCTCTGAACAAGTCCACCATAGAAGATCTTGACGAACCTTGTTCGGAATCTGGAGAAGATCCGTCATGACCCGAGAATTGGGACCACTGAGTCTTTAGAGCCCATTGAAGGGATCTCATTCTCAGACGTGCCTCTGGCACCAGAAAGATGCAAGATGCCATGAGGGCGAGTAACCTTAAGAAGTCGTAGGCCTGAGGATTTTGGGCATTTGGGAATTTGGAAACCATCTAAAGACTACCTTGAGCCCTCGACCTGGGAGGCGAGCTCTTTCCCAGGGATGTGTATAATACGGCTCCTATATATTGGAGCCGTTGAGAAGGTGTCATTTGTGACTTCTTGAAATTGAGGGAGAAGCCCAGTCAGTGGAGGAAGTGGCAGGTGACTTTCAGGTGATCTAGTGCCTGTTCAGCAGAACGTGCTCTGACCAGCCAATCGTCCAGGTAGGGGTAGAGTGAATCCCCCCTCTCCTAAGGTGCACTGCCACCACTACCATCAGTTTGGTGAAGACCCTCGGGTGGAGGTCAATCCGAAACTGATCGTGTGAGTCGCCATCTACGAACCTCATGTATTTTCTGTGCTTGGGATGAATCGGCACATGAAAATAAGCATCCTGGAGGTCCAATGACACCAACCAATCCTGGAGTTAAAGGGCCTGAAGGATCTGAGAAAGGGTAACCATCTTGAACTTGTCCTTCTTGAGGAACTTGTTCAAGTTTCTTAAGTCCAGGATGGGTCTCAGTCCTCCGTCCTTTTTGGGGATCAAAAAATATGGGGAGTGCCATCCCATGTTCCTCTCCGCTGCAGGTACCGGTTCTATAGCACCTTTCTCCAGCAGGGTTAAAACTTCCTGCTGTAGGAGCGGGTCTGAAAACTTCAAAGTGTGTCTACCTGGTGGATTGCTTTGAGGTTGCGTTAGAAAAGGAAGGCAGTAACATTGGGCTATTATTTCTAGAGCCCAAACATCTGAAATAATGGCTCGCCATTCTTGCAGATGCTGCGACAGCCTGCCTCCTACAGGTGTCTTGTGATGTAAGTCCTCAAAGCGGTTTTGAGGCGGTTGCTGCTGCCGCTGATGGCAGAGAGGCTGTAGCTGGAGCTAGCTTTGCATGTTTTCCTCATACACCGCGAGCAACCTTTCTCTGGCCTCTTTTGACTGACCATTCCTCTCGCCTTTCCATATGAGGAGTATTAACGATAGGATCGTCCCCTCCAAGATTGACTTGATGCACGAAAAGGCTGAGGTTGCCTGATGGAAGCTCCCAAAGACTTGGCAGCTGCCTTTGAGGTCTGCAACCTCTCAAAGCTCTCGTCAGCCTTGCTGCCAAAAAGGTGAGACACGTCAAAGGACATGTTTAGAAGACGGTTCTGCACGTCTGGAGCAAAACCAGACTTCCATAACCATGCAAATCTGTGCATTACCGTGCTAGTGCCGATGGACCTGCTCACACATCAACATTGTCCAATCCAGACTCAAGTGATTCCTGCATTGCCTACTTTCCATCGCTAACATTGGCTAGGAATCCTTCCCTTTCGTCCCCTTCTGGTATGTGCTCAGTCGCCATCGCAATGCACTCCCACAGAGTGTACGAAAACATTGCCAAGGCACATGTGGAGTTGGCCGATTTTAATGCCATACTGTTACGCTCACCTAATATCCAAGGGGATGCCTGTATGCCCTGGTTGCCGGATTCCTCCCCAGATGTGCTCAATTCGGGATGATGTCTTCTATGGCAGGTGGGCCTGAAAACACAGGACTGGACTTAGGCTCACATTTCGTTTCCTCCCACCAGCCCCTTGGACTCTACCTGAAGGCCCCTCTCCTTGTTATGATATCTGGCGTGCTCTCCGTCCTGCTTTCTGCGCAGGGGGCGTGTAGTTTTCTGTGGATTAAAGCGACCGAGTTAACTTCACTGATGCCAACCCATTCAAGTGTCTTTAAAGAGGTAAGTTCGATTATAGTAGTGTTTGAGGGCCTTTGCTTTCTTTCGGGCTATTAATGTCTTTCCCCGATTGTTTCCCCCTTAGGTATGCAGAGGTTCGCTGGGTGCGCTGCTTGGGTTGGGCTCCTGCCGGGATTTATGGACACTGAGTGTATGAAGAAAGGTAGGTTCAGTGCGAAGTGCGGCGCGCTAATGTCTTTTTGGGCTAACCTGTATTCTTAATTCCTTTTCAGGTTACGATGGTCTTTCTGGGCGTGCAGTGATTTCCGGAGCGGAACCGGCCAAGATATGCCCAGCCAGATGAGGAGATTTTGGTTGCTGCTGTGATTGCCGTGAGTAACCCGTTTAACGTAGTCCCTTTTTCTCACCTCCCAAGGTGCTTCGTTCCGGTGCGTGCGCGATGTCCTGAAGATGATGCCAACGGGATGGGAGACCGACCAGCTGGGATCGAAGGATGGAAGACTGCAGGTAAGCTGGAACTGCTAATGATGTTCTTTTGTCTCATCTGCAGGTCTGCGATTCCAGGAACGCCAGGTGCTGGTCTCTGAACACGGTGAGCATTACGCTGCTGGCTGCAGAATAACGCAAAGCACGTTCTTTAGCTTGGGTGTGGTTTATATAGCCTACCCTGTAAAGTAGTCCAGGTAAAGTAGTCCTGGCTACCACACCCTAAAACACTGCACCGCACAGTCTGGTTCTTAGGGACTAGACTGTGCGGGTGCCTCCATGTGGGCTGCAGGCCTACACATAAAAAGTAGTCCCTTCAAGTCCCATTCCAAATATGAGCCTGGCACCAAAGGCGCCAGGACTGACTCCAGAGTCCCCGGTGAAAATGTAAGGCCCTCGGGGCCCCAAATGAACCCCAAGCCCTAACCCTACACGGCATGTGACCATGCCAGTGGGGTTGTGGGTCACAGGTCGTGACACATACTCCCAGCTGAAAAGACCTTCCGTGCCCAGCCATCCACATGCTTATCTTCCCTGTCCGGAGGGATAGAAGAAGGGTACGCCAAGTTTATTAGAAGCTGTGGCTGCCTGTATGACCAAACTCTCAGGAGTGGGATGCTTAGACAGATAGCCAGGGTCGCTACTGGCAGGGCGGTATTTTGAAGTAAGGGATTTATTCATTGGCAGAATGGAACCCGGAGTCTCCCAATTTTTGACCACCCTATTTTGCAAGGCTAGGTGAAAATGTAGTATTGGGTCTTCAGTAGGACCATGATCCAATATGTCTGTTAGATCATCTTGGACAAATTGGGCTGGAGGTCTGGCCCATCCTAAATAATTACTTTTGTCATTAGTTGACGGTATGATGGACTGGCATGTTCTCCTGGTTCTGGTCTACCAAAGTCATTTTCAGGAGACGTATCAATACTACTTGCATTGTGCAGTGATTCAACCAAATCCCTCATTCTGCTTTCTTCTGAAATCAGGCATTCTGGGACATTTGGAGTGCCATATTCTAGCCCAAAAGGTACATTCTCCTCATCAGATTTCTCCCGTTCCTCAAAAATCCTAAGAAGAGGTTTGAAAACCTTTTCTGGGAGAGGTGGAGGAGTGTTAATGGGTCCTGAAGGCATCACAGGTCTTGTAGCCTTCTCTTTTGGCTGATCTTGCCGAACTGGAGGCTTCGGCATCGAGGGCTTCGGGGTCGACGTCGACAAAGGCGTCGATGTCATCGACGAAATACCAGTCTTCGACTGTGTTGGATTCTAGGGCATCGAGGCGCTCTTCGAAGACTTGCCCTTCGAAGTGTGTTTGAGGTCACTGACGCTGTCCGAGACCGAACGGTCCACTCGTCTCAAACGGCTTTTCTCGCTCGGCGTCCTAGAAGGTTCTCTATCCTTCCTCTTTCGATCACCCTGGCTCGAGGGTGCACGAGTGTCAGAGCGATGATGCTCCCGGCCGGCTTCCGAGGAAGGCACGGACCGAGGCTTCGCTTTCTCGAACACCTCCATCATTTTGACCCTGAATGCTTCCCATTCTTCGGATGATGAATGTTTAGTGGGACATTTCATCCTTTTCGGGGATTCGTCCAAGGACGAGGTGGAGGGGGACCTGTGGCGTTGTTTCTTCGATTTTTTCAAAGACGAGTGAAAGGAATTGCTTTGGGACCTGGACCAATGCCTTTTGCGTCAAGAAGATTTCTCCTCACGGGACTTCGACGCTAAAGGCTTTACGGTCAGATTCACAACCTACCTGTAGTTTTCCCCTCCTCTCTCGCAAGGCATTCCCCGTCATCGCCTGACACTTCGTAAAGGCCTCCATGTCGTGGCCTTCTCCGAGGCACCACAAACACTCTCGATACGGGTCGGTGATAGACATTTTTGAACCGCACAACTTGCACTTTTTGAAACCCGACCTCGGGGTCGTGGTCGATGACGTGGACATATGTCGTATTTATTTTTCACAGAACTCGAGACGCTCCGAATCTCCGAAGCAACGTATACTGCAGAAAAACAGAACGGAGACCAACGGGCGCCGCACGTGCTACTTATACACCCGATGACGTCACCCTCGATGGATGCCTTCGAGGGACCATCGACTCGACAACATCGACACACGGCTCCCTCTGCTGACATTGGTTTCCGAAGCAGCTAAAGCTGGATGGAATACATCTAAGATGAGGAATACGTTGGAGGACACAATCCACTTGAATGGTGAATACTGCAAGGAAGGCATGGTATCAAGGACAGATAAGTGATCACAGTTCAAGGGTGTTTATTAAACTGTATAGGTAGGGTGGGAAAATGCCTAATCCAAACCTAAATCTAAGATGGGAGCAAGTTACGACCATCAAATCAAAATAAGGCAGTCCTAGTGGAGTCTTGTCATAGAAAAGGGACTATACTAAGAAAAACCTATTGCTAATCTTTGTGCTAAATACAAAAGAGTGTGGGATAGGGCTCAAAGAAATAAAGAAGTGTTCGCAAATAGTAAGTCAGGATGTGGTAGTCCTGGTCTCTCTTGCCCACGTTTTGAGCACGGCACAAGGCGGGATTCTGGAGCACAGCACACACTCAAGCTTTCCCAGCAAAAAATGACTGTTCCGTTTTCAGCTATCAGGATCTTCGATGGCCAAGTCCCTTGTTCTGTAAAAAGTCTCTTGCCTTTGAGGGCCTAATGTATTCAAAATATAACAAAAATAAACTTCCTCTCAGTATGTATGTTGGGTGATGACTTTTAACCCTGGAATTTCCCCTCTTCTGAGCTCTGATCCCCAAACAGTTTTTAGCGATATCAGGACCTTTTGCGGATAGCCTTGCTGCTTCCGATGGCCTGATAGATTCAAATATACATACAAAAAAACTAAAGTTCCTTTTGTCTTATATTTCAGGTGATGATTCTTCAGCTCTGGGTCCTCCCCCTCTTCCGGGCCTCAGACAGCTCTCGAATATCCTCCATCGGGTTCACACTGGCTTTTATTAAAACACTATTTCTCGGTTGCTTTTACGTGCTGTTGGCGTGATGGTTTCTCACCCCTGGATCCCCCTCTTCTGGGAGCAGATCCTTCTCAACTGTTTGCCTTCCATCGGTCGGGTTCACTATGGCTTTCAACACACTTCCCTCTGTGGCATTCACAAATCTTAATGTCTTTTAAACAATTCAAAGTGGACAACCTTCTGCCGGGTTCATTCTTGTCAACACACTGTTCCTTTGGGACTTTAGATTTCACCCCTTTTCATCGGCATCCCTCCTTTGGGTTCACTCTTGCCAATCTCACAATTTCTTCTACTTTCTTATGATGTGGGATTCAAGTCCCTTATTTACGATCATCTGTAGGACAAAAGCCTTCGACTGTAGATAGGATTTTACTAGACCCCCGTATGACCACTTTGACCCACTTCTCACCTTTCCCAATGCCTTCCGGTACTAGTAGTGTCAACTATCGGGTAATCACCCAGTTTCTCGAGTGAGCACCCACCTGGTGCCTGGCTCATCTGCAGCTGGCTTTCCCCTTTCACAATGACAGTTCTTCATACGTTTTGCAATCAGCCGTTAGCTACTTTTGTTTAACACAGTTTGGTTTCTTTATCAGTTCTCCCTTCGACTCACCAGCTGTGATGAACCACTTGGCTTTCTTTGTATTGGGGGTCAATGCCCGTAACACGGTAGCGAGCGTCTCCCTTTGTCCTGCTGATCAGCGTAGGCACGCTCAGTGTACCGTTGACATCTGCTGCAACACACTTGGGCTATTGTTTGCGGTCTTACAAGGTTTCTCAGGCGTAAAGCGCTGTATAAATTATAATAAATACAAATACAGGCTTTGGTCAGAAAGGGCAAGGTCGCTTCTCTCCTAGTCACCCTCTCGGTTTGCACCGTCTTTCTCCTCCTCTTGATCTGCCGTGCCTGGATAGCTGTCTCATTGTGCGGTCTGCCTTGCTCTTATTGCGCTCATGTTCCAACTTTTATCTCTGTGGGGAAGAGAAAGGGCCGTCAGGTGTGTGAGATTCTGGTTAATTGCCTGACCCTTGGCTGGGGACATGTCAGGTAAAGAGTTTTAGCATTTGTCCGTTGTCTGTCACAATGTAAGGAAGTGTTCGGGTTGGAAAAGGAGGTCAGTAGAGTTCCTGAGTATCCTACGGGGTAGGATGGAGAAAAGGTGTTATATGGGATTAGAGCCCAGGTACCAGAGGGTTGGGTACATTTAGAAGAGTGAGATTGGTAGCGATTGAGGAATGAACAGAAATTACCAGAGTTTTTATTGTGACCTGAACAGGTGGGATTGTGGGAATGGCAGTTTGTTGTCAATGCAGTATACTGGGGTTTCGGGAAAGAATAATCTAAGGAACGTGAAGAAGAATGACTGGAGTATTCAGGTAGGAAACAGTGATTCTGGGGAATGTGGTTTCCAAGTGCAACAGGGTGTCTAATGGATTCACCAGATGCAGAGGGTATGGTGGATTCTCAAAAAGGAGGTTCATTGGGTGGGAGCTCGAGCTGATACAGCCCATAAAAGCCTTGAGCACCCAGTCTTCCTCGTCTCTTTCTACGGTATAGTGCCATGTCTCACCTGGGGCATTCCCCTGAGCATAACCCCAGGGTCCCCTACCCAGGTGATTTCCCCCCCCCCCACCCCTCGCTCGTCCACCCCTAGGGTTGGGATTTGAGCGGGCCAGCCCTTCCCTGACCAACTGAATAAGGGATTCCCAAGGTCTACTTGGGAAAAAACCCTCAGGTTTCTCAAATATGTACATGGGTTTTGATGGGTTTCTACATAATACTAGGAGGTATCCCCTAATCAGTCCTGATTCATTAAGAAGTCGCCAGACCTTCAACAATGTAAGAAAGGAAGTCCACTTAATCGATAAAACCAATATATTTCTAGGGGCGAAACCAACCTACCAATTTTAAAACACAGACATTCGACAGAGTGGACTGAAGGAAGTACAGAGAGGAATTGGATTTGGAGAATGGCTAATTACAGGGTTTTTTCGAGCTAAAACACCAGAATGCTCCAGATAAAGGTCAATGGAAGGCTGTCAGCCCCAGCACAGTTACAAAGAGAAGTCAGACAAGGGTGCCCGCTGTCACCAATCTTGTTCATATTAGCAGTAGAACTGTTGTCTAGAAAAATACTAGCAAATCAAGCAAAAGGAATCAAAATTGGCAATCAAGAATATAAAAAAAGAATTCCTTGTTGTGAATGGAGACCTGTTAAGATTAGAGAAAGACCTGATTAAATGGATTTGGAAAAATAAGAAACCCAGAGTAAAATGTAATCTAATTACCACTAGCAATACAAGAGGTGGAGTGGGATGCCCCAATTTGTTGAACTACTTTGAGGCTTGCCGACTATGTATTCTGGGGCAGCAGGCAAAATATTCCACCATCTAAACAATGGTGGAAATGGAGGGGGCGGTAGCAGAAACAGCGTGCTCTGGAAACTAGCTTAGATGCCGAAAAGTCTAAAACCAGCATCAATCTATATTAACCCAGCAACATTTGCAGTAAAGACAACTTTAGCATCAAGGACAGAGAGGGTTGGTCACATTCCCCTTACCATTTTAGACAATCTCAGATTGACACCAGGTATGGTTATATGAGGTTTTAGGGAGTGGAAAAAAGGAGGATGCATACACCTGCAAGACCCATTTAAGAATAATCAATGTGACGATTCAGAAGGTGTCATAATTTCTCCCCGAGGGGGGGGGGGGGGCAGTCCCTTCTCATGAGGCTAGGAAGGTGAGCCCGATACCAATAGTCCCCCCAGAGGTGGTTTAATGCAGGAGGATTTCATGGGGAGGAACTCCCCCTCTGGGGAGAAGGATAACCATCTGGGGTGCAGACCTAGAAATCCCCATCACCCCCACACATTCCCTAGTCCTACACTCCACCTCCAATCCTCCCTTAGAGAGCAAACATCTGTACTATTGTCATAGTGATGAAACCAACCAAGTAGGAAGGACTAGGAAGAACATGAGAAGCACGAAGACTACACCTTCAAGTACTGCCACAATGTGGATCACCTGATTCATGAAGAATGCAATGCAATCATGCATTCCAGGTGTTGACGATAGGCGGAGGCAGGACCAGTCCTACATAAAAGAAACTGAAGACTGACTCAATGTGGTCTTTGAGGAGAGCAGAACCTTGGAGATTCGAATCCTGACAGAAGCAGGCGGAGCAGCAGATGCCGGCGAGACACCGTAAAAGTCGACAGGGGACTGTGCACGAGCAGATGCATCTGCTCGTCCTGGAAAGGAGAGCAGTGGCATAACCGTGGCCACGTCCCACAGATGCTCTGTGGAGCCCGCCTGTCGAAGAAGGCGGCGCCTGTAAGCAGCGAGCAGAACACTCCTCCTTGGAAGAACCAGAGCAGTGCTAGACTCTGCATGAAGGTAAAAGGGAACATGGGAGGCCCGATGGGGATGTAAAGGGAACCACAGATGTGGGAAGCATCCAGGGAACACTTCCTCATCCCAGTGGTGATCCTAAAATCACTGAAAAACAGAAGGCTCTGGGACCCAAATCGAGAAACGGAAAGCATCAGAGGAAATCTTCCTCATTACAGTGGGAGAAGGAAAACCAATGACCACCGGGGAAGGGCCAGGGACCCTGACAAGATCTAGGACTTTGTTGAGAACCAGTCACAGTGGCAAAGTGCGAGTCAAGTTAAAAGCATTGAGAAAGAAATATATTGAGTCACACCTGGAGAAGGGAGTCATTCCCTTGGTACCAAATCGGGAGTTCTGATGAAGACGCCAGGGGAAGGATGTCATTCCTCCTGACCCTCTATTGAACTGGGCCAAAAGCATACCAAGAGAAGGGAGGCATCCTCTTGGTCCTGAACTGAGAGAGAAGATCAAGAAGCCAGGGGAAGTGTACTGAATCATACCAGTAATTCCTGCTGGTCCTATTGAAGAGTATAAGGAGATGCACCAGGGGAAGGAAGCCCTTCTCCTGGAGGTAACGTTGTGCAAAGACTGGGTGAAACCCGCAATCCAGGAGTCATTGCCCCGGGTAACTTTGATTTGAGAGAACAATCTTTTGAACATTACCCAAGAAGAACGGAGCCATTCCACTTAAAGAAGGAACTGGTTTGTTAGTTTACCTTTTAGTTACGGAGTGTGAGGGTTCGAATTAGGTTGTGATGGACATTCTGACAGACTGTTTTAGTATTTGCTTTGAGGCAGGGGAACCCCTCTTAGACGTTAAGGACAGTAAGGACCTTTTTCATACAGAAATAAAAGTCTATAACCAACACCATGCCACCTTTGCGTCAGCTTCCTTCTTTGACACGCTTACACCATATTAAATCTTTCTAGGAATGCAAAGAAGAGTTCGGCCTTCAAGAGACCAATAGATCAGAATATTTTCAACTACGTCACTGGGCCCTTAGTCAGGGGGCACACAAGCCGGACACTAGAGAATTAAGTAAAATGGAGACTGCAGTCACAGGGATAAGAGGTTTGATTTCTCAACTGTATAATCCTCTAGGAGGGTGAAATCCCACCTTCAGTAACAAGATACAATAAACAATGGGAGGTAGATTTGTGGCATTCTAAGACAGCAAAACAACGGGAAGATATCTGGACCAAAATGAAGTAATCAGCTCAGGGTGTACAACAAAGACACGGTCTACCAAGTTTTACATAGATGGCATTTAGACCTAGTTAAACGTCACAAAATAAATGCAAACTCTCTCCAAAGTGCTTGGGGGAGGCGGGGGAAGGATGTGGTGAACATGCAACCTTTTTTATATCTGTGGTGGTGCCCTAACAAAAAACACGGTTCTGGAAGGTAATATTAAAATGTATACGACAGTGCTGGGAGTTAGAGATCACGTGGGATCCAGGGATAGTCCTCTTCATGCTACCAATCAGAAATATTTATCCACTGAACTCGCCCAGATGTAGATTGACTACAGCACATTTGCTAGCAGAGAAACTCAAAGGTTTTTGGCACAACTATACAACACCAATGATTAATATGTGGTTAAACACTGTATGGATAATATTAGCGATGCAAAGTGACATCAGAGGTCAGAGATAATTCAAGCATTCATAAGACTTGGCAACCTTTGTTATTTTATTTATTACACGAAAACAGAGAACTTTCACTTGCCCTGATTTGTTTGATGTTCATTTAAGCTGTTCTTCAATTTAATATTAGCATGAGTTTCTATGACTTAAAGGGTACCTTGAATATGCTTGGTTCATTAAGGTGAAGGGAAACGAGAGAAGTCTGGTTGGGGAAACAAAAAGAGGGCAACATAAAAGTTAAATATGATATGATATGTAACCACGGATAACCATGGGGAAGCAATACTTTATATTTCAATACAAACTTGTCAAAAGTCAAATTGTGTTGCACTATTTCTTCCCTTAAGGATAGATAGAGAACAAAGTTTGCCCTTACCGTTGGGATTAATTAAATATGGGACACATGTCCATTCCCTCAGACAGTATGGTGGCAGTGGTGCCTTCATTGTACACTTTTGGGTGCACCCCTGTGCACCTTTCGTTTACCACGTGGCGGCATTTTATGCATTGCAGTGCACACACTGATATGCCCTATTTATGCCATCTGTAAGGTGTGAGGAGATATCTTGGGGTAGGCACAGTTTGTCCCCCAAATTAGACTAAAACTCTCTTACTGGGTAAAATAGCAGCCAGGCTTTACCTGTAGGAGGAAATGGGTTAGCACCTAAATATGATTAGGCCCAAGAGATTGCACAAGAAAGGATACTTTAAGAGTTATATTGAAACATGTACACACTCAAGTATTACACACACCCAACAAAAGGTTTAAATAAGTAATATGCAATACAAAAGAGATAGCCGGGTATTACAAAAAGAGAGTGTGCCATAGATGAATCTCTTCCCACGCCTCAAACCAGTACAAGGCGAACTACCTGGTGACAAACAACATCTACTGTATAATGTTAAAAGAAAGGAGGGGGAAGATTTCGATACACAAGATACATAAACCGTACAGCAAATATAGCCACTTCATGGGATGAACAGCATTCTTTTCCTACCCTATAACGATTGCGTCGAATATTCCTGCAAGGCATTATTACAGTGCAAAAATGAGGAAAAGGGATAAATGAGGAAAAGGGATAAAACACATGGGCAGCCTGTACAGTCAGTATGGTTATTAAAAGACAGACTAGATAAATGGGTTTAAACAGATTCCAGTGTACTCAAAAAACCAATTAGGAATAAAGTGAGAACATTTTACATTTAGACACAATGCAAAGAGTGAGATGCAGTGATTTATTATTCAGAGATTAATCCAAAAATCACTGGTATCTTCAAAAATATCTATTTTAAAACTGACCTGGAAATTCAAGGACCCGATGGTGGAATCTAGGAAAAATGTCACTGTCTAGGGAACCACCTGTTAGAGTGGCTTTAGGCGAGTTTCCAAATATTTTCCCGTAGATCGCACTAGGATAAACCCAATGTGCTTGCAGCAGTATTGGGAAAAAGTTTGCCAAGTTGACGTTCTACCCACAGGTGCAGTAGAATGGGAACCAGCTGGAGTAGACACCAGAGGCCCACGAGAATTCCAGCCGAGGGCTTCAGACCAGGAAGAGCTGCTGGCAGAGGTAAGCAAAAGTAAACCACAGAGAAATGAAAATGCAGAGCAGTGGAGGGCTGGAAAATCCAACTACCCCCTGACAAAGGGACCCTTGATGAAGAATATGAATAGATCAGGACCCGGAACATCTCACATCACTGGAGAAGTAAGATTTGGCCCAGGAACAGAGAAAATGGCAAACTAAAGAGCCATATTTAGATCGGGCAAGTCATGGTTTGGACCTCAGACTTAAAGCATCTCAAAATCACCATCAAGACAACCTAAAGGAGCAATAAACAGGATAATTAGGAAGGACGACCCACCAGGCAGTAGGACGTTGGAACAGACTACGAATTGAAGCACAGCCCATGTGGAAATGAAGGAGAAGCCAGCAAGAAATAATGCACAATGACAGGCGATGACCCTGCTGTGGCAGGATAGCAATACACCTCCAGAATTCCTGGCTAGGAAAATTCCACGTAAAAGCAAATGGTCCAAGAGCATTTGACAGAGACAGCACAGCAAAGGCCAGAAAACTGTCCCACAAAGTAACAGGCAGTCCCCAGCCAGCAAGTAGGACTGGGGGAAGCGGAGTAAGACCCTATAGTGAGAAACCATCATCCTACAAAAACAGGAGCAAAGTGGGGAGGCAGCTCCCAGCCAAAATGACCACAATAGGTCTTCTGCAACAGTCTTCCAAGAAATCCACAACATAAACGAGGAAAGCAAAGGGACGCCCACTAATAAATACTCTCAGAGGCAAGTCAAAGCCAGCCCTCCAACACCACCACAGGGCAGCACACAAATGTTTTGACAGGCATCCGAACAAACTAACCCTACAAACCACCAAACGCACTGTCCCTCCCATACTGGATGCAGATTGGGGAGTTTAGAAAAAGTTAAATCACCCTAAACCAATTTATACACAAGCGTAGGGTATCTGTGTGCTCTGGAATACAGATATTCTGGTTGTGCCTCATGGTCCACAGACCACGATTTAGCCTAAAACAAAATAGCTGGGAGCAGAACCTAAAAAATACATTACTAACCCAAATGGCTAGCATGTTAGTTGGGCTGCAAATGCATTAAAACTGGTTACAACCCTTGTGAAGACAAAATTGAAACACGGCTCCCCCCAGCCTAATCCACAACACACTTTCAGGTCAATAGAACCCCCCTGTGATGGACAGACCAGTGGCAAATCCGCGGAAAGGAAAAGTGAACGCACAGATGCAGTGACAGGCAGCAACAAGTCTGCAACAATGGTGGTTGAATGTCAGCCAGCACCGACTTCAGCAGAGCGGGAGGGCGAACTACCATTACCAAGTACTTGGTTCATGGCTCTGGAGAAACACAATATCGGCCGGGGAAAGGGGGCTCACAGTAACTTATCGGGGGTCCTGGGTCGGGCAGTATAAAGAGCCCTGCACGCTGCACAGTCAAAGGGGGAGGGTTTCAGGGGGAAATCGGGAACGGTTATTGCAAAAAGGTAGGTGGTTGGACATAGGGGAGGCTGTCAGAGGTATGCTACGCCGGAACACCTGGAGGGAATATAGAACAGGTGCAAGGAACGCAGTTTACTAATGGAGGAAGAGGGTGTGTAAAAAGGGGATTGTCATGCAAGGGGGTGCTGAGGAAGGAGCGCCAATCGGGTACGTGTGGGCGTACGGAGGACAGAGACCAGCCGCAGTAGCAGAGACAGCCTGCACAGAATCCAGTTACAGTGTTGCAAAAGTTTACACCGGGAAAAGATCTGGCGCACCTTTGTGAATTTCGAGCAAGTTGCCTGAAATGCCCAATGGCTATAGGATCAATGGCACCGCTGATGACAGGTGAAATGCAAAGTACATACCAGGCTGCCAACCAAACAGGGCATACCAACTATGTGGATATGAAGAAAGCAGTCTAGGAAAGTTATTGGGCATGATGAAGAAACCTATAGAGTACGGTTTCGAGAGACTCGATTGTTGCCGAGCGAGACGCAGAGACAGTCGCTTTACAGAGTCAAGGACTTCACCGACAAATGGCTTCACACCGCTAGGACCACGACCAACGATATAGCTGATCATGCTGGAACAGTTTGTGGAGGCACTACCGACGTCTGTTCAACAAAGAGTGAAGCAACACAATAGACCAAGTGTTAGGGGAGGCGGTAAACATGTCATCCGCATACATAAAGGCGGGGCAAGGCCGACTGGTGAAATTACAAAATTAAGCCAGATCCCATGGAAATTGGACTATTTGACGCCCCTCCGGAGAACAAAGCCGGAGCAGAGTATGCCTCAAGTCACTCCATATCCATATAACTGAAGCAGAGGTGGAGGGGATCCCTACTCGAGCCATGGTGGATTGCGGATGTTTACAGACAGCCATCAGTGAACTGGTAGGTGGAAGAGAGGCGCTGCAGGGGGGCATTGTGTGCACAGGGATGTGAAGTGAATGGTTACACCACTGAACACACACTTCAGAATAAGTACAACCCGCTAGGGAATAAAGCAAAGAGATAGTTTGCAAGGATAACAAAGTTTTATATAATATAATCGAGCAAAGAACTCTGCTGCCCGAGAGCACTCTGCCAAAAATTACACGGGCAGCCAAATGCATCATCAATAACGTAGACATATATGGTAGACATTCACATAACTGTTGGAGTAGACATATAGCGCGGCCTGCTCCATAGGGGATGCCAGGTGCTCATTAGCTGCCTCTGCCCAGTCAATCTTGGTACATGTGGGTCAGCTGGGCTCACCCTTGCAGTGAAGGTCAGGTCACACTTTAGAAACATTCTATCTAATCTAAACAAAAGGAACCAATTCCTCATTAGTCATGGCAGGCACCAGAGTATCGTATGAAAGGGGTGCCAGAGAATAATATATAGGTAGGATGACCTCCCACATTCAGGACTTCATTAATACTGCAGTTCCTGCACCCAAGTTTCTCCCTCCGGGGTTTTGATCTGCGGTCTACCTTCCCTGATGACTCATGATATGAAGAGATGTGTGTCGCTATTACAAAGATATACAGTCGCGCAGGCTTTAGATCTGTGGTGGGTAATTTGAAATGGTCATGATCAGAGAGATAGAGGCTTATTGGTATGCGAAGAGAAGGGTTTGGTGTGAGGGAGTGTGGTGGGCTCCGGCCTGGCGGCTGGGGTCAGGGGTGCAATGGCAGTTTAGTGGAGATAAATGGACACAGTGCTGGGGCATGGTGCTGTCTCACACTCTTCAAGGACGCATTTGTGGGCACAATACTAGATATTTGCAACAATAAGAGGACAGGAAAAGGATGGACTTACGTGCGAACAAGGCTTGCGCGGATCTGCCATGGTGTGCTGATAATTTGGCACCTCGGCTGGAGATGCGATTGCTGCAGCCTTCAGAGCGGCTGTTTTGGGCCCAGTAAAAAATGGTGCCAGGTCCTAATACAAAATGGAGTCACGGGGTTGGGGCATGGTTAGTGCTATTCATCTAATTCTATGCGCTTTAGGGCTTTTATATGCACCCTGAAGGTGGGGGCTGCTCCCCCTTATCTACGGATGGAGTTTATTCAATTCGACTGACTATGGGGGTGGGATAGGATCATTTCCTTCCCAACAGAAGTTCTATCCCACCAAAGACATTACAGTTAACATGGTGGGGGAGCAAATGACATTAAGAGCCGCCGTACTACCCATTTTACCCGAACCATTAATTGTGGGTTTCCGATGTCCTAAACCTACCCCATATTATAGAGAAAATCGAGTAGGAATGGCTAGCTCAAGCACCCCTTCATGGGGTGAACCTTCAATGAAGACGATAAAAATTCTTAAAAGCTGAGTGGAAAAAAGGAAATTGCAGAAGCAGTGGCGCGAGCGGCCTATGTTGCTCCTGGCAGTGGACTGGAAGCTTGGTTAAAAAAAGACAGCTTCTGGGTGGCACATGAGTTGAACCCCACACTACATAACGCCAGAAAGTCAGCAGTGCAGGAGGAGAGGCAGGGAGCAGGTCTCTATTTCGTGAAGAGAAACAGACTATACTACAGAGTAGCACAAAATAAGAACTCAGGCCCTATATTTCAACTACTGTTTCCCAACCAGTATCTAACAACGATACTGGGAGTAGCTCATCTACAAGTGAGAAAGGGACACCTTGGTATGGAGAAGGCAACGCAGAAGAGCTTGGCTGGTTTCATTTGGCCAGATGTCTATAGGCAAACTTCTAGATTCTGCCAGAAGCGTGAGGAATGGCAAAGAAAGACAGAGCCAATGTTCCAAAGGCACAGTTGCAGCCCATGCCTTCCGACGGATAGGCATTGATATTGTGAGGCATCTCGAGCCCACCAGTAGACACGCATTTGTTGGTGATAGCAGACTCTGCTACCAGGTACACAGAGGCGTTTCCCCTGCGTAGCACCATAGTCCACCAGATCTGTGATGTCCTGGTACTGTTTATGGCACAAGTGGAGGAACACCAAGAAATTCTAACAGTGTATGAACTTTATGTCTGCTGTACTCCAACAGGTATGCCAAACCTTGTCCATCAAACAGCTGAAAACAGCTGTCTACCATCCCCAAACGGATAGGCTAGTCAAAAGATATAGTATGACGATTAAACAAATGCTGTGTAAAAACCATGGACCCCACCGAATGAAACTGGGACCAGCTGATTATGTGGATTTTGATGACGTTACGGAACACTCCCCAAATCATCCAAAGGATTCACGCCTTTTGAATTACTGTTCAGCAGGCAGGTACGGAGTCTGTTGGACATTCTGAAGGAGGAATGGGAGGAACAACCGCAAAAGAGATAACACTGACTGATTATGCAGACCAGCCCACAGAGAGTGGAGAAGTTACAGGCTATAGCACACACACACACACCCAACCCCTATTTGCAGGCTTAAAGTATCCAAGAGAAGCAGTACAATAAGGGGTCACATCTCCAAAGTTTCCAAGTAGGAGACAAGGTCCTGGTATTGCTGCCTCCCTCCGAGAACAAGATGCTAGCTTCCTGGAGGGGACCTTATGTCATACACCAGGTCCTTGGTCCAGTCCTGTACAAAGTCCAGCAGGAGGATCGGCGAACCCTGATACAGACCTACCATGGCAATCTCCTTAAGAAATGGGTGGAACCACAGCGCAGGCCGTAGCCATGATCAGAACGGAACCAGAAACCACTACCGAGATGCATTTGGAGGGGGGGGAGCTATTGAAGCGAGGCCCTGTGTGTCAGCCCAGATCTGAGAGACAGTCAGAGAACGGAATCGGACAACCTCATAAATGAGTTCCAGAATACGTGCTCATCCTTATGTCAAACCACTGATGCTTACCACGGGACAGATACTCCACAGGGTCTTACAGTCCCATTGCGTCCATATCCAATCTCGGAAGCCCGCATCAAGGCCGCGGACGCGCAGGTAGTCAATGCTGAAGATGGGAGTCATCAAACCTTCCCACAGTCAATGGTGTATAGGTACCCCGATCGTAGTGGTACCAAAACCAGATGGCAGTATCTGGTTCTGTATGTACTTTTGAAAACTGAACACCACTGGCTTCACAAAGGGGTATAAGCAGATTCCCCTCCGTCCCGATTGAGTACGTATGGCATACTGAAGACAAACTAGCCGCAGGAGCAGGGACTCACAAGCGGGACAAAATCGGATCCTGCACATTGTGTGTGCAGTCGGGAGGAGGGTGAATTGAGCAGAACAGCACCTGTATTTTGAATAAAGGAGCATATTCGAGATAAGAATACCTGCCTACTAAGTATTATTTCATACCAAGAGGGGACACCATGTGTTTGAGCATTACTCTCCTTTTGTCAGTCTTACTCCCTCGCAGGGCTAAGAAGTAGACATAAATGGGCAGTCCTCTTCACAGGTTCTTGCAAGATCCCAGGAATTAGACTGTGTGTGCGTGTGCAACTGGTTTGGGCTGGGGAAGAGGCTGAAGACAGTCCCAATAAACATTTCAAAGCTTGTGTGAGGTCCTAACAGTACTTGAGCTGGCTGTCCATGATTCGACAGCTTGTGGTAAGGAGTATACAGTTGCACACCTAGTTGTTGTATAGGTTTCACAAATGTTATGATCGTAGCGAGGGTCATGGGAGTGTGTAGCAACCCTGACACTAGGTTGCAGTTATACAGAACAAAGAGCAACGGTGTCCACGGTCTGTGGAACACTCACGTCCCATGCACGCTCTGGGTTTTTTGTAGAAACAAACAATATTCGTAGAGAACTAGTATCAATGTCGTCAGAAATGAGTAGAAGTGGAATGTCCACTTATCTTATTCGAACACAAATGATTTCAGAGACCCAAGTTTTTTTCTTAGATTGTAATCCTATTACAATATTTTATTCATATTTTCCATAGTACATATCACAATTTGTAATGCATAAATCAAAGAAATCATAAAAGTGATAATAATGAGCTCAACGTGTTTTGATATTTGAATCGCTTCGGCAGGAGCAAAATTTCATCTATTTATCTTATACATTTTCATTACTTTGTCCGTAAAAACTGCATGATGGGGTGAGAGGAGACAAATAGTGTTCATTAACTACTGTCTTTTTGTGATGGATTCTCAATATTTAATATTCCCTACATCTGTGTATTCCTACCTCTCGTGGGTGCCGCCTGGAGGTCACTATGTGAATCCCAAGAATGGGTTCCTTAAAATTCCTCAGAGGGTGAAGCATGGTGTCACCCAACGTCAAATGCCCTAAAAGGCGGCACCCACAAGAGGTAGGACTGCTCAGATGTAGGGAATATTAAACAAGACGAATGTAGGGAATATTAAACGTCTTATTGAGATAGTACATGACATCTCTCCTAACATCAAGTGTATGGCGGGCTCCCTCTCCAGAGTCTTTTGGATCTTGAAAAGGTGATGGCAATTCAATAGATTGGTTGACAGAATTTTGAAATAAACTTTGGGGCGAAACGTGGATGTGCTCTTAGGACCACTTTGTTTTGGTGCATTATGACAAAGAGCTCCGAAACTGATAATGGTTGGAGTTCATTTACTCTTTTCTATAGATGTGATGGCTATAAGAAAAACAGCTTTTTAAACAAGATCTCTGAGACTTGTCTTATGCATGGGCTCGAAAGGGGTCCAGGAACTTACTTCAGACAATGTTTAAATCCCATCCTGGGGATGGATTTGTAATCGGGGATCTATTCTTTTCACCCCTTCCATTAATGCTTTCACAACTGGAAACGTCGACCATGAACATTTGCTTTAAGGTGTGTATGCAGAAAGTGCAGCTAAATGGACTTTCAAGGAATTTAAAATTAGACCAGAGTCTAACAAGTATAGTGGATATTACAGTGATATTGTTAGAAAGCAAACAGACAATGGGAGTTTATATGACTTCAGGAGGAGCCAAGCTGCTAAATTGGTTGTCTTATGATGTGGATGATGAGCTAACCCTTCGTTCTGAGACAACATGTAAGAGGTAGCTTAATTGGTGGGAACAAGTACATCTTGAGTACGCAAGAGTACCATTTATTTATTTTATTGTGCATTTGTAAGGCGCTTATACAATTTGTAAATTGTGTTTCAAAGCACCCACAAGGCAAGGAGGGGACATGGGAATGAAGAACAAACACAACAATGAAAGATGGAGGCAGACCTACTAGGCCTTGTGAGCATTCAGAACGTGCAAGTGAAGAGGGAGAGAAGGGATGAAGGAATGGGGTGGGAGGGTAAGTGCTAGGTGTATCAAGAGGGAAGTGCTAGGGAGTGAGCAGCTTTAAGTGCATAGGGTGAGTGGTCAGCTGCAAAAATAAGTGCAGGCCTGCAGTGACATAGGCCAGTGAATGCCAAGGCAAAGTGCTGGGAGGGGTGAAGGCTGTAGGTGATTGGGTGTCGACGGCCAAGACCCAGGAGGACACATTAAGGCCTTGGTCACCAATCTCAGCAACTGTGGGATTTAACAGAGGAGGGAGGAAGGGAAGGAGGAGATGAAAAGGAAAGTCTTGATGAGCTTCTGGAATTTAAGGGAGATCCGACTCAAGACTAAGGACGAGGGAGGCTATTCCATAGGAGGGAGCCTGCTGAGGAAAGAGATTGGCAACCAGCTCGCTGTTTAGCTAAGCACTTAACAGACAGAGTTGGTGCCAGAGGAACGTAAAGACCTGGAGGGAGAGTATTTAGTGAGAACAAGTTGTAGGTAGAAAGAAAGACTTGTGGATGATGCAGAGGGATTTGAATTTGATCCTTGAGGCAACCGGGAGCGCTTTTATGGCTGGAGAGATGCTGTCCCTGGGCTAGAGGCCAGGTTTAAGTCTCACTGCCCTGTTATGGATTAGCTGGAGAGGTCGTAGAGAAGAGGAGGGTAGATTAAGGAAGAGGCTCTTGCAGTTGTCTAACCTAGAGAGAACCAGAGCTCTAGAGGCATTGAGATTCTGGGGGAAGGTGAGGAAAGGAAGAATTCCTTTGAAGAGGTGGAGTTGAAAGTGGAACTTCTTGGCAAGGTCCTGATTGTGAGGGATGAAGGAAAGAGGAGTCAAAGATGACTCCAAGATTCCTGGCTTCAGATGAAGGAAAAGGGGGAGAGCCCATGGAAGATGGCCAGAGCGAGGGACAGAAAGTGGGAGCAGGAGTCCCAATAGGAAGGATCTCAGTCTTGCTGGTGTTGAGGCGATCATTGGAAGTACACCAGGACTGGATGGAAGATAGGCAGTCAGGAATGATGGAGGAAGTAAGAAGAGGATCAGAGGAAAGTTTGAAGAAGAGTTGTGTATCTACATAACACTGGAAGTTTGGAGAGAAGGTGGAAATGAGGTGTGCAAGAGGAGCAAGGTAGATGACAGCTAGGGGGAAAGGTTGGAGCCCTGGAGGTCACTGCAGGTGGAGATAGAGGTGGGGGAGGAAGAAGAGCCCTGAATAACCTGGGCCGGATGGTCACAAAGGAAAAAGTTCGATGAGGATGGTGTGGTTGACCGTACCAAATGCAGAGGAGAGATCAAGTAAAATGAGAACAGCTGGGGAGTTGGAATCAAGAGATGCGAGAAGTTCCTCACGGGTGTTCAGAAGAGCAGTTTCCGTGCCTCTGGATGCTCAGAATCTAGATTGGTGGTTGTGGAGACAACCAACTAGTTCAGTGTGCTGGGTCAGTTGGGTGGGAAGAACAGCTCCTTCAGGAGTTTCCCAGGGAAGTGGGTGATCGATACGGGGCGGTAGTTGGATGGACAAGTTGTGTCTGCAGAAGGTTTTTTCAGGAGGGGGCGCACAAGGGAGTGCTTGAGCGAGGGGGGGGGGGGAGAAATCCAGTAGCAAATGAGTGGTTACAGAAATCAGCGAGTGCACGGGTAAAGGAGCCAATATTGTCCTTAATGGTTCTGGATGAGCAGGGGGAAACCTGTTTGGAGGAGATCTTCATGGAGCGGGCAACTCTGGTGACCTTATCAGGTGTGATAGGAGAGAAGGAGGAGATAGATGCAGAGGGAGGATGGGAGACCCTAGGAGGAAAGGGGATGTGTGAAGGGGAGGGGGGCGCATAGGTACTCAGGATGTCCTGAGTTTTTGCAGTGAAGTAAGTGGCCAGTGCGCTGCAAAGGGCCTGGGAGGGAAGAGGTTAGGAGGGGACAGCAGAGGGGTTGGCTAGTTCCCTGCAGACTTTAAAGAGTTCAGCCGTTTTGTTAGATGAACTAGTGACGCAGGCCTGGATGTGGACTATTTTTTGTGTGGATGAAGAGTCTGTATTGCCTTTGGAGCAGGCGACAGGCCAGTTTGTCAGAGGCTGAGTCTGAGCTCTGCCACTTCCGTTCCGCAGCTCTGCACTTGCATTTCAGGCCTGCAAGTTCAGAGTCGTACCAAGTGTTACGCTTAGAGGCATGTTTCAGGCAGATCCTCATGACTAGGGCAAGAATGTCAAGGGCATTAGTGATGGCAAGATTGAGGTTGCAGAGGGCGGAGTCAGAGGTAGAGTCTGTAGTGGGGAGAAGGGGGGGTGAAGGTAAATTCAAAAGACTTCCCATTTAGTGCCACCATTTATGGGTGAGGCTGTAAGAGGAGGGAGAGTAGAGATGAGGAGTCCATAGATCTGGAGAGGGGACAGAGAAAAGGATCTGTCTGGAAGTTGCGCTGACATAGGTGTCTGCGATAGGTAGGCCAGGGTTAGTGGTCAAGAAACACGTCTGATGTGAACACATTGGAGCCACAAGGATCATTGTTTGGTGTTTGAGGCATCTTGTAGATTACTCTGTTCAAGAGAGGGGTCGGAGGAAAAGCGTATGTAAATATCTCTGACCAACTGATCCGCATAGTGTTCCCCTTATATTGGCACAGTTGTGGCATTTTGCCTTTTCTCTTGTGGCAAACAGATCTATGTCTGGATGACCCCATTTTGCAAAAATGCCATTCACAATATCTGGATGCAACTCTCAATCATGTTCTAAGGATAGGTCTGTGTTTCTGCTTAGTGTGTCTGCAAGGCAGTTGTGTTTCCCTGGAACATGTCGAAAATATTCTTGTGGAGGCTTAATTTCCAGATTTTCTATGCTAGTCTGGACAGATTTAGAGAATGTGTCCCACCCTGTTTATTGATGAAAAACATGGTATTTGTGCGGTCGGTGCGAATGAGTACACACTTCCTTGCCAGGCAATGCTGGAAAGCTTGACATTCTTTGTACACTGCTAACTCTAGGACATTGACGTGCTTCTTTGTCAGTGAGTGTGTCCACATGCTGTGTGCTGTTTGGTAGAGGTAATGAGCTCCACAACCTGAGAGCGATGCATCCGTCGTTACTGTGGCTTGTGTTGGATTAAGATTGTCCCTTCTCCATGTTGTCTTTTGTCCACCACTGAAGTGCTGACACCACAGTCTGCGAACTACCACTAGATTGGCCCACTCTTGTGCTTGGGACCATTGTTTTGCTGGCTTTTCTTGTATTGTGCCTTGCATGTGGTACAATGAAGATGCATCACTTCCCTGACTGTTAACTCGCAACCGGCTGTACAACAAGGGATTTGACGCAGCATGTTTTGTATTCTCTTGGTGGGGAATACTAAGGTGTCTTTGGTCTGAATTATTGCACCTAGGAATTGTTTGACTTGGCTGGAAATTGGGCTTAATTTTTTTCTCCTTGATGGAAAACCGTAGTTTAAACAGAAGGTTTATCATCTTTTGTGTGTGCTGTTCAACACATATGTGGTGCATCTCCTGTTATGAGCCAGTCATCCAGATAAGGGTACAGTGGGATTATCTGCACAAGTGTACTGTCACTACAGGTAGCACCTTTGCAAAGATCCACAAGGCGGACGCAATCCCAAAGGGCAGTACTTTTACTTGGTAGTGTGTGGACCCCACTTTGAACTTTAAGTACTTTCTGTGAGCTGGCAACATTGAAATATGAAAGGATGCATCTTTTATATCCAGTGTTGCCATGTCGTTTCCCCCTCTTTAGTAAAGGAATTACTTATTGTAATGTTTTCATTCTGAACTTATGAGGTTAGACTCAAGTGTTTGCAAGGTCTTGCATCCAACGCTGGCTGTTTGGTTTTTGTCTTTCAAACAAGGAAGTACACAGAATAAATACCGTGGTTTACCTCTGATGGAGGGACAAGTTCTACAGTTCCTTTCTCCAGCAGAGCCTTTACTTCTGCCTGGAGTATCAGTTGATGTTCCAGAGACATGTACTTTTGTCTTGGAGGATGAACGCACAGTATTTCTTGAAAGTTTATGCAATATCCGTCTCTGACAGTTGTCAACACACACTTGTCTGTTATGATCCCCTCCCATATGTGGGAAAAAGTTCTCTTTAGTAGGTTATCTTTAAATAGTGTCTTGCCACCTTCTTGATAAGTTAATTTAACTCTTTCACAATACACTTAGGCTTTATCCCCTCTTTAGGGGACAGTTTCTGGACACTCCTTTTTAGCACTCTTTCTTATACTTTGATCTAGGCTTATATGCCTTTCTGACTCTTGCAAACCAGGTATTCTTGAGTTGGGTATATTTTCTTATGACTGGACCGTCTCCCCTCTCCAGGGATTGCTTGGTTGGATTAGCTCTCCTCTTATCTGGTTTGCTTGATTTCACTTCACATTCATTCATATTTATAGAATTCTCTCTCTGGTTTGCTTCATAAACCATGGGGTACTTTCCCCTCTTGCCAGGGTATTTGTGCCCAGTTCTCAATGACTTCTCTTTCAGCCCAATTCATTATTCTCTTTCTCGCATCAACACAGTTTGATTTAAATAGCTTTCTATTCAGTATCTTGTTAATTTCACTTGGACGAGTTTCTCCAATTCCATAACGATGCCGAAGCAGCCTCTCGGTTCCCCCGTTCTCCCCATTACCTCTGTATCGGCAGGCAAACGTCATCAGGCTTGGTGCTTTCTCGGGTTCTCTTCCTTCCCCTTGGATCTCATTCTCAATGTTGTTGGTGTTCCACCCTCGGTCTGCTCTTGTTGCGATAGACTATGGTTGCGGGTAGCAGGGAGTCTTTTGGACTCCCCAGCAGTGTAGTTTTGACGCTGTTCGATGGGCGCACAGCCCACCACTAATGTGTTCTGGTCACCCCACTTGGCAAAGAAGTGTGGAAGAGATTGGGTCATCCTAATAATTGATACAGCATCAGAAATGACAAAAAATCCTGGTGGACTTAAAAACCATGGAAGAAGAAATACAAAAGGCGGTACAGCTAGACCTCTATAAAAAAAAAAAAAAGACACCTTAAAGCTAGAAATGACAACTCCAAGGACGGTACACTAAGGGATAGAGTCCGACAAATTAATAACGATCTGACAAACTTCACTCACGACAAGGCCTTTAGATACACCCAGGAGAATTACTACCAACCCGTACAGAGGTACTGGACTACTACAGGAGGACAGAAAAAGGTCAGTTTCAGAAACACCTCTTTCAGCTTTAGCAATAGTAGCTCTAATAGTGACCCCAACCACAAATTGGGGACAATACAATCGCCGGCCAAGAGGGAGGCGGAATAATTATTGCGGAAGGAATAACACAAACCATGGAAACCAAACAAACAGAGGAACTACCACGCAGCCCTCTCTTTTTTTTTTTTTTATATAGAGAGGACCCCAGAGGACTGGGACTTCGAACCGAGAGTGACCTGCAGCATGCAGGCATTATGGTGAACTTATCTTCTTATTCACCTGCAGAGGACACATTAAAAGTACTTGAAAGAGGTATGGGGTTTGTACCCACCAACAAGCACAACCCCTTTACCTTCTGCCAGGAATTTTTCCATTTCATGAGGAAGATTCACCTCTTCCAACATTTCCAGTACGATGGACACTAGCCAAACAAATCGGACACCGGCCGCCACAACAAGTCCACTTACTGTGTGCCGCCACAAAAACATTCCAAAGCAGTGTCCTGCACGATTTGAACACACTGGAACAAAAATTAAAGGGAAGTCCAGCTTTACAAATATGAGTAGCAAGTAAAAATCAGCCCTGAAAAATTTGCTAGCCAATGAGACCATCATAATCCGTAAGGCGGACAAAGGGGGCGCAATTGTCCAACAAAATAGGGATAGTTACGTAATGGAATGTAACAAGCAGCTTTTGGACTTAACTGTTATCGACATCTCGCAGATAATCCATCCAAGAGACTTCAAGAGACCATTGGCCTGAAAGTTGAAAAAGTGAGGCAGACAGGCTGGATCTCCTCCAAAGAAGCTGACTTCCTCACAAAAGAGAAACCCTGCATACCTCAATTTTACACCTTACCTAAGATGCATATGTCTATGCATGATCCTCCAGGCAGACCTATAGTTTCTGGAGTTAACTCAGTGCTCGAAACTATCTCGGTTTGCAGACGCCCTTCTTCAACCCCTGGTACGTAAAAAGCCCTCCTACGTGCAGGACACAATGCAGATTATAAAGGAAGTCAAAGGTGCCCCTTTCAATCCCACTCCAGAAATTCTCTTGGGCCTCAATGTGGTTGCATTATACACTAGTATCCCACAGAGTGTGTCCACTGATATGCTGGAAGAGAAATTATTAATGGACCACACAGTAGGAATCACTCCCATCTCTTTTACACTCTGGTGTGCAGAGATGAGTTTGGTAGAAAGTTACTTCCATTTTATTGGAGACTTCTACCAGCAGATCCAAGGCACCGCCATGGGTGCCACTCTGGCACCCAGTATTGCCAATCTGTACATGGAGCTATTTGAACGGAGCATGAATACCAACAACCCCTTTTTTCAATCAGATCGGCAGCTGGAGAAGATACATTGACGATATTTTCATCATCTTGCATGGATTAACCACAGAGCTACAAGAACTTTTAGAATGAAACACCACCCAAGAAAGTTTCCTCAAATTCAACTCTAACTTCAGTTCAGAAACCCTCAACTTCCTGCTTCCTGGACATTACTGTTACAGTAGATGCAGGCTCCAAGACTATCTATGTCAGAACATATAACAAACCTACAGACAGAAACTCTGTACTCCATTACAACAGTTTCCACCCTAAATACATGAGGGATAACCTCCTGAAATAGCACAAAAAAATAATAATAATAATCAGACTTCATTACAGAAGCCAACAAAATGGAAAAGCGATTGAACCACCGCGTGGCCCTTTTAGAGTACAAAGATCGTTCTCTAACTAAAGATATTCCGCAAAAACTGCTATTTGTTTGATAACACTCGAATGCCATCAAAACAATTATTCTGAAAAACTGGAAAGTGCTAGAAAAGGGTCCCAGACCCATGATAGCCTTTAAACGGAGTATGAATATTAAGGAACAAATGACAAGGAATGACATAAGTCTCAAACCCCTTAAACAATACACGCTGTCAGAACAATTGGGACTCCCAACTGTGAAGGGTCATTTTCCATGCAGTCATTGTACCTACTGGCGATTTACCTTTAAGAGTTCCGAGGATGATCTGGGTCTACACCTCCCCTGGCAACTGAACTTACATACTAACTGTAACTCATCCATGTTTATCTACGCCATTTGGTGCCCCTGCAATTTGATCTACATAAGGAAGAGTGACAGAAAAATCAAACTCAGAATTTGAGAGCATAAAAGCTGCGTTAAAAATCACACTGCCAATGCCCCTATGGTCGACCACTGGATGGAGAAGATGCATGTACCTGATGATCTTAAATGGTCAGTGATCTATAAACGTATTCCAAGTATGGATGCCAATAGATACAAAATTGTACTCCTATGTAAAGAACAACAACTCATCTGCCTGACTAAGAGCTCAGCTAATGAGAAAATCGACTGGTAGAATCAGTAAGTTTATTTCTCACATGTTGCCGATTCGCACCTGAACAATTTGTTCGCTTAACCAGATGAAAGCGGTATGTGCACAATACATAGGGAGCAAGCCTGACTATTCTGCATGGTCCTTTTTTAAGGACTATGTGGTCTGGCTACCCTTTATGGTGCTTTCACTTAGCACACATTATGATTGTAATGGCATGTCATTTAGCCTCTCTAACGCCTACCGGATGTTTTACTGATCCAGTCCTCCAACGCAGCAATAAATACAGCTCGAGAGTACCAGGGTTCTGAGCTTTTTTCATTACTCACCAACCAATGATTACATATCAACTGTTCCATTGAAGTTTAACTAGCCCTTTAACGGACGTACGCGCTCTCCGACTGATGGTGACTAAAGACGTAGCCGAGGGCTTGTAGGCGACTGACCAATAAGAATGCATGCAACATGTTCATTTACATATATCAGCCAAGTGTCTAATAATGTGATCACACTCGCCGGGTGATTCTGGGACCCGAGACGAAACTAGAAGTACGGACCTCTTACAGAACACAGGTAAGCGGTTCCTTCTCCATGGCTCATTGTCAACACCAGGGGTACTGCTCGCTTAGATCTTCATGCATCTCTGATTTAGCTGATTTTCCAGCCACAGAGTGCAGACAGGTACGTCTCACTGCCGAATCACTAATGGGATTCTCCCCTCTTTTACCTCAGAAACAGGGACATGTTACTCGGCTATTAGGAGCTTCAAACACAGCTCTAAGAAATCCAACGCCCAGTAGTTGCGGGGTTATTTCTAATCAATCTCCACCTATGGCAAAAACCCACTCGAGGTAATCCCTGCTTCTGCATAGCTCGAAAGCACCTCTCTGATAAGAGGCCTGTGCCTCGCTATCTCACAATACGACAACAAAGTGAATCTAATTATAGATTTATCACATTTCTTTCGACTCTGACATACAGGGTTCTGCGCAACCACACTGGCCCTTTTCTCTCCAGTCAGCCGCAACCAGCACTCCTCGCTTGTGTTGTGTATCACCTAAACCGCCTTTCATCCAATAGGCAAGCTGGTCCGTCGACGTGAGGTAATAACATTATCGATTTAACTTTACTGTTATCCCCACTTACAGACGGATACCATGATCAGTATAGTCTCAACATGCTTAGATCAGCCACTGTGTTAAAGGCTACCTCAACAACAGCCCACTGGTTTTCATCACGCTCTTGCCTTCCTTTTCAGGCTACATACACCAGATGGAAGTAGCGCTATCCAGAAGCCTTCACTCTGGTCTGAGTCCGGAGGATGAACGATGAAGACATTGGCTGTATGACTGCAACAACCAAAAGCACAGATGTGCCATTAACGACACGCAGCTTTGTTTTTCTTACCCGGTAAGCCACAGTCCACATTCGGTACTGATCCACAGTGGCTCTGAAGTTTTCCCTTCAGTTTATGTGTCACTAGTTAATACCTATTTATTCCCAGAGGGCATGTTCCACCTCCCCTCCAGCCTGATGACAATCAGCCCTTGCCACTATATTAGGACCATTGCTTTTATCTCTACATTTCTTTCCCGAGCTGCCCCAATTGTGCCTTTTTTGAGAATGGTTATCTCTTTTGTGTGTGGCGCCCTATCTGACTAGCATAGATGGGCGTACCATTGAACTAATTAAAGATCAACCCCTAGACATATGGACACTCACACCAACGTCTGTTCTTTTGCAGGTGATGACTGATCGCTGGTCTTTAGGAGAACTATTGATGGGCTTTCTGCAACTGTTTCTATCATTTGAGTTACGTGGTGCCTATGTGTAAAGACACAACTACTATTTGAGTTCATGTAAAGCTCTTAGATGTGTTTGGTTCGAATATTGTCTTCTCTCTTTTACAAACAGCTTTTTTAATATTAGTGCATTCAGTGGATTACAGAACCCTGATGAATTTCCATACAATGTTTCACATATGAAGCTGGAAAGAAACATGTTGGTATATTTTGATGGAAGGAAGAATGAGTACGAGTGATTTCAGAGTAGTATGAATGGAGTGTTTGATTGTGTTTGACTGATTGAATTTGTAGAGAAAAAGACACTTTTTTTGGCGAAAACCCATAGGGCTAGACATTAAAAGCCCACAAGACATAACCTGTCTGTTCCATTGTTGCACTGAATACTTGACCTATTATTTAATAATGGTCTCTTATTTATTTGTGTTTTTCAGGCAATTTGATTGCATTTTAAAATTGTTTGATAAAATAAAAGTGTTTATATTGTGTACTCGCTGCCTCATGAGTTTGATTGAGGCACTATGCTGGTCAACCCACCACCAGGTTCAGGACTCCCTTCCGTTCTGCTCTCATGCCCAAAATCACCAGTTTTCCCGGATTTCCCTCTGGCGTTTGGGCCTTCTATCAGAGTTGCAGACTCTGCGGCTCTCCTAGACTCGGCCTTCTCCAGATGTCATGCTGTAAGCAGGCTTCCCCTGCTTTCGCTCCCCTCTCTCTCCGTTTTGCCTCTCCTCAGCATGCTCGGTCTTCAGTCTACTCGTCTCAGTTATGTGTACGTCTCTCCTTAAAGAGACAGAGCCTTTTCTTTGTACATAATGATGTTTCTTAGTTTTGTCTTCAGCCAAATCTCTGAATCTTACAATGTTCTTCACATCGGATAGTGCCATATATGCTACTATGGGGATGGTCTAAGGGGTTCCTCACAGGAACCGGAGTCCTTGTCCTCTAAGGGGAAGTCTCTCCCATTGAAGTTCCACTTGCCCAGACCCAGAGGGAACGTCTTGTGGGATCACCTCCCTAGCCTCAAAGGGGAGGCTCCCCCCCTTGGGGATGAGGGACGAATAGCCTTAATTCTTCACACACCCCACTAACTTGCTCTTCGAGCTGATCCCATTGAGCCGTATTGAAGCTAGCCATAAGGGTTCAATGCCACAGAAATTGCGACCTTCTTTACAAGAGCATATATCCTCTTGCTTTCCTCATCTGTGGGCGCTTCAGAAGTGGCCAACGGCAGGCCAGCTCTTTTGCAGATGGTAGTCACCACTAGGGAATCTGGTTCCAAGTAACCCTTAATGAAGAGAGGGTGTGTGGGTGCAGGTTTTAAGCTCTCTTCTATGTGCCGGTTAACTGCGCTAGTTAGAGCAGGGGTAGAAAGTGAGGGTAGAAGAAGTCTCTTGATGGACTGTAGTAATGGGATGTATTGACCCATCTGCTTCTTCTCATTGAGGAGGTCATCAACAAAGCCAGTGTCGTCCTCTAACTCATGTATCTCTTTAAAAGATATCTGCTGCCTTTTTAAGAAGGCGATTGTAGAGCAGCTGGTCGTCTATAAGTGAGGTTGACACAGGGTTCTTGTGTCATGTCTGGGGATGGTACAGTATAATCATTTGGATAGTCACGGTTGTCAACTAACACGCCATTTTTATCTTCGTCACCATCTATCTCAATTACAGATTCCTCATAGGCCTCAATCTGTTGTATCCTATGAACCTTTGAAGGAGGTTTCTCTTCTCCCTGTGAGATATGTTTGTGTTTAAAAGTCTACAAATGAAAACATCTTAACCATGGTACTTTCAAATCTTGATGGGGTAGCCTTGAGAGGTAAGATTTTTTCTTCCTGTTGTGGGTTAGACTTTCTCTTAAGCGCCTCCGACAATGGGGAGCTGGCTCTTGTGGTTGTCGATGAAATGATAGAAAAAGAAATATCTAATGATAAATCACTGATTTGTTTTTGGTCGAATTTTACACTTGTGTTTGTCATCAATTATTTTCGGCAAGCTAATTAGCACAGTTCTTAGTAAACTTAAAACATAGGAATTGTAACACAGAGATCCTCCTCTTCTCTGCTCCCCACCCCATTGCTTGTCCATGTGAGATAGTCCCGGAAAGGTCCCCAAATGTCTTTCGGCCTGCACCTTAGTACAACCATTGCAGTATATCCCCTCCTCCCTTTCGTTGACATACATTAGCACTTTAAGCCATCCTGCTGTCGTCTGAGCTACCTTAGATTTCCAATACATCAATGTCCATTTTTTGGCAACTATACAACTCAGATTGAAGAATCTACGCACCAGCACAGAGGCTTTCCCAATGTCACTGAGGAGGTACTTAGGGGGAGAGCATACAGGGGTAATCTGCACCATGTCATACAAAACATCCGCCACGATCAGCCCCAGTACATGTGAAAGGAATCCGTCCGCGCCCTTCCGCACTTCGCGCATTCATCACGGACATTTGGTGCAAATTTGGAAATGTGCACTGGTGTGTAATGTAGCTGATTCAACACCTTAAATTGTATCAGACGAAAACTTGCATTGAGCAAGACTTCCCTCGTCAATTGACAAATCTCGTATTTCGGTGTTTAAATCCTTCTCACACTTCTGCTGTGCCCTATTAACTGAAGTCTACCCTGTCTTACAGTCTGTATAACCAAGATTGCAGCCTTCTGGCGTTTCTACTAGACGCCACTGCCTCTATGCAATCATGCGTGTCTGGCTCCTGCGTTAACGACAGCCATAGATGGCAGACCGCCGTCCTCACCCTATAATACTGAAATATTTTAATGGGACTGTCTCCAACCTTGGCTGCAAACTCCTCTAGTGTCACAAATCTTCCGCCTGGGAACAAGTCACGCAGAACCATACACTCTTCAGTGTCCCACAACCTCTGAACATAAAAGTCATATGTTGGGAGAGTTGGGGCAGCTGGACAAGGGTACTGCTTCACAATACGGGGCAGTTATGCCCAGCCTCTTCAACAGCCTAGACCACGCATTTACTATTGTGCGAACTGGGTCAAAAGGTACAGGAGTCCTCATGCCGGTTACTAAATATGACCGATCTTAGATCGGTCTGTGCCACAATGTAGTATTCCAGTGCTCGGTTTATCAGGCCCAGAACCCGAGGAATACCAGTACCCAGCACAACACCAAGTCAGGCGCCGCGAGGCGCCCCCTGGCTATAGGGTTCCACTAGCCCTTCCCAGCTCATCCGGACAATATCAGCGGAACATCTGATATTCACGCTCCGATGCACACGTTCACTCGACTTTCCTGCTGCAGTGTGTTTTGGAAAGAAGGTAAGCCTCGTGGCTACCGCAGCATTGTGCACAGGCCCCAGCACCTCAAAAAAACCTTTTAATTTTAAATGCATCTGGCATTTTTTGACACGTGATTACACGCAGCTGCAATTACAAGTAAGCACATGTTTTTAAATCAATGTTGTGCTTTATGATCTCTGAAGGGTGCGATTTCACCACAATGGCACCCAATGTGTTTCTGATGCTGTAAAAAAAGGGATTTATCTTTATTCTGGACTTTGGCTCTGCTGCTCACTCTCCTCCTCCAAGATGGCTGCAACCTTTATAATACTCTTCGTGTAGCCTGGGCCTGATCCCCCCCCCCCCCCCCAACACCAATCGGTGGCACTGGGAGGCGGGAGTCAGCCCACTCTCAAGGGTCCTGTCTGCTACCTGCCCGCTGTCTGTCTGGATCTCGGGGTCCTCCCCTACACCCAGATGTGCATATGGAGGCTGAGGAGAACCTGCACCACCTTCAACTGGACTTTTATAATTTTCTCTGAAGGTTAGTTCCCTCAACTGAAATCATCCATCCTCTACCTCCTCACTTGTGAGTGTACCACCCCTCACTCCATCCATCTGTACTTCCACCCATACCACAAAACAAATCGAACTTTGCTGTGCCCAGTAGCTGCATTGTTTTCATTCTGTCCTGCTAAAATCGAACTTAGCTGTGCCCAGTAGCTGCATTGTGTTTTCATTCTGTGCTGCTAAAATTGAACCTACTACTCTGCACTACTCTGTGCACTACTCTGTCTCCCTCCCCTCACTTGTGGCCCCCCTTCCTCCCTGTGCCCCAGTACTTCAGACTGATAAGTGTCCCCCTCACCGCCGCAGCTAGCTATGTTGCTATCTATTTCTCCTATCTTTCTCCTATCACTAAATCTGTGTGGAAGAAAGTTAAGAAGGAAATAATGGGCTCCAACCCTGGCGTTCCTATTGCAGACACCCATGTCATAGTTTCCGCCAGAGGGAGACTCACTAACGAACAAGTTACTTTCTTACATGGTAACGTTCTTTCGATGGGATGTTCCTTCAACATATTCCACATCTTTCACATTGATTACCACAGCTGTGATGCTTCGGAAAACTTGTTCTGCATAGGTGTCCTGCGTCAAAGTCGATTCGCTCCCTTGAGTACCTCCTCCGATGGTCGACGTCAAAGGATGTTATATGTAGGACGCACGACGCCCGTAGCCTCAGTTTTAGTTTTTTCCCCCAGAACGTGTGGCACCAATCTCCCACCAGTATTACTACAGAAAGCCTTGCGGAAATGGAAGTTGCAATCGCATAAGAAATTCTGTAGAGGGGAAGGTAGGGAGGGTATGATGTGCAATACGTTGGAGGAACATCCCATCAAAAGAATGTTGCCAGGTAAGAAAGTTACTTGTTCTTCGAGGGGATTGTGTCCTCCGAAGTATTCCACATCTTTGACAGACTCCCAAATCAGTACCAACGTAAGGAGGTGGGAAAAGAATTTAGAAATGTTTAGAATGCCCAGTCAAATTGCAGAATAGTGGACTGCCTTACCAAAGGCCAAATCTTGCCCATGGATAGAGTCCAGGGAATAATGTTTTACAAAAGTATGGACAGAGGCCGATGTGGCCGATTCGCAAATATAGCGAATCGGAACACCCCTCTGTAGTTCAGTGGAAGCAGCCATACCCCTAGTAGAATAGGGTCCTTCCCCGCCAAACGATAACACTCAGAGATCGTCAAAATGATCCATCTAGACAATGTCTGCTTAAACAGCCTGACCTAAACGCCTTCCAGCATAACCAATAAAGTGCAGATCGTCCACTCTGACCCGGGACATCCGTGAGAAATAGAAACTCAAAGCTCTCCTAGGGTCCAACCTATGGAGCCTCTCCTCTTCCTTACCAAGATGTGGAGGAGGATAGAATGCCAGAAGAATTACCTTCTGGCTCAGATGGAATTCCGACAACCTTCGGAAGAAAAGAAGGCCGTACCTTAAGGACAACCCTGTCCTTATGGAACACAGGGAAGGGTGGTTTGGCAGAAAGTGCTTGCAACTCACTCTCTCTGCGTGCGGAAGTAACCGCAACTAAAAATAAAGTTTTAAAGGACAACAGTCTCAATGGACAACAATGTAAGGGCTCATACAGAGCTTCCATTAGGAACTTTAAAACCAATTTCAAATCCCATCCTGGCACCTGGAAAGGCGATGGTGGAAAGACATGAGTTAGCCCTTTTAGAAACCGAGATATCAAAGGGATTTTAAAAGAAGAACATTCCTCAGACGAGCGCTTAAATATGGATAGCGCCGCCTTAATGGTACCAGACGCAATGTAATTTTGAACAGCAGAAATATTGAAATGTGGGGATTTGTCCCAGTGACTTTTCAACCTAACCTGACAACAGTCTTATGGACCTTATCGTTTCAACATTGGCCCCGTTTTGAAAAAGGCTCAGGCGAGCCGATGGCTTTGACTGCTCTGGAGAGTCTCCCGGCAGTGAGTAAGTCGTTGCCGAAAAAATACTGCCCATTCAGTGGTGACCCCTGCTACTTGTCTATGCACCCTACTCTGAAAAGTTTGGTGGTGCAGGCAGCTACGGCCCCAGCAAAACATCCATAGGTGGAGCAGACCACCCTAGATACTCAAGTCACCATCGACATGAGGCGCCTGTATGAGAAGTCAGCATGTGTACCAGGCTCAGGCCTGCCAAACTCAACCTCTGGGGAGGTATCAAGACCACTAGCATCATGCAAAGATTGACGAAGGTCTTCCAATTGGCTACGACCAGACAACAGGTCATCCGGAAACTCAGGAGGCACAACCCCCTTTTCCTCAGACCCTTCCTCTACCTCTGAAATGTACTCCAAGGGTTGGAACAAGTCTACCATGGGAGGAGGAACAGAGTATGGGTCGAACACAGGCCGCACAGACTTGCCGAGCGCCTTTCTCGGAGCTTCCACAGCTCTCTGGGGCACCTACAGCAAGTTCTCATCAAAAGGCGTCGAGGGCGCCGATGGGAGTGGCGTCGACGTTGACCGAGGCGCCGACGACTTCGACAACTGCGTCGAGGCCGGAGCCCCGTGTGTGTCCTTCGACTGTCTCGGCGCCGATGACTTCCTCAGAGCCGGTACCTTGAGCAAGTCCCTCGACAGACATGGCGCCAAAGGCGTCGATGCCTTCTTTGAAGGCCTCATAGGCTCCAGCGGTCTCGACGGCGTCGAGGACCGGGACCTGGAGCGAGCATGGTGGCGATCATCCTTAACCGATTGGGACCGCAACGGTTCCCGATGATCGTGCCAACCGCCCGAGCCCAAAGGCGTGCGAGCGGTGGCTCTAGCGCGTTCCTTGCCGGCTTCTCTCTAAGGCGTGAACAGAACGGTGCCCTGCGATTCGAAAATCGCCATCATCTGCCGGCGGAATTCCTCTCATTCGGCCGGCGACGAGTGTTTCGTGGGACAAGCCAGCTGCCGTCTGGCGGAGTCCTCTAACGAGGACAGGAAAGGCGACCGGTGACGGCGCTTCCCGTGAATGCCTCGAAGAGGCAGAGGAATGGCGGGACCCACTCCTGGAATGAGACCCCCTGGACTTACGCCGACGCAGAGTGTCACCCCTCAAATCATCGGTCGAAAGTCCAGCGTATTTCGACTTACAGGGTTTGGAAACACTACCTGCCGACAACTTCTTCCGCTCCCGCAAGGCCTTTGATGTCAAAGACTGGCATTCATCGCAGTCATCGGAGGCATGGCTCTCGCCGAGGCACCAGAGGCAGACATTATGTGGGTCCGTAAGAGACATCTTGGAACCGCAGTCTCAACACTTCTTGAAGCCCTACTTCGGGGTAGCAGAAGACGAAGACATTCTCAAAGATAGAAGAACAGATTCAACAATAGAGAACCGAGGAGCGCTGAGATTTCGAAGCTAACACGTTCGCAGAAAAAACGGAACTGAGGCTACGGGCGTTGTGCGTCCTACATAGAACATCCGGTGACGTCGACCGTCGGAGGAGGTCCTTGAGGGAGCGTATCGATGTCATTGACGCTGGACGCCTATGCCGAAAAGGTTTTCCAAAGCAGCACAGCTGTGGTAATCAATGTCAAAGATGTGGAATACGTTGGAGGACACAATCCCCTCGAAATCCTTTTCTTAACGCACCTGACCTATGGACTCATTACATGGTCGGCTTTCTCTCTCCCACTAATGGAGGCACTCGCTGGGAGGTTTTCCTTGACCTCTTCGCCATTTCCAGAGTCATCATTAATGTCTATTTCAATGGAACCATCATGGTGCCGGGCCCTCAACCCAGCCTTCTCTTTGACAGGCACCTCCATCGCCTGCCTAACCTTACCTCTCCCTCCAGTCAGGCTCCCCTGCCTTCTGTGCCTTCCTCCTCCTCTGCACAGGCTCCATTGCCCACTGTGCCTTCCTCCTCCACCTCCTCTGCACAGGCTCCCTTGCCTCACCATACTGTCCTGGCTCCCTTGTCGGCCTTGGCTCCTCTGCCATCCTCTACAAGCCCTCTGGCCCTCTTGCCACCCTCAGGGATGACTACTGTCCCCTGTGCCCACCTGCGGAAGTCCCTCAAAGATGGCAAGCTGCTCCACATTGCCACGCTCAACACTCGCTCCGCTGTCAAACACTCGTCTGACATCTGCAACCTCCTCGAACTCATGGATCTTGAAGTGCTCGCCATCACGGAGACATGGTTCAAGGATAGCTCTGTTACAAGCTTTGACACACTCCTCCCTGAAGGCTACAAAATCGTCTCTGCACCCAGGCCAAAGAAGACAGGTGGGGGAGGGCACTGATCTTCCCAGAATGGATCCTGTGTCCATCATCCCTACTCAGGCCCACTCCTCCTTCGAGTGCCTAGTCCGCAGGCTTTCACTCTCTCCTAAATCTTCTCTCCTCATGGCCACCTTCTATCGACCACCAGGACATTCCACTCTCTTCCTCTTGGTATGGGCTGACCTGGCCTCCTCTCTACTTTCCTCCTCCTCTCAACTCCTCCTGTTGGGTGATCGAAACACCCATCTGGACTTTCCTGACTCCTCAGGACCTTTCTACAACATATGCAACTCTCTCCCTATCCTACCCTCTGGCTCCATGCATACCACGGGCCACACTTGGGATGCTCTCATCTCTACTGACATCCCTCTTTCTATCCCTCTCACTACCTCTCCCTCTTGGACTGACCACTCTCTTCTCTGGACACACCTGAAGCTCTCCTCCCCTCTTGCAGCGGCACACCCGTCACGGCCACTCTGCTTCAAAATCACACGACCCATGAAAAAGGTGACAGTGGCTGCCTTTACCTCCACCTACTCTCCTCCTCCCATTCCTGCAGTTCACTCCCACCGTGAGACAGCCCTTGCTAACCTCAATCACTATCTCCAACACTCTTGATACTCTTGCCCCTGTCATGAGGGTCCGAATGAAGCCTTCCAAAAAGTGCATCTCTTTGTACGACTCCAATCTGGGTGCCCTTAAACGCACGTGTAGGGCAGCTGAGAGGAAATGGAATTCGTCGAACAGACCATCTGACAAATTGGCCTGCCACCTCCTTCAAAGGCAATATCAACTCTGCATCCGCTCCAAGAAAAGTCTTTAATCAAGCCCGCATCTCTGCGGCATCAAGCAACACAGCCAAACTTAAGTCCGTCAGGAACTTGCCAATCCTGCAGCAGCCTCTTCTGTCACGCCAACCTATGACATTTGCTCCGCCCTGGCTACATACTTCATCACAAAAACCCAAAACATCCTTTTCTCCCTCTCTTCCACACCACAGCAGACACCAACACCTGAGCCTCCCCTGGCCCTCCCTCCGATTCCCCATCACACCCAATGAGGTCGCCAGACAAGTCCAGTCTAGGTAGGCTTCATCCAAACAGGTGGACCCCTGCTCCTCCAAAACCATTAAGGACAAGATTGACTCCCTCGCCCCAGCATTGGCTGATCTCTGCAATCTCTCCTTTTCCACTGAAGCTCTCCTAACTGCTCTAAAACACTCCCTTGTGCACCCTCTGTTCAAGAAACCATCTGCCGACCCCTCCATCCCGGCAAACTACTGCCCTATCTCCAACTCCTTTCTGGGGCAAACTCCAGGAGAAGTTGGCCATCTATCAGCCGACCCTCCACAATGACTATTGGTTGCTTCCATGATCATCAGTCTGGCTTTAGAGCATCCAGAGGCACAGAAACTGCTCTTCTGAACACCTGTGAAGACCTGCTCTCAAACCTTGACACTAACACTCCCTCCATCTTCATTCTCCTTGACCTCTCCTCTGCCTTTGACATGGTTAAACACAACATCCTTATCGCATGTCTGTGTGACACAGTTCAGGCTCTGGCATGGTTAATCTATCTCCTCGACCGCCCATCCCAGGTGGTACTCTGAGCCTTTCTCTAGCCTATCGCTCTCTCAACCTGTGGCGTTCCCCAGGGATCTTACCTATCCCCCTGGTTCTTCAACGTCTATATGGCTGCCTCGGCACGTGTGATTGCCAGTTTCACCTCAAACTTCCAGTGTTACACGAATGACACACAACTATCTTTCAGGCTACCCTCAGCTGCCGCCTCCTCGCTCATATCTGACTGTCTGCTATTCATTCATGGTGTGCTGCAAACAACCTCTGCCTCAACGCCAGTAAAACTGAGATCGTTTGTATAGGGACTCCTGCTCCCGCCTTCCCACTTTCACTCTGGCCGGCCTCCCTTGGCTCTGCGCCTGCACCCACTTGCGAGGCTAAATACCTTGGGGCCATCTTCGACTCCACCTCTCACATTTCAGACATCTTTAAAAAGTCTAACTATCAGTTATACCTCCTCAGAGGTAATCTACCTTTTCTCTCCCCTCCACGGCTCACTATCTCCAGAACCCTGGTTCTTTCTAGGCTGGACTACTGCTACAGCCTCTTCCTCAATCTCCCTGCTTCTGCCCTGCTCCCTCTGCAACTCATCCAGAACATAGCTGCAAGACTCATCCTTGGCCTCAAGCCCAGGGACTGCATCTCTCCGGTGCTAAAATCCCTGCAACTGTTCCTTGTGGCTGCAAGGATCAAATTCCAGGCCCTCTGCATTGTTCACAAGGCTTTCTGGGGCCTGGGACCGACCTACTTGCAACGTTGCCTACCTAAATACTGTCCCTCAAGAACCCTCGGCTCATCTATCTCCAACCTTCCGCAAGTGAGCCGGTTCTCCAAGCAGAGATTTGGCGGGAGATCCTTATCCTCAGCAGGTGCCTCCCTCTACAATAGCCTCCCTGCCACCCCCAGACTTGAGCCTGATCTTCTTAAGTTCCGGAAACTCCTCAAGAACTGCCTCTTTCCACTTCTTTCTCTCTCCCTCTGCCCTACTAACCTAGCTCTCTGCTCTTTCCCTCCTCTTCCTTACAGCTTGTCAACTGGCCGCCTGGTGTACCTCAGAGTCTCACAGGTCCCGGGCACCCCGCCAGTCCTGTCATGCACTTGCCTCAGTGCCCCGCACATCTCCCACCCGCACTGCACTTGAGAAATAACCCAAGAGTGTATCTCTCTCTGCACTTACCCCAGTCACCACCAACTAGGTGCACTTGGACCTCCCCCTCCCTGTGACCATCTGTGCACCGTGCATGAAAAGCGGCTGTCTGTTCCCTCTTGTTTTCACCCTGTAATTGCACTTGATAAAACTGCAGAATCGTTGTCCGGCCTATTTGCTGTGCTCAACTGTTAAATGTATTATATGAACTTACTCTGCCTGTGCAGACTATTATCGTCTCAGAATTTCAAGAGCTCTGAGCGACTGTTGTCTTTCCCCATGTTCCCACCCTCCTTGAGTGCTTTGAAACACTTGCCTGCGTATAGGCGCTTTATAAATAAACATTACCATACCATACCCCTGCTCCCCACACATAGTCAATAACCAGGGATCGAAGTGAAGAAGGATTGTCAGGGCCATAATGGAATATTGCTGAAATAATATAATAGTTTAGGGACCACCACCATCTTCAGTAGAGACAACCTCCCATACATTGATATAGGCGACCAGGCCCAAAATTGCAGCTCAACAACGAGGGTGTCAAGGTAAGCCTCATAATTATCATCATATAGGGAGCGATACAAGCAAGACACCATTTCAACCAACTATTTAACTCCATTAGGGACCCATCGGAACCCCAACAAATCAACAGGCTCCAGCGTCTTGTTCGTTAGCGGGAACAGTTCTTAGCCTCATTTCTTTTATAGCCAGAGTAGTGTGTAAAGTTGCAGACCTCCTCCATCATTGGTCCTATATTCTGCTTCGGGTCCCGGATATATAATAAAGTGTAGTCAGCATATAATGATATGACTTGAGACGGACCCGCTATCCGGACCCCCCTGTGACCATGCCTATCCCACATCAGTCACGCAGGGGGCTCTATCGTTAATACAAACAATGGTGATAAGGGGCATCCCCGTCTTGTCCCATGCCCCAGCCGAAAGGCCGGTGAAAGTATGCCATTGGTACGAACTCTAGCGACAGGGTTAGCATACACAAGATGCACAGAGGAGACAAAGTATTCACCAAACTTCAAATGCTGCAAAACCCCAAACAAGAATTTCCACGAAACAGAGTTGAAGGCCTTCTTGCCATCCAGGGAAGCTGCAACTGCCATGGCCCTCCGGTCGATCTGTGATATGATACAGAAACGCTCCAGAAGGTTAAGCGCGGTAGACCAGTCCGGAAGCAATCTCGACTGATCTGGATGTACCAGCAGCAACATATGCAGCAATAGCAGAGTAGCCAAGATTTTCGCACATATCTTTGCATCTGTATTAATCAACGACGGTTGATTAAGAGGCCATGTCTTGCGACGGTCTTTTCGGTTTCAACAGCAACGAAAATGATAGCCTCAGAAAGCGTCAGTGGGAACCTGACAGATTCTAAGGATTGCACCAATAGCTTCAGTAGCCTCGGTGCCAACATCGACCCAAGTTCTTTATGCAATTCAATACTAAGTCCGTCGGATCCTGGGGCTTTCCCAGACGCCAAGGACGCAATTGCATCAGTTACTTCCTCCACCATGATCAGCTGATCTAGGGCAGTACGCGCCTCCTCAGATAAACCTGGGAGAGCAATATCCCCAATATACCAGACCAGTTCATCATCCAACTGCAGATCTGAATTAGCATACACGTCCTCATAATAATCTCGGAATTCACCATCAATTCCCTCATCTGTGGTTAACAGGTTTCCTGCTTGACCCCCCGATTCCAGTGATATGCTTGTCCCCTTCTCGCCCCGTACCACTCTTGCCAGGAAACATCCCAGCCTATCTGCTTCACCATATCAGCGTGCCTGGGCGGTTTTAGCTATACATCGGACCTCCTTGTCCGCAGGCTCCCGAAACTTCAACAAGTTCCCTTTGATCAGGCCCAACAGTGCCCTATCCTTAGTGCCATAATCATTCTCAAGTTGTCTCAGATATTTCAACAACATGCAATTTGTGGCAAACCTCCCTCAACAGCCCGGTGCTCAATCATTTCCCCTCAACTATAGCTTAAATGCTTCCCACACCATGGCACAATGGACCACAGATCCCTCGTTTCTCTAGAAAAAAAACTCAATTGTATCCTGTAATGAGAGCCGCAGACCAGTTTCAAGCATTATTGAGGGAGACATCCTCCACTGTATTACCCAATTTGATTGATTTGAATTGATCGAATGGTACAACTGGCCGAATTCGGCCAGTACCATTCGATCGATTAAAATCAATCAAAATAGGTAATCACTACCGAACATGGGGAGCAGGGTGTTCCCTGCTCTCCATGTTCGGTATTGATGGCCTCGACTGGGGTAGCGGAGGTGTCCCCCACTTCCTGAGGATTGGAGGCAGCGGACAGGAAAAAAAGAAAAGCAGACCCTGCAGCATCGGATCCGATTTGCATAAGAGGGTCGGAACTGACGCTGAAGGGGCAGAAGGAAGCAGACGAGCAAAAGGTAAGTGCGGGGGGTTGTATTGTGGGGTGGGGAGGCATATATTTGTGGATTGTGGCCACAGCAAAATTGGTTTCACAGCGAAACTGACTACGGCCAATTCTGCTGTGAACAATTTTGCCATTGCCAAATCACACAGATTCTCCTCCACAATGGTCGAGGCGCAATAGGACCCACCAATGTCACCAATATCTCTATTGGTGAGTGGTCAGAGAGGGCTCTCGGATGGATTACACATTTGTGCACCCGTGACGGCCATGCAGCTGACATTAACCAATAGTCAATCCTGGGCAGTGCATTGTGAAAAGAGTAATAAGTATATTCGGCCACACCCGGTTTATGGTCTCTCCAGTTATCTATTGGTTCCATCTGGGGCATAAACTGGGTGACCATGCGAGCTACTCCGGACAGACTGCGCCGAGTGGTTTTAGACTGGTCTAGTATGCATTTGAGAACAGTGTTAAAGTCCCCTGCCCCCATATTATTGGGGTGGGGATAACCCTCATGAGTATCTGACAAATCCCCAGGGTCATCTATATTTTCACCATATGTATTAACCAATACCACCTTTGTACCGGATAGCTTCCCCCAGATTATCACATAACACCCCCGAGGCTCAATGCTCCTTTTTTCTTCTTGGAAGCACAATGTGCAGTGTATTAAGATGAGCATTCCGCTATCTTGTGATGATTATTCCGTGTAATACAGCTAATTACCCCACTTGGGAGCAAACCCCCTGTTTAACGGACCCTGTACATGTGTTTCCTGAAGCATTACTAATCTGGGTCGATAGCGGTCTAAATATGCAAACACCTTCCTTGTCTTGATAGGGTTATTAAGGCCAAGGACATTCCAGGTCAGTAAATTCACATCCCTCACCCGTACGTTCCCATTGAGCTTATAACATACTCATGCCATTCACACCAATACTTGTGTGCCACTCCACTCTTGTGCTGGTATAGTAACACGTCTGTCAACCTTTCAAACATAGCACCCCCTTCCCTCTATTCCCTGGCCCTCTTCCTGTGATCCAAATTCTAACCTCCACATCCCCATGCCAACCCTTCCCTCCCTCATCATTTCCCCCAACTTGATGACATTCACCCTTTGCCTACCTCATCTTCCCCAACCTGATGTGTCCCCATAATAACCGTGGAAATCGCATGGGGTGTGTTGCAAATAGTAAAAACATGCTTATGGCAGCCAAGCGGCCATGCACCCGGCTTCAATCAAACAGTTGTGTGTGCCATTACACTGATGCATTATATATAAAAACTCTATTTCAAGGATTTCCTGTTCTATCTCCCGGATCATTCTGTGCGCCACCCGCTCCTGGACAAGGGCTATGGCTGTTCCTGCGGCGTGAGTGGGATTCATGCCTCCACATAGGCGATGGCGTCAGATTGATTTTCAAAAAAGTGTGCGATTTCCGTATTGTATCCGTAGCTTAGCTGGGAACATAAGGGCACATGGGACATGTCTTGCCCGGGAGCAGTCTTTTCACCAGGTTATACGATCTTTGCTGTACTTGGACCCTGGCAGCGAAGTCTGGATAAATATGGACAGTGTTGGCTTCATAACAAAGTGTACCCTGCTCTCACGATAGTTTCAGGATGAGGTCTCTATCTCTGTAATTAAGCAACTTCACAATAATTGTGCGCAGAGGGGCCCCCAGCTTAAGCACCGGACTAAGAGCGTGGCGTGCAGGCTCAATCAGAAAATGCGCAGAGAATTTTGCAGCGCCAAACAAGATCTTTAGTACATTTTCTACAAATGGCTACATAGGCCCCTTACACGCTCCCTCGGGCCCTCGACAATACTCACATTATTACGTTGTGAGTGCGACTCAAGTTAAACGCATTTGTCCCGGATCTTTGTAAATTCTAAGTTCGCTATAGCACAATCGTGTTGGCCCACCTCATCTTCCACCTCCCCGGTCCTGGTTTCAGCCTCGGTGATACAGCCACTTTCCTTTTCCAATTTCGATTTCAGCGAATCGATAGGCGCCACGATGTCGTCCAGTTTGACGTCGACAGACAAAGCCATTATGCATAGCCGCAATCAGCTGGTCTTCACGGATGTCGAATGGCATAGTGCGCGGGCCATCCCCCTGCTGCGGGTCCTCTGATCTAGGAGTCCTTGCTGTGTTGTAGGTAAAAGAATCCATAGGGCCACGTTTCTTCCCTGTGCCCTTCGTCATAATGTTTCCCGGCATCGGGTCTCACCTGAGCTGCCTCGGACTACGAGACAGAAGTCGTGCCCAGCTCTAATCCAAGCCACCTCCGCAATCAGGTATGCCCCAAGGGTATCAAGAGCAAAGGGTCACCTCAGCTGAATATAGTTATAAACAGATAGAGCTGTTTGGCAGACTTCGTATGACATGCATTACTTACCTTAAAAGCATATCTGATGATTGTATCTGCTTAGATTCACATGCTGTGCATATAGTCCGATATCCAGTGGTAACAGCAGAGTATTGCATCTGGTCTTTCGAGAATCGAAAGGGGACGTCGACATGGGCGAGCTTGTAACACTATCCGTGACGTGTAGTGTACCCAAAATCCCTCATGCGTCGAGCTCCCTCTGATTGTATTTTTTCTCCCGTGAGGGAGCCTTATGACTATCGTGAGTGAGTACAGAAAAAAGGGACAGTAGTAAGACGTCTTAAGTTCCTTCCAACCGAGCGGGAAGGAAGGGTGGGCGCATGTGAATTTAAGCAGATACAACCATCAGAAATGCTTTTACAGTAAGTAATGTATGTCTTCTGATGCTTGTTAATCTGCTTAGAAGCACATGCTGTGCATAAACTAGCGAGCAGTACCCAGAGTTGGAGGTGGGTTGTGAGAAGGAACAGTAGTGAGAAGATGTCTTAGTACTGCTTGTCCCACCTGAGAATCAGACATAGAATGAGTGTCTAGGCAATAGTGTTTTGTGAAGGTGTGTACAGAACTCCAGGTTGCCGCTTTGCAAATGAACTCTAGGGGAACATTTGCAATGAATGCTATGGAAGCCCCAGTGCCTCAGGTAGTGTGCTCTAGGCTTGAAGGGCAGTTCTCTCTTAGCAAGAGTGTAATGCATTTGACAATCCACCTTGTGATTGCTGATTTAGAGACCGGATCGTCTTCTCTACCAGCTGCCACTAAAACAAAAATTGGTGTGTCTTTCTCAATGGTTTAGTTCTGTCCAGGTAAAACATAACTGCCCTACGCACAATGTTTGTAGGCTTCGTTCAGCCATGTTAGTAGGGTTCTGGAATAAAGTAGGCAGTTCTATTGATTGGTTCACATGGAACTTGGAAATAAATTTAGGTGCAAATCGAGGATGAGTGCGCAGAACCACCTTATCTCTGAACTGTAACAATAGGGTCTAGGACTGAAAGGGCCTGTGGTTCACCAACCCTTCTTATAGAAGGTATAACTGCTAGGAAGACTGTTTTATAGGCATGATCTTTGAGACTTGCCTTATGCATAGGTTCAAACGAAGATCCCATAAGTCCGGTCAATACCACATTTAGGTCCCATCCAGGGTGCTGGGTTTGAAATGGGGCGATAAATCATTTTGACCCCTTCCATGAAAGCCTTAATAAGTGGAATTTTCCACCACAACACTTTCTGTTGTGACGTAGTGTAGCCTTAGAGAGCACCTAAGTGAACCTTAAGGGAACTTAAAACCAGGCCTGAGTCAAGTAAGCGAGTCAGGTACAATGTGAGTAGGAGAGCATTCAATGGGATTGATGCCTTTGACATTACACCAGATAACGGGTTTCCATTTACTGGAATAGCAATACCAGGTGTTAGGTTTCCTTGCTTCCCTAAGTACGTCCATGCATCTCTGAGGGAGTAGTAGGATGACCAAACTCTTATGACCTCAGGAGCCAGGCCGCTAAGTTCAATGTTTGGGGGCATGGGTGGAGTGTCTTCCCCCTTGTCCTGAGACATGTTGTACAGGCAAGGAAGTTTTACTGAGGGAGATAGCGACATCTCCATCAGATGAGTGAACCAGGGTTGGCGGGCCCACATGGGGGCCACCAGTATCATGGTGACTGGTTACTGGTGTATATTGTGCACTATCTTGTAGAGTAGGGGAGTCGGGGGGAGGGGGAAGCATAAACAAATTTCCCTGACCATGTGATCCAGAGTCCGTTCCCCTTGGATCAGTTCTGGGGGTACCTGGAGGCATAGTCTTGGCATTGAGCGTTCTCCAGAGTTGCGAACAAGTCGATCTCTAGGAAGCCCCATTCTGCGAAAACGTTGGAGACAATCTCTTCGTGTAATCACCATTTCTACTCCATGGGTAGCGGGAAATCTCTGCTGAGCACGTCTGCCAGAAGATTGAGTTCCCCTGGAACATGTGACAAAAGAAACATGTGTTTGAGAGCCCACTTCCAAATGTTCTGCCACAGTTTGGACAGCCCTGGAGAATGAGTGCCCCCTGTTTGTTTAGATAGGACATGACCGTGGTGCTATCTGTGAGGATCAGGACCGTCTTCCCCTGCAGTTGTGTCTGAAAGGCTTTCAGTGCTTTGAATATTGGCAACGGTTCCAACAGTTTATGTGGTTGGATGCTATGTCTTATGACCAAACTCTGTGCGCTGTCTGTTGAAGCAGATCAGCTTCCCACCCTGTGAGAGATGCGTCTGTAGTGAGAGTGGCCTCCACTGCAGCGGTGGTGATTTCCCTTTCAAGAGGTTCTCCCTCGACCACCACCGCAGCGAGAGAAGGAGGGCTGGCGAGACAACTATTAGATCGTCCCATTGTCCGCTTGCCTGACACCACTGGCTGTTGAGCCACTCCTGCATTGGACGCATGCGCAAGAGCGCGTGAGGAACCAAATAAATGCATGACACCATCATTCGTAACAGTCGCATAGCCTTGCGTACCATCACCTCTCGACTGGCTACATATTGAGGGATCTGAAACATGTTTTGGACCCTCTTGTTGGAGGGGAAGGCAAGGCAGTCCTTTGTTCGAATTAGGAATTGCTTGACTTGACTGGGGTCTAAGCTGGACTTATTCTCATTGATGGAGAATCCCAGGCTGAATAAGAGGTCTATTTTCTTTTGGGTACTGCTGCCACTGCCAGTACCTTTGTAAATACTCTTGGCGCTGAGGCTATGCCGAAAGGTAGCACCTTGAACTGATTGTTCTTGTCCTGTATCATGAACCTGAGGTATGTTCTGTGCGCCAGCAAAACTGAAATATTAAAGTATGCATCTTTCATGTCCAATGTTGCCATGTAATCTCCTTGTGTGAGCAGGGGATTTACTTCCTGCAGAGTGACCATACAAAACTTTTGAGGCTTTACAAATTTGTTCGCTGGGCACAAATCTAGTAAAGGGCGCATGGTGAGATCCTTTTTGGGTACAAGGAAGTACACTGAATAAATACCCTTGTTTACCTGTAGAAGAGGTACAACTTCTATGGCGCTCTTCTCCTGCAGGGTCTCAACTTCTTATAGCAGGATGCGCAGATGTTCTGGCGTCAGGCGTCTTGATCGTGGCGGTCTGAAGTTGGGTGACCGGCAGAACTCTATGCAGTACCCGTGGGCGACACTCTTGAGTACCCACTGGTCTGTAGTTATCCCCTCCCATGCTTGAAGAAATGATGTTAGCCAGCCCCCGTCCGGGGAGGCATGGGAGGTGATCCGAATCCGCAGGTCATTTTTGGCATGAGGATGGGGAGCCTCAAGGGGTAGAATTCCAGCCCCTTCCTTTTCCACATCGTTGACCTTTTGGGGGATACGGGGTGGTGTAGCTGCTGGTACCTTGGGGAGAGGACCAATTATTTCCCGATCCGTATTGATTCTGAGGGAAGCATTGGCCACGAAAGGAACATCTATTCCCGCTTCCCTCCTTGTGGAAGGCCTCTGGGTGATCTGACCCAGGGTCTTGAGGGTGTCATGTTCTTTTTTTAGCAGTTAGAGCCTCGTCAACTGCCTTCCCAAATAAATTGGTCTCCTCCACCGGTTTATTTATCAGCAAAGCTTGAATCTCTGGTTTGAAACCAGAGTTTCGTAACCATGCATGTCTCTTCAGGAGGGTACTTTGCGCCAAGGAGCTGCCAGCTGTCTCTGCTGCATCCAAAGTATTCTTGAGGCTACTTTGATTAACCGGTCTGCCTTCGGTTACCGTGCAGAGCAGGCGAGTCCGCAGCAGTTCAGGAACTTCTTGAAGGCCCTACTATAGCATGTTCCATTGTGCATCAGCATAACTGGCCAACAAAGTTGTGTTGTTAGCGATGCGCGTGGAAAAAGCTGTGGCAGCCGTGATCCTTTTCCCTAGAGCATATAGCCTGTTACATTCCTTGTCAGGGGTGCCTCCCCAGTCGATAGGGGAACCCCCGCTCTCTTTCTGGTTGCAGTTACCAGCAGTGAGTTTGGAGGAGCATAGCCCCTGATGTAGAGGGGGCCAGAGGAGGGATGGTCGAAAAAGAATTCCGCTCTAGGATAATGGTAAAGAATGAAGGGGCCAACCGCTTCTTGGCCAAATTTAACGGAGGAATAGCCTGGCTGGCCGGTGGTTACTCTTTTAGAATGTCCTCGACAAAATCAGCCTCAGGTACAGCTTCCTGGGGAGCAATCTGGAAATGTTAATCTGCTTTCCTTAACATGGCGTTGACCATTTGGTCGTCAACTGGGGTGGACTGTCGAGTGGGTGTGGTTGGGGGGAATCCATGCACAAGGCATCAGGTTCCGGTGTTGGATTAGATGACTGCCAATCTGAGGATCAACCAGGCCGGGGTTGTCCCCCCAACCTTCTGAGGGGTCAATCTGAACCTCTTCAGGGTCATCAAAAGGATATTCATCTTGATTGTACTGGTCCACAGGAATATCCTACTCAGTGAGGTCATAAGTATATTCTTCTTCTTGAGAAGGATCAAAGACTTTTTGAAATTTTGCTACAGGGGGAAAAGGACTTCTCCCGAGGTCTCTTGGGTGTGGATTTCTCAGAGAGTTCTACAAATCTCTCCAACCTATCCATACATCCCTCAAACTTCTCCCTGATCCAAACAGATGAACCAGAAGAGTCTAGGGGTGGAAAAGGCTCTTGTAATGGATCTTCCGTCGCTGAGCATCGAGATTTCTCTTTTTTTTGCGCCAAAGAAATCCCTCCAGTACCTTCCGAAAAGTCCTTTCAAGGGACCGACGGTTGATGCGTGTCATTGTGTTTCTCCCTAGGCCCATCAGTGGGTTCTGATGAATCCTTCGGCCTATCTCTGGATTTCAACGAATCCCTAGGTTTGTCTTTATCCTTGGACCATTGCCTCTAACCGCCAAAATAATCCTAGCAATGCTTTCGGTAATATCAGAGGGAGGAAGGGGCTTACTTCAGGCCTGCGGTTGCGCCGTTGTTTTTGGCGGAACGGGGGCCTTGTCGTCTGTGGACACCTTCTTCCGATGCGTCTCGACAGTCTCCTGAATATTGGGGGCAACGCCCTTCAATTTAGAGTGCACAGTCGCAAGTGCACCTGCGGTTGCAGAGACGGCTGCCAATCCTGATTGGCGGGCATGGACGAAATTTCCTGTGTGCCCGCTGGCGCTATGGACGGCTTTGACTGTTTCGTCTAAGGCATCCCTGGGGTTGTGTCCTTATTGTGTGAAGAGTTTGCGTCCTTGTCCCCGGGGTGTACAATCCCCATAGCAGGACCAGAGTCTTGCCTAGCAAAGCGGGAACCGTCTGCCAAGACGTCAATGGCCCCCGAATCGGAGGCCTGTTCGTCATTTAGCCCCCCGTCACAATCGGTGGTTGTGGCAGCGGGAGAACTAGACTCGGCCTGTGACATTCCTTAGTCCGGCCAACGCTTAACACAGTGCTCCTTCAGGTGTTTTCAGACGCAGAAGCTTGCAAGCCATACAAACCGTCTCGTCGTGATTAAGGGGCAGACACTGATTACACTTAGTGTTTATCCTTCCAAGGAAATTTAGCCTTACAAGAAGGACAAAACCTAAACAGAGTCCTCTCCATAGCTGAGGAAATATGTAGTGACAAAATGACCCAGGTAACAAAGAGGAAAGGGAAAGGCATTCTTAGAAAAAGGAAATGGTCACCTCGACCCCACTCTCCCCACTGTGTAGGCCAGCCAGAAGGCCCGGCAACGTGGTCGGCAGCGCTTACTATCCATCGAAGATCCGTGAAACCGGCTTCAGAGTAGATTAGGAATCAGCAGTCGAAGGAAAGGACGGAAGGGTACTATTGAATAACATAATATATGACCAAAGGTCGAAGGTAACAATAGCAATGTGTCTGTCGCATAAGGCGGCCAGTATGCTGGGTGGAAAAAAACAATCTGAGGGACCTCGACGCGCGAATGATTTTGAGTACACTACACATCACATAGTGTTACAGCCACACCCGTGTCGACGTCCCCTTTCGATTCTCGAAAGACAAGATGCAATACTCTGCGGTTACCACTGGATGTCAGACTATATACACAGCATGTGATTCTAAACAGATTAACAAGCATCAGAAGATGTATATCAATCGTGGGAGCCCACCCGTTCATCTTAAGCTCACAGTCCGTGGTCCCAAACAATGAAAGTGATACAGAATTCACAACCACCTGCAATGATCTAGCAGGGCAGCTGCAGCCACTGATCCCAAGCAAGATCATACCAGTTTCACTTCACTAGAGAAGCCTGCAGTCTGGGGCTACCCAACCGGAGAGTAAGTTCCTCTGCAACGGCTCCCACACTACTGCCAAGCAATCTGACCAAGGGGCGCCTCACCCTGTACGCCTCAACAGGCCCTGCCGCAGAGCAGGCCCAGACCAACAGGGTTGCAACGCCCATTAGCACACTCCAGTCCTTTGTGCTATCGTGCCTGCATCCAGGGCAACGTGTCACTGTAGCAATGTTGTGCTACCGCAATGCTGGCAGCGGTCCGCCGGATGATGTCGGAGAGTGTAGGGGAGCTTAGACAGCAAGGGATATAATGTGCCACCCAGGTACCCTCATCAATGCACGTCCTCCTAGCGTTTCCTTCGGCATATAAATCTCCAGCCGCCAGGGGACAGCACCGCAGCAAGAGCAGCTCTGTGTGGGCTGCAGGGTCATTTCCTCCACAAGTCGAAAACGCTACCCCTGCCAGATATAAATACAAAGTGCAAGTTAAATTTGTGGCATGTGCTGCACACTAGGGGTCCTCATGTTCTCCCCACGCCCTCCGGGCTCTCGCATGCAACAGCAGAGAGCCCGAGGGCCCTCCCGCACCGGGACATGCCACCCACGCTGATCCGGGGCGATGTGATCCAGGCTGCCTTTACCAATTCAGTTCGACACTGCAAGGGCCCACGTCACTGCACCATAGCGTCTAAGTCCCCTGGTCTGTTGGAGCTGCCGAGCAAATGTCCATCAGTCAACCAATCTGGCACAGCTGATATGTCAAGTATGGTCACTTTCCCGATGGGCTCCTCACCTGGTGGCCTCCTTTGCGCTGCCCTAGCAAGGAGTGCCTCCTGGTAGATCAGCGCTGCATGATGATCCGGGCCCGTTTCACAGTCCTGCACAAACTCTGCTGGGACTGAGGTCTCTTTACCATGGTGCTTCGGCACCTCAACTCCTCAGTCTGCCACAGCAGGAGTGCAGATGCAGCTCAAGGCGCCCACTCCGACCCTTCTGATTGCAGCGCTAGCCTCAGAATAATACGGCCCCTCCCCCTTACAGGCTCCTTGCCGCCTCGGACTCCAGTGATAGTAGTGCCCCTGAGGTGCACAGATGTGGTCTCTGAGCTCAGTCGCACTTCCTCGCCGCTGCCTGTTACAGAAACTCTCACGGCTCTCTCGGAGGTCGGATCCACTCAGGATTCAGCCACTGTATTCCTCACACCTTCCACCGCTGCTTCGCGCCACACAACCTCTTGGATCTGGCACCAGAAAGGATATTTAAAATTAGAGTATTTTGCCGGGTCAAAGCTTGCATTCCTTTTTAATAATGCGCAGAGAACCCCCTCCGCACCTCCTCCCACTTCCCCCTAACTTCATTTACTCCCTTACCCATCCCCATCTATATATTAATACAAATGTACAAAAATCCCTCACAAATTCGATCAAATTTAGTAATTTCTCATTATGTAATGTTGCATTAGACTATTTCTCCAGATACCGGCTCTTGTGTATCCTGACCATGGGGTGTCAGAAGGTGTCGAAACAGACTGTTTCGGCAGATGTGTCGGCTGGAGAGGTGTTTATAAGAGAATAGCATGGAACCACTCGTACTCAGCATATGTATGTGTTTTCAAACGTGCTCCAAAGTATGAGCACTGGGAGCAGAGGTTTTTATGAGGCGCTGAGTCGCCTGCTGAAGAGCTAGGTTCCCTGACCTTTTTGCCACCTTTCGACAGGTCTGTCGAAATCAGTGTCGAGGGCGTTTGCTGTATTTTACTGCCTTGCTTACAATTCGAATTTCAGTAGGCTTTTAAATCCGTGCATTTTCCAATTTTTTTTATGCTTCTTAGTGCTTTTCTAGAGATTCAAAACTAGGTGCGCTTTCAAATCTATGCATTGACTGTCTTCCATTGTACACCTCCTTCTGTGCCTGCCTGGCTGCTAGGCCACCTGATGAGTCAGTCAGTCAGTCAGTCAGTGTGTGTCTCTCTCTCTGTCTCTCTCTCTCTCTCTCTCTGAAACTATCTCCCCTCTCTCTCTCTGAAACTATCTCCCATATCTATTCCAACTGCTACCTATCTCACAAAGTCGGAAAGAAAAAAGTTAAAAAAAAACCTCTCCTGGACTCTAACCCAGGCCCAACTATTGCTGACACCTACGTCAGTGCTACTTCCAGGGAGACTATTACTGATATCCTCTTTTCTGTTTCTCCCCCCCCCCCCCCGACCCATGGACCCCCATCTGGTCTCTACTCTCTCCCCTTTCTCCTCCTCACCCATTAATGGTGGCACTAGGTGGGAAGTAATCCTGGCATACTCCTCATTCTCTAGGTGCATCATTAATGTCTATTATAATGGCACTATCACTGCCCGATGTTCTCAACCTACTCTTCTCAATCAGCGCCTGCCCTCTCTCATAAACGTCCTCCGTTCCCCTGCCACCACTCCTACTTCCTCTCACCTCTCCACAATCACCGGCGGGAGTACCATGCCCCTGCACACATCCTCGGAAAACTTTCAAAGGTGGTAATCAGCTTCACTTAGCCACTCTGAATGCTTGTTCGGCTGTCAAACACTCCCCTGCCATCTGCCTCTTCCTTGAAGACTTTGACCTCAACGTCTTTGCCCTTACTGAGATGTGGTTCAATGCCAGCTCTGTGCTCTTTACACTCTCCTCCTCGAGGGCTACAACATCCTCTCCAAACTGAAACCCAACCAGCCCAGATGCAGAGTGGACCTGATTTTCCCAGAGTGGGTCCCTGCCTCCATCATACCTACTAAATCTTACTCCTCCCTTCAAATGCCTTACCTGCAGGCTCAGGGTCTCTCCTACTTTTTCACTCACCTTTGCAATCATCTACAGTCCCCCTGACCCTATCGCTACCTTCCTATCTGAATGGGCTGACCTTACCTCCTCCCTCTTCCCTCTTGACCTCTTCTTCCAAACTCCTCCTCCTCCGGGACTTCAATATTCACCTCAACACCCCCATATCAGCCACCTCACAGTTCTGTGACCTCGGTGACGACTCCTCTCTCACTATTCTTCGTTCCCCGTTTGACCCACCCAGCCGAACACACTCTGGATGCCTTAATCTCTGGAGAAATCCCCATCTCTAACCCGGTCACCAACCCACTCCCCCACACCCGCTCCTGGGTCTGACCACTCTCCTCTCTTCCCACTTGGAGCCCCTTGGCCCTCTGTCTGAGTCTCCCCCTGCACTGCCAGCCTCCTTCGCCATCATTCGACCGATGTAGCTAGTATCAGTTGCCATGTTTGCGTCGACCTTCTTCCCCCTCCTATGCTTCTGACTCCCCCTGTGAGTCTGTCCTTGCTAACCTTCACCTCCATCTCCATCTCCAACACCATTGACATCCTTGCCCCGGTCATGAGGCTCTGCCTGAAAACTGCCTCCAAGAGCAACAGCTGGTTTGACTCTGATCTAGCATCCCTAAAACGCAGAGTTGCTGAATGGAACTGGCAGACCTCGGGTTCACCCTTTGAAAAACTGGCCTGCCGCCTGCTCCAATGGCAATATTATTTCTCTATCCGCTCCAAGAAGTCGGCCCACATCCAAGCCTGCTTCACTGGAGTTACTAACAACATAGCTGAACTTTAAAAAATCTGCAAGGAACTTGCCAATCCATCTGCAGTCTCCACATCTTTCCTTCCTTCCCAGGCTCTCTGCAACGCTGTGGCCACAGACAAAGGTCATGGGTCATCTTTGACTCTGCTCTCTCCCTCACACCTCACATCTTGGACCTTGCCAAGAAGGCCCACTTCCAGCTTCACCTCCTTAGAGGCATTCTCCCTTTCTTCACCTTTGGCCAGAAGCTCAATGTCTACAGAGCTCTGTTCCTCTCTAGGCTGGTCTACCGCAACAGCCTCTTCCTCAATCTCACCCTTTGCTCTCTACGCCCCCTTCAGCTAATACAGAATTGGGCTGCAAGACTTCTCCTTGAGCCTCAAACCCAGGGACCATATCTCCACAATCCTAAAACCTCTCCACTAGCTCCTGGTGGCAGCAAGGATCAGATTCAGACCCTCTGCATTATCCACAAGGCTTTCTGGGGCCTGGGACCATGCTATCTCCAACTGTCCCTCCCTAAACTTAGAGTCCTCCACTCCTCTAACTCTGCTTGCCAAACGCTTCCCTAAGCAGAGAGCAGGGGGCATGTCTCTCTCCTTGGCTGGCGCCTCTCTTTGGAACAGCCTCCCTTCCCCTCTCCGACTTGAGCCAGACTTTAAGTTCCAGAAACATCTCAAAAATCAGCTTTTCTCCATCTCTTTCCCTTTCCCTACTTATCACCCCACGGCCGCTCTGACTGGCGGCCTGGTCCTTCATGAATCTCACAGGTTACCAGGTCCCAACCCCCCAACACCAGCACCCCCCCCCCCCCCCCCAAACACTGCCATTACAGGCCCCATGCCTGGCAGCTGTGCATCCCACCCATGAGATTCCTCTGCCCTAGCACTTAGCCAGTGGTCTCCTTCCTGTCTCCTAGGGGTGTCACGGTATTAGTTTTATGACGGTACGATAACCTTCTTGCCAAATGACGGTATATCATGGTTATCGCGGTATAGCAGGTGGAGTTAAATAATCTTAACAAATATTTTCTAAAAGGTCATAAATTGACAGATTTAGCATCACAAACAAAACCAGGCACCCAGGGCCAGAATTGGGCTTGTCAACATACTTTCCACTGAAATGCCTTGCTTCCACCAAACACAAACACACGTGTGGAGAGGAGGGGGGGAGCCCTGCTGCAACTGGCAAAGCAAACTGAATAGCTTTTCTTAAGTGGTCATTTAGGCTTTATGCTCCCCCACTGGTGAAGATGAACATGTTGCCATCTTGATAACCTGCATGCCACCAATCAATGGAGGCTAATGGTAGTATACGCTTGTGCGCATATACACACACACACACACACAGACGCACTCTCTTTACGTTACAGCCTTTAGTTTACTTGCGGGCCAAAAGGTGTTCAGTAATCATGGACATGTTACCCTTTGGTATGGCAGCAGGGAATACCCACAGAGATGAGTGAATTTCGCAGTATGACTTATTATATGTAAATTCAATGATAGAACCAGGGAAATCCCCCATTGCCATATGTTTAGAGAACATTATCCATTATAAATATATAAACCCCAAAGCCGCCAACCCAAAGTAAACCCTTTTCCTTCTTGGCACTGTATCTATTCTTCCTATTGCTAACATACTGATTTTGTGTCAGGCACGTGTGGTTTACGGAATGGCATTAAAAACTGCTCCAACTGAAACTACTTGGCAGACGGCACATCCAACAGTGCAAGACCAAGACTGCGCAGCACTTGCTTACTGCAGCCTTTCCAAATCAGATTGAAAAGCACACTTTACGGTATGAACGGTATAAACAATGTGACGCTTATTATTGTTCAATTAAGTGGTTCACGGTATCTTTAACGGTATACCGTTATACCGTTACATCCCTACTGTCTCCCCACGGCACTTCCCTACTGGTTTCCCACCAGCACTTGTCCTTTCCCTACTCCCTTTACCCCTCATCTCCCCTACTTCTCTTCACTGCACTTGCACGTCCGAATGCCACAAGGCCTAGTATTACCACAATTGTATATCTACTGTTTTTAATACTGTTATTTTCTCCCCTGTTGCCTCCCCATTTAGTCTTTAGCACCTCAAAACACCATTTGGTTGTATAGGCGCATAACAAATGCTCAATAAATAAAATATGCTGATTCTGTTAGGTGTCAGCGCCTTGTGGACTGCTACCCCCTCCTGAAGGTAGGCAGTCGAGAAGGTTTGTGGACCTCTGGATGGCAGGAATGTCTCGAGAGTCACTGGATACGATCAATGAGCGTTGAACGAGCAAGAAGTAAAGATATAGTTTGGTAACAAATAAACTAATATATAACTCTTTGAAATGCGATCAACACAATGGTGGAAAAAGACATTCTGAGGACCATGATGCGTGAAGGACCAGGCATACAGTACATGCCAAAGTAGGGACATTATTACAAACACGCCCTGTTGACGCCCTTTTCCGATTGAAAAAACAAGTCATTTAATACTCAGCACCAACCACTAGATGTAGGCCTATGCAAACCAGGTGATTCTCAGCAGATCCACAAGCCTCAGAAATACATTTACAAATGGAGCAACACAAAATGAAAATGTCAATACAACTTTTTGTACCAACCCTCCTTGAGTTTCCTCGTGTTGCACCAGATTAGTAGTCAAGTCCTTATAAACCACAAAGTATAAAACATATAATGATAGTATTAATAGTGAGGTTAATATGCATTGCATTTTTGTTCACTGATATAGCAATACATTTCAATTGTTATATTGTACCTTTTAAAAAGACTACATACCCATGGACAAGCACAATAAAAAAAGCTTGCGATATAACCATTACCCGTGTATGTATTCAAACAATCCAATAAGATGACTTCCCGTTACAGTATCATCCTTCTGTAGAACAAGTTACGAGATAAGTAAATAAAAAAAAGTATACAAATGTATAAAGTTATACAATGTAGTTGAAGTACAGATCAAATACAGACTTATTTGTATTAACGGTGTTGATGACTACTCTGCAATTTAAAAAATGTAAGACATGAATAACAAATGTTTATTTATTTATTTTAAAATTTCTATCTTGGCATTTGTTGGGAGTTACAATAGCAGTGTGGCGGTGGCTGCCACCTGCGACATGATGCAAGCATCTCAATGTGAAATTAGCCATTTAAATAGAAACCATACAAAACTTTAACACATAACGTTCAACAATAACCATGATTGTCTCCTTAGGGTTGGTGAATAATTCAGCGTGGGAGAGTCTGTGGGGGATGAGGTGGGGAGGGCGAGGGCCAGGAAGGGGGGGGTGGGAGAGAGGGAAGGAGCATGAGAGTGGGGGGGATCAGTTCTGTTTCAGGTGATGGTCTGCAGAGGTGACTAATGGACGGATCAGGTAACATAGGGGTGGATCGTTCATGGGGGCTTTTCATCATTGAGGGGGTGGAACAGTGCCCATGTCAGGGCCTTCCAGTTGTCTAGTGCCTGGCTCGCATCCTCTGGGGATTTAGCGACACTGTCTTCCCAGGCAGAGGTTTCCGCCTCAACCCAGCGTTCCAGTTCATTATGCCGCACTTGGAATCGTGGGCCATCAAGCCGTTTCCACGCCATTGCGATGGTCCTCTTGGCCAGGATGCATGCCAAGTCCATAAGCTTTACAGTGTGTTTAACCGTGGCCAATCAGTAGTAGGTTCCTAGAAGGCACTAGCCTGGGGTCCATTCATATCTGGTCATGCCTGCCCTCCTGCAGGTCTGCTCCACCTCCTTCCAGAGTCACTGGGTCTTGGTGCATTCCCAGAACATGTGTAGTAGATCTGCTCTGTCCCTGTTGCACCAGGGGCAGTTAAGGGCACGGATGTTTGCTGAACTTCGCTATTCTAGCCGGCGTTAAGTAGGAGCGGTACAGTACGTTCAGTTGAATCAATTTGAATCTGGAGTTCCTGGATACCTCTTTAGGGAACGCCAGAGATCTCCCCGATTCACTTTCGGTCATTTCACGCCCCAGGTCTCTATCCCATTTGAGCTTCAGTTCAGGGCTGCGGGGGTTAGGCCTGTCTATTAAATGGCTATATATTTCAGACACTAGTCCCCAGCCCTCTCCCAAATTGTACAGCAATGTTACGACGGGGTTGGGTTCAGGTTCTTCAGGCCATATGTCCCACTTGTCTCGCGCTAGCTTCCGGATTATTTGGTACCACAGAACCTGACCGCTGGGTATGTCATCCTCGGATTGCAGTGAGAAGTCGCGGAAGGAGCCTTCATTGTACAAGTCTCCCCATGTGTACACACCCTTCCTTTCCCAGTATCTGATGGTTGCCAGGTCAAGGCTGTTTTGGCACAGGTCCAAGAGGAGCGGAATGTCCGGGGTGTATGCATGTTTCAAGCGGAGAAGTGACTGTTCTGTGCCACACCTGTCTCCCCAGAGAGGCAAGTAAAGGTGTTTCAGTTGGGAGGTGTTGAGATACCCAGATGAGCTCCTTCAGTCGGATTGGAGCGATTGGTTGCTGTAATAGTACGGTTTCCGAGGTGACATCGGCTAACCATTTGGCTACAAAGCGGAGTTGAGCGGCCAGATAGTACTTTACCAGGTCGGGAAGTTGAATGGCACCTTGTCTGTGTGGGAGAGTTAATGTGGTTAGTGCTATCTTGTGTCTGCCTTTGCCCCATAGGAAGTCTGAGTATCGTCTCGAGTAAGCGAAAGAAGGGGGCTTTGATGTGATAGTACACATTTTGGAATCCGTAGAGGAACCTAGTAAGAACAATCATTTTGATGATGGATGATCTGCCCATCATGGACAGAGGGAGTCGTGACCAGAACCCTATCGATTTGCGTACCGGAGGCAGTGCCGCGGCGATGTTATTTTCATGCATGCGTTTCGGTGTGTGTAGTATGTTGACTCCGAGATAGCGAAATTAAGTTGGTTGCCACTGTACATCTAGCGGAGGAAGGTCGTCAATGTGTTTGTCCTTGAGGGCAGCCAGCGGGAAGAGGCAGGATTTATGTCTACTGAAGCTTATTCCTGACACTTTGGCAAAATTGCCGAGGACCTCCAGCATTGTCGGGTCGTTCTGGTGCGGGTCTCTTACATAGAGCAGAACATCATCCGCGTATAGGGAGATAATGTGATCTACCCCGTGTAGCCATATGCCTGCATCGACAAGTTGTTTTCTGAAATAGATGGCAAGAGGTTCAAGCCCAAGTATATAAAGCATGGGAGAGAGCAGGCTACCCTGCCTAGTGCCCCTCTGTATGTCCCACGCTGTGGAGACAAGTCGTCCAGTCTTTACTCGTGCCTTTGGTTTGGTGTAGAGTACCTTGACACATCTGATGAATTTTTCCCCAAAGCCAAATTCAAGTAGGACCGCTATTAGCCATTCCCAGTAAATGGAATCAGACGCCTTAACGGCATCCAAGGACAGTAAGGCATAGGATCCCCCAGTTCGATAAGCCTGGGACGTGCTGAGTCTGCGAAGACTGGCTGTAGTGTTATGGCCTGGTACAAGGCTGTTTTGGGCTGGGTGCACTATTTCTCCTATTACCCTAGAGAGACGCTTGGCAAGGACAGTGGTTAATATTTTGACATCGTAATTGAGCATTGCGAGTGGGCGGTAGGAGTCGCAATCTTCTGCAGATTTGTTGGGTTTGAGCATCAGGATAACCAGCGTCTCACACATGCTCTCGGGTAAAATCCCCAGTTTGTACGCTTCCTGGAAGACCTTGTGCACTAGCGGGGTTAGATTTGGTTCGTAGGTTTTGTAAAATTCTGTTGGTAGCCCATTACTACCCGGGGCTTTGCACGTGGCCAGGGATTTGATTGCTTCAGGTATGTCTTCCATGGTGATGTCCGCACCCAGAATTTCACTGTGTGTGGGCGACAGCCTAGGCAGCCCTATCTCTTCCAGTGTGTCCGATATCTCGTCCGGGGATACTTGGTCTTCATGGGAATACAGCTGGTCGTAGAATTGTTGAAAGGTGTCATTGATGCCTTGTTGGGTTTGATGCAGCGTGCCCTCTGAGCTTTTCAGGGCCACGGTTAGGTGCTTGGGGTGTTCCTTTTTGCATAGAAAGGCTAGTAGCCTGCTGGGCTTGTCTGCTTCGATGTGCGCTCTGTTGGTTCTGTTGGTAGTCCAATTTGGCGAGTCTGTCCCAGGCTTTCTTACATTCGGTTCTGATTTGCTTGAGTTTGTCCTCTTCCCGCTGGGCGCCTTGGGTGTCGGACACCAGCTGTTCAATTTCGTTTTCCCACCGCTCCAACTCAGTTCGCAGACTTTTCCTGATGCCTCCAGCCTTCGCTATGATTTCTCCACTTATGACTACTTTTAGGGCGTCCCATAACGTGCTTAGATGTTCCACGCTGCCTTTGTTCTCCTCTATGTAGTTCTCTAGGGAAACTCTGAGGTCATCTCTGAATGCTGGGTCCTTTAGCACTTCTGTAGGCATTCTACATGTGGGTATTGGAGATCTGGGGCCTGTGATGCTCCATTCTACCGTTAGCGGCGAGTGATCAGAGATGGATCGGCCTAGGTATTGTGCCGTGTCGATCTGGGGTAGGTTCTCTCTACCCGTGAAAACATAGTCTATCCTAGTGTGGGGATTGTGTGGAGATGAGTAGAAGGAGTAGCCTCGATCCTCTGGGTGCAGCTCTCTCCAGACGCCCACTATGTCTAGACGGTCCAGCATGATATTCAAGGCCATGGTAGACGCTGGCTGTCCTCCGGGAGGGTGTGGATCTGTCAAGTTCTGGGTTGCTGATGCAGTTGAAATTACCTCCCCAGATGAAAAATCTGTACCTGTACTGTGTGATCTTAGCATACATCTGGTTTAAATGTGCTGGAATGTTGCTGTTGGGGAGGTATGAATTCACGATGCATATTTCGGTCTGCTCAATATGGCCCCATAGTATCACGTACCTTCCCTCTGGATCTGATTCAACCTTAGTTAGATGAAAGGGGATTTGAGGGCTGATCCATGTGAATATCCCTCTGGCTTATTTAGAATATATGGCACCAAATCATTACCCACCCCAGTGTGTTTGCAGCGTTACGGCTGATTCCTTTGTCATTGTGAGTTTCCTGCAATAGGGCCAGGCCGATCTTCCTATGCAGGTAAGATTTGATGCTGTTTCAGCGAAGGTAGGTACCCAGTCCCCTTACATTCCAGGTTGTGGTCATGGTAGTTTGTGGGAAGGATTCAAGTGTTCGTTCCCTGCTATTCCACCACACTTGCTCGGTGGTCGGGGAGCTCGGACGCATCTTTTCCAGGTAGCCTAGTGCCTGCTCGTCCACCCCTTTCCCCCGCTCCCTTGCTGAAGGCATCATTTTGAATCTCAGAGACAGTTCAACAGTTTCAACTTCCACTCTTGTGAGTGGTTTAACAGAGTAACGCAACTGTGAAATAAGACTGAACAAAAAACTGCTTCTAGCAGGTGCTTGTAACTGGCAACGCTCAGGTTATGATATGATATAATATATTTTATTTGTATCGCGCTCATTACACAGGTGTTTCAGAGCGCGACTAGGCAAGGGAGGGGAAACAAGGGAGAACACAATAACGATCTTACTAGGCCCAGTGACATTGAGAACGCACAAGTGCATGGGAAGGGGAAAAGGGAAAAAGTGCATGGAAGGGGGAGAGTGGAAAGTGCACAGCAGAGGAGAGTAGATAAATAAATAATAAATACAAATAAAAAAAATAGAAAGGAGGCAATAAACAGTGATAGTGCGGCCAGAATGTGGCAAGTGCTGTGTTTATGGCGAAAGACTGGGTAAGTCTGATAAGTGCAGAAAAGAAGAAAATGGGGTGGGGGGGCTGTATGGGTACAGATACAGTCCATCCAGTGCAAGGGGTGGCCGGGAGGCAATGAAGGAGGGTGGCAGGGTGAGCAGGTACCTGGACCCAGAGGAAAGAGGATGGCCAGGTGCACAGTGCCAAGAGAGAGCGGGTCAGCAGGGGAGAGGGGGAGATGGTTCTCCTCAAGTTTTAGAGTGGCAGGGAGGCTGTTCCAGAGGGAGGCCCCAGCCGAAGATGGAGATCTACCCCCGGCTCGTTTCTTTGAAAAATGATTAACCTGGAGGTAGTTAGAGGTAGAGGAGCGAAGAGCTCGAGAGGGGAGGTATTTGCGGAGGGATAGCTGAAGATATTTTGGACCCAGGCCCCAGAAAGCCTTGTGGACGATGCAGAGGGTTTTGAATTTAATCCTTGCATTCACCGGGAGCCAATGGATAGATTTCAGAGCTCGAGAGATATGATCCCAGGGCTTGAGGCCAAGGACAAGTTCCTGCGTCGATTGGACCTTTCCGGGTCGTTAGGCGCAGGCGTTGTGCCGGCATCTGGCCTGCGCAAGTTCTGTGGGGGTGGATTGTGGTGAGCAGCATGTGTAAGCCCCGGAGCTCTGTCCGGAGTAGTTAACAGTAGTGTCGCAACTTTAATCACATGTGTTGGCTTGCGTTTCCATTTACTTCTGTGGGCAGTATCACTGCAGCAGCAATTGGAGCTGGTTGCTGTGCATCATATATCCTTGCGTTATCGTGTGTGGGCTTGAATGGATTTTGCTATTTTCACCTGGTACCTTTTTGCGGTATGGTTTCATCTTCTCCGGCTAACTTGTTATGCTCTAGCCACATATTTGCAGCATCAGGTGTCTCTAGGAATGTCGCTTTTCCATTGTAGATGACCTTCAAGCAAGAAGGGTAGAGCAGCATATATTGGATATTGAGTTCTCGCAGTCTTGCCTTCACTGGCACAAAGGAGTTCCTTGCGCGCTGGACTGCGAGGGTGTAGTCCGGATACATAACTATTTTGGAATTGTTTTGTGTAATCTCTCCCCCCTCTCTTGAGTGCTTCAATATAATTTCTCTGTTGCGAAAGTTTTAAATCTTCGCAATCATTGGGCGCGGGTGCGATCCTGGTGGAGGTCGTTTTTGTAGAGATCTGTGGGCCCGTTCCACAGAGAATCCCTGGGTGAGTTTTCCGGCCCCAATTTCCTGCAGGAGCAAGGTCTCCACAAAGTCTGTCGGGCTCGACCCCTCCATGTCTTCCGGTATGCCAAGTATTTGTATATTGCTTCGGCGGGCGCGACCCTCCGCTTCTTCCAATCGTGCTTCCAGTTGGGCCACTTTCATCTCAAGCTTCTGGACCTTCGTCTGCAGGTCGGAGGTGGTCTCTACGTTACTCTGTAGGCTAGCTTCTGTGGTGGTTACCCTTTCTGTCAGGTTGCGGGCATCTTGACGCATCAGCTGCATGTCCGTCTTGGCCTCCTCAATTTTGGTGTCAATAAATGACCTGAGCACCGCTATGGCTTGAAGCACCGGTGTGTCCTTGGGCTCTTCGCCGGAGGCAGATGGTTCCTCATCCGAGGCTGCTTCTGAGTATGGTTGTTGCTTGGGCTTTGCCGTTGCGAATGATTCCATTATATATAATTTGGGCTTGTTTTTAGGAGGGGGGGGGGACATCTTGATGTGTCTTCGCGGTCTATCGTAGTGGTATTAACCCAGGCTAGGGCCTGTTATCTAGTGATTGTGTGACCGTTGTGCAGGTCACAAGCGGGGCTACTTCCAGTTTTCGGGGGGGGGGGCTTGGCGCATCCACGTTGAGCTGCTGCACTTTTTGTGGTGATGTTACTGTGATAATATTATTCAGTGTATTTGTCCTGGGGCCGTGCAGTACTCAGGCGTGTTTCAGTCCTGCCGGTGCACCTCTGGATTTCGTGGCAGAACGCCTGCTGGCACTGCAGACCTTCTCTTGCTTTCCGGAGTCTGGGGCTCGGCGAGGGTCCAGGCACCAGGACCTTATATTGGGTGTTGGAGTTATATGGTGGAGAGGGCAGTGTCCCACTATGTATTAGCCATCAGTGTCTGCAGGCGAGTCTGATTATAGTACAGGCTGAGGTAGGGTGTCCGCTCAGGGTCGGGAATTTCGCTACAGTTCTTTGCTGTTTTTAGCCATGTTATGGCTTGCCTGGCTGTGGTTATCAGTTTACTTTCAGGGACATTAGGGTCCCCCGAGTGCTCTCATTCAGCCAGTGCGAGCAATGGGGGCTGGCCTCTGTAAGGGTGGGCAGCCTCTTCCCTCAGTGGGTCTTTTCCCAGCCTCTAGGTGGGCCCCAGCAGCCCAACGCTTCCCCGGATTCGTGCTGAGATGTCCACCACCCACTTATCTTGGCCGTCAGTACACAGCGCAGGGTGAGGCTTCAGTTAGCCACTCTCTGCTTTGCCTGCGTTCAGGCCTGCCTCCTTGCTGGAGTCCCGCATATGCGCTTATTTTCCCAAGGGGACTCTCTCACCTTGAATGGTGCTCCGGTTTTTCAGGCTGCGGCGCCCAACTGGTCCAATGCCTGGATTCGCTCTCCTGCATGCCCTGTTGCTCCGCGATATCGGTCGGGGTGACCGCCCACACTGCAGGTCTGTTCGCGGCTCGTCTCGGAGGCTGACTCGCTGGGCGCTCTTGCAGTTGGCCGGCCGAATCAGTGCTCTCTCAGCTGGGCGGCTTTGCCGGTTCTCCGCTGCGCCGGCCTCAGGACCCTTTGTTGCCGTGGCTGGGGCCGCTGTGCGCCGTCTTCTCAGGTCACAGTAAGCAGTCTGGGCGGGAAGCTCGGAGTCCAACGGTGCCGTCCACTGATCTCGGCATCCGTCGGGTGCTCCGCTCTTGATACGCCCTTCCCCCTGCGCCTCTTAGGCTGCCGCTCCGGTCGCCACCTTTTGTGCCTGGGGGTCCTCTTTTGGGGGCTCCGTTTCACATGAAGCCTGCTCCGATTTTCTGTTTCTTCAGCCGCGGCGTGCAGAAAAAACTTCCGCTGCCATCCGATAGTGCTTATAAGGCTCAATGTGGATAAACACTACAGTTGTCAAGGATCGTACTGGATTCCGGACGGAGCTCCTCTGAGACTTGCCTTCACTCCATGAGCTCAGGCCATGCGCGCCCATAACAAATGTTTCATAAAAAATAAAATGGTTGTACCTCGGTAGTATCATATGGAACAGACGTAAAAGCGAGCCAAACAGGTTCCTACTGTGGATCCAATATAAATACATATACTATCACAATCACCAAGTATGAGTGCAAACAGCTGTTTGATAACCCAGTCTTTGTTGTGAGTCTAGCACATGTAAAGATGTTTAGGAGGATGCAAATAAAGAACGATTGTAAAACCCACAAAAAACAGAAATGCATTAATGCTCACCCTCAACAGTGCACGATAAATGTCATGACACTGCAGAAATTATGTTTTCATACTTGTTCAATATGTTGATGATAGACGAGACCAAATTGAATAAGGAATTAAACGAAAATACCAACATGCATAATAAATGAGCATCTTGCGAACCACATGTTATGCTATTGTATATACAGGCAAAATTCTCTAACATACATACATTCTCAGTACAACACATGTTGTCATAACTCTTCATTCTGATCAGTTTGCAATGATGTGCACAATAAGGAAGTCCCGGTCTTCTCCTGCAGAGGAGGTACTGATATGTTAATGTTAACATGTATTTGTACAGCGCACTGTCACCAACGGAATTGGTCCCCAAGTGCTCAGGTGTATCTGCAAACAAGAAGGTGGGGGGGGGGGGGAGGTGGTTAGTCAGGTGGAGAGGGAGTAAGATAGTGAGAGGGTCCAGTTGGCAGCTTCAGTTCAGGTTTCACTGTGTGCCGAGCTTGAGTGCGAATATCGGATCGATGTGAGACCTCCTGTGCTGCTGGTGTGGCTTATGTGTTGATTGATTGTTGCGATTTGGTGAAGTGCGTGCTGTTTTCTGTGCTATAGGGTGGTTGTGTGGATTTTTGGGTGAGATAAGCTTGCAGAGGTTTGAGCTTCTGGGTTAGTGGGTTATTTACTAGCCCTGGTTCCCTTCCTGTCTACTCGTTGTCAGGGATCCATTGCTGCTTGTGTTGACTTTGCAGGCCACAATAATATTGACATATCATCCTTCCCCTTCCATCCTGATCTCTCCCTGATCGTTCTTTGATATGATTCCAGATTTCTATCTTTCAATTGCTAGGATATGCCGTACATTGGTCTTCCCTTACGTGAGTGGATGGGTGGTAGCTTATGGAGACGGTGGGGATCGGTATCCTCTCTCAGCTTTGTTTAGCTGTGTAAGTGCCCCCTAGGCATTCTTCCTAGTTACGGGTTAATGAGCCAAGATTTGAGGAGTTTTCTGAATAGGAGGTGAACTCTCGTGTTACGTATGTTCTTCGGCAGATCGTTCCAGGTTTTTGGGGTAAGGTGGGAAAAGGAGGATCCTCCAAATGTTCTTGTGTTGAAAGGTTTTGGTTCCAAATGGATGTCGCTGCTGGATTCAAGTGGCCTTGTTAGGCGGTGTAAGTTTAATTTTACTCTTAGGAACTCTACGCCTTCGCCGTGGATTGCTCTGTGCGTTATGCACATTGATTAGCTCTTTTATTGGCAGCCAGTGTAGCGTTTTCAGTGCTGGTGTGATGCCTTCTATTCGAGGTAATTTGAGCAGCAGTCTAGCTGCCACATTTTGTATGAGTGGAGTTTATTTAGGAGTTGTTCTGGCATGCCCAGATATAGGCTATTGGCACAGTCTACTCTGGACATGACGAGAGTGATGACGGTGAGTGTTTTGTTAGCAAATGACAGGAATGGTAGGATCCTTTTTTTCTGCTTGCAGGAGAAATAAGCATTTTCTTGATTAGAGTGTTTACTTGTGGCGCTAGGGTAAGTTTGTTGGTCATCAAGAATCCCAGGTTAAAAAAAAAAATATATATATATATATATATATATATATATTTTTACAAATAGACGATGGAGCTGGGGTTGGGCCAAGTTCTGTTGGACAGGGGATGTAGTGGTTGTCTACTCTATTTTTTGTGAAGATCATAATTTCTGTTTTGCCTGGGTTGAGTTTGAGGCAGTTCAAGTTCATGCAGTTGTAGATTTCACAGAGGCAGTTCTCCAATGTATTTTCTTCTTGTGCTTTTTGTATTTTGTAAACTATGTGTGTCATCAGCGTAGTTATAACAGGCGAGGCTGTGTCTTTTAATGATCCCGATTAGTCGAGACAGGTAGATGTTGAATAATAGCGGGGAGAAGGAAGATCCTTGTGGTACTCCGCACAAGGACTTGTGGGCTGGATTTGAAAGGTTTGATCCATATGGTTTCTGTTCTGTTTGTTAGGAAGGATTTGATCCATAGTAAGGCACGGTCAGTGAGTCCAATTTCTTCCAATCACATGATAAGGATGTTGTCGTTAACTGTGTCGAATGCTGCAGAGAGGTCCAGAAGTATCAGCGCGGTACTCTTGTCTGAGTCTGTCTTTGTCTTTAGATCATTCCTAAGTGAGAGAAAAGCTGTTTCTGTTCCCCTCATCGTTCTAAAGCCTACTTGTGCCTGATCCAGTAGGCGGTGCTCTCCTATGAAATCTTGTTTTTTTATATATGTATGTTTCCAGCAGTTTAGCAAGGTATGTTGGAGATAGGTCTGTAGTTGGAGGTCCTCCACGTTTCCTGCTGTGTCTTTGAGGAGCAGTTTGATGTATGCTGATTTGAAGGATTGTGGCACTTTCCCTGTTGAGATTGATTGGTTGAAGATGTTTCTGTAGTATTCCATTGTTGTTCCTTGTGAGAGGATTGATTTGTATACGTTTGGGGGGCAGTGATCTGTGGGGGAACCTATTCTGTTGCTTTTATTTACCAGAATGACAAATGTCTCCACTGGTAATTGGGGGAAGCTTCTGAAAAAAAACTCTGGCGTTCCTCGTAGGGATGGGTGGGTTTGCATATTATCGTTGCATCATCTGCTTTGTATGGTCTGTTGGATGGTCTTGATTTTGTTTTTAAAATGGTCTGCAAGGTCATTGCATAGTTTCTCCGATGGTATTGGAGTCTTGGTGCAGCCAGGTGGGCTTTTTATTTCCTTTATGATTTTAAAGAGTTCTTTTTGGGTATTTGGCACTTTGAAGAGTCATGTAGCATTCCGGTGTGTAGACATCAGCGTGAAGACTTGGCTCATGTATTGCCGTTTTGCACTGGATATGCAGGGATTCGTAGACTAACTCTGATACCGGCTCTAGAGCAGAGATCCGCCATTATAAAGTAGAACTCACTATTCTTTTGAGCACGGACTGTTTTCACTGCTTGGGCCCTGCTCTCCGTTCTGAAGAGAGCAATGCATTTTAGAAAGGGGTTGATGAGGCTCCAGGGGGATGGAGGCCCTTAATGACACGGTGGAATGTTGGGGGAACTTTTTTTAGTGTCAAAAAAAATCTTTCCTTTTTTTAAGTAACGGAATTATTGGATTAGTGGTCTTGTAATACCTCTCAATATTATTGTAATGTGGTTAGATTTAAGAATGTACGATATGGTATTTTGCACTTGATTTTAAGGAATTATTTATGAATTGTGATCTCTCTTCGATGTATGTAATATTGTTGTCTTGTATTTGATGGATCTTTGCATCCGAATAAACTTGTTTGACTGACTTAGTATTTCCTCAGTGCTTTTTGTATTTCCTTTTTGTTTGAGCGGATATGCTGCCGGAGTTTGAATTTCTTTCCGTCATCGTATTTCCAAGTCTCTGATGTTCACAGATGTATAAGAAACAAAGTTTAAAGTTATGAACAAAATATTTTTTGGAATGGATTTTAGTGGATGAGCATTACAGCAGACATTTTGGAAGAAGATATAGTTATGGTGAGAGGAATATAAATTCAATATGTTTTTCTATTTTATAGTTACCTTTCAGTGTGTATGCTGAAAGAAAATAGGAACAGTACTCTGGAGCGACCCTTTTTCGTAAACCTGGCAGATTCATATATATCCGATGAAAAGTGCATGTTGCACATGTGGAAGCTTTCTACCTTTACATCCCCAAATACATCATTGGCTCTGCTGTCAACCTTGGAATATTCTAAGCAACAGTTGAGCAACAACACTCTTATCAATGACATGTATTTCGGAAACACATGCAGCACTTTACCGGGAGTCTCAGCATGACTGAAGTTTGGACATTGAAAAATAGAACAGGAAGGCCTTTTAGTCTAAAAATTAAGTTCTGAAATGTATTTTTATGGCTGTAAATGATTGACAAAACAATACATTATAAAGTTAAAGCATAACAAAAGAATATGGTAGTTACAAAGAAAAACAAAAATTGCAATGTGAATTAAAAACAGATCTACAAACACATTAAGAACAGAAAATAAGATAATACATTTCTCAAATTTAAATAAGAATACAACATGAAACAAGACATGAAATACCGGTTGTTTAATGATCAAAGGAGTGATTTGGCATTTAAGACAAATTCCTGGGAGAGGATAATTTCAGTAGTCAAAAGCGAAAGTGGTCTGGGTCTGCCTATGGATTAGAAGTTGCCTTTATACACTGGGTTGAAGGGTTTTATACATGAAACAAAGGAGAACACCGAAAGGGCTGTCCTATAATTCTGTTGGATAGTGGTTATTGGGGGCTGGCAATGCATTGATATGTTATGACACTATGCTATGTCTAAATTTTGTAGTGGGGCAGTGGTGGTGTTGCAAAAAAAAGGGAGGGGAAATGTCTCACTCCCGTGCAGGAACAGGAAAAATTATAATAATAATGCTTCTTTGCAGGGACAGCCTTCAAAGCAATACATGTGGTCTGCGGTGACCATTTGGCCAATGGCATCTGAAGCAAGATTCCTTGTGTTGGTCATTATGTACGGCGGCCCCCACTGGTGGCTGGCCCCCACTGTCAGAGCTCAACTAAAGTGAGCCTTGCCTTTGATTAGGGGAGGGTCTCAAAATTATGTGAGGAGAAATATCTTGGTCCACCTGCAGACCTGGTGAGATATGTTGATTCCCATAGACAGCCTTCAAAGTAGACGCTTTGGACAATGTCTGCGATAGTCATTTGGCCAAAGACATTTGATGCAAGACTCCTTTGTGTTGTACATTATGTTCGGCAGTAGGGCGATCATGGCACCCTACATGACCAGTAGCCCACACCCTTTAACAGAGCTTGCTTAAATGAGCTTTGCCTTTGATTCGGTGCAGGGTATCAAGATAATGCGTTTCCATCCACCTGCAGATCTGGTGGCATATGTTTGTTCACAGGGACACCATTCAAGGAACCAGCGTTATACACCCCATATGGTTGATGTATGCTGTGAATGGATTTTGAAATTAGTTAGCACTTTGGCTTAAAGCGCTATATAAATTCAATAAACATACTAGGAGGACCACTGGTGCAACTTCCCTGAATATACTGCAATGCATGTGAGGGTCTCAAATTAAATTCAGCCCATCCCCATTTTGACAAGTTTAAAGCCCGATACATTTAATGTGAGGGTACATTAATATTTTGACGACACAAACATGTATAGTATGTCTGATACTTAGCTACTCACTGTGGATGAAACTTAGAAAATTAAACTAAAAAACCTAACCAAATACAATAAGTAACACGATACAGAGTTCCGGCACTCTTCCAGATCACAGCTTTCACATAGGTACCCTTATTAGTCATAAAATATAATACATACTTACATTTTTATCTTTAAAAACCATAATTGAGCGACAACATATGGTTCCAGAATGGTGCATATACAGTCTGACTTACAATAAAATTATGAGGTAATCTAATGTAATTTCCATACATGAAGCACACACCAAGCAAAATAGAGAAATTATACAGAATATAAACATGACCATTTTGTAATGAGCTTATATACGGTATGGTTTGGCTTACTTCAACAATAGCTTTAAGATTGTGATCACCCATAAATATTTACAACATTAGTGTATTTAGAAACATGTTAGAACATCTTCTTGGTGTGCACTTGAGCTCACTTTACTCACTCGTATTCATAAATGTAAAGCCTTACAATGTGCACTTAGTGAGGTGATCAAAACACATATTTTTTCAAAGGGAAAGCAATATGCAATGGGGTCTCATAGAATCCATGTGGTTGTCATGTCACATGTCCATTTATACATTGGTGTATGATGTAGAATATCATTTTTGGATAACCGAGTACAAAGAAACATGACTGGAGCAAGTTCCTAGGTTAGTTGTAGTAACAAAATTCATTGAAAAGAAGAACACAAAGATACTATTTAAAAAAAAAAAAGACTAACAATTATTACTTATATAAAAAAAAGTGGAATGATAAATAAAACTACATGTTGTATTACCGGTATCGCTGGGAAATGACTCCCTTATGACTCGTACAATACATACAGGTATGACTCTAGAGACTGACCCCCAATCTTGCATGAATCGCCACGTCCATGCTCTATAGGCCACAAATGTGTAACATTCATGGAAGTACATTTTTGCTCATTTTTAAAAAAGTATACAGTGATAGAATCATGCAACAATAAAACGTGTTGATCAAGGGAGTTTAACAACAAATGGATAGAAGATACATACAATTATAAGCTAAGGTCATTAAATTAGTCGCTGGACAGTCTCTAAATTGATTTATTTAACAGCCATACATTTTTATGTTAGATTCGCCTTGTGACAAACATTGTAGATTTTTTGGGGAAAAAAAACATAACAATTAGCTGACCATAAAAATATTAGTATAAATCTGATAATTCAAATATAGGGAACAGTTCGATCCACATTGTGAAAGAATTTCAAAGCAAATCATAAAATTGTATTACATAAAACAATACTCATTGCTGGGACTGCGAGGGCAAACGGTGCCACGAAGTTTGTGCATAAGCATCACAGCATTCTCGGAACCGAACGTGTAAAACATGCTGCCCTGAAATCTCTTCGCTGAGTTACACAGAGTGGCAGTGAATCATCTTCTGACATGGAGGCTATTCAAGTGGACTTTTCACCTCAAAAGGTATTTTTGATTAAAGTTGGCAACACTCGACAATGATTGCAGGTACACAAAGTGGAAAGGTCTTCCATTTGACTCGGAATCTGGGGAAATCTTCGCTAGCATCATCTAGAATAGTTGTTTTTGGCTTTGTCTTGCAAGCATTTCCTCCTCTGTGTATTCCAGTTCATAAATGAACCCTGGGCACTGGCCATGATACATGTTAAGATGGATTTTTAGAATTTGGCCTAGTGGACAGATTTTAGGAGGTCACCCTAGTCTTAGTGAACAGGAAACTCAGAGGTTTGCCAAAACACAAATCAAGGTACATGGATGAGCAGTCAAGGCTTACACTCGCGAGCGTGTGAAAGGAGAGAGGCCCTCAATGAGTCCCACAGAGTATGGCACACAATAATTCAATTTAGACAGCAAGTAATAAACAGAGTTATTTATTATAGGCTTTCTGGACAAACAATATCAGGTATAATTATCGCACAATACCCTATGATACAAATAAATACATTCACCATAGGTTCAAATATATATCGAATGACTTATTCAACAAAGCAGGTAAGTGGATCTGATGTAATAAATGATAGGACAAGATCACAAGTCTTTAGCAGTCAAAACCTTAAGAATGGGCCTTGTGCCCTAATGTCACATGAGCCACAATGTTTCTCACCAGAATGTTGCCTCTGCAGGCAAGTTGTAATTTACTTGTGTTGATTATAGTTGAAACTGTTCCTCAACAATTTTACTAAAAGGTAATTGTTTTCTTGTATTTCAGGATTTTAATATTAAAAAGGTGAGTGGAATGGACGTTATGAGACAAAGGTACTCATCCCCAATGTTATCCTACGGCGGACAGGGAGAGGGGCAGATAGACTATGGTTACTAAACCTGCCCCTGCCCTCCCACTCCCACCCCCGATTTTCCCAAGCGGTCGTGGATTGTCTGGGGGTTACTGGGGATCGTTCTTACGCCACTGCTTCCAGTGAAAGATGCCCTGGAGTAGCGGGTTTGAGGATTGTTCTGGCTGGGTGCAGGTGCAAGATGCAATCTCTGTCAAAGAAATGGGTTTAGTGTGATTACAAATACATTTGGTCGAGGGGGAACCAACCAGATGTTGGAAAAACAGGAACTTCTTGTTGGATTAGTGTCAAGCTGTGGTAAGCGAGAGCAAAGGGGCCAAATTGATGTACATTAGCGACTATTTTAAAATGTTCTAGGTACAGTATTTTAAATTTAATAAAAGCAGTCACTAGTGAGCCTAACAGTGAAAAATTAAGTTCCTAGCATTAGGCTAGTACATTAGTTCAAATATTTTTAAAACTAGTTACCTTTCACACAAATAAAAATAAAATCCATTTGACATCCAACCTAAGAACACCAATGGATATTTCAGAAATCAGTTTTGACACAAAAGAGCAACATTTCACCCATCAGGAACATGGTAGGCATTTTTAGCATTCGCCTAAATGACACAAGTCTGCATAAAGATTCATATTCAACCAGCACGTAATTTTAGAAACCCAACGTTGCAGTTTAAAAAAAAATAATAATCCATCTCTGCATTCCATATCCAAACCTATCCGTGGCATTACTGTACTTTAAAAATATGTGGTAGGTGTCAAATACCTTTCTTTGTTCACAAAAGGATCAGTGGCAAACTGATCCCATCAACAAAAAGATAATGGATTAAGTAATAAATAAACTGTGGGCCAACACGGTACCCACTCTGGGCCTTGCAGACAGCCACACAAGTCAATAATTAAATCTTTATTCTTATTGGCTGAACTCACCATGAGAAAAATCCAGGCTGGGATTAGCATTAGAACGGCGGCTGCACTGGTGTAGAACTGCAACTCAGGGGGGCTAATGAAAGAAGGTAAATTACAGGATTAAAAGAAAACAAGAGAATGACAGACATTTTTAACATAATATTGCAACCATTTAAATTTAAGCAAAAAACAACATTTTAGTATAGTGAAAAGGCACCAACATGCATTTCGTCTATGCTAATAGAGCCTTCAATCTCCTGCAGAATCTATAGCCTAAAGGGACTTTTCACATGCCCTGCTCTCGTGGGACAAGCCACATGAGACAGAAGTACATTTTAAAGACGACCTGCTTTGTTAAAATAGGCTTGTTATACATTCCTAAATTTTCTAGAAGGAACAAGTTACTTACCTGTAACTGTTGTTCTCCAGCATGGGTCTGGCATGGATTCAGATGCTCATGAATGAGTATTCCCTGTCGTCAGGCTCGGAATCCTCGGTAAAGAAGAACAAGTTACTTCTTACCTTGTAACGTTCTTTCGATGGGATGTTCCTCCGACGTATTCCTTATCTTAGATACCTCCTTCCAGCTTTGCTGGCCTCGGAAAATTTTTCTCTAGAGGACGCTGCGCGCCAACATCCGCGGAGTCGATGTCCCTCGACAGCCGCCGTATCGACGTCATCCTGCCTATAAAGGCCGCGCGCAGCGTCCGTTGCTCAGTTATGTTTTGTAGCCCACAATTTTTCTTTCTGGACTAAACTAATCACCCTGAAGGAGCGTAAGCTGCAACAACAAGGGAAGTAGTACTGCGGGGATGGATGGGAGGGTCGATAAGGAATATGTCGGAGGAACATCCCATCGAAAGAACGTTACAAGGTAAGAAGTAACTTGTTCTTTCCCGGTGGGAACGCATACAGAAGTGGAAACTCCCAGTCCACTATGAACGAGTCTCCCAGAGCTCCTCTTGGGGGAATTTCCCTTTAACAGAACAGATCGCACTTCCTGTTGACACTGGTGGCAAACAGATCCACCTGAGGGGTTCCCCAAAGGGCGAAGATCTCTTGAAGGACTTCCTGAGCTAGTTCCCACTCGTGGGAGACTGTGCTCTGCCTGCTCAGAGCGTCAGCTGTCAAGTTCTTCTCTCCGGCTAGGTGAACTGCCGATAGAGAGATTCCTTCTTGGATTGCCCAAAACCAGAGCTGCATCGCCTCTCTGCACAGAGGTAGTGGTCCTACGCCTCCTCTTTTGTTGAGGTAATGCATGGCCACTGTGTTGTCCGTCATTATCAGGACATTCTTCCCTTGTACAGCTGGCAGGAACGCCTTCAGCGCAAGTCTGATGGCCATCAGCTCTAACAGGTTGATATGTAGTCTGGACTCCGATGGAGACCAACGACCGCTGATGGTCAAGTCGTTGGCGTGGGCTCCCCACCCCGTGAGTGAGGCATCCGTGACTACTGTTATCTCCAGCCAGGGTTGCTAAAACTGTTCTCCTTTCAGAATGTTCTCCTGACAGGCCCACCACTGAAGGTCTCGAGCCACCCTGTCGGGAACCTGAAGAAGATCTGTCATTCTTCCTGAGAATTGTGACCACAGAGTCCTCAGTGCCCACTGAAGGGATCTCATTCTCAGGCGAGCCTCTGGCACTAGGAAAATGCAGGATTCCATGAGGCCTAGCAACCTCAAAAAGTCGAAGGCTGGGAGACGTTGGGCATTTTGGAACTTGGTAACCATCTGTAGAATATCTTGAGCCCTCACCTCTGGTGGCGAGGCTTTTCACAGGGAAGTGTCCAGGATCGCTCCGATGAACTGGAGTCTCTGCGATGGTATCATTTGTGACTTCTTTAAACTGAAGAAGAAGCCCAGTCTGTGAAGGGAGTGGCAAACGTGATTTAGCTGGATCTGAGATTGCTCTGAAGATACAGCCCTGATTAACCAATCGTCCAGGTAGGGGTAGACGTGAATCCCTTCCCTCCTTAGACTTGCAGCCACTACCGACATTAACTTGGTGAAGACCCTCGGGCGGAGGTCAGCCCAAATGGCAGCACTCGAAATTGATAATGAGAGTTGCCAATTGCGGACCTCAGGTATTTCCTGTGTTTGAGATGGATAGGCACATGGAAATAAGCGTCCTGAAGGCCCAGAGCTACCAACCAGTCCTGGAACTGAAGGGCCTGAAGGATCTGAGAAAGAGTTACCATCTTGAATTTGTCTTTCCTGAGGAATTTGTTCAATTCTTACAAGTCCAAGATGGGTCTCAGTCCTCCGTCTTTCTTTGGAATGAGAAAGTAAGGGGAGTACCAGCCCTTGTTCCTCTCCGCCACAGGTACCGGTTCTATGGCACCTTTCTCTAACAGGTCTAAAATTTCCTGCAAGAGGAGCGGATCTGGAGCTTTTTGAGAGCTGATCCCCGGTGGATGACTCCGAGGTATGCGTAGGAGAGGCAGGCAGTAACCTTGGGCAACTGTTTCCAATGCCCAAGCATTTGACGTGATAGCCTGCCATTCCGCCAGATGTTGAGTTAACCTGCCTCCTACAGGCGTCTTGTGAGGAAGTCCTCAGAGTGGTTTTGGGGCGGCTGATGCAGATGCCGATGGTAAAGAGGCACCTGCAGTTGCTGCAGCTTTTGAATATCTACCCCGACCACCTTGAGTAGTTCTTCTTTGTCCCCTTTGAGCCGGTCGTCCTCTACCTCTTCCGAATGCGGAGTAGAAGCGAAAGGACTTACCTCTCGCAGAGGTTCCTGTGGGACAAAAAGGTGTCTGACGGATTGCAGCGCCTAGGGATTTTGCTGCTGCCTTTGATGTTTGCAGTTTTTCTAAACTGTCATCCGCCTTTTTCCCAAACAAAAAAGAGCCATCGAATGGCATGTTCAAGAGCCTGGCTTGCACATCTGGGGCAAAACCAGACTTTCTCAACCAAGCGAATCTCCTGGTTGTTGTACTTGCCGCCATTGCTCTGCTGATACGGTCAGCCGAATCAATGCCCGTCTGGAGGGATTCGCACATAGCGTCTTTACCGTCCTGTATGATATTTAGGAACGCCTCCCTTTCTTCTCCCTCCGGGATGCAGTCAGCCGCTGTAGAAGCACACTCCTAAAATGTATGGCTGAATCTAGCAAGGGTGCAAGTAGCATTAACAGATTTTAACGCCATGCTACATGCCGAAAAAAACTTTCTTTGCCATAGCATCATATTTCTTATCGTCCCTGTCCTGTGGGACGGTAGGGTAAGCAGTCTTGACGTCAGTAGAAGATGCTGCCTGTACCACCAGAATTTCTGGGGATTTGTGTTTTAGATAAAAACTCTGGGTCTGCATAAGATATCCTGTATTTAGTAAACAGTTTTTTATTTACTGCCGGGAAGACATCTGGGGTTTCCCAGTTCGTCATGATTTTCCTCTGAAGAGCTTTATGAAAAGGCACTACAGGATCCTCCTGTGGACCCTTATCAAGAATATCCGTGAGGTCATCTTGTTGGAAAGCCTGTGAAGGTGTTGACACCCCATAAATTCTGTGATCCTGGCCATTAAGGCTCTGTAGGGGGTTTCAGCATGCTCCCCCGGGTCTGGTCTAGCGAACTCCACCTCAGGGGAAGTGTCTAACCCACTTGCCTCATGTAAGGGATCATGGAGATCCTTTAACCTGCATCCTTCTGAGGATAACTCCTCTTGAACTGGGTTGCAGGTCCCTGCAACTCAAATGTCTCTTCTTGGTCAGATAGTTCTCCCTCTTCCATAATTGAGGACATAGTTCTCAATTGTTCTGAACTCACAAAGGGTGTGAAACCCAACTCCAAGGCAGAGGGTGCCAAACTTGTTGTAATCGGCCTCGAAAACATCGATGTCGTCGAAGCCGACGTCGAAGGCTTCAGGCGTGGCGTCGAAAACAAAGGCGGAGGCCTCGAGGTCGTCGATAAAATTGGGATTCTGCTCAAGGAAATCGACAATCTCGACGCCATCGAGGACCTGGGGATAGCCACTGGGTGCGCCGCAACCGTGACTTTCCTTGGCGTCGACGCCAGTGTCGAAGATGGCATCGAGTCGACAGACCCGTGTGTCGAAGGTCCCTTCGACAACGGCGTCGAAGACACCGACCTCGGCGTCGACGGAACCTTCGAAGAAGGTTTCGAGGTCATAGCTTTACTCGAGGGTTTGTGACGTGCTCGAGAAGCTTCCTTCGCCGGGTACTGCGACTCGCAGCGCTTTTGACCTTCGGGTCTTTCGACCAGAGCATCGCTCTCGGCAGTCTTCGCAGGGGTCGAGGCCGCTTTCTCGAAGACGCTCATCATATTTTTGCGGAATTCCTCCCATTCAGCCCGGGAACTATGTTTCGTGGGGCAAGGGATTCTCTTAGGAGAAACAGAGGAAGAAGAGGACGGAGAAGGGGATCTTCGAGTGCTTCGATCTCGAGGAGTGATGGGACCCACTCCGAGACCTGGAGCGCGAATGGTGACGAGGAGACGAATGTCTCGACTTCGTCGAGGAAGAAGAAGCTTTTGAAGTCTTACCTTTCTCCAGCTTCCCCCTACGCTCCTTCAGGGCCTTAGCTGTCATGGACATACAGTCCTCGCACTCCAAACAAAGGTGTTCAGCTCCCAAACACCACAGACAATCTCTGTGAGGGTCAGTCAGCGACATCTTTTTCCCACAGTCTCTGCAGTTTTTGAAGCCGGACCGAGGGGTCGCCTGTTCCGACGAGGAAGCCATCGAGTATGGATCGAATATCTCGAGGTAAATAGGATAAATTCTCTACGAAACTGAGCAACGATATTCCGAGGCACTGAGTAAGCGCGGAAAAATGGAACTGAGCAACGGACGCAGCCTTTATAGGCAGGATGACATCGATACGGCGGCTGTCGAGGGACATCGACTCGGCGGACGTCGACGCGCAGCGCCCTCTAGAGAAAAAATTTCCGAGGCCAGCAAAGCTGGAAGGAGGTATCTAAGATAAGGAATACGTCTGAGGACACAATCCCTTCGAAAATAATCAGTATCATTTTCGTTTGTGATCTGTCTTTCTTAGTAGTAACCAATCACTGATCTCTGGGTCATACTGCCCCCAGCCAATGACTGCCCTCTCCCTAAGCCCCGCCCCTGGCAGACAGCCTCAGATTTGGTAGCATGCCAAGTGGCAGTATGACCAAGTGAAGAGCCGCAGAGGTGTAGGTGGGAGGGTTCGCATGTGAATCCATGCCAGACCCATGCTGGAGAAAAACAGTTACAGGTAAGCAACTTGTTCCTTCTCCAGCATGGGGTCTGGCATGGATTCACATGCTCATGAATAAAATAATACATAGCAGTATACACATGCACAACCACGGGAGGTGGCAAAGGCTCAACATTAAGCATTACATCCAAAACTCAACATTAAGCAATTCTTACCTCCTCACCTGGCTCACCTTAGGCGAACAGGTTGCGCAGCACTGCTTGGCCGACCCTGGACTCCTCCCTGGAGTCCCGATCGACGCAGTAGAATCTTGTGAAGGTGTGCGTCGACCTCCACGTAGCAGCCCTGCAGATGTCCAGCAGGGGCACACCAGACAAGAACGCCGTGGTAGCAGCGATCGCTCTGATCGAATGGGCTCTCGGACAGCCGGGCAGCGGTCGGTTTGCCAACCGGTCACAGTGCACGATGCAGCCGGAGAGCTATCTGGAAATGGAAGTCTTCGAGAGAGCCTTCCCTTTATTCACAGACCCAAAGGTCACAAATAGCTGTGACGTCTTCCGAAAACTCTTTGTGCGGTCCACGTAGAACTTCAGCGCTCTAGCTACATCCAGCGAGTGCAAAGTCCTCTCGGCCGGAGACAAAGGCGACGGGAAGAAAACTGGTAGCACCAAGGGCTCGTTGAGGTGGAAGTCCGACGGCACCTTGGGCATGAAGGAGGGGTGCGTCCTCAGCACCACCCTCGTGTCATGAAAAGTCAAGCATGGAGGCTTGCAAGATATGGCCTGGATCTCTCCCACTCGTCGTGCGGAGGTGATGGCCACGAGGAACGCTGTCTTCCATGACAGGAACTTCAAAGGCGCTGAATGCATAGGCTCGAATGGGGCCCCCAAGAGCCTGGTCAGCACCACATTAAGCTCCCACGCCGGGGCAGGAGCCTTCACCGGCGGGAACAATCGGAATAGTCCCTTCATAAATTCCTTCACCAGACGATGAGACCACAAGGACGCCCGTCCCGAAGTCCTGGTATATCGGGAGATGGCAGCCAGATGTATTTTGTTGGAGGCGTGAGCCAGTCCAGCTTTGGCCAGCGACAGTAGGTACGGCAGTACTTGTGGGGCCGTAATCCGCAGAGGGTTAATCATCTGTGCACGGCACTAGACAGAGAACCTCTTCCACTTATGACCCTAACACTTGAGAGTTGAGGACGCCCTGGCTTTTTCAAGAACCTCTCTGCAGTCAGCTGGGATATCGTACCCTCCAAACTCTAGTGCTGCAGGAGCCAGGCCTGCAAGTTCAGCGACTCTGGGTCGTGATGAAGAATGGCGCCTCCTTCTCTGTAGAGAAGATCCGCGTCCGCCAGCAGCTTGACTGGTGGGGACGTTGACAAGTCCAGAAGGTCCGGGAACCAGATCTGCCTCGGCCACGCCAGTGCGACGAGGATCATTCTGCACCTGGACTTCTTGAGCTGGTTGATGAGACGGAGCAGCAACGGCAACGGAGGGAACGCGTATAGAAACAGGGCGTCCCAAGGGAACGAGAAAGCATCGCCCATGCTCCTCGGCTGCGGGAACCTGCTGGCGAACCTCTGGCACTTGGAGTTCGTCGCCGTTGTGAAAAAGGTTGATCCGGGGTTTGCCCCATCGTCGAAAGAGCCGATCCACCTGGTCCTGACGTAGTTCCCACTCGTGCCACAGATCCTGGGCCTCCTTGGATAGGGCTGGGGATCTGGTGCCTCCCTGCTTCCGTATGTAGAACATCGTGGTGGTGTTGTCGGTGAAGATCCTCACCACTTTGTCCTTGAGGGACGGAAGGAACGACTTGAGCACCCAGAACACTGCTCGGAGCTCCAGAATGTTGATGTGGAGAGACCTCTCCTCCGGGAGCCAAAGGCCTCTTGCGTGGAGATCTCCGGTGTGGGCCCTCCAATCCTCCAGCGAGGCGTCCGTCGTCACAGTCTGTGGAAATGGCGGGGTCTGAAAGTCTGTGCCTGTAGTGAGGTGTGCACGGGTACCCCACCATAGGATCGCCCGACGGAACTCCTCGTCGAGAGGGATCCTGTCTTCGAAGCAGCCCGTCGCCTGAAACCAGCGGGCATCGAGGAACTCCTGTAGCGGATGCATCCGAAGTCTGCTAAGGGGTACAAGGTAGATGTATGAGGACATCATCCCGAGGAGGGACTTGATGGACCTCACCCTGGCCACGTCCGTGGCTAGCAGGCACCGCACCTTGCCGAGAATGGCCTTCGTCCTCTCCTCCGAAGGGGAGGCCAATTGCCCCACTGTATCGAGCTTCGCTGCCAGAAACAGTGCCACTTGCCACGGAACCAGGTGGGATTTGGGGTAGTTGATGGCGAATCCCAGTTCCGTGAGCAGCCGGACGGTCGTCGCTGTGTGTTCGACGGCGAGTTCTCTTGTCCTTGCCCGTATTAGCCAGTAGTCCAGGTAGGGGTAGATGTGGATCCCCTGCAGGCGCAGCCGCGCCGCCACTGGTGCCAGGCAATTGGTGAATACCCTGGGTGCCGACTTTAATCCGAACGGCAGGGTTTTGAATTGGTAGTGGCGTCCCTGAACCACGAACGTGAGAAACGTTCTGTGTCCTTTTAGAATGGGGATGTGAAAGTAAGCATCCTCCAGGTCCAACGACGATAGGAAGTCGCCCTCCTCCAGCTGTCCCAGCATGTGCTGGAGGGTGACCATCCTGAATTTCTGTGCCTTCATGTGCTTGTTTAACCGATGCAGGTCCAGGATTGGGCGCCAACCGCCTGTCTTCTTTCTGACGAGGAAGTATCTTGAGTACACTCAAGAGCCCCGGAGCCTCCTGGGGACCAGCTCAATGGCACCTTTCTTGAGCATCGCCCTTACCTCCAACAGCAGTTGAGGGACGTGATTCTCCTTCCTGGCCACGGGAGGAATGCGAGGACACTTCTTTTGAAATTCTAGCGAGTGCCCGTTGGCCAGGGTGTCCAGCACCCAACGGTCATTGGAGATGGACTCCCAGATGCTGACGAACTTCGTCAGCTGTCCTCCCACCGGGGTGCTTCGGTGGGGGCCCGACGCCACGGCCGGTTCAGTCTTGCTTGAAGGAAGCCTTGCCGCCTTGGCCTCCTTGACGACAACAGCGGGATCCCCCTTGCTTGCCGCGACCTCTGTAGGCCTCGTGGGACGTGGAGCGGGCCGCCTGGCGGTATGTAGAAGAGCCACCGCTGGATCCCTTGGAGGCACCCTCTCTGCCTCCGGAGCTCCGAAAGGGCCGTCGTTGTTGAAGTACCCCTAGGGCCCGGGCCATCTCCGAGTCAGTCTTGATGGCCTGGAGTGACTCGTCCACAGTCTTCCAAAAAAGGTTGTTGCCGTCGAACGGCATAGCCAACACTCTGGTCTGGACGTCTTGGCGAAAGTCTGTCGCCTTGAGCCATCCTCGTCATAGGCAAACCCTGTTGCCCAGTTGGCAAAATCCGGTATCGGCAATGTCTGTTGCCACCGTTATGGCGTGATCCGACGCCACCTCTCCTTCCTGCAGAATTTGTAGGGCCTCCGCCCTCTTGTCGTCCGGTAGGAAGTCTAGCAGGGGAGCTATCTTGAACCAAAGCTCCTTATCGTAGCGGGCCACGATCGCCAAGGCATTGGCCGCCTTAATCGTCGTCGCCGACGAGATGACTCGTCGTCCCATGGAGTCCAACTTCTTGCCCTCGCTGTCCGGCGGGGAAGTGGAAGTTGAAGCCACCGCACCCGCTGCTTTCTTCTTGGTCGCTGCTGAGATGACAGAGTCCGGCATGGGCTGGGCCCTGAGGCACAAGGGGGCGGCATCGGGGACTCGGTACTTCTTCTCGTACCTGTCCCTCTTGGCAGGTGCCGTGGAAGGGTTCTTGAGGATAGCCAGCCCCTCGCCCCAGATGTCATTGAGCAACGGCACCGCGAGGACAGTCTTCCTCTTGGCCTCTCGTCGTTGGTAAAGAAACCCTTCCTTTTTCTGTTCCTCAGGGCAGAGCTGGAAGAGCTCGGATGTCCTGGTTATCATGGCGTGAAAGGAGCCAATTTCATCGGGTGGAGAAGCCCGAGGGGCGGGGGTGATGACGGGATGTCCGTTGTGTCATCGCCGCCGTTGTCGTTGTCCGTCCCAGTCGCTGTATCCGTCGCTGTATCCTCTCTAGGGTCCACAGGCCTCGCGGGCACGAAGGGAGGAGCGGGGTGGACTCTCCTCCGCTTGTTCGGAGGGCTTCCCGACAGGCCTGGTTCTGGATCCTCCGTCGGGGTCTGTGGTAATCTCGTCCTTATCTCAGTACATAAGGATTGGATTGCCAACAAAATGGCCGCCGAGCTATCCTGGGGCTCGGGTAATGGCTGCGATGGACGGGATGGCTGCCCCACAGGGCCCTCTTCGTCACCATTGTCGCTATCTTCGATAACATCAGCGGGAACCGTCCCCTGGGATTGAACCTTCTCGAACTTCTCGTTGAGGCCTATGAACCTCTCGTTGAGGCCCTTCCCGGTTTCCACCAGATCCTCCTCAGAGGCTGATTCCGAGTCTGTAATGGCCAAAGGCCCCCCCCCCCCCTCTTTTTCCGCCGGGGTCTTCACAGGGGTCTTAACGATGGGCTGGAAAGAGGATTCCCTCCGCGGTGACAGGGATACTCTGGGCCCAGAGGCTGTTTCCACTGGCGTAGTCTCAGCCGGCTTCACCAGGGTCGCAGTGACCACTTCGATAGAGGCCTTTGCCGGCTGGATCAAAGCCCTCACCACCTTAGGTGCATCCTGGGCCTTCGCCTTGGGGGGAGGGTCAGCGCCTCACTCCCCCTCGGGTCCCTTAGAGATCGACCGGGGCCGCTCCAGCAGCTTACCCGGGTTCTCTGACTTCCTCTTCCCCGAACCAGAGCGCTGGCTCGTGGTTCAACGTGCCGGGAGACCCGCGCCCTGTCTGTTTGCCGAAGAGCCCGACCTTTCGGCACTTCCGGTGCCCGCGGACTCGCAGGCGAGGCGGGAACGACGATCTTGTTTGGTCCGTTCCGAAAGGTTCTTGCAGAACGCATAGTCTTTCTCCATGTGCCTCTTGTCCTCATGAAGGCAGTTGAGACATCGCGAATGCTCGTCCTCCTTGAAAACATTTTGTAATCCGCATCCAGGGCAGCACCTCAACAGCTTGGATCCGGGCGTCGAGCTTCCCTTGTCCTGGGCCATGTCCGTTGAGGTAGGCCGCAGATTTTCCGGAATCCTCCAAGAAGCGTAAACCCGACGAAAACTTCACCCTTGAGGGGCGTAGAAGAATTCCGAAACGGGTCCCTGTTATCGGAAGTAGAAACGGTGGAGCTTGAGGCTCGATTAAACTGAAAAAATGAGAAAATCTCCTGAAAAAGCGCGAAAACGCAGCAAAAACTCGAGAGCTAAAGCACGAGGACTCCCACACTTGAGCGTGCGGTAAAAATCTGAGAATGGCTGCCAGGGGCGGGGCTTAGGGAGAGGGCAGTCACTGGCTGGGGGCAGTATGATCCAGAGATCAGTGATTGGTTACTACTAAGAAAGACAGATCAGAAACGAAACGGATACTGATTTTTTTTCTTTACCCGAGATTCCCAGCCTGACGGGGAATATTCATGAGCATGTGAATCCATACCAGACCCCATGCTGGAGAAATGTAGCTACAACTAAAGGATAGTTTGCTCTCAGAACACTGTAAACATATAGTGTCAGGGTGGGTTAAACTTTATGGTGTCCAAGGTCCTAATCTCATAGGGACAGTGTCACTCTCAGGGTAGTTTACAACACATTGTCAGGGATGCAACACCCAGCCACCAGTTTGCTCTTTTCACCTTCAAAAGGGATATAGCATCCAGCTCCCTATTTGTAATTCAATCCAGGTGGATAGGGCCCGTTTCCCTCTATGTAAGGAAACAGCAGAGACCCAGCACCAGTAAGGGATCGGCTGAGGGCCCCCTTCACCAATAAGGGATCGGCTGAGGGCCCCCTTCACCAATAAGGGACCGGCTGAAGGCCCCCCGTCACCAATAAGGGATCGGCTGAAGGCCCCCCGTCACCAATAAGGGATCGCCTGAGAGCCACCATGGAAAAGGGTGGGTGCCCCATCATCACGGGAAAGGGAGGGCAAGTTGCCACCATGGGAAAGGGTGCCAGTCTCACCATCAAGCAGACCATCTTCAGGAGCCTCAGGCCTTCCACTCTCCTGGGCCTCTCTGCTGTGGCAGGCTTCTCTGCTTCTTCCTCTCAGACTCTTCCCAACACTGCCGCTTCCCTTTTCTTTGATGTGGTCAATTGACTTTCATATAGTGCATGAATCAGGTACCAACTTTCTGAACAACCGAGACAGTTGTTTGTCTACCATGATCTTATTGGACATGAAGCTTTTTAGTCTAGAGCTGTGTACAGAAAAATATGGGTGGCGATGACCGCCCCAGTACGGGACATAGAAGAACAGAAGGAACACCTGCGGAAGGCACCGCTCACCCCCACCGCCCCCCCCCCCCCCGACTAAAAAATGCAGCCCGTGACTCTTTGGAAGGACCAATCACCGGCGAGGAAGGGGACGAGGCAATAAAAGCCCTTAAATCCCAGGCCCCTGGCCCGGACACCTACTCAACTAGGTTCTACAAGATTTTTAAACCTCAACTACTAGCACCCCTAGTACAGCTGTTCAATTCATTTAGAACCACAGGCACCATAACCTTTTTCATGCAAGAGTCAATTACGGTCCTGCTGCCTAAACCCGGAAGCGACCCGAGAAACCCTGCATCATATAGACCCATTGCCCTACTCAATATAGATGGCAACAACTACTCTAAAATCCTAGCAACACGTCTATCCCAGATCTTGCCGGAAATAATCTACGTAGACCAGAGTGGTTTTCTTAAACATCAGTCCACAGCTAACATTCGTAGAGCCCTAGACCTGGTAGAGCTTGCCTCCTGAGATTGCCAAGAATTGTTGCTCTTGGCCCTGGATGCAATCAAAGCATTCGACAAAGTAGACTGGACCTTCATGAGGCTCACCCTCGAAGCCTTTGGATTTGGCCCGGAATTTTGCACTATGACTCTGGCTAACTACAAAGTGCCCAAAACCCTTCTCAGAATTAACAGCACCCTCTCCGCCCCATCAGCTTAACCTGTGGAACCAGGCAATGGTGCCCACTGTCACCGCTCCTCTTCGCGTTGATCATGGAACCATTCGCCCAACGGATAAGGCTGAACCCCGCAATCAAGGGCCTTCAGACGGGCTCCTTGCACCATAAACTAGCCTCCATGCGGACAATGTCCTCAAGACCATCGCAGAGCCTCGCTCCTCTCTCCCTCAGGCCTTGGCTGAGATAAAGAGCTATGGAAAGATCACAGGTTTTGCCATCAACTTCCAGAAATCAGCTGCTATGGGAGTGGGATTGACCCCAGAGAAGCGGGAAGCCCTAACCCCACTATGCCAAATCCAATTGAAGACTAAAGGAATTAACTACCTAGGGGTTCAGATCCCAGCTAACCCAAAAGAGGTCTACAGCGCAAACTTTCCCCCACTATTCACGGATCTGGAAGCCGACTTAAAGCGATGGGCGACACAAGAAATATCATTAATGGGCCGAATCATGGCCTGTAAAATGAACCTGCTTCCTGTATGCTTGCTCATCACTTCCAGTACCAATCCCAGCACCAGCCATTCGAAACCTAGAGAGGAAAATGCTCCAGTTCATTTGGAGGGGGGAAAAAAGCCAGAATTCCTAAGACCACGATGCTAGGTAACGCAAAGCTCAGCGGCCTCGGGGTCCCAGATCTACAGAAGTACCAGATGGCGGCCCAGCTGGCTTGTACCCACTCATGGCAAACGCTCACTAACTGCCCAAGGTGGGTGACCTCGAACAGGCGCAACTACCACTTCCGCTGCGCTTCCTCCCACATGTCCCACCTCCAGAACGGCGACAGGGCGGGAAGTACTGACGGCCAAACACACCATCTCTGTCTGGGACAAAGCGCTAAAGCAAAAGGGGATCCCGGTGGGACTCAGCCTCTCAAAACCTGGATCGTGGGAGGCCTGGAGAACCTAGGGCAACTCTTTGAAGGAGGACAACCCTGCAACTTTGAGCGATGTAAAGAAATCTTCCAGCTTCAGGAAAAGGACAGATTCACATACATCCAGCTGTGCCACTGGTGCTCTCACCCACAGACCCGCCAAGCAGCCACCCGCCCACCCCACAGCTATTGAACTAACCTTTAAAGAGCTCCCAGCCCGGGGGGAAATTTCTACTCTATATAAATGCCTCCAAAAGGATTTCTTAACATCCAAAACCCGGTATATGGCCCAATGGGAGGCGGATCTGGGTCACCCTAAAGAGGACCAATTATGGGTGGACATTTGGTCCCGGGCCCACTCTTCCTCAGCATGCATCCAAATAGTGAATGCGCATACAAGATCTTCCTCCGTTGGTACTACCCTCCCCTAAGACTGCACCACATGAATCCTACGCTCGACCCAAAACTGATGGAGACAATGTGGCCAAATAGGGTCCTTCTTTCATATGTGGTAGTCCTGCCCTAAAGCCCAAACCTTCTGGAAACAATGCCGGGCGACTATTGCAGACATTACTCAGACAAGGCTGCCCCTAGTAACCGAACCCATTCTCCTTGGAGCCCCAATTCCCGGAATCTACCCAAGATCTGGACCCAAAGCCAAATTGCTAGCTCAATGCTTACTGGCGGGCAGAATCGTGGTAGCCCGCACATGGAAAACTGTTGAAGGACCTCTTATGCCCCTCTGGTGGGTGAAAGTCTGGGATATTCTAATCGCAGAAAAGGTGATGGCAGCCGGGGCAGGTCTCCTTCACCGCTTTCAAAACATTTGGGGCCCGGTCTTGGACTTTGACTGAGACTTTGCAGCCCTGACATACAAGCCCCAATTGGCTCGGAGAACCTTAAACAATGGGGACCTCCCGCAGGGGCAAGAGGAAAGGACTTAACATCCAGAGGGAGGGGGGGCAACAAACTGTACTGCTCCCATGATGCATGTCATGTATGATCGAACTGTGTATTGTTATATCCTGCCTGTTTAAAATAAACATTTTTTTAAAAAGCTGGGTGGCAATTTTGGAATCAGTCAAGTGTTCGGTGAGCCAACAGCCTGTTATTCTCGCTTCCTGGTCTTCTGTGGGATTTCCTAGAAAGAGGTTAATGCTGTCTGATTGCTGATTTGGAGCCTCCTTCTGCATTTTCCCTTCTGGGTTTCATTTTTACTTTGAGTGCCTTTTGAGGTCTGTTATTTGTAATTCTGATAAATGAGTCGGGGGAGAGAGTGAGAGGGATGAGCAGAGTTTCTCAAATGTGGTTTACAAGTTGAGTGGTGAGGAGGCACTTTAAATAAGATGGTTTCAAGGATGTGGCCCACCCAGTGCGACTGGTTCTTGGGGTGCTTTTTGTGTTGTCCCGAGTGATGAGGGAAGACTGTACCATTGATATAAGAGTTGTGCTAGGTGATTGAGGGAGCTGCTAGGGTGGGGCTCGCCTGTGGGGCAGAGAATAGTCCGGTCAGTGGTTTATTTTTATTTGATTTATTGGACATTTGTATGGCGCCTACAGACAAGGGTTTCCAAGTGCCACAAAACAATTGGGGGGAGGGGTGGGAGGCTAGGGGAGGAGATGGCAGAGGAGAAAAATTAACAGTAAATGGTCCTACTAGGCCATCTGACATTCGGGCCATGCAAGTGCAGTTACAATAAGTGCAGGGGGAAAGGGCAGGTCAGGGTTGTCTTGTATCCTAATGCAAGCTAAACGGTAAAGTGGTCCTATTGAACTGAATGGGATATACAATGTCCCTGCTTTCTAACTTCACTGCTCCCCAATGTTCACATGGTGGGGAGGGGAAGACGTGCACTGGGATGGGGTCAGGGCACAGACTCCTTCACAAACTGCTTTGATGCTTACGCAATTAGTGGGAGAATAGTTGTACTTTTGAATGGCAGTTGACGAAGCATCATGTGTGCCACAGCCTGCAGTTAAAGTGTAATTAAATAACTGGGGCTATCTCACGCAAAATTAGCACAGTTTTGCTTCTTGCATAATATAGCATATTGGTTATGACTCAACCCATATGGCAGAAAGAATTTTGTACTGAAGCAAAAGCAAGCAGCCAGATTTTGCACTGTTTGTGCCTTATGTAACAAAAATGGAGCAAATCATTATTCGTAAACCAATTTCGATAGATGGGGTAATGTGATTTTGCTCTGTTCCCAATCGGAAACCACAATAGTTGAAAAAAAGTTTCTTCCCTTGCTTTTAGGACTGCATCATGCAATGCAGTGTAGGCTAAATCCACCTGAAATGCACCTTGAACCATTCCCCAGTATGCAAGCAGACAAAAAGTGCAGAAATGCTCATCAGATTTTATTTCTTTTTTGTAGCACTGCAACTTTACACACTATTCCCCAGTCTTGCTTGTGTGAAGTGAAGAAATGATTCTACTTTAAAGTATTTGGTAGTTAATTAACACATTTACATTAAAGAGAAAATTACTTGGCTTCAGTAATGTTCTTTCTGGTGGACACATACTACCTCCCACAGTGTCCTCATCTTTGATATATCACAATCGATGGAGTCGGCAAAGCAAACATTTGTTGTCAGCAGGTGGTGCTGCTCGTGGTGTGGCGGTGTCATTGACATGCAAATACAGAGCCATTGGCACCATTTTCCTCAGTTTCATTGTTTTTTCACACTGGCAAGGCAAGATGGTGAAAAAGACTAAGCTTGGCGTGTTCACTCGTAAATGTATGTAGAAGATAATTCCCTTAGAGAGGTAGGTGAAGGGCAATGAGCAATTTGTGAGAGGAATTGTGTACACCAGAAAGAACATTACAGAAGTATTTTCCTCTAATGTACACATTCCTACAACAGATTCATAAACTTTGAAAGACTACTAAAGCCGTATGGCATCCAAGGTGGGGGAAGGAGGCAAACTGTGGGGGTATTGAATCTGCTTAAATTTTGAATTGTCCGAAGGACTTATTTTCCTGCAGCATCATCATCCTTGATAGCTGTATTTAGCAGGAAACGCTTATTAAAGCAGTGAAGAGATACCCAAATAATCGCATGGCATACATCTGCCACAGTCACCCCTCTTTGTAGAGCCAATGTTGCTCCTAAACCGCCTGGGGAATGGGGTATTATGCCCTCCGACATTTGTTTTTCCAGAAACACCATAGCACGAGGTAATACAGATTATCCAACGTGAAATTGTTCTTTTAGAAACTGTTTGCCCTTTGCATCCAGGGCATCCCCAGCTGTATAACCTTTAAGGGAGGGGATAAGGCAAACAAACATAGGACACCATGGCCTGTGAAGGCATCATGAAACAAGACACAGACAACAGTTTCTGAATTAAAATGAAACACTATTTACTTAAATGGCAGGCTGGAAAAAGGCCCAACTTGCCCTATGGAATTTCCCTACCAAAATGAAACGAAGGAAAGAGTTCAATTTAGGAATATGTCTGTGTCCAAAACCTATACTTGCCCTCACAATTGATCTATCTATGCAATGTGTAGAGTTTCAGCAACCAAAAGAAACCGTGTCCAACAAAGTTTTGAGCTTCTTCAAGCTTGCAGCTTCTTTTCAGCTCCCTTCCCCAAGTATAAAACTATTCCAACAAAAGTCTCAAAGTTACCTTTAAGTTCAGGATGATGCAGTTTTAGCCACTACTCAGGGTTCTCTTCCCCAAGTTCCAAGTAACACAGTTACAAACACAAAAGCAACTTCAGACTCCTTCCTCAAAGCAATAAAATGGCCCAAGTATCAGGGTAGCCTTACCCAAGATTTTGTTTCAATAGCACAAAATATCCTTTGTCTTCTCAGGACTTTTTGCCACACGTGCGTCCTCTTTTTGTGGTTGGTTTTCATGTAAATATCTTAACCGAGTTGGATTAAACTTCTGGGTTCCCAAGATAGATTTCGGGTATGGGTTGTTTCACACAAGTTGGTATGCAATATGCCTCTCTATGGTTCCATGTAAAAGTTCCATTTAGAGTTTAGCATAAGGTTTTCATTCAGTTTGGTAGTTAATAAGCATGGGTTGTATTTCATAACACACTTTGACTTAACTCAAAGTTTAATAGTCTTTGAGTTTGCTTATTTGTAATGCTATCATTTAGATTGGTATTCAATACACAAGGATTGTACTTTTAACACCCTTTTAGCTCAATCCGCTGTTAAGTATTAGTTAATTTTTCTTCACAAAGACTTTCGAAAATGGCTTTTCCTTCAACACGCGACCACTGAGATGCAAAGTATTCCTTCTGAAAAGTTAAAACGCTTGTGCACCAGGTTTCTCATTCATTAGAAACTCACTGGTCGCGTTTGCAGCTCTCCCATCAGCACGGAACACACAGTCTTCGGCCTTCCAAGTTAAGGGTCCAACGCCTGCCTCTCAGGGACTCCTGTGTCAACCTTGGGACACAGGGGAATGAGCATCTTTAACACCATGGTAAGGGGCAACCTCTCCACACGGCTCCCTTCACATCTTTCAGTTTGCTCCACGGAGCCTCTGCTCCTACGATTCCCTGTTGCTTTCGTACAATTCGATCTCCCAGTCGCTCTCCCAGGGGCTCTCGTTATTTGTCACAGGTGACACACTTTGGTTAAGCAGAGTGCTACAAGCCCCTTCTTTTATGGCCGGTCTCTTGGTGAGTGTTGCGATACATCGCACAACCCCAACTAACCACATTTAAACAGCTCGGAAAAGGGAACAAAAATTATCCGCTTCAAGAGTAACATATGCCCAGGTACTTCTGCCCCATAGTGAAAATCAAAAGCTGGCATCCATAAATATATGCACAGTAAGTGAACATATATCTTAAAGTGAAATATACAAATGTAGTTCAATTGTCCTTACCCTTCAAAGAAAGTGCACAAGACAAAATAGCACTGGACTTTAAAAAAAAAAGTAACGAACACCAGAAAAATAACAATGGAAGAAATATTTTAATAAATATGGGGCAAAGTATAAAAGGTGCTCCCCTTTTAAACTCAATCTGTGGTGAAATATTTCTTGCAATACAAAAAACCGATGCGAGACAAGTGCTTGTGGGATTATGGGTAAGCGTCAGCACTAGGAACATGACAACCTGAGTAAAATCCTGGTAGCCAAATACTTGAGCAAGCATGCCAATCTAAAAAAAAAACAAGGGGTTACGCTCGCCCTCTAAAAAATGTTACCCTGCCCACCAACATGTGTCCTTTACTTGTGCCCTGAAAAGCAGCCACAATTATGAGAAAATAACTGCACCAGTGTTCAGGATTGCAAAGTCGCTTGTCACATCATGGGAAAATAATGATGACTTCCTTAAACCACTCACAATTTCCCCTTCTCACCTCACCCCCATGTCTGCCGTTTAACAATACTCTGCTTTATAAACATAGCTTGTAAAGTACACATACTATAGTGTCAATCAAATATATAAATCCTAATAGAACTACGTGTTAGGCAGAATCCTATGCAGTACCCTTTGGGAACACTACACAAAATTAAGACTACAAGGGTAGCACAAATTCAACTTGGGTAGAAGCCTGTGCCACACAGAATAAGTGGTAGCAGTGGCTGAGCAGCCAGACTTCTCTCAAGAGTAAGTGAGCAGTATCAAATAGTTACACAAAGGACAGCAATTACTATGATTCAGGCAAACACTGACTCAAGGTTTCCAAGTAAAATAATAAACATTTATTTTTCTCTTCAGTTGTATAACATTACACTATTATTAGCAGTTTAAAAATCACACTCTTAATACACCACACCACTCCCTATAGTTCTTAGACAAGTTAAGCTCACAAAATGAAGTGGGAGCAAAATGGCACTCTGATAATTAAAAAGGGAGGGAAAGACAAAGTTAGGTAGAAATTGAACCACACCAACAGGTAAGTACTCAGGGAAATTGAACAAGAGAAACTACAGTGATAGGATCAGGTAAGAAAGGCTTAGGGCCAAAGTCAATGGGACAAAGTATTTTGCTCAAGATCACACAGTTCAGGGTAGTTTGCTGTAAAGTTTGTGCCACGAGTTCCGGACAAAGTTGGTCAGCAGAAAAGTTAGTGTTATAAGAAGAGAAGGACAAGCCCTCGATTGGCGAAAGATTTCACACACTTTCAGCGCGGCTGAACGAAACGAACAACCGGATTTGTACAGTACTTTACAACAAAGAAGTTGTTGTAGCTGAGGCAGACGTTCCTGGTATTTCCTGCAGGCTAACTGTTCCAGAAGCAACTGTCGGACTGACACTAAGTAGGAACCTTGAGGGTCCTGCACTACCTAGGGAAGAAACCAGCAGCAGAGCAAAACAACAAATAAAAAGGTGCGCTCCTTAAAACCCAAGCAGGGTCCGAATGTCCTGGCTATCCGGCCCACTGTAGCTCTTTACAGCGAATTCGACCAGAGGAGGAGTCTTGGCTTGAAGTTTGGGCGAACTGGTTGGTCCCACTAGCTCAAGGGAAGAAGATTCCTGGAGGATCCTCTCATGTCGTTGGAGTTGAAGAGTCGGACCTGCAGCAGGGCTTCACCGGGCAGTTCAGTCGTGGTAGGGGTCCTCTTCCATCAGCTCCTCGTCGTTCCTTTCGTTCCAGTGGCGACTCTGCTCTTCCAGACCCACAGACCTGCTTTTTATGCAGTTTTCCCCCATTCACAGAGCCTGGCTGTCAATCACACAGCAGGGTGGCTGTCCTGGCCAAACTAATGATTTTTTTACCGTCGAACCACTGAGAAACCACTTTGTCTACATGTGTGTCGAATGGGCCATGTCCCATTCGACACGCATGTAGACCATGTGCCCGGTAGAAAGACGATCCCACAAATGTTGTACTTGCTCTTCATTCATTCAGGTATAAAAGCTTCTAAAGAGTTACTTACATTATATTTGCCATTTCCATTGTATCTCTGAGTAATGCAGTCCGTATATCCCACTGTGTTCGTGCCAATGATTTTTGATATACTGAACTAACATGAAACTCGGTCTAGTTTCAGAATTTTCAGCCTTATCGTCTCTTACGTTATTGCCCCTCTCCTTCAAATGAAGTCCTTTCGGCATGGTCTCCGTCTCTCAAGGTAAAAAAACAATAGAACCTTATACTGCCAGTGCGATTTGCGGGCCTCTTGAGCCCGCGAGCAAAAAATCAAAGCCGCTGACCTTCACTCTGCATGAGCGTACATTCTTACTTTGCAACATCCAGTGTAAAGCCATCATTCTGTCAGTCCCCTCAAATCTCTTGATAGAGTTTTATCGAAAAAAATCTTCTCAATGGCTTTGTGTGTAGGTGAAGATGCAATCAACCACTTCTTCTTCCATGCCTACTCTGTGGACAAAGGGCCATGTTCACATTAGTGGAAATGTTGGTTTTCTGTCCAGCGGTGAACGTTGGTAGAGTGGTGCATTAGTGACTGCCATTTTCCAAGTAGGATGTCCACTGACCCTTCACAAGTTTTGGAGCTCCACCAAAGATGGTTGCTGATAGACTGGGACCACTGTGAAATACTTTCAAAACCTTTTTTTTCCTCTGCAGCCGAGATTTTCTTATTGATTGATTTAGCAAGATGCCATACGTCAAATTGATGTTTAATATGTGGGAACTGCTCTCTCATTGTCTTGGCAATTGAAACGTGTCTGTCCGTGGCTATGAGGTCGATGTGCATTCCCCTTGATTGTAGATATTGCAATGATTTTATAAATCCTAGTTTCTCCATGGCCACTGAGGATTTACATTGGAACACCTGCATGACCACCGAACTCACAATTTTCTTACTACCCATGGCCTGAAAGTGGTAGGTGCAGTACTTGGCAGAAAATCCAGGGCTGTTGCACTGTCCATCGCCGGCTAGCCTGAATCGTTTCCCTTAGAATGTACTTGCTAGCGACAATTGTTCAACTTTCCAAGCATCACTAATGGGCGGAAACAGATAATCATGTTGGTATTTGTAGTACTGTATTTTATAAATGAAATGGAGTCCCACAAACTGAAAGAAAGACTAACTTTCTAAAACTGGACCCACTAAAATGTGAGGCAGCTGCACACAGTAGATTGCTTGCTGGCAGCTTCCCCAGCATCGGTTGTGCAGACCATGAGAACGCACGATTTAATCTACAGGCGGCATGTATTTTGACGTTACTGCCTTGTTTTTGACGAGTCACATGAATCAATGGCTCCCCACATACTTCCACTCCAACTGAATGCCCACATTTCAGCATACTTATAATATCCATCAAACAACTGTTGAATACTATGTATTTGCCCTCTTTCATTAGACTGTCATCCGGCGTGAAAGTTGTTTTGGACTGTGCCGTTGAGGACAGATCAACAAATTTGAAAGAAATATCGCTGATATCAAGTTCTGATGTCTCGTTCGGTGCTGCTGCTGGTTCATTCTCTGTCATTTCAACATCTGTTACTTCAGCATTGATGGGAGAACACAACAATGTCGACAGCTTTTTGGGTGGCATTTTTTTGGCGGGTGTAGCTTGTGTGAATTGATCTGCGACTACTTCAGAGCTATCTTCAATACATTCAGTATCATCTTCTTTTGGTGGTGTGGTCGAACTGTAGCAATGGTCCAATAAAACTTTACTGGATTCTCCGGACACATTCAATTCATGTTCTGGTCATTGGACATGAGCATCTCGAGTCTCAACACGCCACGTCTGAATTAATAGTTCCTCCATAGTGTAAATGGTCTGGCAAGCAACATCTCTCATTTGCTTCACTGTCTGTGTATGTTCGTACACCCACGGGTAACTAGAGGACAGATTGGAAAAGGGATGTTCATTTTAAACACAATATAAAGTATAGTACAATTGACGGGAAAAAAACATAATATAGTCCCCAACACACAACAATTCCTAAAATTATGAATTGTTTGTAACTAACCTTATTTTTGTTTTTCTTTGCAAGTTTCTTGACTCAAGCTTCAACATCTGCATGCTGTTGCTCCGATTCGTTTCTGCATGTCTTCCCTTCCTCTTGCGCTGCAACGACTATTTTCTGGATCCGCATAGAAAGCACGGAATGACGCTCCATCGACTCCCTGAAACATAGTACTTTCATTACTATGTATCACAATATTGAAAACATAAAACACACGTGAGGACAGCACCCAGGTACATCTCAATAGCTAAACACGAATTCAACATTCTGTAGAACAATCAAACGACAAGTATTCGAGCTCTGATGATCTAGTTTGATGGAACTGTCAGTATCCATACCTCTGGCTCTGCATGGACTGCCATGAATGGTTGTATTGGAGAGGAGGCATCAGCAACTCCCTGAAACTCAGTACTTGCATTAGTATGGTTTTCAATATTGGAAACATAACACACTTGGGGTCGACGGCACAGGTACATATAAAGAGATAACCACAAATGATGCATTGTCTAAAAGAATCAAGGAATGTCTAAACATGATCAGATTTCATCGACTTATTTCTCCGATTTATTTACATCTGCATCATCTAAATGGGATGTTGTTATTGTAATGGAAGCTCCGTCTCCCTGAATCACAGTACTTGCGTTAGTAGGGAAGAAAGTATAGCAAATTGTAACGCTCACCTGACTCCCACAGAGAACGCTGGCCTGGTTCGCGCTGCTGTGACCTCTTCTAAGGTGATGCACAGGGTTCGGAAGACGGACTGGACCGGGCCCCCAAATCTGGCTTGTCTGGATCGCAGAAGTATCCTTCTGTAGGCGAAAATAGGGGATTAACTGTCTGCGGGGTAATGCAACCGGCCTCCCACTTTCCCCTCTCACCCTCCTCGAAACCCTTCTGTGACTCCCCGTAGCGTCTCACCTTAGGGTCTGGAAGGACGAGCTCTCCATCCTGCTTCTGATGCAGAGGCGCGTTGGTATCCAGTTACTTCACTGGATTTTCGGATTGGTGAGAACCAAACTTGCTTGGCTTCCAGGTAAGTTTTTTGCAGGGTGTGGAGTATATGTTTGGGGGTCACTATGACACCCCTGTGTTACTGCACTGAGGGTGCTGTGTAACACACATTCAAAAACCAATGATAGCCTATGGGGAAAAAATACCCCATAGCCCATAAGCACATAGCAAGTCACAGAAACACTCTCAAGTCATGTCCAAGAGTGAGGGTAAAAGAGTCTCACTCTTGGCAGGAGAAAAAAATAAACCCCAAAAATTCAGCAAAGCTGCTGGGGGACTCACTAGGTTAGGAAATTCAGCCTAAACAGAGAATTCTCCCTAACAGCCTCCCACTTTCCCCTCTCACCCTCCTCGAAACCCTTCTGTGACTCCCCGTAGCGTCTCACCTTAGGGTCTGGAAGGACGAGCTCTCCATCCTGCTTCTGATGCAGGGGCGCGTTGGTATCCAGTTACTTCACCGGATTTTCGGATTGGTGAGAACCAAACTTGCTTGGCTTCCAGGTAAGTTTTTTGATAAGAGGTTCCCCTTGTGTCCATGCATTAATGTACTAATGCTAGTGTCTTTTTCCCCATAGGGGCCGGGGTACGGAATGCCGGGGAACAGGCACCGACCCGAGATGAGAGGTGAAATCCTTGTACAAATCAGGTAAGACTTTAATGAGCGTTTTTTTGGTAATGTCTTTTCATTCGCTCATTAACGCTGATGTCTCTTTTCACCCTTAGGGGCCGCGGTCCGGAAATGCCAGGATGCGGCACGGACCCGAAATGAAGAGGGAATTAATGAACCGGTAAGTCTTAACATGGAGATTTAGCTTTCCTTATTCCCTTCTCTCTCTCACCTTTTGTTCTTGTCTTTTTTTTCCTTAGGCGCTGGGGCGTGATGGCGAACCCGGATGATCGCTGCTGAACATGGAGGCGCCCTGTAAAGGTGAGTGGAATGCGGCGCTGCAGCGATCGACACGATGAGCTTTTAAATAAAAGTCTTCCTTTTCAGGATTGTCGGCGAGATGTCTCCGGGATGCAGATTTAGCAGGTAAGGACTTTTCCTTCTTCTGTTCTCTTCTTCTCTTCCTTTGCAGGTGATCCAGGATGCTGGCAGGCGTGGCAGAAGTCAGGATCCAGGAGCAGACACGGTGAGCGTCCAGCTGCTAGATGCAGAACAACGCGAAGCACGTGTGGCTGTTCGGGTGGGGTTTAAATAGCCTTGGAAGAAGTTCCAGGTATGTATCCTTCCTCCAATCAGGTATGTATCCTTCCCCGACCACGCCCGGATGGTAAATTAGTCCCACAGGTAAAGTAGTTCCTTTCAGGCCTCAAGGAGGCCGGGATCCTGCAGCATGGTCTGCATCAGGTAAGTGCACCCAAGCATTCCCATAAAGAGCCTGGCGCCTGTGGCGCCAGGACTGATATCTTTTATGAGCCTGGCGCCATAGGCGCCAGGACACTGTCCAAAGGGCCCCTATATGGGGTTGCTGGGTCCTTCCTTGGGGACTGGATGTCCGCTTTCGGGGACGCAGGGCTTGAACCGGCTCCCCGGGAGCGGGCATCATAACACAAATGGAATCACGTTATATGATGATGCTCGATGGAGCTGTCAGTATCCATACCTCGTGCTGCCGAAGAATTTGTAGGGATGTTGTAAATGTAGCGGGCACTTCCGAAAGCTGTTGCGCCGATTCGTATATGCAAGGTCCCGCTTCCCCTACCCCTGGAATTACTTGAATGTCAGGCTCTGCATCAAGTGCAGGGGTTGACGCTCCATCAACTGCCTGAAAGATAGTACTTGCATTAGTAAAGATTACAATATTGAAAACATAACACACACTTGGGGTCGACCGCACAGGTACATATATATCAATGGCTAACCATGAAACATTGTGTAGAACAAACGACAAGTATTACATCTCTGATGATCTAGTTCGATGGAACTGTCAGTATCCATACCTTGTGCTGCTGAAGAACATCTAGGGATGTTGTCAATGTGGTGGACGCTTCAGCATCTCCCTGAAAGAGAGTACTTGCATTACTATGGATAACACTAATTATAACTGAAAACAAACACCAGGGGACGATAACTAAGTTGTATATCAATTGGAAAGCACTAACCAAACATTTGGTAAAATAATAACACTATACAATAAAAATATTACTTGACATGCATAAAACAAGTCTGTAGCGGAATAGCCAAGTAAGATTACCTGATACGCGCTAGAAGTGGTTGATAACTGCGAGCACGTCACAGATGTAGAATGTTCTTGCTTCAGATTCAAGGGATAGTCAAGCAGTTGTAAAGGTAAATTATTGATAATGAATGAATATTAAAAATTGGCATGTAAGGAGACAGAATACTTGAGAGTAATGCTATTGAAAATGCGCAATGTAGCACAGTTCCATGTGCCCATATATAGATTTCATTTGTGGGTTATGAAATCGAAAAAGAAAATATTGATAAATGTCATTATTCAAAAAGCTATACACTCATATCAATGTCGAAAGTATTACAAGGGACACAACACCTAAAATATCAATTAATCCATTCGGCTACCTAGACACTACCACAAGGCCTAAAGCTAAATTCTGGACACTTGACTCACCAGTGGCGGAATGTGGACAAATGGAGTGGGAATAACGTTCGCGAGCAATTTTCGTGTCGTTCGCCATTTATTCTTCTTTGTTACCCAAGATGTTGTGTACATGTTCGAGGAAAAGTGCCGGCTGCAGATGCGGTATCGATCACCCCTCTTGTCCTGTAAGACTTGTTGGACTCTACTTTCCAGCTCATCCAGTGGATATCCGCAATGTCTGACCCATTCTCTTATTCGATCAACAGTTTTCGGGAATACATGCATTGTAGTGCCTTCAGATTTAGCATGGGTCTTCGAAGGACAACCGCTAATCGAACAGGCAGGCATTGTTGAAAAGTCTGAAAAGTAAATATCGACATTATTATACAATCTTGATGAATAAAAATGTGATACAAAAGTAAATGAACCATACAGTGTTCAATGCAAGGTTTATTTTGGTCGCAGGAACTACACCAGTTCATCATGTGCGGCTTAGTATTTGCATAAATTGCAGAAATGTATAAATGATGCGACTAAACTCTGAACATGTGACTCGTCCCTTGGATGTTCTGTCTTGCACGAGAAGGAAACATGCTTACATTATAGACTGGACCCCCAAAGGATGCAATTCGATGACAATTGACACAGATGAAAATAAATAGATCTATTGATAGCATAACAATGGAAACTCAAGTCAATATCAATGAGACCAATGAACATAGCACTATTGAGTACTCTACTCTCAAATAGATAGAAATTTAAAAATCAACGAAATATGACTAGGATACATGGCCTTACCTTGAGCAACAAACAGTTGGATTCAGCAAGCAGAGCAGTATGTTGCAGGAGAACAGGTAGATGGCCACAGGTAGCACACTGACGAGTTTGCTCGAAGCGGTCACAGAAGCTCACGGATAGCACAACGACGAGCAGATTAGCATAGATCTCAGTGGTTCTAAGGTAGCACGTTCAGGAGTTGACTTGCAAAGCACAAAGATGTTCTCATGAGACATATCAAGTGGTTTATAAAGTATTACAAACAGGGGTATGTTTGTGAATGAATGACGTGTGTATGTCGTGGTATTATGTGGTTTGCTGGGGGCAGGCCAGCGTGAGGGGGGGGGTCCTGGCCGGACACACGGGGTCTGAGGAGGCCATGTGCATGTGAGCAATGAGCCCTTGGCGTGGGATACCTTTTGAAGTGTACATGCTGTTTGGCACCTTGGCCGTTCGCGCCCCCGACAGCCCCCCTTGGCAGCACGCATCCACTGGCGCAAACCGCCTTTGATAGAGGGGGGTGGGATGGATGGGCCTGGGGCGTGCAGATAAGGCACAGGAAGACTGCTGAATGGAGACACACTTATGTGGATTGCAGGGGGGCAGCCTACTTCAAGGGGGAGCCCTGCCTGGAGAGACAGTCTGAGTAGGCCATGTGAGCGATGGGCCCTTGGCGTGGGAAACCTTTTGAAGTGTACATGCTGTTTGGCACCTTGGCCGTTCGCGCCCCTGACAGCCCCCCATGGCAGCGCGCATCCACTGGACTTGTTGTTATGGACTTTTGTTTTTGTTAAACTAACCACTTTTTTATACTTTATATAGCTATACTTCGCCTTTGATAGGGGAGGAGGGTGGATGGATGGATGGGCCGGTGGGCGTGCAGACAAGGCACAGGAAGGCTGCTGAATGGAGACGCACTTGATTCATTTAAAAAAAATCGAAACAACCGTTGTTAAAATATATGTGGTGTTTTATTTTGTTTCTTTTTTTGATGGCACAAAAATACAAAACTTTACATATTGTACAGGTCAGGTTGCAGCATAGCGAGGGAAAATCCCCTGTACTGACCGCTGTCACTCGGGAAAGTTCCTCTTATGGCACGAACGGCACAGGCGGGTATTACTCTTCGGACGCGGTGTCCAAGCCACCTGTGAAGCCACCATGTAAAGGAACGATAGGCCACCAGCCGGTACCACTAGTGAAAAATAATGATACAAACTGTTTTTAAATTACCAAGATAAGTTGATTAAACGTTTGTCGTCAATGACAATTCTTGTAACTAATGGCATTCTGCTTGGACAAATGCTATCTAGACAATGCACACTATTGAACGACTTTGATGCGTTACAATGATATGTAGATGTAATTTTGGATATAGGAGACGACCATGAAATAGCGGCATCACAAGCAGATTATACTCGGATTACGAGGACGAACAGTTGCGCGAAGTTCGTGCATAAGCACCATCATTATCCTCAACACGGACCGTGTGAGGCAGGCTGTCCTGAAGTCTGGCAGCTCGGTGATGCATTGCGGTCGTGGCTCGCCTTCCGAAATGTAGGCCACGCATCCCGAGTTTTCACAGTAGCAGCAGTTCTCCTCCTCGGTTGGCATTAGCTCGCACCGATTGCATGTACACCAGGTGGAACCACTGTCCATGCGACTAGGTCCAGTGTCTTCATCCGTTGATTCGTCCTGCCAACTGCCGTCCGAAGCCCCATCGTTTTTGCATGTTTCCCTTTCCAGTAGTTCCTCCTCGGTATACTCGGGCTCGTACATGTAGGGCATTATTGTAGCCATTGTGTGGTAAAAAAACTAAAATAATTTATAGCGATGGTACAGGTGTTCACACGGGCTACAAGCAGCAAAGGTAGCTGACCAGAGCACCGAAACGAGTCACAGAATACTCAAAGTAACACAGAGAGAGGAATGGAATCGAAAGTCTGCTGCTGTGTGTTGTGAAACGGTCTGTTTATACTTATTGAGGAAAGAGGCGTCTTACCATTTCCATGGCGACACGTCATTAGCTGAAGCGCAGCGATTGTTGACACGAGACATGCTTTGGCATTGTGAAATGGGCGGTACGCGTCTCCTGATGACAGGCTCAGAGGCAGGGGATATGATTTAGTGCCGCAAAAGCAGGTCAGCCAGGGCGATGGGGCAAGTGATAGGATTATCACAAAATGGCAGCGCCATGGTGCCCGTTTTCGCGTGCGTTTAATGGACGAAAACTCGGGTAAGGTCCATAGGAACTTTTTCTAAAATCGAGCGACTTAGGCTTAAAAACACATGGCCGACCCGTGGGGACAATAACAAATTTTGACCGAAGCATTCCTTTAAGTTTTTGTCTAATATAATAGCCTAAAACAATACCATGGTTATATAAGAGAACCGCGGTAGAAAAAATAGGGTAGTTACCACTGCCACCAGCCAAGTCTTAATGGAAAGGGAGCAAAACAGTGCTAAAAGAGGGACAGACAAAAAGGGGTAAGATTTAGCCCTTTCCAATACTCCATGTAAGATGGGGTGTACTGGGTATGTGGTTTAAAGAGACTAAGTAAAGTTAATGGTAACTTTACATGTTTCTGGGAGACAGTAGTCAGTCCCAGAAACTGGAGTCAGTGGGAAGTCTGAAAGACAACCCTGTATCACTGCACTGAGGGTGGTGTTTAACACATAAGAAATTGGTGTCTATGGAGTACGTGAGGCTCCATAGCCCAAGATCACACAAAATGTCAAACACACATAGCAAAACACATGCAAGAGTGGGAAAAAGGCTCACACTCTTACCAGGTGAAGAAAAAAAAAACCCTAGAAATCCAGCAAAGCTGCTGAGGGACACATAAGGTAAGGGAAATCAGCCATTTATGAGAATTCTCCCTATTATGATGTTAGCCAAAAAAGTGTGCAATTGTGGCATTATTCCCACAATCTTCACTAGGAGACTACAAATATCATAATGTAATTCAGCAAAATGCAAACAAATATTCTCTCCGGGCTCTAAGAAAGCACTTGGAATATAAAAGATTGTTACACCATATTGGAGCATATAATATACAAGCAGCTGTACCCGTACTTCGAACGGTAATTCCTACTTCAGTCCTAGTCTGAAGTTTATTCAACAAACGCACATAGATGATGTTGCATTGTTGTTTGCATTACCCGAATAACAACGCGTGGAGGTAACCACGTGTCGTTCCTTATGGTGAATTTGATTTGTCCAGGCAGGCCCTTCTGACTTCTGCTGTGTTTGAGAATTGTATTGTATGCAGGCTTAATTTGTACCAGGAGTCATTGGTACACTATTATCCCTTAACCAATGCTTCTATGTAGACAATATTGTTAGTCTTACCTGTAGGAGCTAGTGTGAACAAATTGTCTTTTTTCCAACTCTGGAGCAAGTCACATAAAGCGGACCATGAGAAAAGCAGGAGTCCCGCAAATCGATTCCAGCTACTATGAATTGAAGCGTTGAGACTGCACAGCAACAACATTGGTGTCCCAATCTACAGCCGAGTCAGCAACGACCTCAACAGGAGTCCTGTACGTGTAGGGCTGAAGCATGTAAGTTTGGAGTGCCGTACCTATACGCGTACAGCTGAAACATGTAAGCTTCAATGGCATACATTCATCAACTTCCGTGGGAAATGAAGATCCTGTAATTATCATGAGAGATTTGCAAAGATGTGACAAACGTCATTGCAGACAATATTGAAGAGACATGCAACGTTTCCTGTCACCCGCATAATTGCAATGGCACGGTTTATTACAAAAGTACTGTTTTGTGTCACCCGCATGACTTCTGAATGCCGGTAATATCAGCTAGAAGGCTGATAGTGTGGAAAGTTTAGGTACAATGAACTGCTGAAGTTTACGTAGCACTATGGCAGACCTACGATGCGAACGGTGCAACATTTATTAATGGCCTGTTTTGTCTTGGCTGAATCTTTGGCAGGCGATGTTTGTCAGCAAAAATGTATCGAAAAATATGGGGGCGGGGGTCAAGGAATATAAGGGGTAGGAGGTGTGGGGAATAGGTTGTAAATAGTTGGGAAAGGGCAGTTCCGGGGGGACCCCCTCCAAAAAGGTTTTTGCAGCAACAAAAAAAATAATCAGTGGCTAAAAACTCAGCAGAAAAAAAGGGGGTGATGGAATGACCTAAAACCACACGAAGAGCCATATGGCATGGGTAAGCATTGAACAATTTATATTTTAGACTTTTTACATGGTCTACACCAATGAACCATCCCTCATGACACATGCTAAATTTCAGGTTTGTAAAAAGTTGGGAAGTATGCTGAATATTTCGAGCAGACACACAGACAGATCCACACATTTCCCCCATAACAGGTTATTCTAAAACTAAGAAAACACATGGCATCCGGGACTGTAGACAGTCTTTCATCCATGCAGTAAATGGGACGGACCCGGACTACCTTCAAAGCAAGGAAGGGGGCGGCCCCCACAGGCCATGTTGCTCTAAGAAGTTTTGAAACGTGCGCTTTTATTAGGCAACATGGCCTCAGAGGGACACCTGCTTCCTCGCTTTGAAGCTAAGCAGGGTAATTCCAGATTACTGCATGGATACGAGTCCCGGATGCCTATCGTGTCACTGGACATGGCCAGTGATTTTACACGCCGAGGTCATTGTAGCAGTAAAGATATCTTTAAAAAATAAATACGTTCTCCATAGCTGCGGGTAAAGAACTACAGATACCCTCAGATATCCCCTAATCCTTTTGTAGCCCAGGCTATCGGGGGAAAAACAGCAACAGAAAATGCTTTACTGCTCTTCCAAACCCTCACCAAATGCCCCCAACAGCTATACCAGTGTACCAGGTTCCACACTTCCGTGATGGTCTCCTTGCCTCCCCTGTTCTCTCCCCAGTGGCAGAGGCATGTTTTGGTGCCAGGGAGGAGGGCTGCTGGGGTCAACGGTCAATGTCATATTAGGCACAAATATCATTGATATGTTATGATGGGTTATTTATAACGCGCTTAATACCCAGAGGTTTCTAAGCGCGGACCCAGGGATCGAACCTGTGGTGCTGCATGTCGTCTTGCTTCCAAGGCGAGCACGTTGCCGCTGAGCCATCCTCCATTCCTTTGAGAAATAGTGTGCATATGCTAGAGAACATGCTCTATGGTGAGAATGGAATCTGTGAATTCGTTAATTGTATTGCTCTGTTATGCTATCTGGTGTGAAATATAAAATGTGTATTTATGTTACTTTGCATTTCTCCTGCACTGCAAATCAGCTTCACCCGAGGAATCATGCACATCTGTCTCTTTCCTTCTCACCCTCTCTGTCTCGCTTCATGTCTCGGGTTTTCTGTGGGCCCGGACCTTATTGTTAATTGTGTTTTTGCTAGAGCCACCCTAGCAATTGCTGGCAGACGCACAGCCAGAGAAAAATCTCCAGTATCTTGATGGGGGACAACAGGCAAGGTGGGTTTTTTTCAGTAAAAAGTAGAATGAGAGCATCAGTGACAGAGGTATATATATGATATGATATGATATATGACATTTATAACGCGACTATACACAAGTGTTGCAAGGCGCGACGAGGCAAGGGAGGGGAAACAGAACAATCCTACTGGTACAGGTGACATTGAGATCGCGCAAGTGCAAGGGGGGGGCAAAGGGCAGGGGGCAGTACAGTACATAGGATAACAGTAAAATAAAAACAATAAATAAAAGTGCAGCAAGCTGGTGGCAAGCCCTAGTAGGGGCTGTAGTGATACAGAAACAGTCCCCAAGTGCAAGGAGGGACAGGGGGGCAGTGGTATGCAAATGGCCGGGTGGGGACCAGGGCCCGAGGTCAAAGGGTAGCCAGGTATCCAGCTCAGTTTCAGATTCCGCCAGGAGATCGCCAGGGGAGAGGAGGAGAGAAAGCAGAAGCAAAGAGGAAGGTCTTGAGGTGCTTCCGGACCACAGGTGGTTTTCCTCAAGTTTCGGAGAGGCAGGCTGGCTGTTACAGAGTGAGGCCCCAGCAGAAGAAAGATCTACCACCAACTCGCTGCTTGGAGAAGCGGCTTACCCTAAGGGAGTTGCAGGCAGATGAGCAAAGACCTCGAGAAGGAAGATATTTAGGAAGAGAGTTGAAGGTATTTAGGTCCCAGGCCCAGACCACCTTGTGGACAATGCAGAGGGTTTTTAACTTAATCCTCGCCGCCACTGGGAGCCAGTGCAGAGATTTCGGTCCTGGAGCGATACGATCCCTGGGCCTGAGGCCAAGGACAAGTCTTGCAGTACTGCTTTGGATGAGTTGCTGAGGGCAGAGGGTAGAGGCAGGCAGATTTAGAAAGAGGTTGTTGCAGTAGTCCAGCCTAGAGGTGAAGCTGGTAGTGCGACTTCTTAGAGACGTCAGATGTGAGGAGAGAAGGAAAGTGTGGAGCCGAAGATGACACAGAGGTTTGTAGCCTCACAGATGGGAGCAGGAAGAGGGCCAAGAGAGGCCGGCCAGAAAGTGACAGGAAAGGAGGGAGCAGGTGTCTTACAGGCATTAAGACAGAGATCATTGGCAGCACACCACTCCTGGATGGCGGACAGACAGTTAAAGATGAGATAAGGAGAAGAGTTGGCGGAAGAGAGCCTGAAAATGAGCTGAGCGTCATCCGCATGGCACTAAAAGTTGGGGCAGAGAGTGGCAATGCAGTGGACAAGAAGAGCCAGGTATTGGTTGAACAGCCAGGGAGAGCGGTGAGGCACCTGGGGAACACCACATGTAGAGCTAGAAAAGAGGAAGGACCCAAGTTGGACGTGCGAGAGGAAGATCGTAGAGGAAGGTGGTCAGTCAAGCCAAGGCCTGATCGGTGATACCCAGGTTATCACGAAAATGAGCTGAGCGTCATCCGCATGGCACTGAAAGTTGGGGCAGAGAGCGGCAATGCAGTATACATGGTCATGGCGAACCATTTAGTATTTGGAGATATACATTGTGATTGTTTATGTCCTACAGAAGAATTGCCATCACACAGAGCATTGCCCATAAAGGGGAGGCAAAGAGAGTAGGGGAGCTCAGAGTGCTGGGGTATTGAAAGACCTTATAAGGGACTATAAGACCTGGTAGCAGGATCTTTAAGTGTTTTGTTATTTTCTTTTATGTGTTATTTGTGTATGCTGTAGCATATGCAGAGGTTGTGAACCACTACCAACCAATCAGTGGCAGACACACAATCACAGCTTTCAGAGCAGTTGGCAGCATGTAAAATTAAACATTGCTTAGTGCTTACAGAAGAAACGGTTTATTGGTTTTAATGTTAGCACTTTTCAGATACAAAATAGAATGTGTTCTTGACAGGCAAAGCTATTAAAAAGGGACATTTCATAATGTTTTAACATTTTATCCTGCCACTTTTTTAAATTTTACAATGTTCTTTTATAGTGCTCGCTTCCAGGGTATATTGTTGTCCCAATAAGAAAGCTACACTTGTCTTACTGAGCAAAGCACATGATCAACAGACAGCATTCCAAGGAGGACAGAATTGTATGATCCTATAGAATGCTTTTAAAATACCCCTATGAGGAAGGGGAGAAATGGCACCAATGGGGGCTCCTGGCCCAAAGAGCATTTTGGGGACATAAGAATGACCACAGATCTCAAAATGTGTGCGACTAAACGTTTATAGGATTGTTTCGCAAGTGCAAAATGCATGCTGGGCTTGGCGCTTATTTCATTTTTCATGACACTCCCTCAGAGTTTTAGAATAGGAAAAAGGGGAATGTGGATTACAGGGTTAAGAGTGTTTTCCCAAAAGGGGCTTTGCGTGTTCGTAATCCCCAATGTACAGGCAGCACGCAATACCTACATCATTCATTGATACAAATTCAACTATAATACGAGAATATATTCAAATGTCCATTTTCTTTATCTTAAATTAATAAAGGTTCATAGACTGAAGGAGAGGTCATTATTGCAGGATAATAATCAGCGCCCAAGTACCGGGCAGAGTCAAAGCCACGGGACAAAGATTAAGAATGTGGCGTTATCCAAAGTGATAATGACACCTCCCAAGGTCTATAAAACTATTACAGCATAGTGCCTGTAGCAATAAAGGTTTTTGAATTGTGGTGGTGAACTATTAATTAAATAATGAGTTAAGTGCCCAAAACGGGTTAGTAAATTCAATGTGGTTTCATATAGTCATATTTAAATAACTGGGCTGTCTTCATAATGTAAGCATTTAATTGTAAACGTGGTTGGAGAGGAACCGTTTCAGCATGAACTTGCTTAGGGTGCAATGTTAAAGTAAACAGTTTTTTTTAACAGAAGTGAAAACATTATTGCATGTTTTTGACTTTCACTGATGTATGTTTAATTGGGTTGGATTTTTTCAATGAATTACATTTTGCTGGGAATTAAATTGCTGTTTCTCAAATGCAGATAAATGCTTTTTGATGTTTACCTGGACGCTGCTTAAGACAGAATGGATGGAATGCAGTCAAGTCAACAGCAGTAGTTGAGTGGCTGTGAGGCGATCAATGACTTTCTTGTGCTAATAGTTGTTAAATAAGAAAATGATCTAAAGGAGCCCCTGGACGGACACATTTCCTTCACTATTTTCAACTCATTCACTATTACCCGAGTTCCTTTCTCTCAAATTCACAAGGTCACTTTATTTATTCCATTGTCTCAGTCACATTTTCATTCCCTTCCCAACTTAACGTTTCTCTCCTTTTTGTCCTCATTAGTCCTTGGTGCAGTTAGTCACAATGGTGGTTCCATGGGGCTGTAGCTATCCAATACTGTCACATGAGAGACCCCATGGTGCTCTCAGTGAGGAAATGCACCTATTTAGTGCTACAGAAGTCGCTTCTTTCTTGCTACCCACACAGAGCCCTACACTGACTGTTCCTATAGAGAGGACAACAATCAGAAATGAACAACAGAGGATCACAGTAGACTTGTGATCTTCTTCAAACGCTAAGTTTTAACCAACGTGGCTCACATATGAGAGTCTGCTTTGCACAAGACTCTACCACTCCATATCTCTCCCTCTTTTTCCCTTGAGACACTTGCTGCTAAGCCCTCTGATCCATAGTCGTAGCTTTATATTTTCACAAACACAGGCCAAAGTCGACCTTTCATTTTTCCATGCAGTGACTGTCAGTTTATTTCATGTTAGTAGTACATGTTATTTTGAGAACATCGAAACGGCAAAAACCGGGATAAAAATGCAAGTGTATGCCATATGTTTTTTTTATGCTCATACTGGGACAAATCACACCTTTTGTGCAAAAGAAACGGCAAACAGAAAATTCAAGGAAGTTAAACACTACTTCAAATCAAAAAAGTTGTTTGGTATTAGCAGGCAACTTTAACAAAGAAAAAGTAAAACACATGCCTGATTCGAAAGGGAAACGCACTTATTTTAAGAGTACAGATGCCAGTGCATCTCGCTGGTGCATTTTGTTCAACTTCAGTCACCCTGGAAATCAAGGGGTGGCATGTCACAATGTATTGTTCTCGCAACAGCGGGAGAAAAAGATTTAGAGATGAAAGTATACAGCTCTATAGAAGGGGAAATTGAGAGCTAGGAGGGCTGTGCTGCACTATACCATACGCCGGGAAGTGGCATAGTGTGCGGAAATTATCTGGTGTGCAGGTTAGTGTAGTTTGAGGCCCGTCCCTCCCACCAATGACCCCACATTCATTGGTAAGTAAACCACTGAAAAACCAGGTAAGATGGAAAAGATTAGGCTGTAAGCTTTACTGCACAAATCATAGCTCTCCTATGTGCAACCCCTTTCCGTCAAAGTCCAGAAAATGTTTCTTGTAAAAATCTCCATCCCGTCTATAGAGAGGTGGACCCCGTCTTGGAGGAACTGTTTGTACTTGCCCAAAGTAATGGCTTTGTGTCTGATGAACCTGATGCCAGTGTAACCACAGAAATGACCTATGGCCTTATTCAATTTCCTTCTGGATATTTCCACTGTCTTGTTGGATTCTGCCCCTTGCCAGTGGTGCCTAGTAATTATTTCAGAGATCATGACCTCTGTCTGCAACGCCCGGCGATCCTATTGATTGAGGTGCACATTTCCCTTAACAGTGCCTTGCAGCCAAGCCGAGCCAAGTCATTGCCCCCCAAGTGTATTATCAAGAATTCCAGGGGGTGGCTCTAACACCCAACAGGCTCGCTAATCTGTCGTGCAGATCTCCCCACTTCATCCCTGGTGTGGCCCACCAAGAAGTTATAGTTCCTTGAAAATGGAGCCTGTTGTGCGTGTCTTTCAGCCAGCGGATTGCTCTTGTTACAAAAGAGTGCCCCACGATCAACGCTGATTTGTAAGAGGAGAGATCTATGATAAAAAAATAAAAGAACAAAATAGGGCGAGGGAGGCGGTTATCAGATCAAATCTTTCCTGATGTACCTTTTGAAAGCACTCAATCTCCACCCTCAATGACTGATTGCTTTCTCACCGAGACCCCATACATGGCGAAGTAGCTGCCCCGATCCTGAATGAGTGCGACCCAAATTCAGCTGGATCACCCCACTGCCCCCATTGCTTTCTTGAGCACCTTTGAGCACAGCTCAAACCTGCTGAGGGCCTTGCCATTCTTGTGTTTAAATAACTGCCCACTTGTTTGTGAGCGGATTCGGAAGAAAGCTCTGGTGTGCACCTCTCTTGTCGTCAATGCAATAGAGGTTTATGATTCTACCTTTGCCCAACTGATTAGTTTTAGATTTATTCAGTTTGATGGCCATACATTCCTTGCCCAGATGAATATCCACCAGGACCAGCCCCTCCTCAGATAGGGTTTTTTGGCCACAATCTCACTGACCCTGAAGGCCCCAAAGTAATTCAGGGTGAATGCAGCTGTGAATAAACTGGTTTCATATTTGTTGGTGCAAACTGTGTAAATTGTGCAACAAGTATTTTAATTTATTAAAATTCAATGGCCGTCTGCTGTCCCTCTTCCTGCCCTCTAGTTTTGCCCAACCTTTTAACACATACCTGGTCAGTGCACTGTGTGTAGGATCTGCCCCCCTGCTAGCTTGCGGTAAAAGGAGACCGCTGCTAAGTGGGATGTCGCCCAGGCCTTTGTCTTGTTTTACTTGAAGGCCCATTCCAGAAATTTGTTCACATGCTTCTTCTGGATGTCCCTTATTTTATCAATCAGAATTATTGCCTCGAAATCGATAAGGCATTTGTTGTATAGCTTTACCATTTTCTGTGCCAAAGCGTTTTAGCCAGATCCGCCAAAATGCCTGTGGGCTCACCTGTATCCCCAGCCTGGGGTGCCCTGAGGCCTGCAGCACCCGTGCCTTGGGTGCATTCATGTGCAGGATTTTCCCTCAGCCAGTCCTGCCTGCTGCATTGGGAGGTCCTGCCTTGCTTAATTCTAGTATTGCCCATGCTTCCCGCGACACCTGTTCTCAGCGCCTATGCCTGGGGATTTATGGTTCTGAACACGAGATAATGTGTCAGCAGCATTATTATTCTGGCCAGCAATATGCCGGGTTTTTATCACGATATTCCATTTTAATGACGGGCTGGTAATAGACCTTAGCACTGTTAGCACCAGCTACCATGACGTGGAACCTTTGTTTAAAATCTGTACAACCGCCATGTTGTCAGTCCAGGCGGTTAGCTCAGTGTTGCCCAGCACAGGTCCCCAAATGCATAATGCCATCCATATGGGAAACATTTCCAAAATAGTGATTTTTCTGTCCAACCTCTTTCATGCTAGAGGTCTGGCCATTGCCCTTAACACCCCTTATTCTCTCAAATCACGCAAAAGCCTTTGCCCCCTGATGCATTCGTGAATAGGACCCTTCTGTTGCTATCATGCAATGGCGTGCTCCAAATGATTTTCCCATTGAAAGTTTTCCAAGAAATCTCCCCACATTTCCAGATCTTTCCTTATATTAGCTCAAAACCTTACGTGGTGGTATTTTGTTCACTGCCCCTCTCATTTACATCTCCAAACTCCTGTGAAATACCCTTCCTTGTGGCATCATCCTTGTTGCAAAATTCAGTTTCCCTGCTAGTGACTGCATTTCTTTCAATGTTGCCTTGCCTCTGCTTACCAGCCTCCTTATTTCCTGTAGCAGGCCTATCACTATTTGTCGAGGCAACCTACATAACCCCTTGACAGAATCAATTTCTATCCCCAAAAATTCCAACGCTTGGGTGGGCTTCACATTTTTCTCTCCTGCCAATGGGATCCCTAAGACCCCCATGATTTCCTCAAATTTCCCCAGAGCTATTGCACATTGGGGTGTGCCCTCTGGGCTTATGAACAGGAAATCATCAAGGTAATGTACCATCTGTATCCCTCGGAGTTCCCTCTGGAGTGTCCATGTAAAAAGGAACTAACTTGCTCATAATAGGAACATGAAATTGCACAGACCATTGGGAGACACTTGTCAAAGTACAATTTGTCATCAAAATGAAAACAAAGCCAAGGGAAGACACTTTCATGCACAGGCAAAAGCCTGAATGCAGATTGCAGGCCTGCCTTCGGCATCATTGCCTTCCTGCCTGACAGTTGTACCAAATCCAGGGCTTCCTGAAAAGTGCTGTAAGCCACCGCAGAGTCAGTGGCGAATATCCCATCATTGACTGAGCTGCCCTGAGGGTAAGATAGGTGGTGTATTAGCCTGAACTCCCCTGCCTTCTTCTTGGGGACCAGACCCAAGGGTGAGCATATGAACTCCATGAAGGGCATCACCTCGAAAGGGCCCTCCACCCTCACCAGCTCAATTTCCTTTCACATTTATTTCCTGACTATGTCCGGGAAAACATTAGTGGATTTTATGTTCTTGGGGATTAGCTGAGAACCCTTCCCCTTAAAAGGTATAATGAAACCCTTTTTAATGAAAGCGCCTGCACTGGTATCTGTGAAATGTCTAATCACTTGTGCCAATTTCTCCAGGTTGACCAGGGAAGCCCCGAACTTAAATCTAGTGGGTGTTCTTCCCTTCTGGCTTCTTGGGCACAGAGCGAGCTGGTTGGCTCTTTGTGCATTTCCCGCTACCATGGTCCCCCACACAAGTGCTGAACTGGTGTTTGAATTTACAGTCTTTACCCCAGCTACAGAAACCCTTTTCGAAATTCCAACAGTATGCTGTGTTACTGCTCTTGTATGGTCTATTGGTGTGGGCTGCTGATTGATTGGAACCTTGGAGCTGATTCATATGCCCCCCTGGGACAGGTTTCCAAAAGGAGTGCTTTTGCCTGTAGTGTGATGTGGAGCTGCTATGCGCTCTGTAGGTATTGTGACTTCTGCCCCCACCCTCTTTCTAGTCTTCGTATTCCTGACCCTGTTTGTTGTCCTGAGTGTTCTCAGACGCATTTGCTGTTAAAATATAAAACATGTATAAATTAGCATCCTCCTCCTCCCACCCTAGGTATTTCTGAATCTCCTTCCAAAATTCTCTGTCATAATTTAACCATGTGTGTCCCCCAAATGTGTGATATATCTGGAGGATCCTGTGGTGGTATGCCACTAGGGCTGTCCCTTCTTCTTGGAACTTCTCAAGGATGATGGTGGAAAGGATTTAGAAAGCGCCCTCCCAGGTCTGCAAGGTCTTTTCAATTTTAGGTCTCTTGGATCTCTCCTCCTCTTTCCTGTCCATTTTTATTATGTCATAGCCCATCTCTTCATATTCTAAGGGCGAGAATATTTCGATAAACTTCTTCCTCCAAATCTTCATTTTGATTTTTATCTCAATGTGCCATGCTATGGTTTTATTGATGCTCTTGCTAGTGTTTTTGCCTGCTGTCCTCCTCCCAAACTTTGTTGTGGATGGTCCTGCAGTTTTTTTTCTCCACCCCTGGCCCTGCCCAGGCCGTTTGGTGGCCACCTTCACCCTCACTGCTAGAGTTTGACTGACCCCGAGGTGTCCTCTTTGCTACTACTACTAGAGCTGCTAGATGCCCTCCTACTTCTTTTCCCCCCTTTTACCCTGGCGAGTATGCATGTTTCACAACTGTTCTAGAATAGCACCCAATTCCGTTTGAACAGTACCTGTTTTGGACTTTCTTTTTCCCTTGCCTGCTGGTGCTGCCGGCATGCCTATTACATCCTGGCATTTCTGCTTCCGGGTCTGGGGCTCTTGTTCCTCTTGCTCCACTTCTTCCTCAGCATCCGACTCGTTCCTGCTGGCCGTTTCACCTGCCGCCACTTCTGCCAGCTTTTTTCTTAGTGCATCCCTTCCTAGGGCTGCTACTGCTTCCTTGGCCCATTCCAGCAGCAGTCTCTCCTTCAAGCGGAGGTTAATAGCCATTGCTGCCAGATAAATACAACCCTGTTTGCAGTGACCGTCTGGTCTATGCGAAATTGATAATCGTTAGCACAGCCCCTGGTTCCGCTGTTGGAGAGGTGCAGCTATCTTGGTCCGTTGTTAAGGATCTGGTGCGTTGCGCCTCTCCAATGCCACAGTACTGGCGAAAGTGTATTGCAACTGCTCAAGCCCCCCTTTTGTAGATGGAGCCGTACTAGAAAAAGTGAGCCAATAATAAACTTTCCAAAAATCCAGAGCGTTGCTCTGCTTGAATGCAACTTGTCCTGGTCAGAAATTTGTCAAAAAATGCTTCCCCAGTAGTTGTGGTCGCCGTAACCAAGATAAAGTAATTTAACTTCAGAAATGCTTGCTGTTCACCTTTCAAAAAGTCCTTTTCAGCTAGCTCGGGACTCGGATCCCAGTTGCCTGTTTCTCCCGCGATGCCTCTGGCAGCTGTCAATTTCACTGCTTGACCTCTGTGGCCGCTTGGAGTACCACCTGCAGCTGTGCGCGCCCCCTTTGAATGCTGCATTTCGGATTGCCTGCAACTGCTGCTCTTGCACCATAGTGGGGCCTGGGGTAGGGTCGGCGCTGGTGCAGCGTCTAGATGCCAGTATGCTCGATGTCTCGCTTCCCCTTTCCTTAATGGCTCGTAAGGTAAGCCTGCTGCACTGTGATGCCACTGCCAACGAAAGCCAAACTTTCTGATCCAGAGCCTGAAAAACGAATGTTGATGGTCACCATTGATTCTCAACACTGCTTTGGCTGCAGATAGACTGTGTGCCTTCAGAGAGCAGTCTTCCAAACGATCCAAAGTCTGTGTTGAAGGAAAAAAGGGAGTCCGTTTTTTTTTCGTTGCGCCATGTTAGTAGCTTGTGCCAGCCACGGATGGAAATGAGGAGCGTCTCATTTCCTTCTTCTCTTGTGGGCAAAAACATTCGCGCCTCTTGTGCCTTGCCGGTACGGCCGGGCCCTTAACTGGCAACCCAGGGCTGGCAGACCTTTGGCCTTGCCTCCCAGACATTGTCAAACACCTCACAGGTATTTGACACTTGTGCCTTGCCCTGTCAGGGAGCCCGAGAGTCTGTCCATCTCCTAAACCCGGCCATCTCCCTGCACATACGTGTGTGAAGGGGAGATGGTAGTTTTGCTGCCTGCGGCTCCCCCCCCCAATCCGCTTTGTCATGGGGGAATGGAGGCAGTTCCTGGGAACATGGCCACCTCCCAGCTTATGTCCCTGGGCCTTTCATCTCCGGGGCACAGGAGGTGTATCGCTCTTTCCCAGGTTCAGCCTGCGTGATTGAGCTTTCTGAAGTGTACTAGTGTAGACAGTCAGATAGATAGACAGGCCATATTTCACAATAAATGATCAAGCATCATCATCTACATTCTTTACTTTTTGGTTCTGATCCCCTCTTCCACCTGCGCTCACATACAGCCAGTGGCGTCTCTTTGTAAACAGAGGTGCTTTTGCGGCTGGGCAAAACTCTTACAATATAATTGCAATGCTCCTGTGCCGACATCACCCTGGGCTTCGTAGCTCCCCGTTACTTCTCTCCCAGATTCCAAAGCGTCAATAAAATGTTGCATTGCAAAGCCCAAGGGGCTCTCACGCCTGTGGCACTCCGCTAGGGTGACCAGATTTTCAAAACAAAAAACCGGGACGGCCAACTGTTGTGTTGGTGGGGGCTGGCCTGGGCCCCCACCCGCATTTATACGGCACACACGCACACCAGGAACCACGCCGGAGACGTGGTGCTTGCTCAGGTCCCCGGCGCCAACTGCCGTGGGACCGTCTTTATTGTAACCACGCATGCGCGAGCCTCCATCCCGCTCGCGCATGCGCACATTCGCGTAGTCACTACGCAACATCCCTCCTTTTCCCCCCGAACAGGAAACATTAACATAAGACTTAACAGTGTTATATCCAAACTTTAACTGGCAGTGTGTCACTAGTTACGAGGCAGGGTTCATAATGAAGTCTTGGAACCTCTGCGGCGGCTTGCGCCACGCCCGGCTCGGATATCTGCATGCCTCAGCTGTAGGCACCTCTGCTGTCCGAGGAGTCTCTGGCGGTCCATCGTTTATCGGTGACAGTCCTGTTCCATGTACTGGGCCCTGCATGACTTCCTCCTCCGGGTTTGCTCCTTCAATGTGCTTGAGGAATGAAACATTCCGGGTGACTGTCCCTCGTGCATTAGCTGCTGTGACCATCGAACCATTTACATGGGTCACTCCTAGCGGTTGTGTTTCATATGGCAGTGATAACTTTCCTTCCGGCCTCCTATTCTGCACCAACACCGTGTCTCCCACTGCAATCATTTTCTCTGATAATCCTCGCGGTATTGTTTCTCTTTCATTTTACGCTGCCCTCTCGATACGCACCAGATTGTTGTCAATCTCTCCCGGACATCGACCTTCCACTTCAGGTAACAGTCCTCTTGGTATGCGTTTGAAAAGGGCTTCCGCAGGCACGACCCCAGTGGATTGATGCGGGGTCGTGCGGTATTCGCGGAGGAATTCAAACAGGTTGCGTCAGAGGTTTTCTCCCCCATTCAGCGATATGAAGAACACTGAGCGTTCGCATGAAGCGTTCTACCACCCCATTCGCTCTCGGCCAGAGGGGGGTGACTTTCCAATGTTTTATCCCCCTTTCCTCACAATAGCGAGAAAATTGCTGCCCCTGGAATGGTGCTCCATTGTCCGAGCATATCTCAAGAGGGAAACAATGGGTGGCGAACATCTTTTCCATGGCTAGGATGGTGTGGTCACTGGCTGTGGATTGGACTAGCTCTACTTCAGGATAGCGCACCCATTGATCTGTGACTGCTAGAAAGTACATGCCACGGCCTGTGGACCTGAAGTCTGCATGCACAGTTCCCATGGGCGGTCACTCCTCTCCATGGCCTGAATGGGTGGGCCCCTTTCCACGGGGTTCGCTACCTGGCAGGGGATGCAAGCCTTCACAAACTCATCGACCCTGTTTTCGAGTTCTGGGAACCAGACCTTCAACCTAAGACGAGCTTTCGTCTTAGCCATCCCCTGGTGTCCTTGGTGGGTGAGCTGCAGCACTTTTCCAACCAGTGTTCTCGGAATGACAATCTGATGTCCCCTTAGCAGGAGACCGTCTTCCGCAACTGACAGCTCATGGCGTGTTCTCCAGAGTGCTTGCAAATCTTTGCATCCCACTGTTCCTTCGGGAGTTGTTTAAGAGGACCTCACGCCACTCACCGCTGGCCACAGCTTCTTTTATCCTCAAGAACGCCTCATCTACATTGGATTCTTCTGCGATCTCCTGGCGTGCTAGGGCAACTGAGAGTGCCGATTCGACTACCATGTGTACGGCTTCCACGCAGTCTGCCACCTCCAGCGAGTCCCTAGGTCTCCCCGCTCCCGGATGTCGGGATAAGTAATCTGCAGGGTTTTGCGTGCCCGGACGGTACAATAGCTTGACCCCATATTCCATGAGCGAAAGCATCCAACTTTCTATGCGTGGTGGTGGTTTGGACGAGGCTCCTGACATGATTGGGATGAGAGGCTTGTGATCTGTCACCACGACCACTGACTTCCCTAGAATGTAAATCCTGAAATGTTTGCAGCCCCACAGAATCGCCAAGGCCTCTCGCTCGATTTGTGAATAGCACCTCTCAGTCTCAGTGAGGGCCTTGCTGGTGTAGGCGATGGGTCGCATGGCTCCCCAAGGATCAGCTTGCATGAGGACTGCTCCCAGTCCCACTGGGCTGGCGTCGATCACAATCTCCGACTCCCGATCCGGGTTGAAATAGGCCATTGTCTCTTGTCCTGATAGGGCGTTTTTGATGGCATTGAACGCTCTCTGTTCCTTCCCTGTCCAGGCCCAAACCACGTCATTTCTGGTAAGTGCCCGCAGTGGTTCTGATAAGGAGGCTAGGTCACGGATGAATCGTCCGCAATAGGTGACCATCCCTAGAAAACTCCTTACCTCTGCTGGGGACTCTGGCGGAGCTGCCTCTTGAATGTCTTTCACCTTCTCGGGATCTGGGGAGATGCCCCCGGCATGAAACACAAACCCAAAAAATTCCAGTCTGTCCTTTAAGAATTCGCACTTTTGTTTGTGCAGGGTCAGTCCGAGGCCGCGCAATCTCTCAAGGGTGTTCTCTAGGAGCTTCAGGTGTTCTGCTTCTGACCTCGCAAATAGAAGTATGTCGTCCGATATGTTAATCACCCCCTTGAGTCCTGACAGGCCCCTCCTGATGGAATTTTGGAAGACCTCTGCCGCGGACGAGACCCCAAAACTGAGCCTCTTGTACTGATGCAACACCTCGACACCTCATGAGTTGTAAAGGTTGTGATGTATCTAGACTCAGGGTGGAGCTCTAACTGGTGGTAGCCAGATCTCAGGTCTAGTTTTGAGAAAACTTTCGCCCCTTGGAGTTCGCCAACAATGTCATCTAGGGTGGGTGTGAGATCGCGTTCCCTCTTGATTGCTACATTAGGTAACCTCATGTCCACACAGATGTGTACTGCCCCCGGCTGTTTGGGCTTTGGGGCCACCACGATTGGAGACCCAAGGGGTAGGGCTCTTCACCCTCTCAATAATGTCTAGGTCGACCAGAGTCTGCAGATCCTTTTCCACTTGCGCCCGCAGATGGAATGGGATGTGACGATGCTTGAGTGCTGTCGGTCTCACTGACACATCAGTATGTAGTCGTATGGGGTCTGCCTTTAACTTTCCTATGCCATGGAAAATCTTGTCAAAACGTTGTAGCAGACATTCCAGGTCAGCGTGATATACTGCAAAAGTGAAGTCCACAATGTTCAGCGCTTCAGAAGCAGCACAGCTTAAAAGGGAGTGTGGGCTTACACTTGCGACGAAGAATCTTGCTTTCATCTTGCTATTCCCATGAGATACTGGAGCCACGAACACTCCCTGAATGGGAAGGGGCGAGTCTCCTCCAAATGCATAAATTCGTGCTGTGCATCCGGTCTGTTCTGGCGGGCCTCGGAGTGCGTTGTAGTGTTCGGTCGCTAGCACACAGACCGATGCCCCAGTGTCTATGAGGACTGGGGTGGGGACTTCCCCAATATTTACTGTGCACGTCGGTTGTCGGCTTCCTCTGGGGCCCTTGATGATGCTAGAAATGAAGATGATTTCTTCTTCCTCCTCTTCTGCGATGTTGACGCCTTGCATGCCCTGCTCAACGGCTGACACTCCCCTCACCCTCCTGGCTTTGCCTCCGCCAACTCTCTCAGGTCCTCTCGAGGCTGCTACTGGTGCAGTGGCTCGGCATACTCTAGCATAGTGTCCTGGTGTACCACACCAACCACAGACTCTTGATTTGGCAGGGCACTCACCCACGTGCGGAAGGTCATACCCGCAGTATGGGCACGATGGAGCATTGCCCGGTGCTGTAGGGCCATCTCCCCTCCTTGGTGTCCATCTCGCCCTCCCTGGAGCAGGGCGTCCGATCGCAAACGCCTCTTCTCCCCCCCCACCCCAGAGTGCGTAGATGCATCCATTTTCGCACCTCTGGCCTCTGCCAGTTTGTATGCTCTCCCCATGTCCAAAATCTGTTGCAGGGTCAACCCCGGTTCTCTCAACACTTGCCTTCTCAGTTTCCCGGAACTGCACCCCTGCAGCAGCTGGTTGCGAACCATTTCTTCTTCGTTCATCCACCTGCACAAACTTGCGAGGTGCCTCAGTCGCACGCAAAATTGGTCCAACGATTCTTCTTCCATCTGTTTTTCTGCGCACATGACAAATCAAAGTCAACGTTTGCCATGGGAAGAAAATGGTCTCGGAGAGCTTGCTTCACTGCGTCATACGTCACTACTGGGATGTTGAGTCATATATTCTGTGAACCTCCGTCCCTGCAGAGTATACCATGATGGCAATCTTTGCCTCATCATCCGCTTCCCGCGAGGCCCTGAAAAACATTTCCAGTTTTTTGACCCATAGGAGCCACTTCGGCCCTTGTTTAGGGTACGTGGTATCAAATTCAGGCATGGGTGTCAAGGAATGGCACTCTATTAAAAGTGGCACAGGACACCCAGAAAGGGTTTGGGTGGTTGTGCCAAATAAAGTGGACAGATAAGAACACACACAGCGGAAAGGAAAGAGAACGAAGAGTAAGCAAGAGTAGCAAGGGAAAAGATGCAGAATGAATACCCTCTTGGGGTGTATGCAGATATAGGAAAAAGAGTATTCCACGAACCTTGGAAATACTCTAGCCTTCTGCACAGTTTGCTATAACAGAGGCCCACGCTGTTTGCTCATGACTTGGAACAGCAGCTCTGGGTGTCTGTAATGTAGAAACTGGACAAGGCAAGGGGCAGAGGTTGACTGATGGGAACCAACAGACAGGCTCTGTACAAAAGGATCTACTAACAGTACAAGAGAAGATACTACAGACAAATCCAGGAAAGGAGGTGATAGCAAACTAGCAGAAGGAAATGAAACGAAAGTCGTGTAACAGGATAGGATAGCAGAGGACAGTAAGGAACAAGGTTGAGAGCTCAGAGGAGCAGGAAAGCAATGAGTAAGCCCACAGGAGTAGGACTGTAAGGTAGAACGCCCAGAGGAAAAGGGCTTAGGGCAGCAGAGTAAAGCAGATTGCACGGCAAGGATCGCGTAAGGGCCGGGCAGTAAGGAGTGAACCCTGAGGGACAGGGCCGCTGAACGTAGAAGGTAGGAGAGGACTGTAGAGGCTGCTAGGCCGAGAACCCAGGGGAAAAGGTAGGTAGTAGGCAGCGGAGCGTGATAAGCTGCAAAGTAGGAAGGCCCAGAGGACAAGGGCTGTAGGTAGTCAGAGTGAGGTAGGCTGCAGAGCAGGGAGCCCCAGAGGACAAGGGCTAAGGCAGCCGGAGTGAGGCAGGCTGCAGAGCAGGGGGCCCAGAAGACAAGGACTGAAGGCAGCCGGAGTGAGGCAGGCTGCAGGGCAGGGAGCCCAGAGGACAAGGGCTGAGGCTGGAAAGCAGCAGAGCGTGATCAGCTGCAATGTAGAGGGCCCACAGGGCAAGGGCAGAGGCTGGAAGGCAGCAGAGCGTGATCGGCTGCAATGTGGAGAGCCCGGCAGGGCAAGGGCGGAGGCTGGAAGGCAGCAGAGTGTGATCGGCTGCAATGTGGAGAGCCCGGCAGGGCAAGGGCGGAGGCTGGAAGGCAGCAGAGCGTGATCAGCTGCAGTGTGGAGAGCCCAGAGGAGCAGGGCGGTGAGGCAGGGAGCCTGGAAGGCTATGGCTGAAGGCAGCAGGGTGGAGCAAGCAACAAGGCAGGGTCCAAGCAGGAGTGAAGGTAAGCAGCATACAAGATCCCTAGGAATATGCAAAAGGTGGAGGAAGGACTCTCAGATGCAAGAGGCTGAGCCACTGCAGGCAGCAGCCTTTATACTACCTAGCCCAGCACAGAGGCAGGCTAATTGGTTGCACCTGGCTAAGCACACCTGCAGGCAATCGGCCACCTCCCTTTCTGTTCCTGGGCTGGTGGAAGCAGGGCAAGTCTCTAGGGCTTCTGGGGGGTGTAGTTCCTTTGATAACCAATAGGAACAGCCAGGAATCGATGCTTGTAGCCAGGTGCATTATGGTATGCGTAGTTTGTTGGAAATAATAATTAAGCAGCAAAGTCTCGCAAATGGGAAATAAAGTTCCTAAAGTAAATATAGATGGATCCAAGGGTCTGTTGTAAATAAATGATAAACATATAGTCCAAATTGAGCGTAAATGGATGCGCCCATGGCGCAGGCATGACAATGGGGGCCAGGGTACTGTGCATCCTGCGTGGGACTGGGGCAAGGGCACCCTCTTGTTCTCCTTCCTCACCCATGGCAGTGTTGGGTACTCACGGGAGGTTGGTAGCCTTTCTGGCGCCGAAGTTGTCTATTATTCAGGTGCAAAAATGTGGACCCTGGTCCAATGCATCCACTTGTGCTTTGATGTTCTGCACTCTCACCAGTGTTCTTCTCCTCCTTTCCTTTGTGCCACACCCCTGCAACAGCCAGGGCAGTGGGTGTGTCCAAAAATTAGCTTAAAAGCTTTTGGGATTACAGATGGCGCACGAGCACCCTCACAGTCCGCAACCACTATAACCCACATGTTATTTAAAATGGCCGCCGGCCATATGTGCGTAGGTCCGTGCCGACATGGAGCAACGTTTCCCTTCCTCAACGCTGTCAGAGCGGAGAACTGCTCTGGAGCCGTCCTCGTCACCAATGTTGTGTTGGTGGGGGCTGACCTGGGCCCCCGCCTGCATTCATACGGCACACGTACCAGGAACCAAGCCGGAGACGTGGTGCTTGCTCAGGTCCACGGCGCCAACTGCCGTGGGACCATCTTTATTGTAACCATGCATGCGCAAGCCTCCATCCTGCTCGCGCATGCGCACATTCACGTAGTCACTACGCAACACCAACAACATAAAAGCGGGACTACCCCATCGCAGCCCACCAATTACTGCCCCCTCCCCAACACGTCCCCACAACCACCCGCCAACCATATTTCCAGCACTTCTCCTTTCTATAAACTGTATCTAATCTCATTTGTGCAGTTTTGTCTGTAAATCGTGGCATGTTAATTCAAAACGAGCGTTAGCTCTAATTGATATTACAATACTTGCTGTACAATCATTTCCAAGCCAGTCTCTGTGGCACAGTCAGTAATTGTTCTGACTGGTACCTGAGAGGTTGGGGGTTCAAGCCAAACCGCCAAGTTAAAAATTCTGATAGTGTTGTGAAAAGTAATTACGGTTTTAACGACCGTAGCCCCCCAAACATGCAAACCCCGGACAGGGTTTCAAAAATGAAAAAACTTCCGGGACCCCGGGACGGAGGGTGATTTCCCCGGACTGTCCCGGGAAAACCTGGACGTCTGGTCACCCTAAACTCAGCGCATGCACTGATCCATTTTCTCAGTGTAGAGAACCGTTGTACTGTGTTGGTGCAAGGTCCTGCACTCAGGCACGGCACCTGGGGATAATTTCGAGCTGGGTCAGTCAATACAATAAAATACAATACCTGAGCCAATGCACAACGAGAGAGAGGGGGGGCCAGCCTGCGTTTGCTCCTGTGTTTTAGTGTTAGCAAAGTGCTGCTCGAAGGGCAGGCCGGTCAGGCAGCAGCAGCGGAGTGGGGGGGCATTGGGATTGACACAGAGTCCAGGAGGGGCGGTCAACCCCCTCATCCCCTCCCTAGCTCTACCACTGCCTCTACCATACCCCCACAACAAACACTGTTTCCGCAATGGAGTTTGTTTCAAATGTCAGGTTATTTGCCGCTATTCTGTCCATAGCCAAGCTACAGAAAAGTTGTGTTGCAAACTCAGTCCCTTGACCTCCTCCAACTCCCAAATTTCACTTTGTGTCCTCTTACACCCCCACCCCCTAGTCTGATGGCATTTTGTATGTTTTCTGACTTGCAAATGGCTTTCTTTCCTACTTTTAATTTTCAGATACCATCGGCTACATCCACGGCTATCTCTCGCATCGAGCAAAAAGAAAGAAAGCAAATGTTTCATTTATAAACATCCGTCTTCTCAGCAATGTAGCCGAGATCTAGCCATTCTATTTTGGAGAAGGGGCACCCCCTTCTCCATCAAATATTTAAAAAACTACTGGACAGAATAACCCCAAACTACAAAAAGGCCCCAAGTCAATGCTTTGTGCGCATGTTGTTTCGGACCTGGTCCAATTCCGTCCAGCGGTTTGGGGGGTACTGTCCGGCAACAATTGACCTTTTCTGTCTATGTGAAAATGAAAGGGAAGGCTGCAACTTTGTTTTTTGTTTTCTTAATAACTTATGTTTTAGCAAATCTTTACCAGACTTTGCAGTCTGGGCTAGGGGGCTTGTGTGTTCCTAACTGACTTCAAACTTTTGGTCTAATCTGTCGCACATGTCAAGAGTTATTAACAATTCCTTTTTTTCGGGGTTCATATCGGAGTCCAACTCACCCTAACTATAGGGTGGCGACTGCCGCCCTATTAATAGAATATATATATTAAAAAAAAATAAACAACCAATCTCAACACCCACAATAGACTCCACAATGAAAAACAAGTGAAATAAGGCCGGATGGCTGTGTTTGGGAAAGTTGAATCGTGGGTATTCGTCCCTTCTCCCAAATAGGAGCGACCCCCTTTGAGGCCAGGCATGTAAGCCCACTCTGCAAGAACCTCCCTTGGGGTCTGGGAAGTGGCACCTCAATGGGAGTGACTCCCCCTTAGAGGACAAGGACTCCCGTTCTGAAAACAATTCCCTAGAACAGCCCTTGTCGTTTTCAGTAATGTGTTTTACTTTGACCTGAACAGCTCACCTCAGAAAGTCACCATAGCAACAGTGGCTTTTTCTGCTGGCATGCAATGGTGATAGTTTACTTGAACTGTCTTCCACTGTTCTCATTCCACAGATAGATGGTCTCATTCCATAGATAGAAAGGGGATTTCAAGGAACTAATTTCACATGTTCTCAACAATTGCATCCAACTGTGATCCCTTCAGAATGTAAATTTTGAGGACCATTCACATGTGTACTTGTGTCACCTGCTTCTTCTGAGTCAGTGTGGCATAGTAGGAAAAAGTACATGGAGTCATCTGCCCCATGATGGTATTCCCAATTGAAGTTGTATTCATTCAGCTGCAGCATCCATTTCTTAATCTGAACCTGTGGTCAGTGCACTGATCCCTAGAAGACTTACAAAGGTTTGTGGTCCGTGATTAAAACAAACTACTGGCCAATGTGTTCAGGAGGCAGCATATATTTCCTTGCTTAGCAGCAATGGCATTCTTCTGTATTTGTAGGCATCCTTGTTCAATGTGAGTGACAACTTGAGAATCTGTGTGGTCACTGCGCCGCACATGTCGATTATTAATTTGCTGACTCGTTATGGCGCGGGGATCACATAGATCACTGTGCCCTGCATCCCCATAACTGCCTCACCCCCTACCCACTTACCTTTTCGGCAGCACACTGAAGTGTGTCGCCATCTCTCCTCTGACCGTGGCGTTAGTTCTCGCCCACTAACATGGGTCTGAATTGGCGTCAGAGTCCTTTATATTTTCTTTATTGTCCCCCGCTACCATCTAATGGAAGCAGGGGACACCCCTGCAACCCCCCCCTATCCCCCACTACACCGACAAACGGGAGTTGCGGACAACCTCACAACCCCCGCTCCTATTAGTCAGTGTAGTGGGGGTTAACATTTTATTACAGTGCAATTTTCGGAGCAACATTTCAGTATTATTCCACCACTTGACAGGCATATACAATTATGCAGAGCATAACCATGTTTAAGTCTGGGTAAGGACAGCTGCAAGGCCCAATGGGCCGACAGCAGCCATTACGTAAGTGTCCTTAGCAATGCTGTAGTAAGCCACTGTGGTGTCAGCTAGCACAGCTTCCTTCTTGGCTTAATATCGGTCCAATTGCTTCAAATTCATGGGGAACTTGTTTAACTTCCAAAGTAAACCAAAGAGGCTGGGTAGCTTTTATATGAGACATCCACTGTAATTGGCAATGTGAAGGAAGTACTTCAAGAACTGGCTGTGGTTTGGTGGGAATCCTTTATGTGCCTTCAGTTTTGCAAATATGTTTTGTCTGAAAACACTTGTTTGCACCTTTCCCTTAATAGATTTCTATGGGACACCCTATCTTTTTTTCCTTGTTTTGGACCCTATCCCACCTTTTTGTAGGCAAGCAAGCTTTACTCATTTTTGTGAAAACTGACTAGCTCCTAAGACTGTCAGTACTGAGAGACAGCATTTCTCTTTATGAATTCTTGCATTGTCACAATTGCACACATCACCTTGCAGTGAAGTGCAGTTGGTATACTTTGTATCCTTAAATTCTTTTATATAATGTTTTTTGGTTACTTTTACAAATGTGGCTAAGACAGGCTGTTGGCAGCTGTGATATTTTTACCGTTTGTGTTACTTAACCCATCCACTTTTGTATTTACCGCAAATGGCTACCAAACGTGGCTAGCACCCAAGATGGCCATGTCCTGAGGTTTTCCGGGTCAACTTTGGCCATATTGTCCTTTGACCTTCATCATGACGTCTCAAGGCAGTAAATGCCTTAAATGGAAATGTCTTTCCAGAGGAAACCTGTGTCTTCCACAGGCCAAGTGGCGTTGTGTGCATTTGCCAGAGAAGGGGGAAGAGACCGTCTAGTTCCATTTGGTGCCAGACAGTCTGTTTTTGGGCAGATGTGATGACCTGTGGCTATCCATGATGTCTGAACGGTGCATATATATACCATTGGTGGGCTTGCTTCTAGCTTGAATCTTGGATGGGTTCCAGCGACAGTTCATCAGATCATCATTGGAACCAAGACCTCCACAAATAAGAGCAGCCCACTGGCAACCCCAAGTCGACTCCTGCAGCTGACCAGCATCAACTTCAGTGTTGTCCCAGTGAAGACCTGATCTCAACAACACCTTTGTTGGTGCTTCAACCCATGGACCGATGGAAACAACCAGTCCGGACCCCTGCTCAAGTATCTGTGCCTGCTGAGCCTTGTGAAGTATCTCTGGACTAACCACTGGACTGATTAGCTCTCTCCTGGGCTACCTTGCTGCAGTCGTCATTCTGATCAGAGCCTTGGTACTTTGCAGGTCTTCAGTTTGTACTACAAGTCGCCTTGCATTTTCAGCCATCTTGTGAAAACAAAAAGATGATATCGAGGCCGAGTACCCCAAACGGAAGTACACCAAACGCAGGTTACAAAGGAACATACAAAAGATATTTATTTTATACTGAACAGTTTCAAAGGACAAGCAACAGATCGCTATCGGGCCTCAGTACAACACAGCAAACTAGAGCTTGGTTCGGTGTGCTCAGTGAGTGGGACTGTACATTACAATAGTCACACTCTTTATACCCACGAAATCATGATGTTCAACCCACTTCTAAGTTAATACAAGTTGATACATTACGGATCTAGGGTTCGTGCCGAGTTCGTCCATCTGTACATTTAGGGTTTACCTTTAATATATTCACTAACAAGCCTCAATGGCAACAGTATATCTTAGGATTTCATGTTACACTTTCTCAAACAGTTTTATACAATGTAGTCAAACAAGTGTTCACATTTCGGTATTTGAATACATTGTGTTTAACATATGCTCGCGGATTAGCTTCGTTGGTGCAAGTAATCCTCTACACACAGGTCAGTGAAGGACAAGGTCTCTGTTCATGACCCCAACATGCAGCCTGCAGGCAAGTTATACATTAGTTTATACACAGAGGTCAAGACGGCCATGTTACATTCAGAATGACATTGTCCTCCATCTTAGAACACAGGGTGACTCTTAGAGGGAGAACCTAAAATGGCGACTTGCAATGATCTAAGGTCAAGACCTTGCAACGCGGATTTCCTCGCAAGTGGCTTATAAGCAGCTTGGCGTAGGCCAATATACATATATTCATACAGTAGAGGAGGCCCGATATAATTTCCAGTTTGACAATCTAACTCAAAAGGAAGCTGTGCTGGGGCGGGTCCTGTATGCCACCTGAAGGTCGCCTGTCGCTGCCTGACCATGGTTGCAGCACTACTTCATTCCTGTGAAGTGTCCTGTGGGTGTCTGAACTGCAGAAGCTTCAACTTTCCAAGTTTGGATCTTCTACAGGAAGATGTGTGTGCATCGCAACTGACCGAAGACCAGAAGCCAAAAGTGACCTCTGCACCTGCGACCCCTGGGTCTTGCTTAACCGGACAAAGTGCAGAAGATTGTGTCGCCAATGGATTCTGGAACACCTGCAGTGGCCCTTGAAAGAATCAGAGTCGTTAGGTGGGGAGGTGGGTAAGTTAACATACTGTAACATTCTGTCCCTGGCTGTCCTCTATAGGATTATATTGGGTGTAAAGCCACGGCCCTAACTCACTCTGGCCGAACCTTTGGTGGTGGTAACTGGGTTAAGGATCTTTCCTTGAGCCTATCCTAGTGTGCTCGATTGAGTTGAGAGCTTACCTGAACTCAACCTGAACTTTTATCTAACTTTGGAACTCCAATCATAAAACCTGCCACTGCTATTTTAGAAGAACTTATCTAAAGAAGTATATGGTTTGGAACTCGTCACCTTTGCGCACAATGCCCCAAACCATTTTAGGGTTGGACTTCATGTGAATTAGGGAAGCCGCTTGTTTTGGTTCTAAAGAGTTGTGCCTATTTTTCCATGAATCAAACTGCTCAACTGCATTGCAATGGTAAACGATTTATATTCAATTCTATTCTGCTGAAGGTAGATGTGTATATGTGTTATGGAAGAATTTGTGTGACAATACTCACCTGTGATTTTTATATGCTTAGTGTGCCAACTCAAGGTCTAATAAATATTTATTATTTTAATATACTATCTAACTGGAATGACTGGTGGTGCTCTGTATGGGCTCATTGTAGCCCTAGACCACTCTCACACCCTTCCTGAGACTAAGCCCTGACTGCTCTGCTACTTCGCCTTGATCTGTACTGGCTAACCTCCTAGTGTCTTCCTGTTCAGAAATACAGGGTAGCCTTCCAAAAACCTCCCACCAGGGATGATCTGGGAAATCAGTCTTAACACGGCCAATACCAAGTCTTATTATTTGAAGGATAGTGCACTGGCAGATGGGTGCAGACACCTTCTGCTATCAGGGGCATTGGGCCAGCATGACTGTATTGGATTCCACACTTCACCCTAATAAACTCAGAGGCTCGGGCCGGAGCTCCTCCAAGGCCCACCAAGTTGGCCGATGGTCCCCCTCCCATCCTCCCAATCGCTCTAGCTGGAAATGAAGGAGTGGTAAGGATTCCTGCAAGTGTTCAGAGGCAAGTTCCAGGTAGCTGGGAAATTAACTCATGGTCTTAGGACCTGTGGGTAATACAGCAGAAAGACCACGTACAAGGTTTAAAACAAACAAGGCTACCATAGCCAAGCCTAAGCCCAATGGCAAAACCAAGTCTAAGGAGTCAAAGGTTCCCAAAAAGGGGAAGAAGAGCTCCTCCCATACCTTACCTACAATTGAGGTTGAAATAAGTGACTAGACCCTGAACCAGACAAGGAGGAAGGGTTGCCTGCAATGTGTTAAATTCCCATAATTAGGCTTTCCTGTTTTCAGGGAAATCCGATGAACACCGGAAAAACATCCCCGAAAGAAAAAATGCCTCCTAGGTTTAAACTGAAAAACACCGTTTCCCCTATACGAGTGGTGCCTTCGTGTGAGCAAGGATGGGGGTATGTTTGCGGGATGAAGGGGTGGCTGAAGAGGGGGCTTGGCAGACGATAGGAAAAGGACCCTACCCCCCCCCCCCATGTAGGCCGATGTGCTTCCTCCCATTGCCCCTGACATTATTCACAAACACTGCACAGTAAATAATGCACCTTTTCTTTAAAAAAAAAAAAAATGAAAACATTAATTTTGTCAGTGGTCAGAAATATTTTGAGGAATTGTAGGCACATTTGAGCCATTTTTGAGGTTGCTGATTCAAGTCTTAAAATTGGCTACAATTCCTCAAAATAGCCCTTGACCACTGACAAATATTTGTGTTTGCAAGAAATGGTTTAATATGGATTTTGAAGTGTCTCTGTTTGTGCCCACACACCCTTTGTGTATGTGTATCTGGAGGAGTGCTGAAAAGTGTCAGCTGCTTGATAGCTTTAAAAGGAAAGCTATGTGTGGCTTCCATGTATGAGGCTCACATGAGGCCACAGCATCACGGTCAACTCCCAGCCTCCTATGGCTCTTTAGAGCTCCCACACCCAGCGGCCCATCAGAAGTTGCAGGCCCCTTTATTGCTGCTTAGCACTGTCTTTCTTCAAGAAGAGTTTTTAAATTAGGAACAATTTATAAATGATGGCTCATTTAAGGGACCAATGTTTTGGACAAGACGATAGTAACATTTCTGTATGAAGACTGCAAATGGAAATGTCAGTATGAAAGGACACAGAAAGCACAAGTAAGTTGCCTAAATCTACACCCTCCTCCAGACCAATATCACACAGAACATTTTGAAACCAACTACATTATTTTCGGATGTTCATATTTAACAACAAATTCTTTTATTTTTGGTAGAATGTAATATTTTCATCACATCATAGATGAACCCTGCATTTGTCAAACACTGAAACACAATCGGGGAAGGCTTTCACGCAGTAAATATTTTATAAGCCTTTCAAACCCCCAAGGCATTTTTTTTAACCTTCTGCTGAATTGCATTCTGGTATTTGTAGTCGCCCAGTCAAGATGGCAGGGATAATGCCACAATTGTACACTTTTTGCCTAACATAGTTCTATAAGGATTTATACATTTGTGCGAGTACCTTACTATGGTATGTCTACTTTTCAAGTTATCTTTATAAAGCAGAGTATTGTTGAAAGCCAGACATGGGGATGAGGAGGGGAACTGATGAGAGGGCAAGTGAGTAATTAATTTCTGCCCAGCAAGCAGCAAAAAAGGTTGCAATCCTGGAGACTGGTGTTAAAAAAAAAAAAAGAATAAAAAAAAATGTAATTAAGTCCAATGCTCAAGGTCAATCGAACTACATTTCTATATTCCACTTTAAGATATGTTCACTTACTGTGCGTATATACAGGGTGACAGCTTTTGATTTTCACTATGGGGGAAGAAGAACTTGGGCATAGGTTATTCTTGCAACCAGTCATTTTTTTTCCCTTTTCAGTGCTGCTTAAATGCGGTTAGTTAGGGTCCTGCAATGCATCGCAACAGTCACCAAAAGACCAGCCATAAAACAAGGGGCTTCAAGCACGCTGCTTAATCAAAGTGTGTGATCCTTGGCAAATAATTTAATCTCACTGCACATTGCCTAAAGAAATACAAGTTCTCAAAGCCTACCATCTATTAAACATAACAATACCAGTGTCAAAACAGGTCAACCTCAGTCTGTGACTGATGATCATCTTTGAGCGATGGTTGCATTAGGGTGGATTGCAAGGTTAACCTCTCATAACAGGACATATGTTATTCTTGCAGCCGGTCATGAGAGATATTACCCTACTTATGCATGCAATGAAACAAATATTTGTGTGTTTACACTGGAAAAAACAGTTATTCTCGATTTTATGAAGTGAGCACACAGCAAAACAAACACAGATCCTGAAATGTTTTTAACACACTAGAAAAAGACACCCGGAAGTGAAAAAAAAACCCTAAAACAGGAAACCTACCCATAATCACCCAGAGCTGCAAAGTTACTTGCAGATGGGAGCTCTGTAGGGATGAATGTAGTCATTTTCCAACAGCTTCTCACAGACCGGTTTATTGTAGAGAAGGTGGGAACACACATGGAGGAATTGGAACTAGTAGTAAAGTAGTTGCTACTATAAGTTAATTGTTCTTACTCCCATAGTCCTTCTCATCTTCCCATTTCCTCTACAGTTGTGGAAGATTCTCAAGCAAATTAACTTTGAGGAAGACTGGACCCTTCTCCTACTGAAGCCAAAAAGTTTCACAGAAACATTAGAAAAATAAGGGTCGGCCTCAGAGAAGGCATCCATACAGTAGTGTTAGCAGCATGAAAAAGGCCAGCCCAATTGACCACTTTTCCAATGATGTCCGAAACAGCATGCCTATGAATAGCCACAGAGGCAGCATTGGCTCTCAAGAAATGGGCGTCAAGTCCTTGAGGAGTATTACGATGCAGCGAAACCACCTTTTCCTAGCAAAACACTCCTTAAGTGATAAACCGCCTGTCCAATGAGCAGATTTATTTTTGCCTGGCCCTGGTAAAATGTCAGTGTGGTCGTTTGATGTTCAATTTATGCAGAAATGTGTCCACTATAGACATACGATTTAAAATGAAATTTAGTAAAGTAACCTCTTGGTTGAGATGGGAGCCAGATAGATAGAGTTGTTAGGACCCCTTTATCTTTATGGAAGATTGAAGGGCTCAGATGCTGACAGTACCTGAAGTTCACTCACACTACAAACAGATGCAATGACTACAAAGGTGCCTTCCAAGGAGCCAGCTTGCAGATCATGTGCCCATGAACTGAAAGGGTTTCTAATCCAAGACAGAAAGAATGAGGTCTAGGTGTCAATAAGTGGTTAAAGATGAGACAACCCATGGAAGTGGCTTGACCACCACATGTGAGAAGAGAAAAACATTGTCTGAGTTCATGAAAGTGCCCAAAGTATGTCAAGAGTCAATCTATTGGGCCTTAGTCTGTAAGTCAGAGATAAGAACTCACTGTCTAGATCGAAGGTCAAAAAATTACTTTGCCCCTGCAAACAAATGGCAAAACCGGGCCCTTATGCTTTTGTACTCTGTCCCGGTGGAATCCTTCCTGACTGCCTCAATCTCCAGCTTGTTCACAGAGAGCCCTGGGTGGTATAGAGTGGTGTGTCAGAAAATGGTTCAAGGGATTTTATTAAAATGTTTGAATGGGGTCCAAATAAGAACCATCCCTCTGTGTCTCTGTCTTCACTGGTAGGTTTTTTCTTCCCTAGCTCAGGTGTCCCTAAATCTCAAGGTGTTGACTAGGAATCCGTAACCCCTACTACCCAAACGTCTGGTTGTCTAATGGGGAGGGCCTGAAGGAAATTTCTTTATATAGCTCAATACCTTCGGGGTCAAACTAGGCAGATCCTAATGTGAGGTCCCCCAATAAGAATGGTAGGTGGAACCTTCCAAACACCCAGATCTCACGCAGCCTTGGTCTCTCCCGTTCTTGTGTTCCTTGCCCTGATTTGTTTTCCTTCCTTTCATCTACTCTCTTCCTTTTGCTTCCTCCCGCTCTTCTTTCTCACTGTTGACACCTTTCTCTGTCCCTTGCTACTACTCTCCACTCTGTGCCACCTCTCCACTCCTCCCAGTCACCCTCTTTTCACTCATTCAACTTATTCACATGCTCTCTTAATCCCCTCTTACTCTTACATTTACCCTCAGTCACTCCCTTCACTCACCATGCACCACTTTCTCTCACCAACTAAAACCTCACCTTGCAAATGTTCTCTGTACTCCACTGCAATGTCCTTCAACCACCTGGTCTTTCTGTCCTCAACCTTCTCCTCCCTTGACGCCATCCGTTCAATCCACACTGACCAGTTCTTCCCATGTCCCTTTATCCCCCCCCTTCCCGTTGGCGGTGGGAAAGCATATAACATCCTTTAAGCCCTTTTTGAACAGGAGTCTGCCACTGTGTTCTCCATGTAAAACTGAACATGTACCGGAGGGTCGTCCAAAATAACCATCTCACCCCAGGAGGGAGGAAAATCAACTGATTGTACAAGATGTCTGTTCTGGAAAGGTGAGACCACCCTCGACCCACCACCACTAGATGGATGACCTTATCACTATAAATGGTCTGACCTCAGCACAAGAGGGATAGGAAGGGTCATCTAGTGGCGGTGGGAAGCCATTACTGAAGCTCACTGAATATGTTGCATTCGAAAATGGTGCAAGGGACCACTGAGATGAAAGTAGTAAACTACCAAGCCGCCATGGCCATCACCATCCCTGTTGTCATAAAAACGCAGCCAGCTGCTGCATCCAAGAGAAGCCAATTAATGTGGAGCTTAAAGACTATGTCAATGAAGAAAACTAGTTGCATAAAGACAATGATCAAATACAATAGCCAACAAATTTTGGAGGGAATGGGCAGCCTCTTGTGAACAAGCCAGTCAAATATGCGTAGATGGGAATATCACCAGAAGTGTAAAACCACAGCAACCATCTTGGTGAACAGCAGATGTCTGCTGCCCTGCAAGACGCATAAATAGCAGAAATGTGGTAATTAAAGGAGGATATGGAGGGAATTGTCCATCAGAGCCATCACACAATCTAGTCTCCATTGAGTAGGGTAGCATGGATATGAGCCAAGGTGGTCATAGTGACCCCCTTGAAATGGAGGAGATTAAAGTGAGAGAGGTTTAGAATTGTGCAATGGCCCACCTGTTGGTTTCCAAGAACAAAAAACGTTGTCTCTATAAGTACCCGGAATGCCTCTAAGGGAAAGGGAACTCCTTCTACTTTTCATATGTCCAACAGCTCTGCCATTTCCTGGAAGAGGGTAGCTAAACCTAACTAAATGAGCCATGGATGATAAAGTTGGGGGTGAGGGGGATTTGCAGGAAGGGGACAGATCTGGCCACCAAATTGAAACAACGGTCATTTGCGAAGGCCTACAAAGCATCCACTGTAAGCCTACCACAGACTGTTGAGCCTGAATTCTCACATCATTGTTTGGACATGGAGTCATAGAAAAAAGGAGGTAGAGTTCTAGACATGAAAAAAAGTTTGACCTTTCCCCTGTTTCTTTTGGTGCTAGCCATTTAGTGGGGGAGGAGGAGGGTGGAGAATAATGGTTGCAACCCTCAAAATCCACAAAAGGAGTAAAAATAAAACTTCTTCCACGGTTACCTGAGTCCTTGAAAGTGTTTAGAAGGGAGCTTCATCAGGGCAACCTGCTTTATGTCTGTGTTCTGATAATGTGTCTGACTTTTAGCTTCACTTAACTGCTCAACTAATTTATTTTGGGGGCGCTGGTCAGCCCCTTAGGCTACCAGTGCACGGAGACCACCTCCTCATGTTTTCCTGCATTATCACCAACACACACTTAAGTGAAATGTCACAGGGGTACTCTGTATACCTATTGTCTGGCAACATTTTACATGCATTTTTATGACTACCAGCACCATCCTTTTATAACGCACAATGGCAATTTGAGTACCATATTCTCAAAATGGCTTTCCTCTTGCTTTTTGTTCAGCTTCCTGCCATCTCAGGTCAAACACTCACATATAAGGACATACACTTTTATAGGATCCGGCCCAGATCCCATGGAAAAAGTGCTTTGTGTGGCTAATCTGGATGAATCTAGGCTGGGGCCTCAAGGCACACTTCCAGAAGATGGCTGTAGCTGGTAAGATGTGGGGTTAGTGACTGTCCATGAATGGACAATAGCCCTTACCTGTTTGAATTGTGAACATCCTTTCCATTATTGGGCAGGGCAACTTCCCATCTTGAAGTATGGAAATGGAGGAGCCCAGCAGCCACCCAGGAGATTGCCCAGTGGAGCTAGAAAATTAAGACAACCCACTTTGCCCATGCCATCTGGCAGTGAAGCTCTGCTGCCAGGAGGAAAGACCCTTGATGATGCCTTCCTCACTTGGACTGGTGGGATCAACCAACCCTGCTCCAATATCCTGACATCAGTTGACGAGCAGGCCCCTTTGCTGCAACAGTTAGTGTGCTGAGCTGGAGCTTAGGATTCTGAAAATCCTCTGCTAGTTGCCAAAGAACTAGGTAGTTTCCTACTGCTCCTCGCCTGAAGGAAGTGGGTCCGGTTTGTCTGTGCTAGGTACTGAGCAGTTGATCCCGACCATGGTTTGTTTGCAGATGCACTAAATCCGCCAAGTCCTAAGGGGTTCCCTTCTTGTGGCTGATGATCTTTGGTATTTAGTCAGTCGTTCTGAAAGTCTGCTGGAACTGTCCCATTACCAGAGATTGGAACCACCATCTAGCCGGAACTAATCCAACACCTTCTACCACTGCATCCACAACCCTGTGAGCACCATTGACAGGAACAACAAATGTAGTAATTGTCCCTAGTGACTAGAGTACCCCAGGCTGGAAACCAGGAAAATCAGCATAAGGGGTGCAAAGTTCACCAAGGTTGGCCTTCCAGAACCCACCCCAGAGCTGGTTCTGAAAATCCATCCTAGCAATGTGGAATGGAAATTTGGAGAAAAACCTATCCTCTTAGGACGGCAGAGAAATCATTTGAGGTTTCAGTGGTGCCAAGAAGTCGAGGAGGAAATTTGTAAGACAGAACGCTATACAGTGAGAGCCACAAATCTGTATACTGGGGTGTCAAAAACGATGCCCACATACTTGTAGGGGGGTTAACACTCCACAGTGTCTGGTATGTTGTAATTTGAATCTCTCTGTATGGATGGGGATGTGCTGCAAGTTCTGCAGCAGTCACAGTGTAGATATGCACAGCATTGGCAAGTAAATTGTGCATGTCTTATCTACCAAGTGTAGACATGAACCATTGCAGATTTGGGGTCATGTAGTATTGATGAAGGACAATTATATTATATTTAGTAAAAGGGCTTTATTAATACATTGAAGCTATACATATATATATATATATATGTATATGGAAGGAGTCTCTGAAGGGAGATGCTTCAGTCTCTCCATCCGCCCCTTCAGTGTTCTCCCATCCTTCCACATTCTCCTTCCAGAATCCCTGTAGATTCCACATCTCTGCAGCAGTAGATGTTACCATGCTACACATCCCCCTTCTTTCTAGACAAATCTTCACTCTCCATAGTCTGTTACGTGCTTCGGTCTTTGATACTTTCTCCCATACCTCGATACAGCAGTTTGAATCCCCGTCGGAGCATATATCGAATTTACTGGTAAGGAAAAGTCTTGGTTCTCTCGATTTCCATTAACATCCATTTTGTCCATACTCTCACCATTGGCTTTACCACTCATTAACATAATTCTACCATTGTTCCATACCCTTCCATCACTCGTTCATACGGCATGTTTAAATACTTCAATAACTTGGATAGGGTCAGACCACTTCATACTTCTCACTCTTAAGGCTTCCTGAAGCTTTACTCTTACAAAACATCCTACATCAAATGTTTTGTTATGCGGAGCAAGCCTGTGTGCAATGACGACATTTCTGACAGCTTCTTTCCAACTCATTCCGTTGGCCCATGCCCACCTAATGGCATCTTTGAGAATTCTATTGTATCTCTCTACCACACCATTGGTTTGTGGGTGATAAACCGAACTGGTTACATGCTTAATTGATTTCTTTTTCAAATACTCTTCCATCTCTCTAGAAACAAATTGGGGCACTTTGTCTGATAAAATAACTCCAGAATAGCCTTCACGACCACATACCTCTTCCATAAAGCGAATAATATTCTTGGTTGTGACACTCTACATCAATTTCACTTCTGCCCACCTTGTTAATATATCGATCATCACCACACAATATGTCTGACTTCCTTCACACCACACCAGACCCATTATATCAATCCCTACTTTCATCCATGGTCTCATCGGTATATCAGTCATAATCACAGGGTACTCATTATTCACACAACTCTTGTCTGACTTATTACAAAGGATACAGTCCCTTATGCTCCTCTCAATTTCTGCATCACATCCCGGCCACCAATACGTATTCCTTATTCTACTTTTGGTTTTGGATATGCCTTGGTGGCGCTCATGCCCCAGTTCAATTATTTTCTTCCTGACATCTTCAGGTGGAACTAGTCTATCTCCTCTCAGTAAATATCCATCTTGTACACATAGTTAATCTCTTACACTCCATAATCCTTGTACTTCCGCCTCTTTAATTTTATCAATGGGAACATGTTTCTTGTTGATATTTTCTATCATAAACTTCATTTTGACGTTTTTACTCATCCCTTCCAACCACTCATCTTTGGTAATAGCTGTGTCTTGCAAGATACAAATAATTTCTTGTTGACTTTCATCACTTTCTCCTTCACCTTCCTCTTGAGCAGTCGTGAGCCTAGATAGACAGTCTGCTGCATAATTCCTTACTCCTGGAATGTATTTAACCACTACATTGAATTCTTGCATCCTATGAACCCATCTTCTTATTCTTGCCGACACCTTATCCAACCCTTTGTTCGTGAATAATTCTACAAGTGGTTTATGATCCGTATGTATCTCAAATTGTGTTCCCCCACACAAAGCTCCTGAATTTGTTCACTGCCCATACAATAGCTAAGGCCTCCTTTTCAATCGTCGCATATGACTGTTCTGCTCCTTTTAACAGCCGTGAAGCAAACGCAATTATTTTCTCCTCTCCATCATGCTGTTGTGCCAACACTGCACCTAGGCCAACATTACTAGCGTCTGTTATTATAGTACATTGTCCTCTCACAAAATTATTTAATGCTGGTGCAGTTGTCAAAGCATTCTTTATGTAATTGAATTCTCTCACAATTTTCAGTCTATTCATATTTCACATTCACTTTGGTGAGATCCCTCAGTACAGCTGTATGATCAGCAAACTTCCTAATGTATTTAGAATAGAATTCTGCCATTCCTAGAAATGTTCTCAATTGTTCTTTGTTGTTGGGGGGTAGCCATGTTATGGATTGCCGACATCAACTCTGGTTTGGGTGCAATTTCTTCCTCTGATATAACATGGCCTAGATATTCAATTTGCTTCCTGTGTATTTTTGACCTCCTTGCTTAATGGCATACCCATTTTGTGCAATATTCTAAGTGCTCTTTCCAGTATACTGTCATGCTGAGATTGATTTTTTTGCATATATCAGAATATCATCTTGGAAAAAAATGATACCTTCATCACCATCAAAGATGTGATGCATGGTCTTCTGAAACACAGAAGCCGCTGATATGAGACCAAACGGCATCCTCTTATATTGATATAAACCCTCCGGGGTTATAAAAGCCGTCAAATGCCTTGAGTCTTTATGCAATCGAATTTGGTGACATGCCGATGTAAGATCTAGGGTCGAAAACATTCTGGCCGAACCCATAGTTGACAGTAACTCTTGAATGTTGGGCAGTGGGTGCCTTTCAGGAATGATGCATTTGTTCAGTTCTCTAAGATCAATACATACCCCAACCTTTCCTGAGCTCTTCCTCACTACTACCAATGGTGACACCCATTCTGCGGCATCAATTCTTTCAATTATGCCTTGCTCCTCCAGTTTATTCAATTCTTTTTCAACTTCTTCTCTCATGGCCAAGGGCACATTTCTCAGCTTCTGTGCCACTGGTATACAATTTTCCTTGAGTTGTATTCTGTGTGTAATACCTTTCACACAGCCTATTCTATCGTTGAACACTTCCTTCATTATTGCCTCTGCTGACATTTAGTTTGAATCAATCATATAAACAGACTCTTCCGCGCTGGCATCCAATCTGACTTTCAGCCAAGCTCGGTGTGTCCAGCTGAGTAAAGGCGACGCAGCTTTTTTTGATACATAAACTTTCCCATTGGCAGTGTTATCCTTGATAGCCAACTTCGCTTCAAACCATCCAATAATGTCTATTTTCACACCACCATAAGCACTGGGATTAATGTCTGGTTCATTTAGCCATTTCGGACCAATCTTTTTCCATATTGTCTCAGGCAATAGTGTATATTTCGCTCCTGAATCAGTCATTTCCACTGGTGAGCCATTTATCATGAGGATGGTCTTGGGGCTTTCCAGTTCTGTCTTATTAGCATCATCACTAACAACAAAAACACATTCTTCCTCTTCACCTTCATCTGCACCACCAATCCAATTCATGTTTCCTTTGTCTATCCTACAACATTTGGCCAGAGGGCCTCTCCCATTGCAATTCTTGCAGATTATATGTATAGCTGGACATTCGGGACTGTTAGCCCAGTGCATGGGACTGTCACACCTAAAACATGTACTGATCCTTCCTCTGCCTCTACTCAACTGGCTCGACGATTATTCACAAAACGTCCTCGATTATATCCTCCATAACTACGTCCAAATCCTCTACTTCTTACGTCACCACTATAATTATATATATTTTGCATCTTGGGTCCCTCTCTCTGTTTCATCCAAGTGCTATGGCCGCCCCCATGACCATTTCCATCATCAGCTCCTGCTGTTTGAATTGCATTGATGGAGGTTTCAGATTTTAAAGTCGTACTTTTTACTCTATCCTCCAAGGTCTTCACACAATTTTCTTTATGTTCAACTTCCTTGGCGATGCGTAGTACTACATCCAAGTCAGGATCATCTTCAGCCCATAGTCTTTCTCTGACCTTAGCGCTATTACACACTAACATGAATTGATCTCAGAGCCTCTCATCCAATTGTGGCCCAAATTTGCAATTCTTTGCTAGTTTTCTCAGAGCAGTTATAAATTGTTCTACACTTTCCCCACTCTCTTGCGACCTTTTACCAAATTTATATCTTTCCAGAATAGTGCTCACTTTATTTTCATAGTGTGTATTCAATTTTGCAATGCATTTTTCATATTCATTCATAGCCCCTTCATCTGGTAGGTTCGGCAAGTCCTTGTATTTTTCTTGTCCTGCTGGTCCCAAACAATGAAGCAACAGTGATTTCTTTCTTTCAACATTGTAGTTTGTTCCACAGACCACTGAAGCATAATGCTCAAATGATTTTAGCCATCTTTTCCATGGCAAATTAGGTTCTCCAGCCTCAACTAAAAACATGGCTGGTGGCGGGACAGTGTGCATCGTCATATTGCCAGCCACAGATTGGTCACCTCTTCCAGTGTTGTTAATGGCTACTGCAGATGTTGCCTGTACCACAACAGATTCTCTCTTATCCCCTCGTATACACCAATCCTTTGTTGTACAATGCAGTATCTCTGTAACCTTGTGACACAGTGAGACTCTGGATATAAATATGGTATTGTTGCACCAGCTGCCTGTAACAAAACACCAGACACTCTGTATATATATTCCTGCACACTGCTCTCCTCTTTCACTTTTTTTTTTAATTCCTAATACTGGGACGAGTAGGAGTACGAATAGACCCAATACTCTCTATTATATGTTCCACTGAAAAGATGACAAACGAAAACAAATCCTTTCCTTTTTCTCTTTTTTTTTTAAACTATCATATGCTCTGTAAAATCATGTAAACATTCATCTGCTTCTTATTTACTTTATCGGTGACTGTTCCTTTACTTTGTCTGTGAAACCGCACCACTATGCTGTGCATTCATTTCCAGTCATTTTCGTTTGTAAATAATCACATAATCCAAGATGGCCGCACGCCGGTCACGTGATTTGTGACGTTGCGGGTCCTTTTCTCTAACACGCTCACCTACAGCGCTACGGACAGCTCGCGATCCGCTCGAGACTATGTTTATTTACAATGCGCGGCTCGAAGCGATCACACATTTCATTACAGCATTCGCTGTGGGGATTTGTTCATATATTTATTCGCATACACGAGGCACATTTAAATGGCAATCTTCCTTAAGCACTTGAATTATTTTTTTTGTCGCTCACCTTCCAATCTGTAGTTACTGCTCTCGAACGTTCCCCTCATCAGTGTTGCCAGGTGGAACAGCGAACAGCCCGATTTCCTCGTCGCCGCATGTAGTATCGATGAAGGACAATTATAGTATATTTAGTAAAAGGGCTTTATTAACACATTGAAGCATATATATATATATATATATATATATATATATATATATATATATATACGGATATGACATGAGTCTCTGAAGGGAGATGCTTCCACATTCTCCTTCCAGAATCCCTGTAGATACCACACCTCTGCAGCAGTAAATGCTACCATGCTACAGGTCAGTTTCACGCATGATTAAGTAATGCATAATAGTAATGCATAATAGGTATGCAAGAGATATGCACCGGACATCCTGCTTAGCATTTCTGATGACTGAGGGCAGTGGTGAGATGTCAATGTCTCGCAACCAGTTAGTATGTGCAAGTGGGTTTTTGTATCATCAGGAGAAACGCAGGATTCTTCTAGGGCTTTGCACACAACATGCCTCAACAGGTTGTTACGTACCACCTCAAAAAAACAACTCTATTTACACTTGGTGTTGTTGATCATGACGCCTCATTAACATAACATCCCAAACAGGAAATGCACGGCCCCCACATTCATCCATACTCATCACTGTGTGCAGAGAGCCTTAAGGCAACAGAGACAGAGCAGCAATTACAAAAGGTGAACCAGAAAACTGAATTACCTACTAGCAAGCGGTACTGCAGGACTAACCAGGGTGAGACACTGGACAAGCAGGGCGTGGGATCCCCTTAAAATCTAATTGTACGAATTTAAGGATTGGCTTCAAGATTGTGAAGCCTTACCCCTTTGCTGCATCACAGCCATAAAATACTGTGGTCACGCGCACACAAAGGAAGTGCATGGAAGTGCTGTCTTGCTGTCCTGCGTGCCGAGGGCTGTGTAGCAGAGGAGCATTATAGAGCATTAAAATCTTCCCTTTGTGTCTGCCAGGCAGTTAGTAACTGGCAATTATTACATCACTCACAACACTATCACTGTTGGGCGTTTTTCACATTCCGAAGTGGTACCTTTGGTTAACAAGCGGAATATAGCCATCAAGTAACCGGCTGTTGCTGTAGGTAACACGCTGTGCAACATGGGAAGCCTGCTTTGCCCGTGAATGCACTAGCATCAAGACAACGGTAAGCGTTGTTTAGTCTATCCTTGTGATGAATATCAGGAGCCCCGCTACTGTGATATATCTAGCTTCACAAGGGTATATGGTAGCCATTCGTACTCCGTGATGTCATCAATGACATTTGTGATGTCATCTTTGATGTCCTGGGTGTTAGTCTTAGATATGCACGTAGGTGGCCCGAGTTATGGTTGCTTAGCTTACCATAATTAGCGAATGTGAAGAGTTTTTTGGTTTTACTGTGAACCATAACGTTCCTTTGACAGTTTTTTTACTGATATATATATATATGGCAGTGAATAAAAACAAAGGGGCTACACATGTGATATCATCAGTGATGTCACCAATGACATTTGTGATGCCATCTTTCATGTCCTGGGTGTTAGTGTTAGCAGTGCACAGTGGTGCGGGCAGGTATGGTTGCTTAGCCTACCATAACTGGCGAATATCGGGGGGTTTTTCGGTTTTACTTTGAACCATAATGTCACGTTTGTAATGTTTTTTAGTGAATTTCACAGGTTTTTAGTAGGCCAACTTAACCATAACGTCCCCTTAACAAGGTTTTTTTTTTGTGAATTTTACAGGTTATTAGTAGGGCAACTTAACCATAATGTCCCTTTAACAACGTTTTTTTTTACTGAATTTCACAGGTTTTTAGAAGGGGAACTTAATCATAACATCTCGTTAATAAAGTATTTTTACTGAATATACACTTTCATCATGTGATTTTGGGAGATATGTTGTATAATTTCCTTACTTTATATACATGTAACCTAGAACATACTGAACCCCCTCGCTAATGATATTTGAAAGGCATGGACTGAGCGCCTGTCTGCGGACGGGCGTGGACGAGGTCAATAGTACCCAAACAGTCAGGGGGTATCAGAAATGGTACTATTGTGTTATATGAAAAATGCACAACTTTGAAAAAGGGCACAAATCCATTAGAAGTACTAATAAATAAATAGGTGAACCTAAACGTCTGAAACAATAACCATGCATTTAATGACCATGTAGAATGAAATGGATTATACCATTACAAAAAAAGGTATAGCTCCAACGTAATTACCTCACAAAAACTGTGCAGCCAGGAGCGACAGTAGATGCACACAGTACAATGAAGACAAATTACAACAAAATATTAAGTGAACTTCATTTTTCTTATATGTGTGTGTACTTTTTTTGTATGAGGGGCAGAAAAAATAATGTGTTTTTGTTTTGACACAGAAATGTGCAATACTTTGGAGTGGCTGGAGGAGAATTTTCCAATTGGAGAAATGTCTGAAAATGGCGATAATAATCGCACTATGTACACACTACTTTGCATAATCAAAATAATGGTCAGTATTTTATGGGCATTTAACATATATATATTTATTTTTAACAGACCAGGTAAAAAAAGAAGAAAGGCCAAGAAACGACAGAGGAAGACAGGCTGTAAAGGATAGAAGTGAAAATAGACATACTAAATGACAATTTTAATAGTTTAAGGCAATTTGTGGAGGAATATGTGAGAGGAAAAATACGATATCACTGTCCCACCTGTACCTGCCCCCCTTCTCCATTTCCTAGTGAACCATCCCCAAACCTTCAAGAAGAAAATAAACGTTTTGATGAAACATCCATCTCTTCATCCCCTCACAAAACATCCCGTCACAAACAGCCTGTGTTAAACCCTAATTCCCCTATATTTGTTTCAGTATCTGCTTCTCCCTGTATTTCTCTTGATAGGGGGGGAGTGGGGGTTGTGTGTGTGTGTGTGTGTAAAGTTTTTGTATGTTAGTTGTAGTGGAAGGATTTGAGGCAAACTTTTTTTTTTAAAAAGATTTAAAATGTCCGCGGACAGAGCGCCTGTTCGAGCTAGCCGTAAGCAATAGAACATGAATGTTCTAACGGCAATACACCTACCCGTACCAATGGCAACGAAGATGGAACTGATCTTAGAACGCACCATCTGTTCAAGTTGTGCGTAAATTAACAGAATGGGGCGTCCCAAGGACATTATACTTCTCCGCACCGCTCGCAAACGAGATGAACGAGATAAAACATGTTCTTAGAACACACCAGGTGTCCGGGTTGTCTCTAAATGATCAAAATGGGAGTGTGTGGACTAATTTGCGCAGTTTGTCTTCTTCCGCAACATTTCAAAAGAACTTATACAAACATGGGAAATTATTTTACAGTATAAAATCACCATTTCACATGTCCCATACAAAGGCCCTGCCTTTGAACGTATTGTTTAGAATTTTTGCAATGCTTTTGAGTGATCAATATGGTCACGAGCCGCACCCTTCCACCCCAATAAATGGCCACACCCCTGAGCTCCTCTTCATTGTGCTTCTGGCTATAGCAGATTGAGTTGTGCTGCCTTTACTGTGGTAGCGACCATTAGCCGACTAATCCTTATGGCATCCATGGCTACTGTTGCTTCATTAGCCTTAGCACCACCCCCAAACCCTCCACCGCCACCACCTCCCCAAGGGCCTGCAGAGGGGAAATACGGGTGAGAATGTAGAGATCGAAGAAGAAGAGGAAAAAGAGAATGAGGTGGAGGAACTCCGCACTACAAGCACTCGCCGGGAGTCGTGGGTGTGGCGGTTGTTTTCCATTTTTGGGAACGTACCAAAAGCATGTGCAAACCTGGTCAGGTGTAACCAGTGCCAGTTGGTGCTGAGATGCGGGAGACCTGGTGCGTACAGCTTTGGTACGACAACCATGAAGCAACACCTAACTTGCCATGTGAAGAATGTAGTAGATGGAGTTCCTCCACAGCATCCTCCATGTCCGATCCTCTCACCACAAGACACACTCCTGTGGGGGAGTGCATCCCTTCAGCTGCCTCACAAGCCATTTGCGATGCTGTTGACCCTTACCTTTCGAGGGTCACAATATTTTGTATGTACTGCGACACAGTACTCTGCAGGGGGGGGGGGGGGGAGTATTCGAAGTGCTTTTGAGGCTACGGTCACGGAGCACCAGAAAAACTGCCCCCTACCTAAGTAAAGCCCACCCTACATCTTTCTCTCTCCACCTGCCCTTTCTTATCCCCGTGGTTGGCGTCCCTTCCTTACCCTCCTTTGCCCTCCTCTCCTAGTGTGTCGTGTGCTCAAAAGCAATAAACTGGAAAACAACAAAAATTACAAAAAAAGGCTCTTTTCAGAACCGCCTTTCTCAGTTTAACAATAGAACTATCAAGTGACCGTTCTAGGCCCATGCGCATTTTTCAAAAAGTCCGCGGACAGTAGTAGGACGCACAAAAATAGAGGGTGCAAGTGGAGCAAAACCAATGCACTTCTCGCTGGGAGTAAGTGGTTGCTCTGAAAAGAGCCTTTCAGTGGTGTTTTGTGTGTTTCAAAAACTCTAGATTGGAAAAAAACAGATTGCCAAATACGTGACTATGAATCCAAAAAAGGTTGCAATGCATTTTGTACATTGCGTAGAAAAATTAGATTGCCAGCATATGTGAGATGGACTCCATCTCTGCGAAAAATGAAAGTGCTGTGAAACAAAATGTTTTCATTGTGGAATGAGGACATGCCAACATCTCTTAGAAAGGCACAAACAGCCTTATTGACATTGCGCCTCACTTCCTCCATTTGTGAACCAAACGCAGCCATATTTGTCTTTGTGCAATACGGGAAAAACTATTTGGCATTTTGGAAACATGTCCATGACCTTCGCAAGTCCTTCCTTCATTGCAAAGAAATTCCAGAGACATGGCCTAAACTGTTTCCTCCGCAATGAATGATAAGTATATCAGGATGATGCTATGTCTGTAAAGTAGCACAGAGAGGTACCAAGTCCTGCCACCTCATTCCACGCACGCCATGCCAGTGCACTTCCACATGAGGAAATCCAAGATCTGCAGATAGACCGCAACTTTCTGCATGCACCTTCAACCAATGTATCCGTGAGTCTCCCAAAATCCAGATAATATGTTTTCGAGCACACAGAGCCATGGCTGTTTGGTCTCCTGTCAGGGAAAAGACCTTCTCACTAAATTCTTCCATTCAGAACACACCCACTGAACTTTACTGACCAATCCCTACCTTCGCACATTCTCATTTGCATGAGTCTACACCTTAGAATCCCCGCTGGTAATACGCGCTGCCTGCAAACTACCACCATGTCCGCGGACACGTAGAGGATCAGAGCGTGGTGACTGTACTTTTAAATATTATTCCCCTTTAAGGTGGGATCTGAAAAGAGCCTTTTGTTTTGGGCAGATGCCTTACAGACACCTGCTATTTTGTTTTTTAAAAAATATTTTTTCTTCTTACTTTACTCCTACAACCATTACAGAACCTTCTCCAAAGCAAGCCTAACATTCCAAAAGAACATGGCATTTCACAAAGATGATAACGCAACAACATCTGCTTCAAAATAAGCCGCATTACTGGGAACAATGTTCTCGTGGCTGCAGAAAAACATGCCAGCTCGTAACATGAAAGCACACATGCCGCAATTGATGTTAAACCTCCCAATATTTTGACCAGGACAGAAAACAGAACTGTTGTCCCATTTTCTGCTGGGGAGTAACCCAGAAAAAATGACTTTCGCAGTTGGAAAGATGTTCATGACTGCTTGAACCAACTGTTCCAAATCTTCCAACCAAGTACGTGAACTCACGTAGCCCAAATGGCAAGCACCGTAGTGCAAAAGTATCACATGGGGAGTGGTCATCCTACGCATGTCTCTGCAAACTTTGAGAATTGCCGCAACATTGCCATCAGTCTAAGTGCTCCACACCACCTCCACTCCTCTCACATCGAAATTGTGTGCCACATGCCTACTTTCAGCATAGTGCTGTAAACCATGGAAAAAATATCTCCAAGCACCAAAACCCTGACCCTCTCCACCTCTGCCATCTTCAGTATACGCACCGTCTTTTGACACAAAAGAGCAATGTGAACATCTGATTGGCTGATGCCTACAGTCCCCTTTCCCTGCTGGTTTTGCTGTAGAACCCCGTATGTGACACGCCCTACCCGCGGACAAGCGGCGTCTACGTGCGGCACATAACTCTTAGCCAGTCCATCTACTCTTTCCACATCACTCGCGAATCCATTGCCTCATTGGACACAGCTAAGCAGTCACACAACCATCCACCAATCACATTCAACATCTCTACCTCTAACTCCGTCATCAAAATTACGCACTTCAAATGTACCATTGATGACTCTGAATGCAAATCGCATATCATTGCAAAACACCTACTTCAAAAATTACTGTGCGTCGCGGATTTCTACGTACAGCTCCATGCATGCGCACATGCATGAGTATAAAGTACAGGTATGCATATTTTAATCAGAGAACATGTGCAAACCTTATGATTTAATTTAAACAAATTAATGCCACTAAATCTGCATAGCCAATAGATACCAACGCTTAAATGCAAGCTGTCAGAGTTTTCATTGACAAACTGCACTACTTCTTACTGTCTCCTGCATAACCTATACATACTTTACAACCCTCCCTATTTAGCGCAAAACTCGATTTTCCATTAGAAAATGTCACCACTTTTTACTGTGTACCGCCTACATTAATGCTACTTCCAATGCGATCGTATGAGAAAAATAAACGCTCCCGATTGCTGTGCTGACATCTCCCTCTGAGGGTCTCCCGATTTTTCGGATTCGTACTTATAATATGAAAGTAGTGAAATTTTTCCAATCTACTATAATGACCCAATCACTTACAAACCTCTCCGCTATTGATAACACAGCTTAAAAAAACCAAGGCATTTTCATAACCTAAAAATTGTACTCATTTCGGAATCACGTGCAACTAACATACTGCAAATAACATACAAAGGCAGCACATAATGAAGTGAAATGCACACATGCACATGTTGAGATATCAAAGGAGAATACTCTGACGAAAGATGCAAAATGAACGTGTACAGTAACATCACTGCTTTAAACACACAAAGTTACTAACACATTTTTACAATCGCAGTGAAGACTACTCTCCTGAAAATCAACAGCATCTCCACTGCAAACGACATATCCGAAGAAACCTGGTCATTACGCAAAAAAAAAGTAAGTATAGTACTACCTTTATATTCTTACTGTTCCTCAAAGAGACCTTGTGGGTTATTTATTTAATTTGCGCACCAAAACAAACATTGATTTCTGAACCATTGTACCCACAAATCCCCATTTATTAAACAAAGAATAACAGGCAGAATGTATCTCAAATCCCTGCGTTTTTGGAACTCAAATAGCATGCAGAATCCTTAGAATGTTAGTACTAGAAAACAAATCGCTGTTTCAATTTTATACCATTACGTTTACTATTAATGCTTCTCCTCACCACTAGCTCACTTTGTACTCTCATCTGAAGCAGATTGTAGTAGTATACAAACAGAAAAATAGCCTTCCCAAATCATTGTAACAGCCCAATGCACATTCACACACCACCACAAAGAGCTTCCCCATCTAACTCATGTGTGCATGCACACAGCACACATACTTTGTACAACAGACCAAACCATCCCTTCTTTTTTCCAATAGACCCCAAAGAATGCCTACCAAAAAGCAAGTCCGTAGAAAGGAACGCAGAAATAGAGCAAATTAAAATAAAAGTGTCCAAAGTAAGCATCCATCTGTAGCAGAGTTTGTAGAGAACGTTGGAACAAAACAGCTAATACAGTCGTTTAGCAAAACAAAGGAAGCTTCAACTACTGAAACTTTACCTCCTCCATCAAAATGTGGCACGAAACACAAAACGCTTCACAAAAAAAAAAAAATCTGCTACCAGTACTGCCAACAATGCTCCTATTAATCCTGATATTGTAACAAGAACCCATAGTCAAAAGGTATTTTAGCAAAAATGTTTCGCACAGAGTCCTTCAGAATCTAATACGAAGATGGCCGAAATCATCCTCAACCCTTAAAACCTACCATAGAAAATTAATCCTACAAGCTCTTGTGGACAGTGCAATCCTTCTCAAAAGGAAGTTTTTTTTATATTAGTGTTAATTAGGATGAAACCACTAACAAAACGAATTACTAAACTACAAAAGAAACTTATCAATAAACGGAATGTCAACAAAAATAACTTCTTACATATTTGTGGAGGTGAATGGAGTCACACAAAAACCACAGAACCATATTTTAATGAAGAAGCATACAAACAAAATCAAACAAACACAATTGCCATCCATAGCAGTGGACGAGGGTATGAAAGAAATCATTAATACCATCATGGAACAAGAAACACTGCTTAGAAAAGTATCCCCTGAAAACTCAGAATTACCTCTCGATTCGACTGAACCAGACCGTCCAGTATACAAATGGCCGTGCACATCAATGTGTGCCATTCCTGACAAATCTTTCAAATCTTTACGTCAGTTCCTCAATCAGTATGTGAAAGGTAAAAACAAAATTAAAATTAAAGTGCTGCAAAATATGGATATCTGTCCAGTGCACAACTACACAGGACTACAAGGACATTCATTAGCCTGCATTTCAGGACCTATTTGCCATATGCTATGTATAAAAGTCCATCTTTAAAATTAGCCAATTTAAATAACACTCTTCTGCATGGTACACCCAAATACCTACAAGAAGAAATCAACCGTATCCAAAGAAAATATTTTGGAAGTGAAAGCCACTTACAAAATACAATAGTTTTAGAACAGACTAGCAACAATTCTGCACATAGCAACCTTCTATTACACACATACAAAAAAGAAATACTAAAATTTAAAAGTGCATTGGCTGAAGTACCAAACCATGTGTGTGTGTGTTGCCGCAGAACGTATTACAAAAGGGACACAAAAAATAGTAATAGCGTACAAAAATGAAGACAATGAAGATTCCAAATGGTTTGAATTTGCTCTCTACCTTTTAGCAGAAAACAAACACCAAATAAGTGAACACCCGATATGTTGCAGTTACTGCACTACAAAACTGGACAACCAAACTCCTTCACGTGCTATCACAAATATTTTGGAATTGTTCCCACTACCAAAACCCCTGCAACAACTCAATTTATATGAGAGCATCATAATCTAAACAGTGCACCCATTTCAAGTAATAATATGCCTTCAACCAAAAACAGCAAAATTACCTCCCTCTGAATTGGTGAAACGAATTTGTGGCAAAGTAGTTTATTTGCCATTAGATCTAACAGAAAATGTACACACTCTAGGAGTGCAACGTTCAATAGAGCATTCTTTAATTGTCTTGGTAAATGGTGTACAAACAAAAGACAAAAATTTGGCAACATCTGGTGAACTTACATAAAGTTAGACAAGCCTTGGAATATCTAAAAGACAATAACGAATACTACAAGAAAATAAATATTGAAGAAAGCTTAAGGGAAACAACTGAAATAATTCAAGAGTCATCAGAAACTGGACAATTTGAACTTCTGGATCCTGTTGCAGTATCCACTCTTTTGGACCATTACACAATTCATCAATTGCATTCCAATGAAAGCATAGATGATGCAATAGAAACTTACCAATGCAACAAACCAATGGGTCACCAATGAGCATATGAGTAAAAAAATATAGAAGCACGTGCTTTTCCACTACTATTTCCTACTGGCAAAGGCGGAAGATACAATGATAGACCCGCTCAGATTACGGCATCAAAATACCGCTCATTACGAATGTATTCGCAAGATCCCAGATTTAGACAAAATGTGGAATACATATTCCACCTACTCTTTGAAAGTGAACTAGCAACCCTATGTTACAGAGTTGCACACATTTTGAAATCTGGAACCCACTTTCAAAATATGTCAGCTACGCAATTAATACAAAAAATACAAGAAAAAGATGAGGTTTTACAATCAAGTATAACAAATCTGTTTGCAAACATGCATGGTACAAATGAATACTGGTTCCGACGGCACGGAGACGTACGTTGTATGATCAGAAACCTTGGACCACCGACTTGGTTTGTTAAACTTAGTTGTGCAGAATATACATGGGAAGATTTACATGAGTTCCTACGCATATCAAACAACAACAAAACCAACATAGATATATTAACACCTGGAGAACTTTGCTCTCTAGATCCAGTTAATGTGTCAAGATATTTCCATCATCGTTTCATTGCTATGCTGCACTTTAATTGCAATAAAACTGTTCCTCCCCTCTGAGAAGTGCAACACTTCTTTTGGAGAAAAGAATACCAAGCGAGAGGAGCACCACATATTCACATTCTTTTATGGATCAAAAGGTGCACCTAAATTTGGTCACAACAGTGATGCCACTGTTTTGCAGTTCATCCAAAAATATGTCACTTGTGAAATCCCTTCACAACGGACGCATAGTGACCTGCATGGGCAGATTTTACAATTTCAAAGATACAAATGTGGCAAATATTGTCGCCGCAAATACAAAAGCAAAGGGAAATACTACACCAAATGCTGCTTTGGTTTCCCTAGACCAGTTACAGAAACAGGTGAAGTGAACAACTTCATGTCTTCAGTTCGACATAGTGTTAAAGGTAAATCACCCAAGGACACGTATTACATAAAAAGAACAGAAGAATCAAAATATAGCAATGATTACAATGCAATCATTGCCCTCTTATAGAATGCAAACATAGATGTGCAGTACATTGCAGACAATTCCACTGCTGTTGCACGATATGTTACAGCCTAGTTAACAAAAGCAGAAAAAACATAGCTTCAAGACCTCTGGGATGACCGATCATCAAACAAAACACTATCTCAGAAATTGTACAGCCTAGGCATAAAAATGCTCTCTCGTATAGAATGTGGTGCCTATGAAGCGACAGATTGTTTAACCGGTACTGCTTTGTATGGAAAATCAGACAACATAGTGTGGCTAAGTCTTGGTCCTGCTAAATCTAGAAAAAGAGTTCTGAAATCATATCAGGACATAGAAACAATTGTCAGAAATGATCCCAACACCCAAGACATTTTAAAAACAATTTACTGGACACATACTAGCCGAACAGGAGTAGCACTTTGGAAAGCATGTGTCTATACCACATACAAAAATAATATAAAACCCGATGAAACCAAAGGTAGATAGAGTGACAGATTGTGAAGGCAGCTTAATGAAACTTACCAAACGAAGCTCAATTAATCATGTCAAATTGTCATTAAAAACTCCTCAACAGAAAGAACAATATTACATGTCTCTGCTACAACTTTTTAAACCATGGAGAAAAGAGGAAGAGATACTAGATAACTATGACTGCTATGAAGATGCCTTCAAAGCAAATGAAAGCGCTATCACCGATGTGAACTTTACGCAGTACAAAACAATGTTGCACAATGAACAGCAACACGAAGAAGAACTTCAGACCCAACTAGATAAGGACACTTCCGACAGTAGTCAACCTTCTCTAACAGGAAGGCAAGAACCACTAGGAAAGCCACTAATTGCAAATGAGGCAGAATTAGCTATGACAGAAGTGGAAAACACCATGTGTCACTATGAAGAAGATATAGAAGACTTAACTGTACAACAAGCAAAACTTAAAGTTCAGCGTACCATTTTTGAAGACGTAACAAAACAAATTGCACATGGTTTACAACACGAAAATAAAGAATGTACCTGCCAAAATTACAAACCTATACTGCTGCATGTCAGTGGTGAAGCTGGGTCAGGAAAAACATTCTTAATCAAAATCATCAGCAAGTTCCTTCAACAATTGACAAACAACAAACTGTCAGCTGTTGTAACGGCCCCCACAGGTCTAGCTACCTACAACATAGGCGGTGTCACTTTACACCGATTACTACTCCTTCCAGTAGAACACCAAAACAAATTAGACTATTACAAACTTTCGGCAGAAGCTGCAATGGAAATATGCAGAGTATTAAAACAGCTGAAAATGCTACTAATAGATGAAGTGAGCATGGTCTCCAACCTAATGTCTTTGATTCACCTCAGATTGCAAGAAATACTTAAAACAAACTATGAAGAACTCTTTGCAGGGAAACACATAATTTTCGGAGATCTTCTACAATTGACACCAGTGAAAGGTGAACCTATTTTTAAAACCTTAGGACACAAACTCTGCCGTAAAACTGTTGGCAGCATAGGAAATGTCAACCTTTGGCAACATTTCCAATACAGAGAATTAACAGAAAACATGCGGCAATCTGCAGATCTCACTTATGCCAACATTTTAAAAAGTATTAGAGATGGCGTACTATCTGAAGAAGCACAAGCAATATTGAAAAACCGGCACATTCATGCACTTTATGGCAATTATGTATGTGCTACTGATGTTATGGAACAATTGGCACACAAAAATGTCAATTGTATGGCCTTAACGCCAACTCTTGCAAGCTGTTTCAAATTCAATGAAACAATGTTAAACAAAAGAAATGCAACCAATAATGGAAATTTGCGCCACAGACAAACTAGACGTACATGGTATGACACCACCCATGTGTGAGCAAGCCACAACAAGACTAAATACCTTAGAAAATTCAATCTCCAACACAGCTGGGTTGGAAAAAATATTAAAATTATCCTTAAATTGTAGAGTAATGCTTAAATGTAACCTTGACGTGGAGCAAGGGCTAGGTTATGGGGCACTGGGTACAGTTGTTGGCTTTCAAACATACCCATGTGACAACAGTTTGTCAATATTCGCTTTGACAAACTTTCAGAAGGATAGGGCGCTCAACTGCTGGATTCCTTCTCTCTAAAGACATGTATGTACGTATTGAACAATTTTCTCTAACTCTTGCATATGCAGTCACCATTCATAAATCCCAAGGTCTTACCCTAGACAAAGCATTAATAGATATAGGAAACACAGTCTTTAAAGAAGGCATGAGCTACGTAGCACAATCACGCTTATGTTTATTTGACGGTCTATTTCTAATCAACTTTGATGAAAGTAAAGGGAACGCTGATATTCCTTGCATTTTAGAATACAATAAACTGTGTTCACTGTACACCCCCCATCTGAAACAATATCCTGTTCCAGAAAAAGTAAAACGTGGTAAAAGAAAACAAATTCAAACAGAAATGCAACAGAATCTGACGGCAAATCCCTCAAAGAAAACAAAAGAAGCTAAAACTTCATCCATTACCACAAGCAATGAAGAACCTATTCGGGAAAGTAAATCAGGTACTTCTTCAAAGAAGGAACAAACCCCAAAAAAGCACTCAGAGACAGAACTAGCAGGTCCATTCAAATGAAACTGGTGCAAGTTGCTATGCAAATGTAGCAATGAATATTCTATTTCAATTGCCACCAATTGTTAACAATATTTACTTACACAGTACAGAACAATTGTGTTTGTAAATGTTAGTCCGTCATAGAAACGCAACAAACAATCCTCACAACACATACAGTGTTCACGGAATAAGACAGGAATTGGACTACTGTGCTGGAATGGTGAGATTCACTATAAACTCACAAGAAGATTCACAAGAATTTCTAATGTACTTGCTACAAGTACTGGAAAACAAAAACATACCTATAAATGAAATCTTTCAGATTTCATACAAGTGGAAACATACATGCACTCTCTGTAACAATGTGATAGGGGAACAAATCCCCAATGAGCGATTTGTGTATGTATCCATACCTAATTGTGAATCCATTCCATTTCAGCAACTTGTACAGAATGCAAACCATGGCAGATTATGTACTATGTGCAATTCAGACAATTGCTCAACCTTACTGATACAAACACTTAGTAACTACAGAATACTTATGCTTCTACGTTATAATGCAGATGGAACCAAAAACAACTGCAAGCTGACTGGATTCACACACGGTCAAGTGTCACTTGGAAAGAAAACCTTTACAACAATATGTATAATCTGGTGTCCAGTCAACTGGTCGACTGCAATTTGGTCGACTGCAATTTGGTCGAATTTTTTTTTTTTTTATATATATATATGTGTTTTGTGGGTTTTCGTGTGGGGGAAAAAAATAAAGAAAAAAAAGGGGGTTGGGGGGGGACCCCCCCCAAAAAAAAAACAAAAAATGGGTTAAAAAAAAAAAAAAAGAAAATTCGACCATTTGGCATTCGACCAAATGGTGTCGACCAAATTGTCTGTCGACCAAATGTTTTCGACCATTTGACTGGTAACCGTATAATCTACCACGCATGAGATACAACCATTGCAGTTCACTACACTGCATACATTAAAAAGAAATGTGGATGGTTCGAATGTAATGACAGCACCATTACTCTAAAGCAGAGATTGCCAGCTAATCTTACACATGCGTACTATCTTCTTAAAGCCAAAATTTACTAACTAATGCGTACTTCAACATTACCAAAAAATCAAGTAAAAGACTATAAACAGTTGGAATACGCCAACAGGTATCTAACTGCCCAAGAGTGTATAACAACCACACAGATAAATGAAGACCACAGATCCATAAAAACAAATGCACAGTTAGAATATGCCAACAGGTATCCAACTGTTGAAAATCTGCAACAAGGCAACAGACATAACATTAATCAGAAAGAACAAGGAAACACTCAAAGAAAACAAAGAAATAGTTTGTAGCATAGCAAATAAAGGTTTTTTTTAATCCGACAAGGATTTTTTTTCCCTCAGACCCAAGGATTTGAAAATCAAACACAGAAACTGAGCAAAATGCACAGTACACTGGTTTGTAAACTAAATAGGAGGGTAAAAAAAAAAAGCTAAACCGTCCATTATACAATGTAGTAAGTCTTCATAAAATACAAACACTAACATGCTTTTTTCTTTTATCACAGAAATTAAAAAAGGATCTTTCCACCAAGTGATAAAGTCATGTAAGAAATATATGGATTCTGAACAAAGTAAACAGTAAGTATAATTACAGTCATGTCATACATGTTTGAATCTACACGTCTAATCTATGGCAGTAATATGGTGCAGTGGCTGTAGGCTGGGCCTAGCGTCTTGGATGTATAACCTACCACCTACACCCTACGGCCAAGCAACCAAGACTATAGGTCCTACCCACAACCATTGCAGCATATAAAAACCATGGTGCTTGTAATTTCACCACTTAGAAGTTTACTCTTGGGTACATGGTCTGCAGCCATGCACCTAAGATGCTAGGTCGTGCACACAACCACCGCACCACAGCACACCCATGTTCACTTTTAAACCTCACTGCTTATGACTTCAGTCTTGGGTGCATGGCCTTTGGCACCCATGACTGCAGGCCCTCCCCACAGCCACCCGAGTGATGTTCAATACTATGGGTGTATCTATAGCTGTGATATGCTGCAGTGGTTGTGGCCAGGGCCTAAAGTCTTAGGTGCATGTCCAAACATATTTCAATGCATGGGTGTGAAGTGGCTTATAACTCCAGTGCTTATAACTTTGTTCTTGGGCGCATGGTGTTCGGCCATGCACCCAAGACTCTACATGCTGCCACAACCATCTGATCGATAATGGATACAACAGGTGTATCCATTGCTGTGACATGCTGCAGTGGTTGTGGCCAGGGCCTACAGTCTTGGAAGTATGGCCTACGGCCATGCACCCAAGACTGTAGGCCCTGGCCACAACCACCGCAGCATATTACACCCATGGTCGCTTATACATCAGTAGCACACCCATAGAATGAAACATTGTAACTGTAGCATGTACTCAATTTGTACCCAGGACTCTAGGCCCTGCCCACACCTACCAGATACATAATCGATTGTATGGGCGTGATGTATGAATATATTAGAACAAAGTTATAACCTCTGAAGTTATAAGCCAACATGGGTTTTATATGCTGTAGTGGTTGTGGGCAGGGTCTACACGCTTGGGTGTATGGTGTACAGCCTGCAGCCATGCACCCAAAAGTCTTCGTCCTGCCCACAACCACCACACTATATAAAACCCATGTTGGCTTATAACTTCAGAGGTTATAACTTTGTTCTTGGGGGCATGGCCTTTGGCCATGCACTCAAGACTGCAGGCCCTCCCCACAACCACCTGAGTGATGTGCGATACTACAGGTGTATCTAAAGGTGTGCTATACTGCAGTGGATGTGGCCACAGGCTAGACTCTTGGCTGTATGTCCATAGATATTGCAATGTATGGGTGTGCAGTGGCTTCTACCTCCAGTGCTTATAACTTTGTTCTTGGGTGCATGGCCTTGGGCCATGCACCCAAGACTCTACACACTCCCCACAACCATCTGATCGATAATGAATACTACAGGTGTATCCATTGCTGCGACATGCTGCGGTGGTTGTGGCCAGGGCCTACAGTCTTGGAAGTATGGCCTACGGCCATGCATCCAAAACTCTAGATCCTGGCTACAACCACCGCAGCATGTCACACCCATGGCGGCGTACACATCAATAGCACACCCATAGAAAAAAATAATTAAATTACGGCATGTACTCAATTTCAAAGTTCGCTAACACCACGCGTGTCCTTAGAACATTTTCAAGTTGCCTTTGCACAGCACGGACTGAAATACTACCCTTAAGACATCCCTCATTTTCTGTACTTACAAACATCCCGAACAAGGCGGGCATAGGGAATACATCATTAACACCTACTGCCTGAACAAACAGTTTTTCACCCATCTCTTACTGTCTGAACCTCCCCAAGCACTATGACACAGCAAATCAGTTTTCGAAATAGCATTTTGCTGCTGGTCGCCGCTGCGCTGTCGGCAGATCCAAGATGTCGGGTGCATCCAAACAATCTGACGCAGAACACGGCTCACTGCAGCCAATCGGCAGAGACGTCACGTGTCTGCGGTCATGATGCCAGCCCTTTAGCCAATCGTTATCTTGTCCGCGGAGCGAACAGGGAAGTGTGACCGCGGAGCGGACATAGATATCACTAATTTTTTTAGACCTACTTTTTGGTCATTTTAAAGAAAATTACTGCATGGATTGTCACCAAATTTACAAAAGCACGCTTTCGGGACCAAGCCCCTGGCACAAATTTGGTGAAAATCCAGCCAGCGGTTTGGCCTGTAGACACGCGCAAAGTTTTTCCCCAATTCAGTCTATGGGAAAAAAAGACGTTTTGGGACTCCCCCCTTTAACTCCGTCTCCCCTCCCCCCCGGACCAAACATCACCAAACTTTGCAAAAAAATTCAGAGTGGCCCATACACTTTTTTTTGCAAAGTTTGAGGAGGATTCATCCAGGGGGAGCAGAGTTATAGGCAGCCCAAAAAGTGTTCTTCCTATGGAAACAGCAACTTAACCATAACTACACAGCCACTACAGTGGCTGTGTAATATCTGGTTTACGTATTTTAGCTGTCTTTACTGCATTAGCCGTATTAGTGGGTGCAAACTCCTACTGTGATCTTTAAATAGCACTGTCTAGTAAGTAGAAGGTGCTTGACGGGGGTAGTAAAGTACGAGTGATCACCCTTAAATTCTACCTCTTGGTATCAGTAATTGTTTGCTCCTGTATTAAAAGGAACAAACACAGCAGAACTAGCTGTTCCACAGAAGTGACTGATCTCAGAACATTGTAACAGTGTGTAAAAAAAAGAAAAATCAAGGAATCTAGTAATCGTTGAACACATGCTAAGCAAATCACTACCAGTCTATTCTTATTCCCCGACACCCTATAATGGAAACAGAAGTGTCTGTAGAGGCTAGGTATGACGTGGTAGACATAACAAACAAATAAATCAAGGACAGTAACCCCTGAGTCTGATGCCCATATATTAAGGGATGATGCTGAGAACCGCTTGGTGTTTGAAGACAACTCTCAGATACATAGTTTGGTATTGATCACGATAATGGTGGCTCGATGTCCACCCCTCTTGGGTGTGACAATGAGGCACACAAAAATAATTAACCCGATAAATATCCCTGTGGTGACATAACCCAGTCGACATTACCCACGTCGCGGACATCAGACTTGTATTCCGTGGACAATAACAACCAGGTTACATCAAAAAAGTGGGGGTGAGAAAGAGAAAAGAAAAGGAAAAGAAAAGTAATTAGCCAAGTGACAAACACAGAGATAGGCCCCACTAAGGCCAGTGTAATGGAACTATTTCCCAACGTTTGCTTTGAGCACTCCAGCAAATGAGAACGACAAAGGAACTACACTGCACAAAGTGAAAGGAAGTCATTATGACGAACAAAGAAAAAGAAACAGAGAGATCGAGAAATAACTCAATGGGCAGTTGGCTTGTTTGACGAGCAAGCTAATTGACAGCGTCTTTCACCTCCCCAGTGAGACCTTTAAAGAGGGCCCACCAGTTAGCGTTGTACACCAGCAAACATGTGGACTCTTCAATAATGTGCCCACAGTAGTACAAATTAATAGACATTCAATATTAATCTGAATGCCTCCCTCAAGTGGTAATAAAATAGACAACTCACCATTGAACGAGACAATAAACATAGAAGTAAACAATCAAAATAATAATGACATCTGTGACAGGACAATCCCACAGCTATCAGATAGCTTTGAGGTTGCTAGTAAATTATAAGTTTCTCACCGTAGTGACCAACTTACTCTTAGTCCATAGCTCCCTTTACTCCATTCTGAATGGGCATAACTTCCAAGGGACGGGAGACGGAACCTTTTTCCACCAGAAAAAAACGTCTTCCCCTTTAAATTTAGAGGCGCACTGGAGTGCGGCCCAGGGAGCATGCGCTGCCCTCACTCTGCCCTCCGGCGCCACACCTCAATCTCCATTGACGCGTCAACAGTAGATTTAACATTGCCTAATGACAACAGTATTATTAGGGGGGAGGTTGGTGGGACGTACGGAGGAAAGGGGACTATGGACTAAGAGTACGTTAGTCACTACGGTGAGTAACTTATAATTACTCTTACGTCCCGTCCCCTTTCATCCATACTGTACGGGCGATTACAACTGAGTGTAGCCCCAGGGTGGAGCGGAGACCCTCCTTAAGCAAATAGGTTCCCGAGAACCGCCTGTCCGAAAGCCATATCAGATCTAGAGCCGGCATCAAAACAGTAATGCTTGCAGAAAGCCGAGGGAGAGGTCCAAGTGGCTGCCCTGCTTATGACTTGCCAAGAGAAATGGCGCTGGAATGCGATGGCCGTTGCCTTGGCCCTGACTGCATGGGCATGCATGTTTGCCGGAAGTGGCTTATGCTGGCCCTCATATGCTTCTTTGATGGCAAAGACCATCCAGCGCGATATGGAAGCCTTAGAGGCCTGATAGCCTGGTCTTGAGCCTCCAAAAGTGACAAACAGGGCGCCTGATTTGCGGAAGCCATTGGTCTTATTCGTCCCTGGGATCGGGAAAGAAACGTAGGAAGGACCATTTCCTCGTTCAAGTGGAAAGCAGACAGAACCTTGGGCAGAAATGCCGGGTGTGTCTGCAGGACTACCTTGCCCTTGTGAAAGGTAGTATATGGTTCCGAGGCGACCAGCTCCTGGATTTCGCCGACTCTACGAGCCAATGTAAGACCGACTAGTAAGGCCGTTTGATGGTGACCAGCCTGATGTCCACGGACACCATTGGCTCGAACGGTTTGTGCGCCAGGGCGCCCAAGACTATGTTAAGTTCCCACACTGGGTGCAGTCTCTTGACGGGCGGTTAGAGCCTTGCGAGTTTCTTGACGATAAGGTTGGAGGAGAAGATGCCTTCCTCAGAGTTCCTGTAAGCCCCAATGGCTCCGAGGTATGTGCGGCAGGTGTCCACTTGCACGCCTGCGTGGGTGAGGTGCGCCGAGAAGGAGAGCACATCGTCCAAGGTGCACGCCAGGGGATCCATTCCCTTGGAGTCTGCTCAGTGGCAGAATCAGGTCCATTTGCTTTTGTACTAGACCATGGTAGCCTTGCTCCTGGCGCCTTGTATGATCTCCAGATTGGCCTGTGAGAAGCTGAGGTGCCGCAGCGTTACCTGCTGAGGTACCATGCTGTGAGGACTAGTTTCCCTGGCGCAGGGTGGATGACTCTGCCCCCCTGTTGTGCCAGAAGATGTGCTGCGCCGGTTGGGAGGTGAATCGGGGGCACTTCCGAGAGACTGAACAGCTCCAAAAACAACAGCATGGCTGGCCACCATGGAGCTATTAGAATGATGAGGAGTTGGCGAGACTCCTTGATTTTGCAAATTACACTGTGCATCAGGGGCGTGGGCAGAAAGGTGTAGGCTTTCATGCCGGTCCACTGGAGGTGAAATGGGTCGCCCAGAGAGCCGGGGCCCTGACCTTGCCAGGAAGCGAACTGTGGGCATTTGTTGTGCCAGGTGGCAGAGAGATCCACCTGGCGGTGACCTCACCCGTTGAAGATCTGCTGAATAACGAGGTTGTTTAGCTGCCATTCGCAATTGCCCGCTACCAGCCTGCTGAGCCTGTCCGCTTACAGGTTGGATTCCCCTGGGAGGTGGACTGCCGTGAGGTAAATGCCATTTTCCAGGGCCCACATGCTGATCGCCAGTCTGCACAGAGGAGGGGATCTGGTGCCTCCCTGCTTGTGGACGTAGTACATGCTGGTTGAGTTGTCCATCTTTATGAGGACTACCTTGCCCCTGAAGTGGTAGGAATGCCCTGAAAGCCAGCCAGATGGCGTTCAGCTCTAGCCAATTGATGTGGTATTCCTGCTCCTGTCGAGTACAGGTGCAGTGGACTGAGAGATCGTCCAGGGTGGCTACACAGCCCTCGAGAGAGGAATCTGTGGCGACGGTGGCCTGCAGAGTGGGCGGTTAGAAAGGCTTGCCCATTCGTAGGTTGCAGTCTCTGGACCACCAAGTTAGGTCCGGGTGGAGGGATGGAGGAACACTGATCATCTCGTATTGAGAGCCCCACTCCTGGAGACCATGAGACCGTGAAGTGCAGCAGAATCCTCCTCCTCCTCAGTCTTGTGTGCAGGACAGCTAATAGGACTGCTGCTATTAGACCCAGGAGATGTTGGTACCACCATGCTGAGGTCACTTCTCTGTTGAGGAAGTGGGTGGTGGCCTTCTTGATAGCTGAGATTTTGTCCTCCGAAGGAAATACCTTCTGGGAGCATGTGTCCCAGATGAGGCCCAAAAATGTCAGTCTGCGTGGGTTGCAGCTGCAACTTCTTGAGATTGAGCGAAAAGCCCAGATCGTGCAGAGTGCTCATAAGGGCATTGGAAGAGTGGCGAAACGCTTCCGGAGATGTAGCCCTGACGAGCCAGTCGTCAAGGTATGGGTAGATGTGGAGGCCCTGCGCTCCGACGAGGGCCGCCACCGCTTTCATGAGCCTGGTGAAGACCATGGGGGCCGAGATGAGGCAAACCGTAAGGACCTTGTACTGAAAATGGTAGCCCATGATCCTTGACCAAAGGAAAGAACGATGGGCTGCCAAATAGGGACGTGCAGTTATGCGTCCTTCAGGTCCAGGGAGCACATCCAGTCTCCCTTGTCCAATGTCTCAGCTATAAAAGCTGGCGTAACCATCTTGAATTTTTGCAGGGGTAAGGAGAGGTTGAGGGTGGAAACATCCTGCACAACTGGCAGGCCCGCCTGATCCTTCTTCTAAATGGCGAAAATCCTGGAGTAAAAGTCAAAGCCTTGCTGGAAGGCTGGTACTTTCTCCACTGCCTGGCTCTCTACGAGCGACCGGATCTCCGCCAAAAGAGTTGCTGTCCCAACCTGTGGGAGTGGAGGGGAGGAGGGAGGAGCGGTTGGGATAGGGAGGTAGTACCCCGTGGATACTACAGAGAGGATCCATGAGTCCGCGAAATTCTGGCACCAGAAATGTGCATGGAGAGCAAGCCTGCCCCCCACCGGAGACACGTGGACCCGAAGGGGCGTGTCATGCTTTCTTTCCCTCAGAGGCTATCGCGGAAAGCCATTACCCCCCCCTTTTTGTTGCTTGAGCCGGCTCCGAGACGGCGAGCGGGCAGGCTGCCTGGATCTATGCTCCTGGAAGCCTTGGAACCCTCTGTACGTACGACCCCTCGCGGAGCGCTGCTGAAATTGGGTGTACGATTTGGGCGTGGTCTTTGTAAGGATGGATAAAGACTTGGCTGTTTGTAAGCGGTTTTTCTTCTTGTCCATCTCTTTGTCCGTGGAGGAGTGGACAAGGTCCCCCCACCCCTCGAACGGTAGATCTAATATGCGTTCCTGGACGTCCGTGTTGAATTTTGTTGCCCGGAGCCAGGCTGTCCTTCTCATGTCCGTGGCGATACAGATGACACGTACAGAGGTGTCAATATGGGCCACAGTGGATTCCATGAGATCATGCGCCACCAGCTTGGCCTCGGCTAGCCCCGCCTTAAAACGTGATTGGCTCTGGGTGAGGAGTGCCGGTGAGAATAATGATGCTGACCAACTGAGTGATATCTGTGCTGATAATGTGGCTAGTTGTTGTCCAGGTGAACCTCTCAAAGAAATATTAAAATCAGAGTGATATTCGCAACTATCTACTTGAATTATTTAAAGAATCTCAATGCGATAAAACCAAACAGTGTGAGCAACAGGTTAGGTGGCTGTGGCCCCTATAATTAATACAATCAATGTAAGCAATGGAAGTCCAGCCAATGCTGATAATTGTAATCAAACGTGTAGCATTAGGCAGGTAGCGGTCATGATGCCTACCCCCGGGGATCCAGATCAAGTCCAGCAGCCCCGGAAGCAGGCATCAAGTTATTCCGAGCAAGCCCAACAACCCTTGCTAGAGGCCATTTGGGTGCACTCCTGGCGTCTATGGTGCCAGGCTCATATGGAGAGTCAGTCCTGGCGCCATAGGCGCCAGGCTCATAGATTAAAACTTACCTGATGCAGACCATGCTGCAAACTTACCTGATGCAGACCATGCTGCAGAGCTCCAAGCCCAAAGAGGCTTGGAAGGGACTACTTTACCTAGGGACTATTTTTTTTACTCGGGTGGGGTCGGGGAGGAATACTTACCTGGGACTATTTTGGAGGCTATTTAAACCACGCCCGAAGAGCAGCACACGCTTCGCGTTATTCTACATCCAGCAGCGTAACGCTCACCGTGGCTGCAAGTCTGCATCCAGTCTTCTGCCACGCCCGCCTCGAGTCTGGAGCTCCTAGAAAAAGGGAGAAAGAAGGAGAAAAGGTTAGAACAAGAGCAATACCTTTGATCCTTACCTGAATTCCCGATCCACCGCACCTTCGAGCTGGAAGAAAGAAGTTATTTTATGCGCGTCGCCTCACCTGCTGCAGTGCCGCGCTGAACTCACCGCCCTTCGCAGCATCTTCCCTATTCACCACATCCTTCTGCATGTTCCTGCCGCATTCCGGCACCTAAGGGGAACTCAAGAACAGCAAGGTGAGCCAAGGGAATAAACAGTGGCAATATTAGTTACCCCCCACAGACTTACCTGATTTTACCACCGGGGGTACTATTCCTCTTCACGGGTCGGCGCAGCCTCCACCGCATCTTCGCCGTACCCCGGCCCCTAAGGGGAAACAAAAGGACAGAAAGGAGAAACAAAGGGACAAACCAGGGGAATCCTCCTCACCACAATAGACTTACCTAATTTTACCGCCGGAGGCATTATTCCCCGAGACTTCATAATTTCTCTCAGCACCTGAATAAGGGAGAAAGCAACAGGTTACATACTGACATTTTATCGAACTGTGTTGGTTAATACAAATCCTTACCTGAATGTTACCGGTTGCCACGAGGAACTCTTCGCTAGGGTGAAGCTGCAACCTGCAAGGAATCGGACAAGAGTGAAAGTCAGACATTTGAACTCTTACGAACTATATACCTACGGCGTCTTGCCGGAAATCTCAGTCAATATTGTTCTGGAACTCACCTATTCCTTCGAACCAGTGAAGCAACTGGTTATCTACGCGCCCCTGCGCTCAATGCAGGATGGAGAGCTCATCTTTCCAAACCATCATGTGAGACTATAAGAGGGGACATTAAAGGTGATCAGTGGGGAGAACAGCGGGGGTGGGGGTTATCGCTCAACTCCACGGGTGGTTAATTCCCTTTCTCCATTTGCAGAAGAATACTCCTACGGACCAAGCAAACGAAGCTAGGGGGGCCAGTCCAGTCTCATCTCGGCACTAAGCATCACATTGGTGGAGACCGCAGGTGTCCAGTTCAGATTGATGCCCCTTTGGGAGCCAGGTGAGCGTAACAGTAGCAGTACATAATGCGATGAGTATTACCAAGCTGAATGCAACTTGCGCCGTGCTGAAAAGTAATAAGACTTTACAGAACTCGCAAGCCGAAAGCAAGACTGGTAATCTCGAGCTAGACACCGTTAAGGCATTAGAAATTAAACCCGATTCAGGTATTGACTGCCATCCCCCATTAAACAGAACTACTCTTATGCAAATTTTAAACACCATTATACCATTCAGAATGATTACATCTTACGATATCTTAATAGTGGATAAGCTTGAAGATAGATATCAAGTGACTTCTCATGTATGGTTCAAATCCAATCTTACCAAAGCCTATTTATTAAAATATGCATTTATTAAAATAGCTGCAATAAAATTGACATGAGGAAAAATAAATATCCACAAGTAAGAAACAGAACCCAGTAACTCAAACTAACATACTAGTAGAAAAGAACATTCCTCCTCCCTTAACTCCGCCTTTAAAAACAACACAAAGAGACAGACCCGAGTCTAGTATTAGTAGTAATGTTACACAAGTTGATGAACCAGAAAAGAAAAAACAATATTGGCAGTGGTTACCCACTATTTTTGAGAGCCACTTTGCAGGCACGCCACCCTAATCAATGTTTTCTGTGCTCATGGAACACTAGAGGTTTTAATTATTTGTCGACAAACGACGGGCTTCTAGATAATATCAATCTTTTTCAAATTATAGCGCTACAAGAGACATGGATCATGGAACTATGTGAGATTGATGGACACAGCACTGCTCAAGTGCTAACCAACAAAGGACAAAAAGATAGTCCACAAGGAGGTTTTCTCATCTCAGTACGACATCCCTGGTCATTAGCCACCCTACACTCGTCTGCAATGATACTAGCGGTCCTAGTAATAACGGAGAATACACGTTCAACCAAGATCATAATAAACATTTACGATCCTCCCAATAGAGTGGCCACAAAAACTAGCTGTGGAATAGTGAAGCAATTTCTTGAATCAAATAGGCGAAATGACAAAAAACAGGTTTTAGATTTGAAGTGGGAAAAAAAATGTTTATATACTTCATCTGGGGTGCAGGACACCATTTGTTACAGAAAATGAAGTACATTCAATCTCAGAATTCTGTGACCTTGTTAATTAAGTTGACTGTGGACTCTATGTGGTCAGGTGTACCACTGTAACCTACTGCAATTACCCAGTGTAATGATTCACATGTTGTTGTAACTTCTCCACAAGGAGGGAGTCCCTTCTCATGAAGATAGGGAGGTGAGGCCGCTACCCAATAGTCCCCCCTAAGGGTGGTTTAATGCGGCAGGACCTTCTGGGGAGGTCTGCGGTGTAGCCCAGGAAATGCCATCATACCTACACATTCCCTAGTCATACACTCCACCTCCAATCCTTCCTTATAGAGCAAACATATGTATTATTGTCCTAGTGATCAAGCCATCCAGGACTAGGAAAAACGCCAGAAGCATGTAGATTACACCTTCAAGTACAACCACAAAGTGGCTCATTGGAATCACGAAGAGCGCCCCTGTGTGTTAAGGATTTCAATCAGGCGATGCACATCCTAGTCTTGGCCTAGTATGCAGCACGCAATTGAAATGCTTATATGTTTATGTTAGATTCAATATTGAGATGGTACGCCACTCATCACACCCCCTTTTCCAATACCCTGGGTCACAATGGACCATGAACCAAGCTTGTTGATAAAATGTAATATTTATTTATATATTTTAAAATTCTAAAGAAATCATTCATTTTTTAATATGGGGCAGCAATCACCAATGGGGTGATAATAACAATAGGAATATAAGCAATGCACTTAGTTTAACCATCTTTTGACACATCTACAAAACACCAGGGAATAGGAGCACGTTTTGATTTTAGGAAAGATAGCACTTGACTTAGAATTTCCCCCTGCAATGTTCCCTCAACCCACAAATCAATGTTGAATGGATAAACAGAAGCAGCAGGTAATCAGGAATGACCAACAACAAACAATTTAAATTCGACCTTACCTCCCCCAAACAAGAGAGAAAAACGGATTTTAAACCCTGGCAATGCTAAAAATGACACTCGGAAATCGATGAATTAAATAATGAATGTGTGCAAAAACCTTGAAACAAACATTCCTCACCACAGCAAGCCAATGACACGTTGGAAATTTAGCAAACTTTGCAATTCCTGCCTGAAATTACCCATGCGGTTTTAATAAAAACGGGTGAAATACACCGACTTAGAGATTTTGTGCTGGGGTGTAGCTACAGATCATAGGTACAATATAGATGTGAAATTAGGTCTCTAGCTGGTAAATTGAGAGAGTTATGCAAGATCTAAGAAGGTTCGTTTTGAGTAAAATGGAGTAGTGAAAAAGGAAAGGAAATCAGTTTTGACAAGAACAGTTTTACTCTACACTAGAGCATTCAGGCTAGACTACCAAAGAGGGACACAGTAAGCTCCAGGGTTGATTCGCAAATTCAACCCTAGCACCTCAGCGCCAACCCTGGCGGAACCAGTCCGATCACTCGAAATAGGACTAAGGGCTTAGGATTTCACAAGACAAAATTATTAAAGAAGCTGGCGCTGCACTAGAAATCAATGGCAGGGTTGCAAGAATGATTCAGATGGTATTACAATGTATCAGGGTAAGGATAGGATGACTTAGCGAGGTGCTACGCTCACCTGGTCTCAGCAGAGGCGTTGGGGCACGGTTGCAGCCCTCCCTGAACTTGAATCACCCCCTTCAGGCCTCTCCCTCAGTAGAAAAGCTCTGAGCGGTGGTACATGGTGATACTGTTCCTGCGTGGAGATAAGAGTATGTGAGTGTGCCAATCTGTGATTGTTGTACCTCTCGAACGCTTCACCCCAAAGTACGGTTTCTGTGAGCATACGCCGGCCCATAAAGGTAAACTGTGAATTATGGAAGATAAGCTCTCCGTCCTGCTATTCTGGCAGGGGCGCTTCGAATGGGATCTAGTTCCTTCACTGATCCCTGATAAGGATTAGTCCAGTCCAGCTGGGACTATGCTTCTCCTTATAATTGGTAAGTCTTTCTTGAGCTATTGTGATGCTGTTCGTTCTGTTTAATGTCTTTATATGTTGCTCCTATTTATGCCCAAAATCACATGTCTCTCTTCTGTTTTCTTCTCTTAGGTGGAAATGCGGTCTCAATGCTGCTGTAAGACGCGAGATGCGGCCGGATGGAAAATGGATGCTACCGCAATGTTCGACAGTAGGTAAGTGATGGTTTAAGGAAAAGCGTGAAGTATGGCGAAGCGCAACCTTAAACTGAGTTCTTTCGTTGTCTAACCTTGTCTTCGGTTTTTCCTTGCAGGCGCTGCTCTAGACGATGGAGCATGTCGTGCTGCGGTGCCAAGATGAAGATTTCGGCGTTCCGGAAAGTATAAAGATGAATACTTGATTCGCCGAAGAGATGTACAGGTAAGAACAGCTTGCCCCAGTTGTTAAGTATGCTGGCAGGAAGCATGATGTCCAGGAAGCAGGATCTTCAAAGGTAAGTCTGACTTCATGCGACTGTGAGCGTTACGCTGCTTGCAAGTGCAGAATAACGCAAAGAGTCTGTCTTGAGGATCGGGGCAGCTTATATAGCTGAGATCGTGGGCACGCTCATTAGGGCCGGCTTACCAGCCACACCCTGCCACTCAGAGTGAGCACGTGCGAAGGTAATACATTAGCAGCCACACCCAAGAAAACACTTGGGGCTGCTTAATGGATGGAATGTTGAAGGTTAATGCATCCTGCTTGCTGGATTGAATGTTCAAGGTTAATGCATCTGAAGTGCTATGTCCAAAATAAAAGCTTTTTGGTGTTAAATGGATGTTCTTGTTTACTTTTGTTCATGAGCCTTGGCACCAAAGGCACCAGGACAGTGTCCACCCAGATCTCCTGTGCGACCCCTGCATGCCTGTGCCCCTGACTATGTGCCCCTGGCATACTATGGTTTTCTATGGTTCCTATTGATATTCACAGTCCACTTCAGTTAGGATTTTGGGACAGTAGTGTTCTGGCTACCACACGGATCTGGTCTAACAAAGGACAGCCGGACAAAATCAGCGGGACAGGATCAGCTGGCCAGGAACTGGTTACTGGGTAGCACTTCTGGACTGGCAATTCTGGTCACTGGATAATATAGGTCATCGGGGTAGCAGGATGGCAGCAGCATGCAGTGAGTGGCAGCAAGCCAAGCTGAATCAGGATGCCAAAGTACCACAGTGTTCTCCTTGTTAATGGGAGATTTTGTGGGTTATTATATTGGAGGCCTTGATGGGAATGGGATCAGCACTGCTTGGGCTTTGCAATGGGCCCTGGAGTAGGATCAGCAATGCTTGGCCTTGTAGATGGAGTCTGGAAGATGACGGGTACAGGAACGCAGTGCAGGAAATCAGAAAGAGTGTGTCTAGAGTCTTGTCAGGGACCCTTATTTATAATGCCTGGTGACATAATCCAAGTATATGACTGAGGTAGGCTTAACTAAACACACCTCTAATAAAGGGATTGGACAAGGGTGCTAGTCTCCGCCTCACTCTCAGTTGGTTGGATTTCTAAGGGAATTAGGTCAAGTTTATGAGGTGAGTTTTACAATGTCCAAAAACTCGCACTTATTTTACTGAAACTCAGATTTTGACAAAAACATACATTTACACCATTGCAATCTATTGGCAAATTATATACCCAGGTTACATATTATGTGCAGCACATATCGGTCCAATCCTAAAGTCTGTGGGACCTTGTTTCGCCCTTCTGATACATTTTGGTAATTTTAAACATGAAAGAATTGGCCTAAAATTACATAACTTTGTACACAGATGCAAATTATCCCCAGGGATGTATGTACAAAATTTCACATTTGCAACATGGATGTGTTGCTTGTAATGGGTTATATTTTGTAACTTCTGTTCCTCATGCGGCAATGAGCTCTACCAAGTCTTAAAAGCAAGCACGAAAAATCACTTTTAAACTGACATTTTTACAATTTTTCAAAGTCTTGCTGCAAAGATAGAAGTCATTAAAGATTATTCCTGAAGTAGTCTTTAGGACCAAAAGGCAGTCTCTTGGTTCCTGAATCAAATTTTTTTTACTGTCCTTCTACTGCTGCCAACTGTCATTTCATTTAGAGCAGGGTGGTGCCTCTCCCTTGACTGGAATTCTATTTCCCCGCTTCACACCTCTGACTTTCTTCCCTGTGAGCTTCATTGTTTGGGTCTCAGCAGAGACAAAAGTCTGTTCAACCCCGTAATTATCAGGGGGCTGTCAGTATCTGCTGAGAGTTTTTATGATAGTCCCCTTGCCCTTTGGGGGAGGTTTCATGGCTGGCAACTGGAATAACTGTTTTTTCTTGAGAGCTTGCAAATCCAGCCCATGTGTTTTCAACTCTTTCATTTCTTATTGTGGATCCAGCATTAAAACAAACCCGTGAAAGAAGATAGCCTATGTGTGTATTATCACCACTAACATCATCCCTTTACATTGCTGAGTAAGCAGGCTTTCATTCACAATTTATTTTTAAACAGGCCAATTTTTTTCTTCAGTCAGCAAAACCCATTTTTCCACATGTGTTAAAACTACTACCATTTTTTTCTTTAAATTCGGTTTGGCAGCTCCACCAAATTGCCCATACTGTCTTTGCAGCTGTAGTCATTTCTTTGAATGCAGGTGTATTATCTAAAGCATAGATACATTTACACTTGACCTGGCTCAGAGAGTTAAAGACTCTGAACTGCTGAGCCTGGATACTTCTTGGAAAGAAATAAACATGTGTTCCTGTGCAAGTGAAAGTAAAGTGGTTTACTGATTTCTCTCAGAGTTGGTTTGACTAGGCCTGTCGGTGTCACTCAGGAAATGTGCCTGGTTTTGATGAAGCACAGTGAAATATTCTGGGCATGAGAGGGCCTTTTTAATCACAGTGGTTTCAAATTGAACAGATAGAATTGGCATCAAAACAGCATTTTTAAAGGGCGAAATGTTTAATTTTGAAGGGGAATTTTGGCTTTTGCAGCAATGGCAGACTTTCCTTTTCACTTGATTCCATTTATATGTTTGAGGACACACTGGCATACTTTTTCAGTGTGTCTTCCTGTTCCACCTAGCCTGAAGTGTGCTAGGCAGGATGGTGCAGCCCTCTTTTTGTTGTTGCCAAAACACAGTTTTAAGGTCCTTGTGCGCACAGGAGCCAGCACAGCCAGGTTTGCCGTTTCTTGCACAAATGTAGCTTAGTGATGTGGGGCAATGCCGTTGAGTGGGTCAATATATCCCACATGTGGCTATGCACTGCAGGTTTTGACAGACAGAGGTGGAAACAGTCCTACATAAAGGAAACCGACTCGAGGTTGCCTTTGAGGAGCGAGGAACCCGGAGATTGAAATCCTGACAGAAGCAGGCAGAGCAGCAGACACTGGAGAGACACTGCAAGGGTCGACTGAAGACTCTGCAGGAGCAGATAGGGCTGCCTGTCCTGGAAAGAACAGCAGTGGCATAATCTGGCCAGGTGGATATATGAGTCACAGTGATGCCTAGACGGCAAAGTTGGGAGATCAGCGAAAACGCCATGGAGCCTGTCGGCCAAAGCAGAAGGCGCCTGAAAGCAACTGAGCGGCAGACCCATTGCTGGAAGAACCAGAGTAGTGCCCGACGCTGTGTGAAAGTAAAAGGACACACAGGAGGCCCGGTGGGGATACGGAGGGAACCGCTGATGCAGGGTACACTTCATCACTCCAGTGGCGCTCATAAAACTACTGTCCATCAGAGAAGGGCCTGAGACCCTGACTAGATCTCGGTCTTTGTTGAGAAGCAGTGGCAAAATATGAGTGAAGTTGAAAGCATTGAGAAAGAAATGTATCAAAGCAAACCAAGAGAAGGGAGGCTATCTCTTGGTCCTAAACAGAGAGGAGATCAAGAAGTCAGGGGAAAGGAGTCATTCCCCATGGTTCTCATTGAAGAGTATAAGGAGATGTTCCAGGAGAAAAGGAAGCCATTTCTTGGAGGTCAAGTTGTCCAAGGACTGGATGAAACCCGCAAGCCAGGGGAAGGGAGTCCTTCCCCCCTGGTAACTTTGATTCGAGAGAACAATCCTTTGAAGATTACCCAGGAAGGAGAACGGAGCCATTCTCCTCAAAGAAGGAACCTTTGTTTACTTTTTAGTTATATAGTATGAGGGATAGAAGTAGGTTTTTGATATAGGACAGTGAAATTTACGTTGATGGACATTCTGAGAAACTCTTTAGTATTAGTTTTGAGGCAGGGAAACCCCTCTTAGAAGTTAAAAGTAAGGACCTTTTTTTTACACTCAAATAAAAGTCTATAACCAAAACCAGGCCACCTTTAGTGTACTTCTTCCACATCCTTAGATTAGTTTTGTGGGGTTTTCTCTACTTTGTGCCTACTCCCGATGGACCTTCCTATGTTAGTCACTCAGGCCATGTGGTGTGTGGGGGGGGGGGGGCTGGGGCTGTTAAATTCTTTTTCTGGCAGAAATTATCTTTAACACTTTTAAAGATCACTGTTCCCAAAGACCCTTGGTAATTCAGATGACATGAAGATTGATTTTCAAGTCAGGGATCCAGGGGAGACCTTTCAAGCTGTATCAATCAGGATGCCAAGTGCATGGGTGGGAGTAAAAGCTCAAATTGAACACCGATTAACTGAAGTTTTGACATTCGGTCCATGTCCTAGCAGCTGAGCTCAGCGGGGATTCAAAATGAATACCTTAAAAAAAAAAAAAAGTTCTCTGGGATGCAGCTCTTGAACAGATTACCAGACTGGGGCAGAAGAACAAGCTTACTTATCTAAAATGCAGCAGGTAAGGATAGTGCTTTTGTTTTTTCTGCTTAGGTCTGCTTTAGGAGTGGCGGCAAGCTCGATTTGCATATGTTCTTTCCCCATCTGTAATGGCATGGCAGGCTGAAAAAGCAAAGATTTGGTTAGGATTGCCCTGAGCAAACATAATTGGTATGATTTATTTAATGTCTTCCATCAATAACTCTTGTCGTGTAACCGGACTATCAGATGCAGAGATTGCAGTGTGAAAAGAATGTACAGCCTGACTAATCTTCAGCTAAATATCTCTGCATAGGTTGAAGCTTGCGATCTCTTGGAGCAATGCGTGATGTTCAAAGTATTTGTGTAACCTCAATGCATTCAGAACTTGTTCAAGAGAGATTAATCATTTATTTAGTAGACAGAATCCAGCCATACAAGCGTAGTGGTACACTTCAATCCATCTATCAACAGCTATTGTTACCTGCTCTTACAAAAAGCAAGATTGGAGGTGATTGTAGTTTTTCAGCACAGACAACCAGACTTTTGGAGTGCCTTTGTTGAAGAAATTCGACAGCCTGCCTCTTTGATGGTAATACAAAAAGGAATGAAAAATGTAAATATAACTAGGCAAATTTAGCTAGATTAATTACACAATCCAAGTCATGGGTGGTTATCTGTTCATGCTGATCAATTAGCAGCTCAGTTGATTGCATGCCTAGAATCAATTGAGTTTTGCATGATGCGCGATATAAATGAAAGCTAAACAATCCTATAGGTTTCAACTCTAGATGTTACTTACGAAAATCTGTATTTTTCTCCACTCAGCAGTTTCTTCGAAAAGACATTCTGCAAACTGAATTTAAAACAAATTATAAGAAAGCAAAACAGTATTTTGTCAACATAAAATATTACTTCGCATGATTTAATGTAAAGATCCATACTAACTGAGTAAACAAAACTACTGTTAACAGAATGAAAACTGAAAAGCTGGGATTAACTCAAAGTATCACACAGCATGGACCTTGACTAAAATTGGATTGTGGGATACATTTCCTTTTCCTTCAGTACTCATTTTCAACAGCACTCCCCCTACTCCACTCTTCATCAGTTCTCCAAATTATTGTACCATCTCATTCTCTCCCTTTGAAACTCCATTCTTCTCTACCGTTAAACCGATCACCCTCTGTTTCCTGTACCACTCTCCATGCCCCATCAACTTACACTACTCATTTGGCAGGGTCAATACTATCACACAATCTGTATTTTCACTGCTCTTTGGGCCGCTGCATTTTAGGACTAATTTGTGGTGCATGTCAGCATCACCTCTGTATGGAGAGGCCTGTTGTAGCACAGCCTCAGCAGAGCGACCAGGGAAAGAGTACCATCCTGGTGACATTCGCAAAGAAGATGGACGAGGGGATCTCACACAGAATCCAATAATTTACATGCACTCCCCTAGGAGATCTGGCGAAGTGCACAATATACTGCACTACAGACAAACCCAGAATATAGCTGGCTGCTGCGAGCAAGGGCAGAAGGGATCTGTTGACAATAATTAAATAATGCAAATCCTGCTCTCCACATATACAGAAAGATCACAGTTCATCGACTGAAAATGCAAACAAGCAAACATGCACTGTTATTTCTCTTCCTTTGGTTGTGGTGTCTTCCTAATGAACACACCAAAAGTAAGGCTAAATCTCCAAATATGAATCATATGCCAGGAAAGCACCCAGGCAAGAATTGCATTTGTTTTTTGTTACTTTCTAGTGTATGGGGATTTTTTTTTTTTATTCAAACACAAAGAAAAATGTCATAAATGAAGACCACATTAATTTCACAAAGCACTCTCAAATAGAAAACATACATCGTTAATCCTTGACTTGACTGTTTTGATACCAACCATATTTAAGTACACAGGGTCCCAAACATGTTACTATATGCAAATACAAGTGCTTATTGCTGCAAACTCTTCTTTCATCTAGCTCTCCCCCATTTCAAATTTTGAAAAACCGATATCCTTGCTGCCGGGTATAACCATTGTTGCTGGGCCTTGCTATAGGACAGGATCGGTAGATGTATACCGTATACTGTGTTGATGACAAATCATTACAGGTCGTGCCTAAACACAGTGATGCTTGTAACTGTAACCTGTACCAAGGATTTTCCCGGCCATTATTAAACGTTAGTGGGTGTTGAAAAAACAAAACACCTGTGCTGCAAATACTTTAACCTGCGTCTACAAAGAAATGCCATTGTATTAGTCTTGCATAGTGGACCTGTGCCTTCTAAGGCACAAAGCCTCACATGCAAATGCTGAGATTTCCAAATATAGCTCAATAGCTTTGTTACTTCGTACATCCAGTATTGGCATGTAAGGAAAGACACAGATAATGATCTTCCAGAATGGCATTTTTTTTATTGGAGGATGCCAGCAGCGCCATTCAAGTTAATTTAATGATTTGGCCACTGCAAGCAGGAAGGGTGCAATCTATCCTACAAGCAGGGAGGTCAACTCTTTGAGGCAGAGGCATCAACATGGCACTTGGACTAAGGCAGTCAAGTTCGGAACCTCTTCCGGTTCTCCCATACACAACCTATTGAGAAGAAAAAAAACAATGGGAACTCACCAGTCCATTATGTTAGTGGATAGGGCAGCTGAAAAGCCCAGCATGTTGAAACTGTGTTCAGTTGCCGTACATAAGGCCAGTCCGCCCATTACAGGCAAGAGGGACATGTTTACCACAAAGCCTGTGGAGAGAAGAGAAAAACAGACTATTGGAATAGCTACCTACAAATTGAGACATGTAGCAATCTTCCAGAATGTGTAGGACTATTTGTGACTGGCTAGAAAGCCACTCAGGACTAAAGTTCAAACATAAATCTCCAATGGAGGTGCAGAAATATAACCCCAACTTATACCAATATTTTAGAAACGGAAACAGGATTTGAATAAAATGCAATGTCCTGCCGAAATGTTTTTCTCCACAATCATCTGACATACTCCCCCCCCCCCCCCCCCCCCATGCAGTTCCATTACCAAAGGCAGATGGAATGGGTATGCAGATTAAAACTGAGAAACAGCCATAAATAGTTTAGATATTGCCAAGAATGTCATAAAACATAATATTACTAAAAGGAGTAGTGCTCTAAGGAATTTCAGTGGCCCAATGGATAGGACATGTATTTTTGAGCATATATCGATGACAATTTTTATTCCAATGCATCTTACCTTTGATTTTCTGACCTTTAGACATGTAAACCACACGCGCCTGGAACTGCCATCTTGCAATAAACTTATCCGTTGATCAAATCGCCCTAAATTCAAGTGCCATGGCGGCAGTAAATCATAACACCCGCCCCTCAAGCTGACATCGCCATGTCCAACCGATATGCTGCAACTCTTGACATGACATTGGGGCACAACCTAGCTAAACGTCCGCTGTCAGCAACTATGCCATCATGTTACTGAACGCAAAATGCAGAAGATGCATACACATACACACACACACAAAATGTTTACTAGCTTTTCACAAAAAGATCAGTTACACGCTTCAATAATTACTCGTAGTCAGGAATTTAGTCGTTCTAGTTTCTAGGGTAACGGAAACAGTGGAATACATCCAATGGCGCCATTACAACTGTTCTCGCACATATTCAATAGAAGAACAGATTGTTTACTCCAAGCCACAGTAATAATGTTTAGGTCGACGGTCATATTCAATGCAGTCTTTCAGATTCCATTCTTCGATGTTTTAATCCAGTACTTGAATTGCGCAAGTGAAAGTTCAGTGGAGTAAAATAGAATTCCATTTAGTTCCAACATCCATTTTCTCTTGAAACAAATGATTCGTTACACATCTGAAATAAAACTTTTCTTTCAGGGGCAGGAAGAGGGGGAAAGAGGCTGGAGGGAGCACAACCAAGATGGCCGCTCTGCCTTGAGTGCCAGGTTCAAACAAAAAGTGTGCCATCTATTGACACTCCCGTCCCCTGCAGACGTCAGAGCTGATGAATCAACCAATTTCTTAATTCTGGTTACCAAAGTTAGCGTTATTTACAACATATTCGATTCAAAACTCTGTTAAAATCAACCATAATTCTTTAGCGTTCAGGTGGAGACCAAAGATGCTCTACGCATTTCTATGTCCAATGGTGAACGCAGACATCCTTAAACCACATCAGTGTGAGGGTACATTCGATACAGTGCATAATGTCTCTCTTGTATCTTCGATGCAGTATTGGGAGGATACCTGGTGTCATACAGTGTCTTATTGTTATTCTTCCAGTATGACTGAGGTGAGGGGCCGGGCACTACAGAGGACGCGTATATATGCCTCTACATTTTCCCCTCTGGTCGAGTCCTCGACCACCTCGTACATCTTCACCTTTTCTTCACACTTTGGTTTCTTTGGAATCCATATATTAGTCACCCCCCTCAGATCAGCTGCATTCTTTATGTGCTCATCCATATTCCAGGTCATATGGCAACACTTCCCAGTAGGTTGACAGACTATCCAACGTCCTACATAGTTCTTATGATCCTATGGGTAATAAAACTTTGTTCCTGGAGGTGCCAGGGGACGTCCTTTCAGGTGCTCACGGGTAGTGCTTTCAGTCTGTATGCCCATCAGTCAAAGCATTCACATCAATAATTATTGTAATCCCAACAGCTTTCTTTGCTATTGTTTTACACTGTCCTATGATTATTCTCATAAGACAGATTCATAGCAATACTAACACTATAATTGCTCCAAGCAGCTTAAATGCATTTTCGAGCCAGGTTGGAAACCACGAGAACAGAGACAAGAACCAGTCATCATCTTGGGTCTCATCTACTACTTATTCCATTTTTGTATGCAGGGCTGACAGCATAGTTATTGCCTATGTCAGGGTTCCATTTTCTCCATCATAGGCAGGTGTTTATGTACAGCAAGAAGGCCCAATCTTGGCGCATACACCACCTTCCATTGCTGTAATCAAATTCAGAACATGCCGGTTCTGGAGGGCCATACGTCTGATGGCTCTAAATTCTTCTATAATCGCATTAAATACTTGTATTGTTGTGTTTATTGTTTGTAACTGCTCCCACCTGGTTATTTGTAACCACTTGGCGTTGAATGCAGTCTGAAATTCGTGGCATGACTATAGCTGTAAATATCACTGCCGCTCTACTGAACAGTTTATGCTCAGCTGCAATGTCATGATAGGCCTCTATTGATTTTGCTGAGAAATAGTTTTCTCTCTTCAGTGGGATGAGGTTAAGCAACCTCTTTCTTTGGTGTGCATACATTTTCGGAAAGTTGTTGATATAGAGATCACTTTGGGAATTCACCAATGCAGGAACATGTATGATTATTATAGAGCATATTCCTCCCCAATTTTTAGGCAGCTGCATGGAAGATCTGGATCCACAAACCTAATAGTGGTCCATTAGCATGGCAGTTCCTCCATTTATTCCTGGTAAGTCAATTATCTGCTTGCATACTTCGTTTGACAACTTTATTCAAACATCCTGTTGCTGAAACACAATGTGGTATTCTTCATTGGCAGTATGGATACAGGTCATGCTTCATTATTGAGTCATGTTAATTTCTTGGCCCATTCTTTCAGACGTTCATCATTCACCATTTACAATATCTGTACTGGTGCGGTCATCAATAAATGTGCGCCTCAGACTAGTATTCCATCTTTCCATTGTGTGCTGGTTGCTACTCATCCATATACTAATAGCTGAGGTCTCTCCCAGCATCTAGACAATCCTGGCGTTTCCCAAGCATCTACACAACCCAGTCTCTCTTGTTCAAAAATTCTTATATGGTCACAAGTCATACCACCAAGTGAGTACATGAGCATCCTACTTTTCCAGTCTGTATGTCTTTCCATTGTCTGCATTTTTATGTATTTATCTTCATCTTTCTCGACCTCCATCGTAGGGGTGACCATCTTCCTTCAAATTGTCCTCTTTTTGTACATGCTGCTAGATGGCTGAGATACTTCGCATCATGTACAGGTATTTTCTTGCAATTCATGTTTTGGCTGTGCTCAAGGCATAAGGGATGAGAGAACACACATAGCAGCTCTCATTTGATGTTCTCCTCCCCACCACCTTCATGTGCAGATACCACATATTCTTTTAATGGACAGAATTATCATATATGCATTTATATCCTCAAGATCTTCAGTATCTCTCTTAAATCAGATTTGTTTAAAAATATCAGATTAAATATGACTTGTGCTTTTATTAGGGATACAATAGATGTCTCATTGCTGAACACTTCATCTGCATTATTGCTCATTATTTGACGAAACGCTATGATATTAAGAATGCAAAGACAAATCACTGTACAGAATGAGGTAACAAGAAGTGTCTCGAATACACTTATCAATCTTCTTGCTGGCAGTGCGTCTCTTACAACTTTGAAAGTTACCATTCTTGTTTATCAATCTGTAACTCTTGTTACTCCTTAGAACAACCATAGTCTTTTATAATAGAAATTGTAAGATGATTGCAATAATGATCCTAAAAGGACAGTTTTTAGGATTTCAGAAAAATGTAACATCGACATGTCATATTACTAAAGCTAGCTATGACTGCAGTATGCAAGTAAAAACAGCATATAAGAATGTGTGCAACATTGTTATAGGCAACATGAAGTGTTGTGTGATCTTTTCTTCTATTTGGTTTATAGCATTGTCTCTTTTACCTATCTAGAATAGTTCTGGAACTGCTGCAACGTTTATTAATTCTTTTCCTTTAGACTTGGAAATGTTGAAAGTTCAAAGTGTCTATTTCGATAAGTCTTTGTTTTGGCACTTTGTAGCCGATCTCATCCATGGAGCTTCTTCTGTTGCTTCACTGTCAATGGGTGCAGGAGGGCTCAGGGTCTCATTTTTACAGTTTTACGTCATTCAGATGCAGCAAGGCTCTTCCTTCGATTTTCATTGCAGTGGGAGTGACTGCCTCTACTAGGTATAGTCCTTCAAAACGTATTCCAAGTGCGTCCAAAGCTCCTTACAAGCACTTGTTCCCCCGGGTACAAAGTAGGCTGTTTTAGCAAGTCACTGGCATCAACTATTTGCCCGGCCTCTTCAATCTTCTTCGACTCTTCCCTCAGATTTTTGATTTGTTGGGAAATAAAACAAACACTAGTGGTCATAATGTGTTAAACAATCATGCATCTCATCACCTAATGTTTTTGCTACACTGTGGACATCAGATTCTACTCGAGTGGGAGGAGCAAGGGTACTCTCATGCAGCGTCCAGTAACCAACTCATGAGGAGTCAGGTGGTGATCTGAGACAGGCTGATTCCTAAGTGCAAATAATGCAAGGGGTAGGCAATGTAGTCATCCCTTCTTCAAGGTTATTTAAATCGTGCCTATCCTTGTGTTAATGAGTCAGTTTAATCTCTCACAAACCAGAGTCGCCTGTGGGCGATAGGCAGATGAAAACCTATTCTTTATGCCTAAGAACGATCTGTTCAAACAATTCATTTACAAAATGCGGCCTATTATCAGACTGCAGGACTTTGCACACACCCCATCTAGGAAACGCCTCACGTACGATTAACTTGGCAGCACACGTGGCATCAGGGAGCGTACATGGTCTGCCTCAATCGATCTGGAATAGGGACATACTACCACATACGACTAACTTGGCAGCACATGTGGCATCGGGATGTGTACGTGGACCTGCCTCAATACATTTGGAAAAGGGGCAGACTAGCACTAACACGTATCTGTAACCATTGCATGTTTGCAACATATCCATCTAATTTATATGTAGATGCTGAAAAGGAACATTGTGTCTGGGGATTGCTCCTCTCCCTGTTCTCAAAGTGTGCCCCGCTGTGAACTTCTGGCATACAATGCAGTTCACAATAAACTGTGCCACATGTTCTATCAAATTGGTGAGAACCAGTCTTCTGCAATCAGTGCAGCAGGACTCTCTTTGGTTGTGTGCACGGGGCAGTGAAACTGCACTAGCGCCACCTTCAATAATGCTAGAGGCAGAACTGGCTTTGCAGTACTATTCCATAAATTCTGCTCTTCTTGTGCTCTTCTTGCAGTGCTCAACCTTGTAGCTCAATGAACAGTACAATGGACAACATATTGAAACCTTCTTTCACCATCATACATCGTCCTGACATTTGCTTAACACTTTCTACTTCAAAATAAGAAATATTTGGGAAATATGCTGCCTTTTTGCCTTCAACATCTGCAGCTTTGTTACAGTGAGAATTCATGTCTGCCCTCTTAGTATGGGCTGCGCATTTCACCATGGCGATAGCCAATGAAAGCTTTAGTACCTCAATGAGCTTATCCAATAGAGACGCATGATGCACAGGTGTACCGTCTGCATGTAGGAAGCCCCTCCTTTTCCAGCACAGCAATCATGCGTGTACAGTTGACGTCACTTAGCCGGAGTCAGAGTACACTGTCACTTCCTCATAATCATATCTCTGGAGTGCAGCGATAAGCGCCACTAATTCTGCAGCCTGTGCTGAACAATGTGAAGGCAGTATCGCACTTGTCACTACTTCAAATTTGCCATTCCTTTTTAGCTTCACTACTGCTGAATCCGTATGCCTGGGAAATTTTTGAAGCACCATCTATGAATAGAAGTTCCACCCCTCCGAGAGCATTTTGTCTAAGATGGGGAAAATCACCATAGAACTCAATATATTGTGTACAGTCATGTACATAGTCCTCCTTCCCTACCAATTTTGCTATGAATGTCGCTGGATTCACTACTCTACATCGAACAATTTTGATCACTGGGTTCACTTCGTACCCAGATGCTCTTTGCATAGTCAATGTACTTTTGGGTAAAATGGCAAATAAGGAATGCGCGACGAACAGCGCCATTGAGCACCCCATTGTAATACTTGTTGGGAAGGAAGGGACGATCATCCCAGGCCCCCAGCGGGAAAAGACAAAGGCCGGGAGTGTGCAGTAGGGTGATCGGAAAGGGTACAGGGGGAGGGGGCGTTGGTAGGGGCGACAGTGCAAGGAGGGTGCCCAAGGAGGGTGGTATATGTTTTCAGTCTGATATTCATGGGGAACCCAACGCCATCTTTGATAGTAGCAGCCATATTAGAATGAAGGCTTTAGTTTGGGCTGAAGCCAGGGCCTATGCCTGATCCACACATAGAAAGAAAGCGTATGCAGGATGGCATAGGTTTTAGGTTGGGCACCTGTGAGAAAAGCCAGGGCTACATAGATTCATAGACTCATCACTGTCTTATGTTGCCAGCATTCATATCCCAGATGGAATGCGCTTTGCAGGACCACGAGGGGGTTGAGAGCTCTCTGCAAAAAGCAATCACACGAGAAGGAGGGCACGAGCCCCGACCTTCCATATCCCATCTCTAAGTAATAGCACTCAGATGCCCCCATCCCAAGACCCTCAGCATTCCAATTTACCAGTCAGTCCCAGACCACCGACCATACCCACCCCCCCAATCATTCAGAAAAAGATTTGAAAACTGGGGTCAGTGCCTTCACCATAGGTCACTCGATTTGTGCTGTGACGTGCTGGAAAGGATAAAACATAGCTAAAACAAGGGTGGGAAGCTTTGGTCGGGCCCCAACATGTCTGGAATTGAGCTTTATTTTGTAAGAAACAATGCCCTTGAAGTATTTGCTTAGCCCATGTCTGTAGTACCAGGTGCACATCAGGTTAGACAGAGCCTGGATTGTTTTTTTTTTCACATAATTGGCAATGAATTGTAGCTTCATGCCTGATGACGAGCAAGGAGGAACCCACGTGGAAGATGGACAGAAGGCTGGTACCAATGGCCTGGCATCCCTGACGGAGCAGGTAGCATATGTATAGGGTCTCGATCAACCAGCCTTGCGGATTTGTACATTGTATAATTTACATCACTGATGATGCTGTGTACCTTCATAAAGTGTTGCTTGTACTGATGTTGGCAGAACATTCCATGGCAGCAGAGTTCTTTACTGACTAATTCATATTTTTGTGGAACTAAAACTTTGTACTCCTTGCAAGGTGTGCTGGGCCTTGTTCCCCTAGTGGGTTGTATTTTTTCTGCTGCGAGCGCTGAGGGATTTCTCTACATATTTGCAATCGCGAAACCAGCAGCAGGTAACGCTTGTTTACAAAGATATCCTTTTCATTACTGGGTTTAAAATCCCACTATAGTAGGCTTCTCCATTTGACTTTGAGAATAAATAAAACTCTTCGCTATAGTCTGTAATCCCTAACACATGGGCTGGACAGAACACCCATTTTAATACTTTAAATCCTTCAGTCATCTGATCTGTCCATGTTATCTTACTTTTGTCGACCTGTGCTTCCTTGAGTTCTTTTAAAAGTGGTTGAATATATGTGCTATAATCAAAAACCCAGGCCCTGCAATAATTACAGAGGCCTAAAAATTGTTGAATTTCCCTCACTGTTTCAGCTTTTGAAGTCGTCATGATTGCTTATGCGTTCTCAAGTGTCACTTTTCTCACTTCTTGGCAGATTAGCTGTCCAATTTACAGGTTCTATTCCAGGCAATAGTGTAATTTCTCTTTGTCTACTTTATATACTTTCTCTACAAGTATGGTCATTAGCTGAACTGAATCTTTTCTGCACTTTTCGTCTGTATCGGTGCACACTAGTATATCATCTCCATAATTAATTATTGTGCTCTAAAATTGTACATTACCTAGATCCATCTGAAAAACCCGATTAAAGATTGAGGGGGATTCACAGTACCCCTGACGCAGTCTTGAATGTTTCCAGTGCTGGTTTCTACATGAAAACAAGCTCAAATCTTGTGAGTCCTCATGAAGGGGGAATTGAAAAGAAGGCATTTTTCAAATCTATGTTGGTAAAATATTTGGTTTTGGCTGGGATGTTGCATAATCTCGTAGCTGGATTCAGAAATGGAGGAAACTCTGCTTCAACAATATTGTTTAGGAGATGTAGATCCTGAATAAATATCCACACCCCCCTCCACAGTTGATTTCTTCACTGGGTACACAGCCGTTTTACCTGGGGACCAATATTCCCTGATGTACTGAAGCGGAAATGGTTTCAAATATATCTTTATCTGCTCCTCTGGACATGGGGTACTGCTTTGTTTGTGGCAAAATTGCTCCTGGTATGAGCATAATTTTAACTGATCCTGCTCCTCTCAATAGAACCACGCCATATGGACTGCTGGTCCATAAAATGCTTGGCATTTTTTCTAATTCTTTCCAGAAGAATGACTTTCTTTCTTACCAATGCCATTCTCTGTGGTATTTCTCGATTCTCAACTTTAATCCAATAAGTGAGACTTACGAAAAATACTAATTCATCACCTGAATAATCATCTCTGAAGAATTCTTCTCAGTCTAGTCTGTATTCTTCCATTATTGCACCCCATCCTCTTCCCTCATATGTCCCATGGACAACCACCCTTTCATCTCTGACCACTGCTGTTTCTAGTTCTAAAGGGATAACCTGTCCATCATCCATAGCTATTTCTGGCCTAAACAAAAATTCATCAGGTATTCCCAACAATTTACCTACCAGTCTAGGAAGCCATATAAACAAAATATTTACTCCACACAAAAATACTTCTGGGTCTAAAGGGACACCTCAAAATGCCTTTTGGCCTGTAAATACCAATATGAATTCTCTTACATTCATGTAATGTATCCCTACAGTGGAACACACCATCCCTTTATCAGTGAAAGACACTGTCAAGTTACGTCCTAATATGTTAACTGGTGTCTGCCGAGAATACAATAGTGCAATAGACATGTCATTTTCTCCTATAGAGATTTATAATGTATCATTAAAATGAACTAAAGCCATAGCCCCAGAGAATCCCTGCGCATTCATGGCAATGCCAGACATTTATTTATTTATTTATTCGTATTTGTTAAGCGCACAGAATCAGCCCGGAGGCATCGTGGCGCTGGTTACAGAATAGTGCTGGTTACAGGAAAAGCACGTCTTAGTTACAGCATAGAGGCATACAGGCATACAAGTTTGGGCAGTAGCAATATTTAGCAATGTGTGCCTGATTGGCTGTAGGTAGAGGAAATTTAGTTAAAGAGAGAGGTTTTGAGTTTTTTTCTAAACGCTGTGAGGGAGCCTTCTGCTCTTAGAGCGTGGGGGAGATTGTTCCAAAGTTTTGGTGCTATGTAGGGGAAACCCTGCCCTCCTGCTGTAATCTTGTTGATGCGTGGTACAGTGAGTTGGTTAGTGTAGCACAGTCTGGTAGGTCTGGATGAGGTCGGTCTGAGAATGGTGTCAGAGATATGATGGTGCAGTGTGGTGGATACATTTGTGGGTAGTAGTCAGTACCTTGAAGGTGATGCGTTCTTTGACAGGGAGCCAGTGAACTGATTGTCTTGCCAGTGTGATGTGGTCCCTTTTGGAGATGTTTAAGGCTGCTCTTAGAGCGTTATTTTGGGTGACCTGAAGTTTGTTTAGGTTTTTTTCAGAGGTGGCGGCTAAGAGTGCATTGCAATAGTCAAGTTTAGCGCCTATGGTAGCTCTTGCTATTGAAAGGCAGTTTTCTTTGGAGAGGAATGGTTTGATGGCGTTGATGAGTTTAGTGCTTAGTGCAGATGCGGAGACAATGGCACTAACTTGTTTGTCCATGGACAGGGTTGCATCAATGTAGACCCCTAGCGTTTTCACAGAAGATAGGACTGGGATAGTGCAGTTGTCGATGTTGAAATTGGCATAGCAACTATCTAGCCTGGCCAGTGTGGATTTTTGGCCGAGGATAAGGATTTCAGTCTTATCCCCGTTAAGACATAGGCCGTTAGTGGCCATCCAGGCTTGAATGGTGGCGTAAATGAGTTTTAGAGCTAGGGCGTCTTTGTGGTATGAGCCTGTTAGAGGGAGGAGCACTTGGGTGTCGTCAGCGTAATTGGTGTAGGCAATCCCAAGTGCAACAAGTTTCTCGAATAGGGGCTTAGTAAATAAATTGTAAAGCGTAGGTGCTGTACAAGAGCCTTGAGGGACACCGCAGTGTATTATGGATGGTGTTGCGCTAGAAGTGTTTGAAAAGACTTTCATGGCCCTCCCTTCAGGAAATGATGTTATCCAGGAGGTGGCTTGGTCAGAGAAATGTGCGGAGTGGGAGAGGTGAGGGTCTTGTGGTCCACTAGGTCGAATGCCGCAGAGAGGTCGAGGAGAAATAAAAGGGCGGGTTTACCCAAGTCCAATATCTTGGTTATTTGGTTTTTAAGGTCCAGCAGAGCAGTCTCTGTTCCATGACCTTTGCGGAAGCCTGACTGTCTGGTACCTAGGATGGAGTTAGATTCGAGGTATAGTTGGATTTGGCTGTGTGCCACTTTATCTAGAATCTTGAGAAGGAAGGGGACTGTTGTTATAGGTCTGTAGTTGTTAGGCACTGTGGGGTCGAGAGTGGGCTTTTTTAGAAGTAGGCGCACCCAAGCTTCTTTAAGACTGTCTGGGACAGAACAAGTCTTGAATGAGGCATTAATGAATGCGGTAATGATTGGGGCAAGTGGTTCAGCGCAGTCCTTGATTAACTTAGGGGGGCATGTATCGGCTGGGTACTTGCTCTCTCGAACACAGGAACGAGTCACGGCAGTGTCTACAAGAAACAGAAATGTATTGCCTCCCATCGTTAACCTGACCCTCCGTTCCTCTTGGGGTGTCTGGTGTCAGTGATAGTACTGAACACATCAGGTTGGTCTGTGAGCTTGCCTATTGTGGATATAAATTCATCCCTGTACCCGTGAAAGGATTTCCTCTGATATCACAGTCACATTCCCTATCCTCAGTGTGGATGCTTGTTGGACCCCTGTATTTGCATTCCATTGTGGCACCATTTGTTGTGTCTGTACTTGTGTTTGTATAGGCGCTTGCAGTGATTGCCCTAGTGGCGACTGTGCTTGCAATGGAACTTGCTGTGCTTGCTGTATTTGCGGCACACGTATCCGATTCCCCCCTCTTGGTTGACAGTCCTGCTGCATGCCCCCTCTACTTCTACATGTTTGGGCCATTTGTCCTGCCCACAATTCCAACATTGCTGCAGGTGTGCCCCATTAAATCATCATCCTCCTTGAGGGTTTTGAGATCTGCCTCGTCGTCCTTTAGGTACCCTCTACCTTGTGGCCAAAAATGTTACCCACTTTGATATATAGGGTAACCTACATTGCATGGCTGCGCTGGCTGCAACTCTTGAGTTACCACACCTTCACCACTTCTACCGCTCCTTCTATGGCACATTTTGACAATTTTTTTCTGAACTTACTTTGCTACAAGAGAAAAATAACAAAGAAGCAATCAACAATGATGTGCGATAGTCAACTGTATTTCTGGCCATGGCTTTGCTTCCAACTCTACCAGTTTCTTCATTTGCACTGGCTCGGGCAGACCCCGACATAGAATATGATAAAATAAAACAACTTTTATCCCAAGGTTACCTTGTCTCAAGACGCCAATGTTCTTGAATCTCATGATAAAAAGCAACAGGATCTTCATCCTCACCCATTTTCCTTGTCATAATCGCACCCATGTCTGATGTGTCGGGATATTTTACTCTTGAGCGTCCTTCATATGTCTGCTCTGCAATTGTCAAATGGCGCTCCATTATGTTTCGGGTTTTGCGCTGTCACACTCAATTACCCTTCTCATTTCCAAACATCGACATCTCTCTCCCCTAGGATAGCTGCTAGCTGGGATTTTAGGTCCACCAAAGCAAAGGTCATTCCGTTGTTACTATTTCTAACTCATAAATCCATTTTCCCGCACCTGCAGTGAAACTAGGTAATTAATTTACATTTCACATTATCTTTGTGCATTTGTGGCTACGGAATATATTATGGTTGTTGTCCTCCATGCTCCAATAATGGAAATTCTGTAAATCCTGGTCTACAATCATACCCACCAACAATTCTAGTCTTCCAGGTGGGGCTCATTTTGCCCAATAGTCTTTGTCCTGGCAACAACCTTAATCTGCTTAAGGGGGGGGGGATATCCCATGCACTGTGCAACCGTGCTTGTGGTCGTACATGAATATGGTGTTCTGGTGTTTTTTCTTTTGGTTCTTCTAAATCTGACCACTTTAGCCCTCTTTCTATGCTTGGGTCTATCGAGAAACTGCATGTGCCTTCTCTTCCTGCTCTTTCATTTTCTTCCCTTTCTTCACCAGACATCATTATACCTCAGCTTGTCTGGCTGTTGTCTCTTTCCTCGTCATCAATATCTAGTCTACTTAAGGACAGTGTTCTATACTCGTCCATCATTACGTCATACAATCTGCCCCCCCGTTTCCTTCAGTGGAGAGCCTTTGATGCTTCCTTTGGTTTTGTAACCATGTTTCTCTTATTTGCCTATATAAATCCCCACTCCTTTTCCCTATGCCTTCTACCTCATGCTCATCTGCCCATGTCTGTATCTTTTGCAGCTCCCTGCGGGACTGTTGTGACCCTCTCTTTTTCCCATAGTTCTTGTAATTCGATTGGCACTATGCATGTATTATAACAAGGTGATCCATTAGTCATCACTACTCCTAATTTCTTCTTTCCTTCTCATCACTTTTCTCTTCTTCCTCACCTTCTTTGCAACCTATGATCTTTCAATCTGTTTCCATTTCATCATGTTTCTTCTCCTCTATTCTTTCTTTTGTTACTCATACCTTCTGCGTTCTTCCTTTCGCTTCCTCTTATTCCTTTTTGTATGCTCTCGTTCCTTTTCTCATTCCTCTTTTTTCGCTTTCGCTAACATAGTTATGCTGTCTAACTTAAGTAATATCTGTCCTCCCATCCATTCAGTCGCAACTATTGTCACTTCCTTGGCTTTGTCCTTCCCTTCTTTTTGTCTCTTAGCTTCTTCATCTACCTCAGTCTGTCCCTTCTTTCATCATGCTCTTTATATTCATCGCATGCTGACATATATTTGTGTTTTTGAACCTTATTTTCCTCACTATAATAAACAGGGAGTTTGTATGTCGGAATAACATACCCCACTGCTACCTTTAACTCCTCTAAAGGATAGAATTCCTGTTTCTCAGTGCCTGTACTCTTGTTTTCAGAAAGAGAAAGGAGTCCAAGGTGTTGTCTCTTCCCCCTTATGCTGATTAAGCATCCACTCCTTTTCGGGCGAGTCTTCTTTCTCGCTTTGATACATCCTCCATAGTTCTAAAATGGCTAATCGTTTCTGTAACTTCTTCCGTGTATATGCCGCATGTAAGTATGTTGTCATGTGTTGCAATACGGTTCTTGATAGTGAACCTTCTTGAGGCCAAGCCATGATCATTTTGTCAGCCGTGCCTTTTACCCATTCGGCATGGTACTTCTCAATCTTGAGTGTGTATATCGCTAATGTTTTACACAAGTGTAGCAGGGGTGTGTCCCCCATAATGACAAGTTGTTTTTAACTGTCAATGCTTACCGGTTCTTTTATTTCATTATTACTTTAATCACTTATCACAATAATCAATTCGGGCAAGCACCCTTAATCGCCGCCCAATACCAAAAATAATTTCTTTAACCAATTTTTTAAGCCTATACAATGATGTTCACCTTACTCCTTCATTTATAGTTCTATCAATTCTTGCTGTCCTGCGGTTTTACTATTGACACTGTACTTACTATTTTTCTCAGCTTTTATCCTCCTTTGATTGACGTCAATCGCTTGATTTTAGGGTTTGATAACCAGCTAGATTATTACTATCATTTTATGTCTCTTAGTTTAAACAAACTAAGTTTTACATTGACATATTTATGACCCCAAACAAATGTGCACTTTAATTTCTACGATCGTCTTCTCCTACTTTGTCTAGTAAAAGGTAACTCATGCCCTGTTTACCCACATATCGGCGTGTGACACGTATTCTTCATATCAACCTCGCCTCAGGTATCCCTTAAAAATACCCCACATAGAGTTTAATGCGTGTCCTTCTGTCCCATTGGAACCAGAAAAAAAAAAAAACTCTCTCTCTCTATATGGGATACATTATTCACCGTAATCGTATTTCTGATGCTTGTATCTGCTTAGATTCACATGCTGTGCATAGGCCGACATCTAGTGGAAGCTGCGGAGTATTACAGTTTGTTTTTCGAAACTCGAAAATGGGCGTCGACACAGGCGTGCCAGTAATACTATCCCTAGTGTGACGTCCACTGTACCCAAGATCCCTCACGCGTCTAGGATCCTCAGATTGTATTTTTTCTGACATGAGGAAGCATGAGGAGTAGCGTGAGTACAGATAATCCAAGCAGATAGACAGAAAGGTAAGACTACAAGCAATCATGCGCCTTCTCTCGGAGGGGAGGAAGGGTGGGTCGCATGTGAATCTAAGCAGATACAAGCATCAGAAATACGATTACGGCGAGTAATGTATCCCTTCTGAGGCTTGTGGAATCTGCTTAGATCACATGCTGTGCATAGATTAGCGAGCAGTACCAGAAGAAGGAGGTGGGATGTGAGAAGGGTCATGAGCAAACAGGTGTCTTAGAACCGCTTGTCCCACTTGTGTATCTGTCTTGGAATGAGTGTCAATGCAGTAATGCTGAGTAAAAGTGTGAATAGAGCTCCAAGTAGCTGCTTTGCAAATGGTGTGGAGGGGAACATTTGCAATGAAAGCCAGAGTGGCCCCAATGCCTCTAGTAGAGTGGGCTCTTGGCGTAAAAGGCAGAGTTTTTTCAGAAAGAGAGTAACACAGCTGGATACAGTTGATAATCCACTTCGAGATAGCGCCCTTAGAGACGCGATCTCCCTCTCTGCCTGTAGCTACGGAGACAAACAGTTGATCTGTTTTCCTTAGCGGTCTGGTCTTATTTACATAGTAGAGGACCGCCCTACGCACATCTAGGGTGTGTAGTTTCACCTCAGCCGAGCTTTGCGGGTTCTGGAAGAAAGCCGGAAGCTCTATGGACTGGTTTACATGGAACTTTGATATAAATTTAGGTGAGAATCTAGGGTGTGTGCGTAAAACCAGTTTGTCTTTGTGGATAGTAAAGAAAGGATCCTGCACTGACAGAGCCTGAATTTCACTGACCCTTCTTATAGAGGTAATGGCTACTAAGAAGGCCGTTTTATAGGTCAGGTGTTTGAGACTACTTTTATGCATGGGTTCGAAAGGGGGCCCCATGAGCTTAGCTAGCATCACATTAAGGTCCCATCCTGGCGGTGGGTTCGAAATAGGAGGGTGAAGTCTCTTTACTCCTTCCATGAAAGCTTTAACTACTGGTACTTTCCACCACGACACTTTGTTCTGGGATGTGGTGTAAGCCGAGAGGGCTGCCAGGTGTACTTTCAGAGAGTTAAAAACCAATCCTGCATCCAGCAGGTGGAGCATGTATGTCACAATGTTGGAAGGAGTGCAATCAACAGGGTTAATTTATTTATTCTGGCACCAAATAACGAATCTCTTCCACTTGTCAAAGTAACAGTGCCTTGTGTTTGGTTTCCTGGATTCTTTTAGGATGTCCATACACCTCTGTGGTAAATTGAGATGTCCAAACTCTATGACCTCAGGAGCCATGCTGCCAGGTTCATTGAGTTGGGTTGCTGGTGCACTGTTTGACCTTGTTGCTGGGACAGTAGGTTGTACCAGGCTGGAAGTTTGATGGGTTCGCACACCGCCATCCTGTGTAGGTTTGGAAACCATGGTTGTCTTGCCCACATGGGAGCAACTAGGATGAGCGTCATCGATTCCTTGTTCATCTTGTACACCACCTTCCTGATGAGGAGTTGGTGGAAAAGCGTACGCAAACATCCCTGACCAGTTCATCCACAGGGCGTTCCCTTGGGAGTCTGGCTGGGGGAACCTGGATGCAAATCCTGGGCATTGTTTGTTTTCGCTTGTGGCGAATAAGTCTATAGTGGGGAAACCCCACTGAAAGAAGAGATCTCCTACGATCTTTCTGTGAAGGACCCATTCGTGTTCTTCTGGGAGGGAGTTTCTGCTTAGAGCATCCGCTAGGGAATTGAGCTCCCCTGGAACATGTTGCGATGACAGGAAGATGTTCTGTCTGAGTGCCCATATCCAGATTTTCTCGGCAAGCTTGAACAGATTTGGCGAACGAGTCCCTCCTTGCTTGTTCAGATAGAACATGGCTGTCGTGCTGTCCGTCCGGATCTGCACCGACAAGTTTAGTAGATGGGGCTCGAACGCCTGAAGCGCTCTGAATACTGCCAGAAGCTCTAGCAGGTTTTTGTGGTTCTTGGCTACTGAGTGAGACCAGAGACCCTGAGCTGTGTGGTGGAGAAGGTGAGCTCCCCACCCAGTCAGGCATGCATCTGTAGTCACCACTGCCTGTACTTCGGGATCGTAAAAAGGTTTTCCCCTTGCGAGATTCTCTCTTGTCCACCAGTGTAGGCTCTGTACAAGTGTTGGCGAAACGACCACTAGATCGTCCCACTGACCACTTGCCTGAGACCACTGTTTCGCCAACCATTCCTGCATGGGACGCATGCGCAGTCGCGCGTGGGGGACCAGGTAAATGCATGACGCCATCATGCCCAGTAACCGCATTGCTTTGCGTACCGTTATTTGTTGACCGGACTGATAATGTGGAATTTGCAGTAGTATATTCCGAATTCTCTCTTCCGAAGGGAAGGTCAACCCTTGCTGAGTATCTAGGATTGCTCCTAGGAACTGTTTTGAGGTGCTTGGCACCAGGCTTGACTTCTTCTCGTTGATTGAGAAGCCTAATTCGTGGAGGAGGTCGATAGTCCTTTGGATGTTTGTCCTGCAAATTCCTGGGGTTTCCCCCGTTATGAGCCAGTCGTCCAGATAAGGGTACACTGGGATTGCCTCCCTGCGTAGGTGTGCAGCTGCCACCGCCAGTACCTTGGTGAATACCCTTGGTGCTGAAGCTATCCCGAAGGGCAGTACCTTGAATTGGTAGTGGCGACTGTCCACCTTGAAGCGCAAGTACTTTCTGTGCGCCGGAAGCATGGAAATATGAAAATAAGCATCTTTCATATCCAAGGTTGCCATGTAATCCCCCTTTTTTAGGAGGGGGATTACCTCTTGTAGCGTGGTCATACGGAATTTTTGGGGCTTGACATACTTGTTGGCAGGCCGTAAGTCCAATACTGGGCGCATTGTCAAATCTTTCTTTGGCACAAGGAAGTAAGTTGAATAGATACCCTTGTTTACCTGGTGTCCTGGGACGAGTTCTATCGCGTCCTTTTCTAGCAGAATGGCGATCTTCTCGAGAAGGATCTTCTGATGTTCTAAGGAGTGTACTCTTTGTCGTGGAGGATGGTTCCGGGGACGCTGCAGTAATTTTATACAATATCCTGTGGACACTGTTGACGGCACCCATCTGTCTGAGGTGATCCCTTCCCAAGCCTGGGTGAAGTTGGAAATGCGTCCCCCTACTGGGGTTGCATGAGAAGGGACCCTGAACTGAGCGTCACTGCTTTGGTGGAGGCGTGCCACCTCCCTTGTTGGGGCTGCCTCTGCCTCTCCCACTACCTCTTTTGTTACTCCTGCCGTAACTTTGGGTAGACTGCTGGCTGTTGTTCCACTGTGTACCCTGTCCCTGGGCATAGTTGCCTCTTTGTGAATTTTGGCCGCGTGGGCGACGAAAATTATTGTTCCCCCTTTGGTTAGGGGGTTTGTTGGCCAAGGGATTTCAGTGTTTCGTATTCGTCCTTGGCGTTTTTCAGTGCGTCTTCGACCGCTTTCCCAAACAATAGATCGGGTTCCACCGGCTGGTCTATTAATGAAGCCTGAGTTTCTGTTTTGAACCCCGACTGCCGTAACCACGCATGTCTTTTGATAACAGTACCTTCTGCTATCAATCTCCCTGCGTTGTCCGCGGCGTCGAAAGTTGCTTTCAATATGCAACCAGACACGGCTCTCCCTTCTGCCGAGATCCGAGCCAATTGGCCCTTTAACGGTTCAGGAGCAGAGGCTATGAGTGCCGCGACCTCTTCCCACTGATGGCAGTTGTAGCTGGCCAACAGGGTGGTGGAGTTAGCAATCCTTGCTTGGTAGGCGGACGTTGAGGCTACCTTCCTGCCAAACCCGTAAAGTTTCTTGCTCTCCTTGTCGGGAGGAGCTTCTGACGAAGATAAGGGTGTTCCAGCCCTCTTCCGAGTGTTGGTAACAACTAGGGAGTCTGGTTTAAGATGTCCTCTTATATAGAGAGGGTCAGACTGGGCTGCCCGGAAAAGTTTTTCGACCCTGGGGTTCACTGCTCTGGTGAGGTTTGGGTTCACCAGGGACGGATCTATTCTTCGTTGGATGGATTTAAGGATAGGGATGGTCTGAGCGACCGGCCTCCTCTCTCCCACCAACTCTTCTGCGAAGTCCCTTTCCTCCTGTACCCCGTGGGTGTCGATGTGAAAATGTTCTGCCGCGCGAGCGAGAACCTCATTAAGGAGGGGCTGGTTATCGACTGGCGAGTCGGTAATTGGGGCTTCGTTCTCTACCGGGGAATCTACTCTGTAAATTTCCTGCTCATCTTCTCCCTCCTCCTGGTCCTCATCATCCGCATAGTATTCCGTCCCGGTTTGTTCCTCCATAATTTCAAACTCCTGGTCCCCCTCAGGGAAAGGCTCTCCTTGGTACCTGGTATGTGGAGTAGATTATGGAGTAGAGTAAGGCTGCACCTCAAAGGGTTCAGGTCTTTCGAACCGGGCCTTTTTACTTAGGGGGATAGGATCAGTGGAACCTGAGGGTGTGGCCCCCTGAGGGTCATACGAGAGGAAATGCTCTGGATTTTTTTCGTAAAAATCTGCCAAGGAAGACATCCTTGACATGACCCTGTCTATGTCTTCACTGGACCATTCTTTGGAACAGGGGATGAGTTTAGTAGGCAATTTAGGGGACTTATCAAGGGTACCCTTGCTGGATGTTGATCTCCCAGTAGACTTGTATTTGTCTGTCTGCTTCGGGGGGAAGGATGGTCTTACAGGAGTGGAAGAATGTGCTTTCCGCTGTTTCCCCCCCCTCCCCGTGCGTGGAAAAATGTTTTCCCTGTCCCTTGGAGGCCCCGGAGACTTTCGACGCATGGCGTCGAGGATCGGAAGAGGTATCTGTGTTTTTCGAGCGTGGGGCCTCGCTGGTGTTAACTGCGGGCTCCGTCTCTTGGAGCGCGGCCTGGGGGTGGAAGTCGTCTTCGTCCTCCGATGATCGAACTTCCGTTAGTCTAGGGAGCGAGGCACTCTTGGCAAGAGTGGATGATTGCCTTGCGTCATGAGGCGATCTCGATCGAGAGCGCCCAGAGGACACCGAGTCGGACCGTTCTATCTGTGCCTCTTTCCGAGAAGTCGACGTCGTCGAGGTTCGGTTGGACTTAGTGTGCTTAGTGTGTGTAGGGTGTGTAGCGCTTGCGTCGCCGGGGGTCTTCCCCATAGCCGCCCTGCCGGACGACCTTCCGAGGTCGGGGACCTGCGCTCAGCTGTCTTTCGACGCCGTAATGCCCTCGCCGTCTGAAAGTATGGCGTCGCTGCCATCGCTGAAGGCGCCCTCCGCTGCCATGGCCGCCTGCCTGGCGTGGTGGGCCCAACGCTTTGTCGAACGGTCCTTAAGTGTCTGAGGTTTAAACCTACTACACGCTCTGCAGTTTGCTTCGGGGTGGTCCCTCGGCAAGCAGAGATTGCACGTGGCGTGCCTGTCGACCCAAGGGTATTTGCGGTTGCACTTGGGGCAGAATTGGAAAGGGGTACCCTCCATACGTACCTTGAGGCAGCGGGCTGGTAAGTGTAGGAAATATATAAGGTGTACCTATATACCAGGAGTAAAGAGTATGTACCACCCCCCACTCTCCCTACTTGCAGGGCCGAGGCCAGCGGCCTACTAGGCCCGGGCCGAGGCCAGCGGCCTTCCGAGGCCCAGATCCGTCGTGCAGCAGCCGACGGTCGATGTTTTCTCCAGCCGTCGTCGAGTGTTGAGGGTCGACGTTGGGGTGGGGAAGGATGTCAATAAAGAATAATACATTTAGATTATTAGCAAAAGTATGGCTAAGGCCAGGGGACTCCGCAAAATGCTTCCGACCAGTATGGCGGAAAAAAACAATCTGAGGATCCTAGACGCGTGAGGGATCTTGGGTACAGTGGACGTCACACTAGGGATAGTATTTCTGGCACGCCTGTGTCGACGCCCATTTTCGAGTTTCGAAAAACAAACTGTAATACTCCGCAGCTTCCACTAGATGTCGGCCTATGCACAGCATGTGATCTAAGCAGATTCCACAAGCCTCAGAAATATATATATATATACACACACAAGTGCCAAATGGAATTACCAATTAATGATATCAGACGCAAATAAGCAGAGACTCAAAGAATATGGCGTCATACTACTTTATCAGCTCAACTAAAGTAGGGAAACCTGGTGAACAAACCGATTGCAGCTCATTCACTCTCAAATACATTTCAATTACACAAAGGCTTTATACCTCGATGTACGTCAGCTATTACGTCATCCTACGTGGCAAACAGCAAAAACCTATCGAAAGGAGGGATTTGTTAAGGGAACATATATGCCTATAATTTGTGTAGGTTTTAGTAACTTAATTGGCTGCCCCTTATCTGGTAGGCACGCCTTGAACTACGTCCAACTACATATAATACAGATTAACAGCAGAATAACAGCAGCGGATTGGCCTTTGCAATAATGTAAGGTGCATTGCTCCATATGCTCATGACTGGCATGCATTCTCTCCTAACCTTGGACATTCGGCTTGTTAGCAGCACGTAACAAAACGAAACTGAGGTGCGGGGAACGTCGGACTACTGCCCACTTGGCCAATTAGCCTACCATCTCTCATCTGCTAGGCCCTAAACCAAGGCTACTTCTTTGTAGATGACCTTACTGACTGTTTAAGGTACTTTTATTTAGTGCCATTTGTTTCAATTATACTGAGTGCTATTATTCCTCTTGGCCTCTGGAGACTTGGTTGCTCTGTGTTGCCTATGCTTTCTGCATCTTTTGATTGTTCAATAATTGGCACTTGCAAATGTTAATCTAAGTAAGATATGTAGTGCGTATGTAGTTTATCCTCTTCGACTCCTCTTGTGCCTTGCAGATGTGGCATCCTTGATCTTAAGCAAAACAGATATTTGTTCCTCATACAAAGCTGTGTTCCAGCGCCCATCAGTTCTGCAGGCATGGTCTCTCTCCTCAAGGCTTCTTGCTTATTATTTATACAGAGCCAACGTCCATCTTTTCATCATCGCCTGCAGCAAGTTTCAATAAGTCTCATCTACCTTGCGTTTCTGCGTATATACATCTAATTCTCCTCTCGCTTATCTTAGTGTATATGTTTTCTTCATATTCACATAAATGTTTACTTTGTTACTTCAGTTACATCATCATTCTTTAAGTACTCACATATAATTTCAGTGCATAATCGTGTCTTCTCCTTATGACGTCACTTTATTTTTGTCGGAATTCACTTATAGCTCTTCTATGTCCAATGGTGTATGCAGACATCCTTCAACCACGTCAGTGTGAGGGTACATTCAATAAGGTTGTCTGAATGCATAACGTCTCTCGTATCTTCAATGAAGTATTGGGTTGATACCTGGTGTTATAGACTGTTTTCCTGATATTCTTCAACTATTTTGACAGAGGTGAGGGGGCGGGCAATAGAGATAACATGTACATCTGCCTCTCTACACAGTGTTAGTATTGTGACAAAGTCCTTTGTTTGGTGCCAGTAGCTAGCAGCGCGGTGGCCCAGACGGATGTTGCCCCTGGACTCCACACTGTGGCCCTCTCTACATAGCAAGGGACAATCACAGGATTCTGTTCTAGTTTGACACCCTTTGCACCCATGAACTTCACTGCAGGGAGCCAAGATGCAGGGAACCACAGGCACACAACAAGGAACAAAATATGGTCTCCTTTTAAAATCGCTGCTATAGAAAGGAAGCTACAGTATACTTTATGGTCTTTAAACAGTATTACTGGCATACAAGCACCACAATTCATTTCACCTTTTTGCTGATGAAATACAAACATATGTCTCCTTTCCCTCCTTTACCCCAGCCATCTCGGAACAGATTACGAACTGGTTCACTGCAATGCGTCACTTGATGGTTCTCTGTTGCCCCATGCTAAACCTTTGCTATCTCACCCAATGCTTGCAATCTTGGGGTCCACTTTGATAGCCCTAAAATGGCTATGCCATGAGATATTCACTTGTTTATTGGCTATATTGTTGTTTGGCCTTCCCTGCCTTGCGAGTTCAGGAAAACCGCTGTAAGGTCATGCACCTTCACATAGTTGCCAACATGGTCAATTGCAATCTGTAGGGGCTTAGCCAGTCCTGTTTTTTTCTTTGCATTCTGGGACTTGCAGCTCAGGTTTTATAATGGGAATGCAGTCAGCACCTACAGAATGGATGCAGCTATGCCAGTGCCTGTGTGTGGCCCAGGAAGGGGGCTGAAACTGTCTAGCAGTCCACACCACTAGTGCTAGAAAGTCTGCTACTGGCATGGATGTGGAACCAGTAGCCATCCCTTACTGGACAACTACTGGATGTTGTAAAGGATAGATCCATACCATTACTGGGCATTGGCTTGCTTCTAGCAAGAATCTTGGATAAGAGGACTGCTCCTGCAGCCATTTCTTCACATCTACGTTGGAGCCAACAATCCCTCGAAGAAGAGCAGTCTACTGATAAGCCTAAGATGACACCTTAAGAGGCCCAGCATCACTTCATGTGTCTGGGCCAGTGAAGCCCTGCTCTTCTGCCTGATCTCCGAAGACCCTGTGCAGTGCTTTAGCCCTTGGACTAGTGGGACCAACTAGTCCCAAAGTGTTCGATGTTGCATGCCTCAAGAGCCTTCAGAAGTGTTCGCTGTTCCGTGTTTAATGCTGGAATCTTGGTTGTTGCCAGTTTGTACCATTGTATTATATTGTGCTAAACTTAAAGCACAAACTAAGGCTATGGTGCCTCTAGGCGCTGGAAAAGACGGACATTCCAGAGATCCACTTCCACTATACAGAATATTTGAAAAAAGATACATTTTCAGTGCTCTGCAGTAAAAACCTTTGTTGCCTCCTCCTGGATTTTCAGCTTTTTCTAGCATCAAGGGAACTTGTCCTGGAGGTGCTTGTTTGACTACAACTGGAAGGACACCTTCCACCATCCTGTGAAGTTTCCTGAAGAGGACTGCATTGCGAAAGTCTCTATTTCTTCATGAACTGAGATAGCATCTTGCAGTTGCACCTGACCAGAAGGACTGAAACCTGCACTTGAACCTGCATCCCCAGCACACATCTGATCCAAACAAAATGACAGAGGGCCACACTCCCAGCTACCCCCAGATAATCCATCTTGAAAATTGGAGTCAGGGTTTAAGTAAGCATCCCAGTGCATGTCCTAGTTCGCTTTAGGTTATCAATGGCTCCAAAGCCCTTGTCTCCCATCTCACTCTTACTAACCTTTGGTCGTCAAACCTGGGTCAAGTATCCTTCCCCCTGGGTGAACCTTGGGTATTGCAAGAAACCCAAGGGTACTTCCCCAGGCAGAGCCCAGGAATCCCTTTTTCAGGCGGCCAGGACACGGCCATCGCTGTTGGAGCAAGTTCCTGGGGGTGGACCAGTGGGAGAGGATCACCTAGGTAGGGGAGCCCAGGGTTATGATCAGGGGAATACCCCATGTGTGACGCGGTACAATCACGGAGAGGATGTTGAGGGGAACCAAGTCCCTGAAGCATTAATAAGCTATTCCCGCTCATCATCCCTTCCACCCATTTAATCTCCCTTACCCAAAGGTAAAGCCAACACCTCATTCACATCTGGTGAACTTGCTAAGAACCACAACTCCCAGAATCCCTGTTTTCCTGGTTCCTATCCGAATACTCCCGGTCACTCCTCTCCTCGTCCCTTTAATTATTACTTTCCAAACACCCGGTCCTCTTTGATCAAACCCTACCATTCCCACAATTCCCCGTTTATTTTACCATAAGAATCCTCCTCATTCCCATTTGTTTCATAACCCCCACATATCCTACCTTTCCAAGTTACCTAACCACCTTCTTTCTTATAGCACCTTTTCCCCATCCCACTCCGTAGGAACTCAAACTCGAACCCAGTCTTTTTCCAATACAAACACTTTTTTGCATGTGATAAAAAAAATTGACTAATGTCAAAACTGTATCTGACATGTTACGACCCAAAGGTCAGGCAGAGTCGGGCAATTCACCCGAATCACACACACACCTGATGGCCCTTTCCTTTGCCCACAGGGATAAAAGGTTGGGCAAGAGAGCACACTTCGAGCAAGGCAGACCGCACGACATGAGAGCTAACTCAGGACGGCAGTTCAAGAGGAGAAGAAAGACGGCGCAGATAGAGAGGGTGACAAGGAGAGAAGTGGCCTTGCCCTTTCCGACCAAGCCCCGTGAATCCTCCACAGAAGGAATCATAAAACCGCAAACAAAAGCCAGTGTGTGTTGCAGCAGATGTCTACAGTACACAAGACCCTCCTCCACCGCGGACCAAGCAAGAGAAGGATACTGGTCTTGGTGGTACCAACCTTGACTCCAAAAGATAAAGAAAGGCAAGCAGTTCATCACAGCCGGTGAGTTGAGGAGAGAATCGATAAGAAACAGAACTGAGTTGTACAAAATGTAGCCAATGGCTAATTTGAACTTTAAGCGAGTTAAAGATACGATTGAGGAACGAGGGGGTGCGGGGGACCCCAGATGGAAGAGGCCAGTACCACGTAGGTGCTTAAGCAGGAAACTCTTGCAGAGTCCCAATGGTAGAAACTACCGGGAAAAGAAGCCCTTGGGAAGAGGCGAAAAGAGGTCAAAGTGGTCAGACAGGGATCTTGTAAAATCCTCTGTACTGTTGTAAGTCTTTGACCGACAGATGATTGAGAAGTCGTCACCTAAAGTGCATTGAAAAAGGAACCGTGCAATCGATTAGTCGAATGCGGTTTTCTGTGAAGGGTCTACACCCGGAAGAGGGGGACACCGGGGTGAAGCCATCACCCAAGGTATATCTGAAGCAGAACTGTTTCTTTGTTGGATACATCAGGCCAAGAAGACAGACTTTTTATTGAAAGAGAATTGGCCATCGAAGAAACGGAGCACGAGCCGACAGTTCCGCATCAGCCGAGAAAGCTTGAGCGTGTGCTGCGCTTAGGAGATCCACTTTGTCCCGTGCTCAAAACGTGGGGAAGGGCGACCCCCTGGCAATCACATCCTGATTTATTATTTGAGAGCACTTCTTTCTTTATTGAAACCCTATCCCACACTTGTTCTGTAAATAGTTGTAAGGATTTGGCATTAGTTTTTTTTTTAGTATACGCCTGTTTATTGGACACGCCGCCACTAGGACTGCCTTATTTTTCATTCGACAGTCGACGCGTGCTCCCATCTTAGACTTAGGTTTAGATTAGGAGTTTTTCCACCCCGCTTTCATTGTTCAATAAACAACCTTGAACTATGATCACTTGTGTCTGTCTTTACTGTTGCCACCTTGCGTTCCTTACAGTATGGAGGAGATAATAGAAATTGCCAATCTTTAGACAAATTGTTGCTGAAGTTTGAAATAGTTTAGAACGGTTTTGAATCACCACCACAAGCCCATTCCATCCATTTAGAGAATACCTTATTGTGAGAAATATTGTAATAATATCTGACTTTTGGGCACTCAGCCCCATACATCATAGGGCTGGACTTCTTAAATACACGTAAATGTACTTGCGATTAGTCCTCATCTTTTTCCCTACATCTGAGTATTTAACTGTTTCACCTGGTTAATTATTTAGTGATGTATTGTAAATGAACCTGTTGTTGAATGTATAAGGGATACATTACTCACTTAGATTCACATGCTGTGCATAGGCTGACATCTAGTGGAAGCTGCAGAGTATTAGTTGTTTTCGAAATTCGAAAAGGAACGTCGACAGGGCGTGCCAGTAATACTATCTCTAGTGTGACGTCCACTGTAACCATGGTCCTTCATGCGTCGAGGTCCCTCAGATTATTATTTTTCTGACATGAGGTAGCGTGAAGTGTTGCGCGAGTACAGTTGTATCCAAGCAGCATATACTTATTAGACAAGCTCATAAGCATCCATGCGCCTTCTCTCCGAGGGGAGGAAGGGTGGGCGCATGTGAATCTAAGCAGATACAAGCATCAGAAATACGATTACAGTGAGTAATGTATCCCTTCTGAAGCTTGTGGAATCTGCTTAGATCACATGCTGTGCATAGATTAGCGAGCAGTGTTAGAAGGTGGTGGTGGGATGTGGGAAGGTTCATGGGCGAACAGATGTCTTAGAACCGCTTGTCCCACCTGTGTCTCTTAGAATGAGTATCAATGCAGTAATGCTGAGTGAAGGTGTGTACTGAACTCCATTTAGCTGCTTTGCAAATGCTGTCTAGAGGGACATTTACAATGAAAGCCAGAGTGGCTCCAGTGCTCCGTGTGGAGTGCGTCCTGAGCGTGAAAGGCAGTGTCTTGTCTGATAAAGAATAGCACAGTTGTATACATCTGACTATCCATCTGGAGAGGGCATTCTTGGAAATGTGGTCGCCTTCTCTGCCTGTTGCTATGGAGACAAACAGTTGGTCTGTTTTCCTTAACGGTCTGTTCTTTTCTACATAGTAGAGGACCGCCCTCCTCACCGCTAGTGTGTCGAGTTTTACCTCAGCTGAGCTGTTGGGGTTCCGATAGAAAGCTGGTAGCTCGATGGACTGGTTCACGTGAAACTTAGAGGTGAACTTAGGGGAGAACCTAGGGTGAGTACGCAAAACCAGTTTGTCCTTATGAATGGTAAAGAAAGGATCCTGCACCGACAATGCTTGTATTTCACCAACTCTTCTTATGGAAGTGATAGCCACTAAGAAGGCAGTTTTTTAAGTCAGGTGTTTGAGACTAGAAGTATGCATCGGCTTGAAAGGGAGGCCCATAAGTTTAGCGAGTACAACATTGAAATCCCAACCTGGCAGCGGGTTAGAAATTGGAGGGTGAAGTCTCTTCACTCCCTCCATGAATGCCTTAATAATGGGCACCTTCCACCATGAGAGCTTCTTGCGGGAGGTGGTGTAAGCTGACAAGGCCGTCATGTGGACATTCAAAGAGTTGAATACTAACCCCAAATCTAGCAAGTGGAGCATATAAGTTAGAATGTGGGATGGGTACATTCTATGGGGTTAATCACAAACCTTCTCCACTTGTCAAAATAACAGCGCCTAGTGTTAGGTTATCTTGCTTCCTTCAGGATATCCATACACCTATGTGGCAGGTTAAGATGTCAGAACTCTGACTTCAGGAGCCATGCTGCCAAGTTCATTGAGTGAGGTTGAGGATGCACTGTTATTACCCCGTGGTAAGTGAGCAGATCAGTCCGGCACGGGAGCTTGATGAGATCGCACATCACCAAGTTTGCGCCGATGTGCATACCAAGGTTGTCTTGCCCACATAGGAGCAACTAGGATGAGCGTCACCTGTTCCTTGTGGATCTTGTTCACCACGTTCCTCATGAGAGGTGTTGGGGGGGGGGGGGAAGCGTAAGCAAATTTCCCTGACCAGTTCATCCATAGGGTTCCCCCTTGGAGCCTTACTTGGGGAACCTGGAAGCGAAGTCTGGGCATTGACTGTTTTTGTTTGAAGTGAACAAGTCTATTGTGTGGTAACCCCAAAGTGAGAAGAGGTGTTCTACGACCTCTGCGTGTTGTCGCCATTCGTGTTCCTCTGGTAGGGGATCTCTGCTCAGTGAGTCTGCCAGAGCGTTGAGTTCCCTTTGGAACATGACGTTCGAGTGCCCATTTCCAAATTTTCTGTGCAAGCTTGGACGGATTTGGAGAACTTGTCCCCCTCGGTTTGTTGATGTAAAACATTGCCGTAGTGCTGTTGGTTAGGACTGAATGGTACGCCAGGTGAAACTGGAACGCCTGAAGGGCCTTGGACACTGCTAGCAATTCTAGCAGATTGATGCGGTTTTGTGCTGTTGCATGAGACCATAGACCCTGAGCTGTGTGATGGAGGTAATGAGCCCCCCCACCCTGCGAATGAGGAGTCTTATGACAATAGCTTGCACTTCTGGATCGTGGAAAGGTTTATCCTTCAACAGATTCTCTCTTGTCCACCAGCAAAGATTTTGTACTAGAGTTGGCGAAACAACCACTAGATAGTCCCACCGACCACTTGCCCGAGACCACTGTTTTGCCAACCACTCCGGCAGGCGCAGGCGCGCGTGAGGTACCAGGTAAATGTAAGATGCCATCATGCCTAGCAAATGCATCGCTTTGCATACACTTATCTGACGACCGGCTTGATAATGTGGAATTTGCAGCAACATGTTCTGGACGCTTTTCTCTAATGGAAAGACAAACCCCTCTTGAGAGTTTTAACAGCTCCAAGGAACTGCTTGGTAGTGCTTGGCACTAGGCTTGATTTCTTCTCGTTGATGGAGAAGCCCAATTGAAAGAGAAGGTTGATGGTTCCTTGTACGTTTTATCTGCAAATTAGGGGAGACTCCCCTGCGATCAGTCAGTCCAGGTAAGTGTAAACTGGGATTGCTTCCCTGCGCAAGTGTGCTGCCACCACTGCCAGTACCTTCGTGAAAACCCTTGGAGCAGATGCTATTCCGAAGGGCAGCTCTTTGAATTGGTAGTGCTGGTTCGATATCTTGAAACGCAAGAATCTTCTGTGCACTGGGAACATCGAAATATGAAAATAGGCATCTTTCAAATCCAGTGTTGCCAAGTAGTCCCCCATTTTAAACAGGGGAATTACCTCTTCTAGCGTAGTCATGCAGAACTTTTGTGGCTCGACATACTTGTTTGCAGGACGCAAATCTAATGCTGGGCGCATTGTGAGATCTTTCTTTGGCACAAGGAAATACCCTTGTTTACCTGGTTGGCCAGGACAACTTCTATGGCTTACTTTTGCAGCAGCGTGGCGATTTCCGCAAGGAGGATGCATTGGTCTTCTTTGGTAGGGGGTTTTCTGGCATGGGGGATGGTTGCAGGGTTGTTCGAGGAGCTCTATACAATATCCAACCGCTACGGTGGACAGCACCCACCTGTCGGAGGTGATTCCCTCCCATGCGTGGGTGAAGCTGGAAATGCGCCCCCAATGAGAGGCATGCAAGGGCACCTGGATCGGACAGTCACTGCTTCTGAGGTGGGGTACCATCTATGGAGGACGACGTCCCTCTTGGCTAGTTTTTAGAGGACTGGCCCCGATTGTTCCCCCAAGAAGAACCTTGGTTTTGATTATAGTTGGAACCCCTGTGGGAATTTTGGCTGTTTGAGTTATGAAAATTGCTGTTTCACCTCTGGCCAGTAGGTTTATTGGTCAGTTGGTCCAATGATTTGAGTGCATCGTATTTCTCTTTGGCTGTCTATAAGGCGTCCTCGACAGCCTTACCAAAGAGCACTTTGGGCTCAACATGCATTTTGATAAGGGTGGCTTTTGTCTATGGTTTAAAACCCTGAATGGCGCAACCAAGCGTGACGCTTGATAATGGTACCCTCAACTATTATTCTGCCGGCGTTATCCGCGGCGTCAAGATTGGTCTTTAATAAGCAGCTTGAAACTGCCATGCCTTCTGCGGGTACCTGGGCTAGTTGAGACTTAGTGGTTCAGGGGCCGATAACAGTAAGGCTGAGACCTCATCCCATTTATGGCAGTTGTAGCTAGCTAACAAGGTTGAATTGTTAGCCAACTAGGTCTGGAATGCAGCAGAAGATGCCACCTTCCTGCCCATTGTTTACAGTCTTTTGCTTTCCTTGTCTGGTGGAGCCTCGGAAGAAGCTAGTGGAGTACCAGCCCTTTTCCTTGTTGGTAACAACTAGTGAGTCTGGCTTTAGTTGACCTCTGATGTATAACGGTCAGAAGGGGCAGGTCTAAAATTTCACTATGCGGGGGTTCACTGCCCGCATAACATTAGGAGTTTCCAACCAGGGCTGTATCATTCGCTGAACAGACTTAAGGAGGGGGCTAAACTGAGTATCAGCTTTTTTTTTTATCTCCCAAGAGTTCATCCACAAAATCTTTATTTTTTTTTTCTTTATTTGAATTTAATTGCATAGCAATTTTTACAAAAAGACTAACACATTTAAAATTAAGGCCCACGGTCACTCGTTTTCCTCATTTTCCCGGGAACCATTTAGTTCGCAGGCTCACAGGTCCCACCATAGAACAAACTTCTAGTCTGTGGTTCCTTTACAGTCAGATGTTGCTGGATAGATTTTCCTAATAAAGTGGACTACTGCAATCACACATGACGTGGAGGTGCCACTCACCAATGCAATCCATCGTTGATGGTCGTCCAGTGTTTGTAGGGATCGAAAGAGAGGTGTCAGAAATTGGTGACGCTCCGCGACCAGGGCAATTAATCATCACATGTTTGATGGATTCGTTTTCGGAATCGTCCTTGCAGAATCTACAGCCAGATGATATGTTCATGCCTCTTATAGACAGGATTTCATTGGTTGAAATTAAGTTGAGGCGGATTCTCATGAATGTGTCCCTGAATCGCCGATCAGGAAACTTAAGAAAATATGGCATCAGCTCATTTCGCTTCCAAGCGGGCTATGGTATCTTTCCGACCAGTTTAGAGACACTTGCTTTAACCAAGGTTCGAATCCAGTCGGCATGGAACAGTTTTTCTTTTACCCGCATAGGGTTTGTAATAAGATCGTCTTCCAAGCAGCACAGGTCTGCCAAGAGTTTTTTCAGATGACGCACCCAGTTTGACAGACTTACAGATGGATTGATCTCAATTTCTTTCTTTATTAGTCCCAAAACCCTTGCACAGCTGGGTGCCATCGTTTTACGATATAAAGATAGCCTTTTCCAATCCACTACTGCTTCGAGAGATGACAATGATAGTTCTCTGAGCAGGACATTAATCTGAACTGAGTCTGGAAGGTTTAATGTCTTTTTCCTAATAATTGATTCCAAGCGCCCCCAGATCTCTGCTGGGATGCCCAGAATTCCATCAGAGCCGTATGTGAAGGACGGGACTATCTTCCCCTTATAGTAGGTTATGGCTGCTGCCAAAGAGAATCGTCAATATTTTGCGTCCATGATTTTGACTTGGCTCGCCAGTTGTTTAGCTTTAGTTTTCAAATCTTCTAGGAATGGGGTCCCTACCAAGCTGTTTGTGATAGTGGCAAATATTTAAAAAAGTAACCACTTTTTCGATCGGATTCGAATCCACTTGCCATGTAAACGGATCAGTCTTATGGATCCCTGGTTTAAATTACATGATTTTAGTCTTAGCTTGATTAATTTCAAGGTGGTTCAAGGCAGTGTATCTCTGTAGGCTGTCCAGCTGCCTTTGTAAGCCAATTCTTGTTTGGTCTATTAAAATAAGATCATCCGCGTAGACCAAACGGGTCACTTTCTCTCTGCCTATTATGGGAGGGAATGATCTCAGGTTTGGCTCAAAGTGGTGGATATCTGAGGTAAAAAAGTTGTACACTGCCGGTGCCAGTGGGAAGCCCTGTTTCACCCCCCGATATGTCAGGATTTGTGATGTCAACAGCTCCTCTTGATTCAGCCGGACCTGGATTTTGGTCTATTTGTGAAGCGCTTTTAAAAGGGGCCTAATATGGTTTCTGGGAATCCCAGGACTTCTAGCTTAGTCCAGAGGAGTTGACGATCAACTCTGTCGAAGGCTTGGACAAGGTCCACAAAGGCTATGAAAAGGTTGCTTTTTTTTTCTTTTTTTTTTTGAGTGCACCTTGTGTTTCATGATGCTTAACAGCATCGTTTATAGAGGTTCCCATGATTTTGACGAATCCCGTCTGGAAAGAATTGATTGCGTTGATACTGGTTGTCCAGGCCACACATTTTTCCAAAAGGAAGGTTCCAAGAATTTTGCCTATTACATCCAATAACGCTATCGGTCTGAAGTTCTTCGGGTCAGACTTGTCCCCTTTTTTAAAAATAGGGACTATCACTGCTAGCTTCCAGGAAGCTGGGACTGTTTTTGCTTTCGAGATGTCACAAAAGATAGCGTGGATGAAGGCCGACCATTCCTTTGGATGTTCCTTTAGGATTGCGTTTGTCAATCCATCCGGGCCGGGTGCCCTTGAGCTGTTAAGCTTTTTTATTTTCTCCGTAACTTCGGGTGGACCATAATCAAAATTCCAAGTTGCAGTTGTTTCCAGTGGTTCTCCAGGTCTGCTGTGCTGATATGGGTTGTCAAAAAGAGAGGCGAAGTGAGATGTCCAGGCCCTCTCATTTACACTATTAGATGTGACCTCTGGTTTTGTCTTTGCAGCACCTTTAACCAGTGCCCAAAACTGAGATTTTTTATTGCCAAGTGTTCTTAATATTTGTTCTGCGTCTTGATGTAGTAGCTTGTGTTTTATCCAGGCTTTGTAGGCTTGAATGAAGAGCACCGCATTGAGTTTAAACTCTGTGTTGGCTCATTTTGCGGCCTGCCGTTTTATACGCCTCATAGCCCTTTTCTTCTCATGTACCTCGAGATCAAAAGTGTGGCATCGCGTGATGCCTTTTTACTAAGAGAGCCATGACTAAATGGGAGCAGAAGTGGTCTGTACTCCGGGGTTTTTAGAGGAACCATAGAAGTATTTTGTGCTTCATAGTACTTTTTGGTAATTGCTGGTATGTCATTGGGGGGTTAAGCGAAGTCTGGTTCCGGCATTGTTAGGTTGCAAGTTCGACGGCATTTTGGAAATCCAGGCCGTGCTGATCTGGGGGAGCAGTAGTTCCACAATATTCTGGTCACTGTTAAGTGTCCTTCTGATGGTAATACCTGAAGTTAGTTGAAAAATGTCCGGCGAAACAAAGATGTGATCCAGATCCCCAGATAGAGAGTCCCTTTCCCATGTGGGGGTGTTTATGTGATCCGGACCGTCCTCTGTGTTTTTATTTTTCTTCTTGACTTGGAGTAAGCCTCTCGCCTTTGCAAAACTGGACCCTTTTCGGTCTCTGGAGGCGGCCGTGTTGGAGGATATTAGGGGCTTTGGTCCTTTTATTGGAGGTTGCAGCACTATGTTTAAATCCCCACAAATTATGATGGAATCTATCTCGTTTTCTGCCAGGGCTTTATCCAAGATTTCCGTCACCAGGTCAATGAAATTGTCATCTGAAATTGCTGCCGGGTTCCAATAACATGTGACTAATAGCGGATTACCAGGGATGCTAATCTTGTTGGAATTGGTTGTTGATTGCCATTCCACCTGGGTCGCCAAACAGGACAGGTCTGAAAAGATGGTTTTGGTGAGGTGTAGGCCCGCTCCTTTTAGAATAGCTAGCAAGAGGCATGAATAGGGGCATCCCTTGTCGCCCTTAGCTGCATCTGCTGTTATCACATCATACCAGTCTCGATGCGGGTGGTCAATCAGCCAAGTCTCTTGTAGGCAGAGTATATCATAGTCAACAAGGTTTACGTCGCTAGGAACTGTGAGGTGGTGAAAACCTCTAGTATTCCAGGATGCCAACCATAAAGGCGTCTTTGATTTTGTCAGTGTCACGGGTAGATTCCAGTTTCCTCGATGGTTTAATCCGAACTCCTTGGCCAGACAGGTACCCTATACACAGGTACCCTATACTGGGTGGCTATGCTTTCCTCTTACAAAGTGCGGTGTGGATCCATGATCAGTCGCCAACCGTTGGTTCGTTGGGGTCTTTTCCGACCTAATGCCCTGCCTCAGGGCCATCTAAAGGCAGGTTCTCTTGATTCACAGTTACCTTGATATCTGGACGGTGGCCAGATGGCTTTCTTCCAATGTTCAGGCGGTCAAGATATGGCTGTTTCAAAGCTGTCGAAAGCTCAATTTTTTCATCACTTGGCAGGTCGCGCTCCTCTTCAGTAGTTTGAGATTGACTGCATTCTCTACTTATTTGTCCTTCCCTAGTAGGTGTAGGGAGTCTTGGTTGTTTAATTAGAGTTAAGACAAATCCCAAGATTCAGAAGTTTTCTGTCTCATTTACCAGCATAGAACAGACCAGTTGTGATGGAATGTGCAGGAAAACGGAATTGGTTCTATGTTTGATTCCGAATTCTACAATTTTAATGTCTTCGGACCTTGGCTGTCGCAAATTTGGAATGCTATGCAAGATCTGGAAAATTGTTCTGTGATTCAGAATCAGGTTTGTGGTTTTGTCCAGGATGGATTCCAATTTAAAAGACCCGTTTCCTCGAGTGGATTTGCTGATGCGTGTCCTTTCGAGGGTTACGATTGACTCCAGGCAGTCGTCTGGCATGGATAGGACTTCCTGAGCCAGTGTTGAAGGAGGGGGTCTCTGGGTACTGAGTTTGCCATGGTTGATAGCAGTCGGAGGGTCTATGGATCACTTTGGATGGTGTGAGAAATTACGGTTCGGCCACTCCTTTAGTGGTTCCATGTGTTCGCCATCCTCCCCTGTACTTGGTTTAGACCTGTGGTTCAAGATGGCCTTTTGGGTTTCCGGACCCTGCATAGGTTTAAGTGCGTCAAATCTTGATTTGTTGTTAATGTTTCTCCTTTTGTCTGATAACGTCAAGAATTTTGGTGAACTTGGCAAGCCAGGGATTACCATTCCTTTAAGAGGGGCCACAGCCTTTTCGTTAATGACGATTCTTTTTTCAGATCGTGTCAAAAATTCTGGTGAACTTGGCACGCCCAGAGCAGCGGTTTCGTCGCACAGTGCCATTGCGATGTCATCATCCTCTGAAGTACTCAGTTGCGAAAGATTAATCAGACCCGTGAGAGTCTGATGATTCACTGGTGTGTCGTCCTTGCTCCACACCAGGGTCATCGACTACACGCGAGGTTCCGAGTGGGAGCTGATGGGCGGTGACCAGGGGTTTATCCGTCGCCCTGCTGACTGGATAGTCTTCATTACAGGTTCGGGGAGCTGTGTCTTTCGGTCCACGACCCGGGATGGACTGGACATCAGTCGAGTGGCTCACAGCTTTGGAGTCTGGCTTGCAGGATTTCACCTTTCTTTTCTCAAAGAGCCAGTAATTCTATGATCCTCAAGATTGTTAGCAAATGACACAGTCCTGAGTTCTTGCCCAGGGGGTGAGAACCATAGTTGATTTGCCAGTTTCAGAACAACGCAACCATTGCTAGGTCCTTGTGATGGAAGGTCATCGGGAGAAGGCCGCTGCCCCCCAATAGGCTTAGATTCTTCCGGGTCTTGCGGTTGGAGCAAATTCAAAAGGCCAGCTGTTTGTTTTGGGACTTCATGCATGCCTCTTGTGAGGTTGATTTGGGGGAGCGTAGGTAGATTTGGAACTGTAGCAACAAAGGGTGCCGGTTGGGCTGGCTGTAGAATGCTTGTCGTTTGACAGCCTACGTCTAAGAGAGCCTGCTTAGTTATTTGAGGCAAGTGAGGCGGTTTCTCTAAAGCTGTGACAAAACCTTTCAAGAATATTAATTTGGTGTACATCATGGCGATCAAAGACGTGTGGTCCCTCAGAGTGTCATTTATGCCTTCATAAAGTTTTGCAAAAGGTGCAAGAGCGATGGTAAAGGAGCACATGAGTGACATTAAGTCCAGTTTCTTGGGAGTGGTACAAGACTTCTGGTTCGAGATGCTCTCACGACTTCTCTCGGGCCGGCACGGAGTAGTAGATGTCGACTCGCCTCTTTCTGAGTTGGGCAATATGAGCGAAAGGGAGTGACGGTGGCTGCTCCTTCTCTTTCCAAAGGGCGCCGTTGGTCTCACAAAGCCCTCCCGGGGGTTAATAGGTAGGTCTATCACGTACACGAGTACGTGTGCCTGTACCCTTGACGCAGTTGGCCTGATGGGAATCAAGGATTCAGGATTCCGGGCTACGACACTTGGTGCTGCAGGCTCCGATGAGATCCGGTGCGAATAAGTTGACATAGGATCTCTCTGATTGGATGGCATAGATAAGGACGGCCGATCTGCGGCTTTTGATTGCGTGTCTATTTTCTTTTTGGTTAAGGTCATCTTGCTTGACACATCCTTATCAAGGATGTGTACGGCGGTAGTTTTCTCTATTGGAATGACAGAGTCTACTGGTCTACGGGTGGTGGTTCTTTAGAGGGGAAAAAGACCACGTCTTTCATTGTGTTTGAGGCACCCTCCAGGAACTCAGCGTTTCAGAGGTTATGAGGAGAAGTACCCGTTTGATCCGGGCCCTCCAGTCTTTGTTTCAGAAAAAAGTTTTTTAAATCAGTAGGTGATAATGGACGGTATCGAATGTTCCCTCTAAGATGTCCGCATTTACGCTTGCCCAGCTTCCTTCTGGGTGCCGCTCAGATTTTTAGCAGCGCACACAGGCAAGTTTCACCTACGCAAAAAGATTTAGTAAGGAACAAGTCACAGCCATTACCTGACACTTGCTTTCTCTCAAAATAACGAACTAGTCATGATATTCTGGTCTAGCTCATTTACATAACCCTATTATGCAAGCGTGACCATAAAAACCTAAAAAACGAATACAGCCACAATAGGCAAAAACTAATATGAAAAAGTGGCTCGATGAACAGACAAATCTAAGATATGCTTGCACACAATAACCAAATACTTTTCCCTCCCCACCCATTACTCTTGTGTACTTTACTTTACCACACGTTTACTCTAACCTCTACACCAGAACATATCTAGATATTACTGGACAACCTGGACTCTTCCTCTCTTGGCTCTATGAAAGGTTACTAGACTTGTACCTACATCCACTTGTTTTATGTTTGTTGTAATTTTAATAATGTTCAAGCACCAGAACATCTGTTATTCATGTTGCCCTATCAAAAGTGCCCTTTTGGAAGGCCTCCTAACTGCACTGGCTCCTGATGCAAGCCTGTATCAACTTCAAATCTTGTTGCATCATCTACAAGGCTGTCATCCAGAAGTCCCCTAGCTACCTCACTGAGGAACACAGCATCCCCAGAAGCCAGCAATCAACCAGAAGTAAGGATAAGTGCAGACTTGAACTCCAAGAACAGCCATCAGACCCACTCCTTTGCTGCTACAGTTCAGGAAAGAGCTTAAGACATTCCTCTTCAAGTAATGGTTCCTCCGTAACGTTAAGTCCACACACCCTCCACTCCCCACTGTACCCTCCACTCTGATCTGCTCCCCACTGTCTCCTCCCCTGGTTGCTTGCTGCAAATTGCCCGCCTTTGCCATCCTCTGCTAGCTCCCACTTGCTTTTTCTCTGCTTCCCTCACTGTGCTCTTCCCCCCTTTGATTGCAAATTGCTTCGTTGTCAATATAATTTACTTGGCCTGCAGGTATCATTTACTTGTCTATTGTATTAGGACAGCGAATATTCAGACAATAGCATGCTTTTCACACAATCTGCATCCTTTCTGAGTGTTCAGAGTTGCATTGGGCATCGACTGACAAATTATATTGTAACTCGCTATACAAAACAGTGTCACTTATCAGTCTTATAATCCTACCAAACAGTATAAGGGTGGGATAAGTTGCAAACTATCTAGTATGCACTGCAAAATAATTGTGTACATGCAGATTCATTACATTTTCTTAAAATACACATAATATGGTGAGGCACTACATATGTGTTGCTTGCAAAGTATTAATGTTATGCAAATATCCCAGTGAGTATTTTACTGCTACATTTCCTCATTCTTTACAGTACCCCGTCAATTAGTATTGAAGGCTAGCACAGGAGCTGAGGAGGTGGATGGGGGGAAGGGCACAGGAGAACACCCCTTGCGGGTGATGAACAAATCAGTAACTTTCGCAACCCGAGTTAGTTGTTTTGGCAGTACAATACAGTGAAGGAAATGTGTTGTATGTTTGCTAAAGGATATGAAACTCTAGTATCAGTCTAGAGAGATACACCTTCTGTTTCTTTCTATGCTCAGCTGCGGAGAGCATTTCAATATAAACAGGTGCTCTGCGTTTATTGGCTCTAGCATCCCCCTGCATCTTGTTTAACTGATAACAATGAATTACAGAAGGATCCAAAGTTACAGAAGAAGGCACTCAAGCTCTTGTTCCTCTAGCCAATGATGCCATTAACCTAAAAGGTATATATATGCTTTTCTTCAACAGAACTCCATAAGAAACCTCAGTAAACCTCTTGTTGAATTTTGTCTAGGCTATGGTGAGGAAGGGTGGGCAAAACTATAGGCTGTATTATGTGCCCTGCCGTTTTACTACCTATGTCAGGGTTACAAGCAAGGCTCTGATAAGAATTTGCTTCCTACTTGGAGTGAAATGATTTTTCAGAAAGTACAAAAGTAATTAGCTTTGCCAACAGGGATACTCTTCATATTAAAAATGTTCTTTCCCCTTAAAATTTGTCTTGAGATTGGGCAGAAATATTATTAGAGTTCCTTCCTATGCAACTACTGGTTTTGAGTAAGTGTCATAACTAACAGGACAACATAATGTGGATATTAAGTAGAAGTCCGAGAATTTGATGGTCATATTCTGTGGTGCAGTTATTCTGGTGCAATTATCATCCTTACACAAATTATAAGAGGCATTATTTCCTGGCCCTTGAATTACTTCATTAAAGTGGCACATGAGCGCCTATTGGCATGTTTTCGGACACATTCCTTTTAGTCGCCATTATTGCATCTGCAGATTTTGTATCCCGTCTGATTTTTTGACAACCAGACCAGTTATGATAAGCGATATTGTTTATTTGTAATACACATGAGTGTTTTTCCAGTGGCATAAAACACACATTTTTCTCTGCACAGGAGTACATTTGCTAGCTACTGTAGCAGATATTAAGGTCTTGAACTGGTTGGTAAGTTCTCTTTATAATAACATATAAAAAAAAACATTTTTTGCCAAGTGTTTGGAAAAAAAGTGTTTTAAGATGCACCTTTTACACAGATTTCTAAAGAATTGCAGTGGTTGGGAAGCGAAATCCTTTCCAAACTCTCTTCCGCGATGGTAGCTCACAAACTATCCGTGCTCACAAAGTGGCTTACCTTGCTACTCAGTTGCGCACATGGAAAAAAGTGTGCAGGAAAGGCAACCAGTTCCGCACTTAGAGAAAACTAATTAGAGGGAACATTGGTGGTATCCTATGATTCTTCATAGACTCGCTTTGGCGTTTTAGGGGTGCTAATTTTGGATTTACTTGAGGATTTCTTAAGGAAGTTTTTGTTGGTAAGGGTGCCGTCTGCATCGTGAACAGAGAGAGTTTGTTGTTTGCTTGATGGCGTAGACAGACGTCCCTGAGAACGCCCCTGAAGAGATTTGGGGCGTGGTTTCTTCGGTGGCCGCTTGGCCACTCTTCCCTCAGAAGGGCCACAGGCGAAGACACAGATAGTTGCGTCCTTCGGTGTGCCGTTGGCGTGCTCGATTGGCAAGGCAGCCGCACGGGGGCTAAGAAGCCCAGAGGGCGGCAGGGTGAGGGCTCCCCTCCAACCGGCGCCCCTGGGTCAACATGCCCCCTTGGCCCTCCCTCGACAGGGGTCATCTCCAACGGCTCTGCGCCGCCCCCACCACCCTCCAGGCCGTGCGAGCCAGGCGAACCAGGCGGGGATCTCGGCGGAAAACCAGACAGCAGTCCAAGGCAAGCATCAGCAGGAGAGACCGGACTTGCTACCACCGGGACCGCCACCCAGCCGCCCTCAAGCGGTAAGTGAAGTTCATTTAGCACAAATTGGTTGTCGAGCGGGTGAGCATGGACTTGAGCAGTAATAGTGCCAAGAGGAACACACAGCATCCAGCAGTTAGGTGGATTCAAGAGGTGCAAGGGGGCCAGGGATGGCCGATCTGAATTTGCACCAGTAGTGTTATAGGGGCTGGGTCCCGTGCAATCAAGAGGCCAATATAAGTGTGAAAGGATGGGCACAGGTGGAGGTAACAAAGCAAGTCCCAATAAGGTGATCACTGCGGGAACAGAGTCTGGTGCCTCTAGTACCTCTCTGGCTTCTGTGCTAACATTACTCCTCTCCCGGATGTTGCGGCTCCCGGAGCCTGGGGAGAGGCTGGCAGAAGGCAGCCCACGGGATGGGGGGGGGGGGAAGAGAATGCTCGAAAGGCGTTGAAGGTTGTAGAGGGGATTTAGTCAGTCTTACCTCCTCCTCACGCCGACGGGTGCTCCACAACCAACAGCCTTCTTCCGGCATTCCGAACCCAACCAGGCACGGAGATGAAAAAGGCAAGTCGCAGTCCTCAGCAGGACTGTTACTCTCCGTTACTCCGCGGCCGCTCCACGGCACAGAGGTTTTTAAGGTAGCAGGAAGCAGTTGGTGGGTCCACCCACAAACAGGAAGTAAATGAAGCAAAGGAGCAAGGGAGAGACTGACAGTCCACTGCAGGACTGTTACTCTCCGTTAATCTTTATCTTGTTGGTCTTCCTGCGTCGCTATTTGAAAACGCTCTGCCGCCTTGACGAGCACTTCATTTAGCAGAGTTTGATTGTCTATGGGTGAGTCTATCACCGGGGGGGTCCTGATAAATAGGGGAGTCCATGATGTACATATCTGTATCTCGACCACCCTCATCATCCTCATTATCCCCGTAATAAGGGTCTGCTGCCTCTTGGATAGAGAGGTCTCCATAATCAGAGTCTGGGTCATAAATGTCAATGACTGTCTTGCACTGGATCCTCAGGTGAAACCTTTCAGCAGGGGGTTGAGTCGGAATTTGGGAACCAGAGGGTGCTGTTGTGGGGGGGGGGGGAGGTGGAGTGAAAGCTATAGAATTAGATAGGGCCCTTTTCATAAAAGTTTGCCATGAAGAACATTCTTCTCATGACCCTATCAATATCATCAGCTGACCATTGGGCAGAGCTGGGAATGACCAATGGTTGAGAAGGGAGTCCCAAATCTTCAGATGTAGGAGGGAGTACAGTAGAAGGTTCCCTCTTATGAGGAGACTTATCCTCCTGTGACTTATCCTTATGAGGGGTCTTAGAGTACTTTTTCTTGGATTCCCTCTCTTTACCCAGGCCCTCAGGAGTGTGCTTCTTGACTAAGTGGGCTAGCCCCCGCTTGTATAGGGTTTTGTACCTGCTTCGAAGTAGAATGTCGATTATCGCTTGTAGGCTGAAACAGAGCCTCTGCAGCAGACGATCGATTACCGGTAAGGGTTTTGCGTGCAACATCTGTACCGTCCTTTGACAGCCGGGCCTGTCATGTGGCGATTGCGATCTGGAGTGCCCAGAGGACAGCAATTCAACGGACCTCTCCCTAGACGTGGTGTGCTGCCGTTTGCTCTACACGTGTGTCGAGTCTCTGCCGTGGGTTGTGCGTTTCATGGAGGATGTAGTGATAGCGCTTCCTCTGCCGGGTGCCGTCCCCATAACAAGGCCGCCGGCCTGCGCTTGGGAAACTGGAGTAACCCAGTTGCCTTCGCCATCTGATACTGCAGCGTTGCTGAAGGCACCCTCCACTTCCATGGCTTAGAGCTGCCTGGCGTGATAGGCCCAGCGTTTAGTTAAGCGGTCCTTCAATGTCTTGGGCTGAAGAGGCTACACGCTCGACAGGTACCCTCGACGTGCTCCCAAGGGAGACAAAGGTTACACACAAGGTGTTTGTCAACCCACGGGAACTTTCTATTGCACTTGGGGCACAATTGAAAAAGGGGTCCTATCCATCACGGAAAGACATGGCAGCTAGCCGAGAGTAGTGTACGAAAGAGGGTATATACATTAATGTCCTCCTCCCGCTCTCCCTACTGCATGGGCCGAGGCCTGAAGCAGCCTTCCAAGGCCGCTAGCCGAGAGTAGTGTACGAAAGAGGGTATATACATTAATGTCCTCCTCCCGCTCTCCCTACTGCATGGGCCGAGGCCTGAAGCAGCCTTCCAAGGCCAGACGGACTTGTTGATGAGTCTGCGACAGTCATCTGTTCACCGCCGTCGGATGGTCTCGATAGCTTATGGTGCTTGTTAGGGAGAATTCTCTGTTAAGGCTAATTTCCCACACCTAGTGAGTCCCCAAGCAGCTTTGCTGGATTTTTGGGGTTTATTTTTTTCTCCTGCTAAGAGTGAGACTCTTTTTCTCCCACTCTTAGGCATGATTTGAGAATGGCCTTTGACTATGTAATGTGTTTTATGGGCTATGGGGTCTTTTGCTCCATAGGGCTTCATGTGTTTTTGGTAGGTGTGTTACACAGCACCCTCAGTGCAGTAACACCGGGGTGTCATAGTGACCCCCAAACAGACTCCATACCCTGGGACTGACTACTGTCTCCCAGGGCATGTAAAGTCACCATTGGCTTCACTAGTCTCAAATTGTGAACAGAACCAGTACAAACCATCATATTGTGGAAGTACTGGTAGGGGTAATTCGATTGTCCCTGGGTCTGTTTTCCAAGGGGGTACTGTCCAGTCCCCCCTTGTCGAGTTTCTGGCTGGTGGCAGTGGATGCCACGCAAAATATTCCACCAGAATATTTCCTATGGGATTTTCCCATTCATTTTAAACGCACCACTTTTTGGTGCAATGTTAAAGATACCGCCGGGTTATTTATTTAATATTTATTCCCCAGTTGGGTCTTTTTGCCAGGACTCGGTTTTAAAATGGCATTTGTGTTTGCCTCTGTAACTCCAACCCAAGTCGAGCCCTTTGTTCCACTTTTTGGCGGGCTTCTCCACAGAAGCCCTCCAAATGGTGCCACTCTGTCTGGGGTCAACAGGATGTATGGGAGGGGGATTAGGCACCCTGGACTGAGTTGCCTTGGCAACTCAAGTCGCACTCTTGTGTGATTGGCCCAGTGGTGAGCCGCCCGGCTCACAACTTAGCATGTTTGAGTGACAGCTAGGCTGATGAATGGGGGTTTTGCTGCATAAAAGCAGGGCTTTGGGGACTGGAACTTCAGAAGTCGCCACAGGACCTAAAGAATCCGAAGAGGGGAAAAGCTAAGCCATCTACAACGACGACACCAACGGTGGAGCCCTGGTGTACAAACTCACCACTTCCAACGACAGAGGAGATCTTCTTCCAGGAGAGTCTTCTTCCCTTTGAGCTGGTGGGACCAACCAGTTTGCCTTTTTCGCCTTCCTGGATCGTCTTGTGCTCAAATCGCCTGTGCCAAGCACCCCGGTGACTGGATAGCCACACTTCACCACTACCGCGAATAAAAGGGTCATACCTTTTAACCGGGAAACTCCGCGGCTGGTTTCTTCCCTGGCAGTGCAACGACCTCCAGCTTTCCTCCACGTCGAGATAGTCTCTTCCCCTGGACGAAGCCCCGACTTGCACCCACTGCCAGGAACAACTGCCCCCCGCTGGAGCTTTCTCACCATTTCAGACGGCCAGTTCTCAGCTCTGTTTTGGATTGTGAGCTTCGAACGTGGTGCGGCTTGACGTGCTTGTTCGTTTCGTTTTGGTGAGACCTGTGAGGTCCTTTCCTCTACGGCGTGGAGCGTGACTAAGAGTGCAGAGGAACTACGAGCAGCGTCGCAGCGTTGGAGAGATGCAGGAAGCGAAGCGAGTCAGCGCCTGCGTTTGATCTCGACCGGCCGCTCCTACTTCCTGCTCGCCACCGACACTGGCCGCGCTGCTGCCAGTTTCCCGCTGCCACCGCGACCTCCTGACTGGCCCTTCCAGTAACGGACTCCATTCGTTGCATGGAGGTAAAGTGCGGTAAAGAGCAGTAAAGTGCAGCCGTATGAGGATTGGTACCCTCCTGACCTTGCCTTGCCTGATTTTGCCCGATATATTAATCAGTGGCGTGTCTGAATGCTGGCACCGAGCGTGGAGGGATAAAATCGCTGGTGTAAAGATACTGGCCGGGTCTACTTATCCTCAAATTATAGTTTAATGTGGGGCATTATCAGTTACTCAAAGTCTTACATCACGACTGCTGTGGTGGGTCTAGTCTGCTTGTGCTGCCATTACATAATATACGTACAAGCTAGGGGAGACTGCGGGGGAAAAAATTCTCCTTTGATCCCACTAGCTAACTCTAGAGCACACTCTTTTGGAGTATTATGCCATCAAAAGTGAGCAGTGCTAAAACGTCTTACAATTTGAGGAAAGGTAAGACAAATAATCTAAAGATGCCTGTTAATAATCTGCCTGGAGGGGACAGTTCGAACTCCCCAGCCAAGACTAGAGGCACTATCCCGGCATTGTTTGAAAAAAATTCCACAAGTACGTCCTACAGATCATACGGAGGAGACTCACCCGATAATCCACAATGGTAGCCGTCCCCTGGATCTGACGAATTTTGATGATATAGATAATTCATTACTCGATTTGTGTCTGTCCATACAGAAATCAATGGCCCCCCCAACAAACTCTGAGGTGCTGGGAAACCCCAAGAAGGTGCCCACTCCGAGGGCAGCAAGTATGACAATCGAGGCTCAGGTACTGCAACCAGAAAATACCGCTCTGGGGTCTCTCTGCTCGGGCCGATTGTCGGAATCACCTAATCTTTTGATTGATATAGATCAGCCTGGAAAACATGACGCTGATCGATTTAACGAATCATCACTGTTGAATTCTGCCGCGATTGCCGATCTGCAGGCGTCCTTAACTTCCTTGCAATTTGCGTTAAAAATCCTCCTAAAACTATGTGGGAAAATACATGTAAATACAGTCTTGCAGCTAAATCTACCTGGTTCAGGTCCATCCCACGGAGTGGAGTCTGAAGGAATTAAGGAGCCTGATATATCGATAATTCCAATTAATACAGAGGGGGAGAGCCCCCTCCAAAAGAAGATCATATTCACTTGACTAAAAAACAGCGCAGAATGGCTAAGAGAGCGGCTTTAAGAAACATTCCAGTGGAGGTGGCCTCTCCACTTCCCAATACAGCGAATCCCCAGCAGAAATCTAAAAAAGCAAAAAAAGGGCTCTGAAAAGAAACAAACACTCAGGTAAGGGCCCGGGAACACTCACAAGCTGGATATTGCCGGAGAAGTCCAAAGAAATATCCGCAGTGAGTAATGAGTCAAGACTCTATTCTTATAGACAGCCCTATTGCTATGGACAACCAATTTTCCACCCCGCAAAGGAATAGTCTAAACAGTACCTATGAAAGTTTGAGCTCAGAGAAGGCATGTCAGATCCCAGCCAGAGATGAAATTAAAGATGAAAATAGGATCTGCATCGTAAAGAACTTGAATCAAAAATGTGGAGGCAAGTGGTTACCACGAGAGGCTATGCTCGAAAAACTTCACTTAATACCTCAATTAAGAGTTATTAGGTCAGAGGACTTATCATTTGTGGAACCACTGTGTAGCACCAATCCAAATGTAACGCCACTTCATTGCATGGTTTTGGCTTCCGCACAGCTGATCCGTAAATATAGAGGCAACCTGGCGAAGGTGGGGTTGGGGGTGGATGTTAATCCCAACGATGAAGACCCATTGATTAAGGATAAATCTAAATCTACTAAAATTAATGACAAAATCAAACCCCCCCCTTTTTTACCGGTAAGCAAATACAAATGAGTGATATTCAGAATACACTTAAGTGGTTAGCAGAAGCTTTGCCCATGGCTATTAACAAACCATGAACTTGCTAATTGTTGTCTTGGAACACAAGGGGTTTTAAACATTTTATTGCAACTAATGGGTCACTACCTTTCATTATGAACCACTTTTTTTTATGTTACAAGGAACTTGGTTGATTGCTCAGATTGTGATAGACGGTTTTAAAGTATACCACACTCCTGCTAAAAAAGGGCAAATAGGAAGACCATTTGGTGGATTGATGACTGGGGTGGCCAAGTTTATAACATCAAGAGAAATACCCACCGAACTAGAGGATAACATTAATGCGGTGGAGGTGGTCACATTAATTAAGGACCACTGGGCTAAGCTATTGCTGGTTAACCTTTATAACCCCCATGATGCATCTGTGAGTGACCAAATTCAAGATAGATTGCATGATTTGCTGAGTTATTGGAACAGTGAATGTAAAAGCAATCTCATTGTCATTGCAGGAGATTTTAATTGCCTTATCAAGGGAGAAGGAGGTACGACCAATAATAAATTACTATGCCCATACCCTCTTATGCAACATAACAGTGATGAGGAAGGAAAGAAAAGGTTATGTTTCATGAAGAGTTGGGAGCTGGAATGTCTAAATGGAAGAACCATGAGCGACCGTCCAGGTCACTTCAAATGGGGAGCGGATGTGGCGCATCGTACCCTGGACTACTGTTTTACTAGTGCAGAGGTGGCATCCCTGGTTAATGATATGAGAGTGATTGAGAATGATTGGAGTGATCACAATGGTCTCAGTTTAACCCTGAATAGTTATATCAAATCACCCCCTAAAATGATGACGGGAAGCCTTCTTGTTAATCACTCAATTTCTCGACTAATTTGGTCAGAGAAAAACATTTCTAGAGCTTGCCGGGATTGTGGTGATTGGGATAATAATCATTATAATAGGTTTGTTAAATTATCTATGGAGGACTTGGAAGGGTGGATTTATAACTTCACTGGTAAATATAAAACCAAACAATCATTATTGGTTATTAGAGAACAGGGATCGACCGAGACCTATGATAAGACAATAAGAGATGCTAAACGCAAACTTAGAAGGGAGATACGTAAAATCAGAGCTACCACAAAATCCATTATTACTATTCATGCCAGGACTAAAGAGATAAAAAATAGGTATAGATCAAGGCTGAAACCATGGAAAAGGGTGAAAAAACTGGCATGTTGGCAAAAGACTGAGGATTATTTGCTCAAGAAATTCCCGTAATATTTGGGCACTTCTGGAGGATGCGAGGGGTAGCAGGGAAACTCCGCAAATAAACCTGATTGATGCAGAGGAATGGGTGAATTTCCTTGAGAAACGTAATGGACTAGGGTTGCTAATTCCGAAATAACCGGAGTACCTATAATAGCTCCGATGCCCCTCCAGGTGAATTCGGAAGAGCTCATAGATGAGATCTCTAAACTCAAAGCCTCTAGGGCTCCTGGCCCGAATGGGCTTTCTAATCTGCTTATGAAGAAAAACCCAGTGTTCTGGGCTAACCTCTTAAATATACTCTTTGAAAAAGTGCTTCAAGAGGGGAGAATACCGGAGACTTGGCAAAAAGCAATTCTGGTACCCTCTCGATGCTAGACTGTTCAGGTAAATTATTTGCATCTTTACTTTTACAGAGATTGCAGACCTGGGCAGAAAATTCTGGTATCCTGGACCGCTTTCAGAGTGGATTTAGAACGGGATATTCAACTACGCACAATTTATTAATTATGAATAGTCTAAGAGATAAAGCCCTGTCCGCTAATAACCCTCCTTTGTATGCCTTATAAATTGATTTTAAGGCGGCTTTTGACACAGTTAATAGAGAAAAATTGTGGATGAAGCTGAGGGGAATGGCATGCCCGGAAGGATTGATCCATTACCTACAACTCCTGCACCAGAATACTTCTGTTCACTTGAGGCTTGATGGAGGTGGATCAATCACCAGGGCGATCAAACAAATCAGAGGGGTGAAGCAGGGATGCGTAACTGCACCCACACTGTATAATCTGTTTGTCTCTGATATCCCTGAACATTTACGCATGGTACGTAACTGTCCCCCGAAAGTTGGTAGCCAACATTGTTTAGTTATGGCCTATGCGGACGACGTGGTTATTTTTGACCACACGTTCAGTGGAATCCTCTGCTCATCTGAGAGGCTCTGGGAATATGCAAATGAGAATGAACTCACTATTAACCACACGAAAACAGAATTGATACTGTATAGTCAGGGTAAGGTGAGCCGCCGGAGAATGACGTTGAGAGGAACTGAAATTCAATACACACAGTGCTACAAATACCTGGGAGTGGAATTTGATGCTAGTGGGAATTTTCAATCTTGTGTACAAAACCGTAAAATAAAAGCGGCCCAATTAACCGCTCTGATCTGTAAGTTCTCTCACAACCAGAGTGGTTTTTCTATTTAGGCGGCTCGCCAACTCTAATCCAAAGTTGGGTCCCTATGGTGATATATGGACTGGAAGCCCTGGTCGATCTTAACCTTGATTGGCTCCAAATACAGGAGGGTAAATTCTGGCATAAGCTTTTAGGTTTACCACAGGGAATACCGATGGCGATACTGAGATTAGAATTAGGCCTACTCTCGTTAAAAGCATTGGTTTTAAGGAAAAGAGCTGACCTTTTCATTAAGATGCATATGAACAATACCAATCAACTATTGATGACGATGAAAGAGGACATAACTGGGAATAAACAGGTTAAGCTTGTGAGAGAAATGACCACTATTTGAGATGATCGAGTGGACACCCAACTGGGGTGATAACTTTGAATACTCGAAAGCTCAAATGGGGGAAAGACTAAACATTTGGGACTGGCAAACCAATTTTAAACATCTGGAAAACCTACACAGCTATGGGTTTATATCCCATTTACTTTACACCTATAGAAGGGCACAAAGATATTTGAACTTATGCCCTTCGGATAATTTAAGACGCTTTATACTACTCTTGCGTATTAATCACCTACCTGTTTTAACTGTGGTAGGACCTGAACGGGCCATTCCCAAACATGAGCGATTCTGTAGGATGTGTAAAAATGAAATCTCACCCGAAACTGCGAGACACGTCCTTATGCTGTGCCCCAGACGGAGTCTAACTTACATAAAACACTATAGTAGTTATGTCCATAATTTAGATCACATTAAGTCGAAAGATTTTTGGTATATGTGTATTAATACTTTGAATGCAAGTTTACATCTGGCTCTATATAGAGTATGGCATATGGTTAAAGGAAAACTTGAAGAATAGTTACTCCCCCACTTAAAGTTTGCTTAAGAATTACAGGTGATTGGTGATTGATGCTTAGTATCCGTTGCTTATGGGGGACAGGGACTTTATGGCCTTGGGGGACAGCCAGTATACAAGAACAATTAAGGGAGGGACTGATTAGTGATGGATGGATTGATAAATTACATTCTCCTTGCACGGTTAAAAACATTTTCTTTTCTACTTATGGATTTTATTCAACACAGGTTTATGTAAAATTGAAGGTAGTGTACTCTTTTAGATTGTATCTAATTGTATGAAAGTTGAACTGAGTATTTGATGAAGTTATATGAAAGAATAGATAAAGATTAAGTGTGTGTAACTTGATAAATGCATATGATGAAGATATTTATTTTTATTTACTGTATTGTGTAATCTGATAGCAATTTTATGAAATCATGTGTAAAGTTTTTGTTTAAAAAACTATATCACATTAAAATAAAATAAAATAAATACATTTCAGGTACTGTGTCCCGCCAGGTCTCCCTTGCAACAGATTGTCCAAGGTGTCCCGTAAATCCTTGACTCTCTATCCTGGGGTGACCTCGGACCTGCTAACTTTACCTTTCTGAACTGATCCAACCTCTTTTGACTTTTCTGCAAAGACTGAGTGCATTTCCACTGCGTGATCTTGGGCACATTCCGCCTTGCTCTCTCCAAGAGTGGGCCTGGCCTATGAACTTTTTGCTATACAGTAGACCCTGCCTTTCTTGACTTGCTGTGTTTTCTTAAAAGTGTTGGTACTGTGTTATTTTCCTATTCTGCCTTTTCTCTCCCTTTTTAAACAAATTATTGGAGTGCCATCTACGGTTACACGCTCACCTCTGTTTTGCTAAATAAGTGGTGTCTTAACCTAGACTTGTCGAATAATTAACTAGGGAGGTGTATATACTTATAGTTACTGTTTGAACTTGCTTTGACATATTAGTGCCAGTGTATTTTTACAAGTGTGGTTTTAAATAAATAATTATATACTTTTATACCAAAGCTCTGGTCAGTGTTTGCTTGTGCTACTGTGTTTTTAGCCCTATTGTGTATACTCTATATACTGCCTAACTCTTCTAAAGAGAAGTCTGACTGCTCAGCCACAGCTACCAGGTAAATCTGGGTGGTGCAGACTGCTACCAATTGGGTTTACTGCTTACTCCTGTAGTCTTAAACTTTTTGCAGTGGTCCCTAAAGGATTTCTGCCTAACAGTGCTTATCTGGTTTTTAGAAGCAGTTAAGTACAAGCTGGTGGTACTTCCTTCTCTCTGCCTCTCCCCTGCTAACCTTTCCCCACCTCCTTTTCTCTCTGCCTTCCCTCTGATATCCTCCCCTTCCTCCTGCAGATGGGTTGACTGGCTGGTGCTCCCGAGTCATATAGGACAGCTTCCCCCAACCTCCCACACCCCACCCAGTTCCTAGCACTTGCCTTCAGGGCCTCCTGCACTGCCACCGGGCCTTCCTTGCACTTTCTGTGCTTGTTCCCCTTGGGAGGCTCTGGGTGCACTCCTCGTCTGCGCACTTACACGATCTAAATAATACTAGGCCTAGTAAGACAGCTTGTCTTGTTCTCCCCAGTTTCATCAATCAATCAAGCAAGGCTCATTATCAGCAGGTTGTAAATGTATTACTGTTGGACACAACATACACCAGAAGAGAAAATGAAATGGCAAGGAAGCATTAAGCAATGCTTCCTTGCCATTTCATTTTCTCTTCTGGTGTACGTTTTATGTCATTTGGAATGGGTAAATTTTAAGAGCAGCACTTTAGGTGTGCGTGAGCAAGTGGATAATCAATGCTGTTCGGCAGTTTCTCGCTTTCATTTATACACAACGATCATGCTGCACTTGAGTGCAACCAGACCGTATTCCCTGAAAGGTCGGGCACAGTATTTCACTGCACACGGTTGCAATTGCTTTCCCACCAGATAGTCCTGAACACGCTCAAATCAACATAACTACTTACAATTGAAACGTGACATCCCCTTGCTGTTCAGCACAATCTACCATGCAATTCCCCCTTGTCCTCTGGTAGGCAGACTCTAGAATCCAATAGGATCCAAGACCAACCTGCTTTCTCCTCTTAACAGAAGGTAACTGCAGCGCTGTCGAGAAGGGAGAAAAGTATGTATTATGTAGTGTGACAGATGGCTTTAATATTTTGATGATTCTGTAATACAGTTTAGATGTTTTGTTTTTAGATTCCACAATATTGCGACTAATGGACTGCAGGAAGGCGATATGAATGGTGGTCCCAGCACTACCCCTCCACCCTAGCCCATGTTTCCCTATTCACTGGCCGATCGTAATGCAAGACTAATGATAGGTCCAGCTACGGTCTTGTTCATTCCTGGGCTTGCAATTAGGGCATAAAGGACATAGCCTTACTGCTCTTGCTTCCTCTGGGACCTTCCAAGGAATTCCCTACTCTGATGATGTCCCACAGTATAGCAAATGATGGTCAAGATGGTGACTTTCCCCTCGCTCCCCACTCACCGTTCTTGCCCCTCCTCCGTTTCTCCTGCTAATCTCACCTTCTCTCTCCTGTCTTCCCAATCTCCCATTGCATCCTATTTTCTTCTTTACCCCTCTTAAAACTCATACTCCCTCCTACTAATCCTGGTCTCCCCCGCCACCTGTTTCTCCAATCTTACTCACTCTCCTCCCTTCTTTCTCCCTCCTACTGCTCCCTCCTATTCTCCAAAAACTCTGCTATGCCCATCTCCTTTCTCTTTCAATCCCTCTCTCTGTAACCATCTCACCTTCCGCTATGGTCACCTTCCACTATCTCCCACACCAATCTCCCTCTAGGATCACTCACTCTGACAATCACACTCGCAACCATCACTCCACTTTATCCAGCTAGGTAACACACTTTCACAAGTAATAATTTACCTGCACCAATGTTCCCTATAATTATTTTTCTCTAAGTGCGGAACTGGTTGCCTTTCGTGCACACTTTATTTTCCATGTGCGCAACTGAGTAACAAGGTAAGCCACTTTGTGAGCATGTGTAGTTTGTGAGCTACCATTGCCGAAGAGAGTTTGGAAAGGATTTCCCCTTCCCAACCACTGCAATTCTTTAGAAATCTATGTAAAAGGTGCATCTTACAACACTTTTTCCAAACACTTAGGCCAAAAAATGTGTTTTTATGTTATTATAAAGAGAACTTACCAACCAGTTCAAGACCTTAAGATCTGCTACAGTAGATACCAAAGGTACTCCTGTGCAGAGAAAAATGTGTGTTTTATGCCACTGGAAAAACACTTGTGTATTACAAAAAAACAATATTGCTTATCATAACTGGTGTGGTTGTCAAAAAAATCAGACAGGATAAAAAATCTGCAGATGCAATAATGGCGACTAAAAGGAATGTGTCCGAAAACAGGCCAATAGGCGCTCATGTGCCACTTTAATGAAGTAATTCAAGGGCCAGGAAATAATGCCTCTTATAATTTGTGTAAGGATGATAACTGCACCAGAACAACTGTACCACAGAATATGACCATCAAATTCTCTGAATTCTACTTAATATCCACATTGCGTTGTCCTGTTAGTTATGACACTTACTCAAAAACAGCAGTGCCATAGGAAGGAACTCTAATAATATTTCTGTCCAATCTCAAGACAAATTTTAAGGGGAAAGAACATTTTTAATATGAATAGAGTATCCCTGTTGGCAAAGCTAATTAATTTTGTACTTCCTGAAAAATCATTTCACTCCAAGTAGGAAGCAAATTCGTATCAGAGCCTTGCTTGTAACCCTGACATAGGCAGTAAAACGGCAGGGCACAGAATACAGCCTATAGTTTTGCCCACCCTTCCTCACCACAGCCTAGACAAAATTCAACAAGAGCTTTACTGAGGTTTCTTATGGAGTTCTGTTGAAGAAAATCATATATCTGCCATTTAGGATAATAGCATCATTGCCAGAGGAACAAGAGCTCGAGTGCCTTTTTCTGTAACTTTGGATCCTTCTGCAATTCATTGTTATCAGTTAAACAAGATGCAGGGGGATGCTAGAGCCAATAAATGCAGAACACATGTTTAAATTGAAATGCCCTCAGCAGCAGAGCATAGAAAGAAACAGAAGGTGTAGCTCTCTAGACTGATACTAGAGTTTCCTATCCTTTAGCAAACATACAACACATTTCCTTCACTGTATTGTACTGCCGAAACAACTAACTCGGGTTGCGAAAGTTACTGATTTTTTCATCACCCGCAAGGGGTGTTCTCCTGTGCCCTTCAACCCATACACCTCCTCAGCTCCTGTGCTAGCCTTCAATACTAATTGACGGGGTACTGTAAAGAATGAGGAAATGTAGCAGTAAAACACTCACTGGGATATTTGCATACCCATAATACTTTGCAAGCAAAACATATGTAGTGCCTCACCATGATATTATGTGCATTTTAAGAAAATGTCATGAATCTGCATATAAACAATTATTTTGCAGTGCATACAAGATAGTTTGCAACTTATCCAACCCTTATACTGTTTGGTAGGATTATAAGACTGATAAGTGACACTGTTTTGTATAGCGAGTTACAATATAATTTGTCACGGTCTATACCCAATGCAACTCTGAACACTCAAAAAGGATGCAGATTGTGTGAAAAGCATGCTATTGTCTGAATATTCGTTGTCCTTATACTATAGACAAGTAAATGATACCGGCAGGCCAAGTAAATTATATTGCAATGTTGCTCTCATCTTATAGGGTAATGTTAGCAATGCTAAAGTCGGAGACGCTCGGCATGACATCTACTCAAATTCCGTAGCGAGCAAATTGATATTTGAGTTGTATAATGCGTTAACTTGCAAGGGGACCACTTCAAAGCGCATGCATGACAAGTACTAAGAATAGGAAGCATGGGATGAGGTTACACATCCCAGTAGCCTGCTTACTTACAATCAATATCTGATATTTTAGATGATAGTTGGGTTAATAGTGTGGGGATGCTTTAATTATTATTAGGTTATTTATTCATTGAGCGCGGTGCTAGCTTCGGGTGACAAGGAAGCAATTTGCAATCAAAGGGGGAAGAACACAGTGAGGGAAGCAGAGAAAAAGCAAGTGGGAGCTAACAGAGGACGGCAAAGGCAGGCAATTTGCAGCCAAGGATCTACAAGCAACCAGGGGAGGAGACAGTGGGGAGCAGATCGGAGTGGGGGGGTACAGTGGGGAGTGGAGGGAGTGTGGACTTATGTTACGGAGGAACCATTACTTGAAGAGGAATGTCTTAAGCTCTTTCCTGAACTGTAGCAGCAAAGGAGTGAGTCTGATGGCCGTTCTCGTTCTTCCCTTCCTGCACCATCGGAGTTCAAGTCTGCACTTATCCTTACTTCTGGTTGATCGCTGGCTTCTGGGGATGCGGTGTTCCTCAGTGAGGTAGCTAGGGGACTTCTGGATGACAGCCTTGTAGATGATGCAACACAATTTGAAGTTGATACAGGCTTGCATCAGGAGCCAGGGCAGTTACAGGAGGCCTTTCAAAAGGGCACTTTTGATAGGGCAACATGAATAACAGATGTTCTGGTGCTTGAACATTATTAAAATTACAACAAACATAAAACAAGTGGATGTAGGTACAAGTCTAGTAACCTTTCATAGAGCCAAGAGAGGAAGAGTCCAGGTTTGTCCAGTAATTTCTAGATATGTTCTGGTGTAGAGGTTAGAGTAAACGTGTGGTAAAGTAAAGTACAGGAGAGTAATGGGTGGGGAGGGAAAAGTATTTGGTTATTGTGTGCAAGCATATCTTAGATTTTTCTGTTCATGTAGCCACTTTTTCATATTAGTTTTTACCTATTGTGGCTGTATTCGTTTTTTAGGTTTTTAAGGTCACGCTTGCATAGCAGGGTTATGTAAATGAGCTAGACCAGAATATAATGACTAGTTAGTTATTTTGAGAGAAAGCAAATGTCAGGTAATGGCTGTGACTTGTTCCTTTCTAAATCTTTTTGCATAGGTGAAACTTGCCTGTGTGCGCTGCTAAAAATCTTCTGAGCAGCACCCAGAAGGAAGCTGGGCAAGCGCACATGCGGACATGCGGGCAGCTTAGAGGGAACATTGACCTGCACTCTACAATTTCGGCTCGGTTTCATGGTCCACCCACTCTCCCCCTGACCTCACCTGAACACCAATCCTCCACACGTGTGCAAGCATTTTATACCCAGGCTTCCCTTCTTCTCTGCCTCGTCCCCTTGGACGTTAACACCTGACCACATTGGGTAATCTAGCCCTACACACTGGTTACAATGGCACACTCTAATAAAACCGTCTCTTGGCGTAATTTACTCCCCTCGCAAGCATCTGTGGGTCTTCTGCATCCCGGTACAGCTGATGTCTGCTGTTCGAGTCTCCTTCCTCCAGCCCAGGGAAATCTGTGTTCCTGGATGGTGTCAGAGGAGTCGGACTCCTGTGGCATTCCTCCTTCATGCACTGTTCTCTGATGGTGACGAATTGGATTCTGGGGACTGCGGACCAGTACATAAAAAGAACTAACTCTTGCCAGACGAAGCTGGAAGGTATTGGGCCATAGACAGTGGCACCAGCATTTTAACTATACAGAGCACGTGCAGGGGATTCAGGAACTTTCCCCGTCACCAACACCCTCACAGGGAGGATCAGCTCTGGGATACTCGCTGGTAGGTCATCTACCCTAGGTTGGGAGGGGTCCCTGGGCCACAGTGAAAGGGTCACGCCGCAGACCTCAAGAACTTTTAAGTTGCCCAGTCTAGGGCACTGCTGCAAAAGAAGCCACAGTTCAAAGCCCACCTTAATTTAAAACTGCCTGTAGTTGCACCCACTTTTATTGCCTGCATAACACGGCCATTTGCAGCTGTTTGGTGGGTGACAAAGTTCCAAGTCTAAGACAGGGTGACGAGATGGGGCGATGCGAGACGCTGGGAGCCAGGTGCCACTACCTACACTGATATACCGCATAGAGGAGATACAGTGGGGATCCCTATTGCCTCCCTAGTCCATCATTAACCTTAGCAGTATCCCTCTTTCTAGACACTGACATTTTTTAGGTCCGAAATAGATATACTTGAGGAGAAACAAAGGGATTTCTAGAAAAGTGGTTCTCTGAAAGAAATTACAAGTGAAAGGGTAACACTTATCTCCACTAAATGTAATCACAACATCCCAGGCTAAGGCCGGTATAGATAGAATACAAGTGTATGGAGTCTGGCTCCAACAAGTACTGAATTTCTATGTATGTCTCCACCTTAAAGTACCTCTTACTACTGTCAGGGTCCACACAACATGCAGCAGTAGCGGCACCACAAATAAGGAACCCTGCAGCGTGCCCTTACGGTGGCGCTTGAACACTACCCTCCTGGCTAATCACAGGAATAACAGGGTTCACTTGATTGTGCCTGTAGAAAAACCACTATGGGTCCCAGCGCCGAGATATAGGTGGGGGAACTACAATTTCCAGCATGTCTACACAGCAGTCATGTTGGGCCATAGCTATATCAGCCCAGCCACGCGCTACACACGCTGGTTGCTATCTGAGGAGCAGAGCAGGTGTGTCTCCACCAACTCCAGAGCTTGTGCCTATGGCGCGTAACCTAGCGGGACACGCCAGCTTCATAGTCCCGCTACTGAGCACAGATAAGTGGCCTAGCATCGGTGCTCACTCCCCAGGGGGACTGAGCACTGCGTGCCCTAGCGGGGAAGCCAGCGGGACAGGCACACACTCCTGCTCGAACGATCACCTCAATACAGTTGCAGAGCGCTAAAGCCCCTACATATTTGACCCTCACGGGTGGAGAGGCGGTGTAGAAAACGAACAAACCCAGGATTTGGGGATCTGAATAAAACTGCAGCGCTAACTATATGTATGACAACATTATTGCCCATTACTGATGTACACATTTAATCTTTGAGGAATCCAAGGATACGGCTCTTGGCCCACAGCATTTTCCTCCAGTCATGCAAGCTTCAGCTTACTGCAAAAGAACCACAGATAACACTCTTGCATTTCTATTGTGGCCTAAAGGGCCGGTGAGTAAATGACTAATGTGTGGGCCACGGAACCAGTAGCCACTAGCTGCCTAAGTGTACTGATCTGTTCAGTGCATGAACTGCATGGGCTACCCGCTGGTGCTGCATGTGCATGCCAATTAAGAGCAGCGACTGGTTATGTAACCGTCAGTGTATCAAAGTGGTGTGGGTGTAACCCAAAAGGTTGGATTAATGTGACTCGTATGAGCCAAGGAGGATAAAGAACCATCAAGAACTTTCCTACCTATCCCTTACCACTGCCTATCCCTCTAGCCGGTTACCCTAACTCCGCCCTAGCTATCCAACATAACATCCTAACCCTCTTCCCGCTTGAGGGTTCACAAGCCAGGTGTTATCACCCTCCCTCCTTGGCTGGCGCACCCTTGGTGGGGTGGTTGGTACTGGTGCATCTTGCTTCTGTGAGAAACGCACTTGGGACCTGACAACTACATGAGGTCCAAGGCTTCATTTATAACAAGATACTGGGTGATTCAGAAAAAGAAATGGGTTTGATCTTTACAGCTATTGACTGGGACAAACAGATATGAATGGTCCAACACAGACTGACAGAGGTGACACTGCTAGGCAGAGAATCCACATTCCCAGGTACCGCTGTGTGCAGCTCTGCATGCCTATCTGCGTAGCATCAGGCAGCTTTTCCAGACCTCCTGAACATCAACAAACACAATACCGGGTCAGATCAAGCACAAGATAACATACTGGTTAGATGAACCTTCAGCAAGCAGATGAGTCAGCTGTTGATCATTAATCACAGACAAATCAAACAGGAAAAGAAGGTGGACAGAAAGAAAGTGTGGGTGTCTGGAGTTGGAATCAGGACGAGTTAGGCAGTGGAGTGGCCAGGAGGAAAGCGACAAGAAGGAAGCGTGAATTGAGGAGAAAAGGAAAGAAAGTTTGGAGAGGAAGGAGCTGTCCATCAAGAGAACGGAAGAGAGGTAAAGAGCTAAATGAGGCAAGGAAGAGTTTGGGGGGCATAGAAACCATGAGGAGAGTCGGGAGGAGAGGAATCAACAGAAGGGAGGTACTGTTTGAAGGGGAGAAAGAAGCACAAACTGAGAAAAGAGGTGAAGTGCTGAAGAAGTAGGAAAAGATTACAGAAAAAAGGACGTGGTGGGCGAAGAGCGGTGTGGAACATAGCTAAAGTTACTCCCCTCAGAACATACTCTACCCCTAGTCAAAACTCCCCTTTCCTCCAAACTCATGGGATGCCATCCCTTCAGGGACAGAAACAGAGCACTCTACAAAACATTTAGAAAATGTGCACCCCCACCCCAAGAAACCTCACTTCCCACATTCTACCCCTAAATGCCAGTCCCCTCCACCACTGGTGTTACAATACAGATACATTAGCAGTGAGGAAGGGCAAAACCTCTAGACTAGGAGTGAATGCAGTGAGTAACTAACTTACTCCTACGCCCCCTGCTCATCTTCTACACTCATGAGAGAGACTGTAACGTAACTTAAAGAGACAATGGCTAAAGAAAGCATCCTGCAGCAGGGACCGAATCTAGAGAGATTTTGCAGAACCTCCTGACCAAATTCGCCATCTGCATAAAAGCAGATGTATACAGTAGTGTTTGCACAATGTGTGGAGGCTATGCCAGTGGCCCGAGGTCCACAGGAGGATAGCATGAGAGGATGCCATAACAAGGGACTAAGTCTATTGGACGATCATGATCGTTTCATATGCTCAATGCCAAACTTCAAAGCCCTTGCGACAGACAATGTATGTAGGGCTCTTACGAATCGCCAGAAGCAATCAAGGGGGATGTATGAATGATCTGCTACCTGCCCCTTCCACTGGCTGAGAAAATTTGGTTGCAGTGGGAGAATTTGAAATTAGGCTGCCATTTCCATTAGGCCGAGAACCCAAATCTCATGGGTCAATACAGGGATACTATCGCCCTCCCACAATTCTTTAAACGCCCCAACTTGTGCATTACTGTACTCAAGAGCGGGATTGGGGGAAAGCATAGAATTGACTGGTCCATTGGAGAAGAAAGGTCCCTGGTCTCTCAGTGATGCATAAAGGGGGCAAGGTGAATTATGTGCCATAAAAGGTCTCCAATAACACTTCCTTGTTCAGTTCCCATTTGTAAGGGTCTCTGTACATCCCGCTGCGTTTGGACAAAGAGGAATCCCCACCACGTAAATCACCTGAGGTAAAATGGGGCGGCATCAATGCCCAGTTTCATAGCTGAATGACAAATCTGCACAGAGGTTGATGTTTTTCCCCTTGCTTGTTCAAACAATGCATGGCCATCGTCTTATCAGTAAAGGCCCTATAGGGACGGAAGAAAAGCTGTAGGGCTAGCCAACAGCTTTCATTTGTAGTAAATGTATATGTAATGTCTGTTCATTTGGATTTCACAGGTCATACATTTGTAGATGACACAAGGTGGTGTCCCACCCTGAGGGATATGCTTCCATTGTGACAAGGAAGGATAAAGGTAGAGGAGGAGGTCCCCAATTGACAGGCTGGATACCTCTCAACACCCTCCACCATTGACAATATGTAACGCTCACCTGATTCTCGCAGAGGCGCCGGTCTTGACTGGGCGACTACTGTATCTTCAAAAGTGATGTGTAGCACCCGGTTGGCTCTTTGGGCTGGACCTCTGTGCACTGTATGCCTGACTCGAAGAGTAAGATGTCTTAGGTAAGTGAACGCCGAGCTCTCCATCTGCCTCGGGGCAGGGTGCTGTAACCAGTTTCTTCACTGGTAGGTAGCGCAGGCCTCTTGACTTCAGAGGACTGCTGTCCGTCGTTTACTTCACGAACGGTGAGTTCCGAATATTTCAAATGTCTTTAAAAGTCTTTTGTAATGCTGTCTCTTATTTTGCAGGGTTCCGGCGATGGCGGTTGACTGGCTGAAGTGAGTTGAGGATGGACCCGTATACGGAATGGAAGCGCCTGGAAGCGCGTAAGTAAGCGCTTGTTGCTTGCTTCACGATGTGCACCAACTGTCCTTTTATTTTGCAGGTACCAGTTCGGAGCTGCTGAAGGATGCCGGAATGCCCACTGAGTTCGGCGTGGATGGAGTAATGGCACGTGAGTATTTAACGTTACCCAATGTCTTAAAACGCACCTTCTTTTGTCTTACAGATGCGGGATGCAGTGCCGAAGGCCTCCGGAGCGTGCGAAGAGTTGGTAAGCTTTTGTCTTTCAGATGCCGGAATGCAGTGCGATGACCTCCGGAGCGCGTGAAGAGTAGGTAAGCCTTTGTCTTTCAGATGCAGGAATGATGCGCGAGGCGTTGAGGACAGCCGATGGACCAGGTAAGAGATGAGCTGTCACTGAAGACCGTAGTGCTAACCTGTTCTTTCTTGTCTTTATAGATGTTGCTGAAGACTGGATTCAGGATGGTAAGCCTCTTTCCTTTAGGCCCAGGATCAGATGCAGAAGACACGATGAGCGTTCTGCTGCTGAGGATGCAGAATAACGCAAAGCAAGATTCATCCATCGGGTGTGGTTTAAATAGCCTCCTGTAGTGCTTAGGTGTCTCCTTCCACAGCCACGCCTAAGAAAAGAGTTCCTGCTTTCCAGAAGAGTTCCAGTGTTCTGAACCTAGGGAGTGGCTCCTGCCTCACCCAACAGGAAAAGTAGTCCCAAACAGAAGAGGATCAGGGGTTCAACTGGCAGGTAAGTAAGCAGCATGGTCTGCTGCAGGTAAGTCCACCCAAGCATTATGAGCCCGGCGCTTGCAGCGCTGGGACTGGGCATATTTATGAGCCTGGCGCCAGGACAGGGTCCAAAAGGTCCCAATTGGGACTGGCTGGCACTCGGAACCTGGGTTATGGGTCTGCTTCCAAGGGAGTTGGGTAAGTCCTGGCCTTTTGGAAGCAGAGATCATGACACAATATTGGTATCAGGGGGGACTGTGGTTACACAACCTATTTCCAATGACGAGCAAACTATAGCTGTGTGTCTCAAGTGCAATCTGGCGTGGGGGACTACCAACATACATGATGACATAAAAGTCTCAACCATCAGGGCTGGAATGACTGGAGCTCGGAAACCACACACACAGTTGGGCGATGGTAGTCATTCTGTCCTGAGGTGGGAAAGCCTTCACCATTCAAGTATCCCAAATGTAACCTATGAATCAGAGGCAATGGGAGGCTGGAGGTTTTGCTTTCTCAACTGAGCAGCCCAGGAAGACAGCCTGTTCAATATTCTGGTCATAGCTTGGGAGGACCGAGCAGGAGCAGATGCACCAATCACCTAATCCTCTAGATAAGAGATATGTGCATGCCCCCCCACCTGAGGATGGCCATTACTTCCCTATGACCTACGAGAAAACACTGGGGAAAGAGTATTCTGAAGGGAAGGACCTGGTATTAAAAATTTAGGCACCCTTGTGAGAACTTCAGAAAGGTGTGAGAAGGTGGTCTGAAGGCATCATGAAGTAAGACACAGACAACAGATTCACCTTTCTAAAACAAGATTTTATTTCTCAAATGTCATGATGGCGTAAGGCCTAACTTGCCCTAACCTAAGGTAGAATTTCCCTACTTATATAAACTTAGGAGAGTCTGCATCAAAGTTCAACTCAAAATTCGATCACTGTCTAAAACCTATGCTTGCCCTCAAAACTAAATCTATACAATGTGTAGGGATGTCAGGAAACAAAGATAGTGTTAAAGTAAAGTTCTGAACTTCTTCCAGCTCCTGACTTATTTTGAGCTTCTTCCTCAGGTTCAAAACAGTTCCACAAAAAGGTCTTGCAGCTCCATAGCCCAAGTTCAACACAATTCACAGTTAATTCATCTTTGTCTGCTTTCAGTGTGAATGGTAATCTTTTAGGCCTTCTAACAATTTGCTTGGCTCGTTCTTCTCTTTAGTCACTTTCAGACTGATTAGACAAAATAACTTCAATCTCGATTTTCCTTGGCTCACTTCAACTAGGGGTTTACTCGGTCTAGGCGCAGTTGTCGGACAACACAGTCCACACGTCAGAGGTCACGCAACCGATAACCCATGGCACTTTATAATGTTCACTGTTTCTCATTGGACTACTTTGCCACCCAGGTTTCCTCTTTGCACTTGTGCCATTAGTCCATCAGTACTCCTGTTTCTTCTTGCCAGTCTCTTGACAATACGTGCCTTTCAAACAATTCACTTTGCAATGTCTATTTCATGTCACCATCGTGATTTCAAACTAAACAATAGTGCTTATTCGCCTTTCACATTACTGGTTTGCACTTGGCGTTGCGCTTACACACTTTTCATAAATGCTTTTTCCTTATTTTAACTCAGCTCATAAATACACATCACTTTCTCTCACCTCGTGCAGTATTTTCATGTATTGTGCATAGCTTTTCTTTAGTTCGGTATTCAATATTTGTTAAGTACTTGGCAATTCTCTCAGTACTCAATGTCCTTCGGGTCTCCAGACCCATTGACTATATGCACTCATTTGTCCGGCCACTTCTTTGGCTCTTATTAAGCCCCCGGGGCGTCCTGGTACGAGTGCTCTCTTGTCGTCACTCACCAGTATACGCCAGCGACACTGGGTGCTTGCGTGATCCTCTTCTGCTTTCACTCACTCTCCTCTCTCGCATCAAGAGCACTGGCGAGCTACGCTCACCTCTTCTGGACATTCTGCTGCCTGCTGCAGAGTCTGTTTCACAGGCTTCTCCTCTCCAGCCTGCTCCACGTGCCCTGGATTCCCAGGCAGCTCCCTCTCTGAATGTGGGTCACTCCTTTTTAAAATACACCTGTAGAGTCTTAAGGGGTTGCAGGTTCAATTCCTTTGCCTGACTACAATTAACTATCACTGGGACATGCCTGTTCTACATTTCTCTTCACCGTCCCAGTACCAAAGTGGTGTGCATAGGTGGAAGTGGGCATTCCTCCTAGCCGCCGCTTCCTCGTCCCAGTCTTAAAGGGCCCTGAATAGGATACAGTGGGAAAGTATGACAGTGGGGAACATTGGTAATAATCTATGAAGGTCGGGGGGGAGGGGTAGGATATATTTTGACAATTTCTTGATCTACCCAGAGTAGCTAAATGTGGGTCTAGTCTGCCCATAAAAGGGGATGTTCTTGTCCTTTTGCCTGTTTTATTATAGGGATATTTTACGGAGAGAGTTTGTCAATACCCTATAAAGGTTTCATGGACTGAAGGTTCATTGTGGAACAGAAATGTGATACTGCGTCTCACCTAAAGTCACCCTCCTTCCATTCCCCAAATCTCCTCCACCCAGGTGATCCTCCTCACATAGCCGCCCCCAGAGTCAGGATCCAAAAATGATAGCCCTTCCCTGGCAACCTGAGAGGAAGATCCAAGGGAGTAGATGAGGATGCCCTCAGGTTCCTCACAGAGGCCAAATTGGAATATGCAGGTAGGGTTGCCCCCTCCAACCCCATCTCCACTGCATAGAGCCCATCCTCCTTTATAGGTTTGAGAAATTGGAAGGGGCGCTTGTATTACCAGCCACTGAGAGGGCTTGGAGATCCTAAGATATCCAAAATCATGGAACTGGTTGCAGTGTTACCCGGCCCAATAAAGGGGGCAAAGGGAATCTGAGCACAACTTTCATTTTTCAGGCTCGGGTTCTCGTGACAGAGGGAAGGGAAGAATCCTTCGGTACTAAACCTCTTACTTGCAGGTCCTGAGAAAAAAGGTTCTGCCATGCTCTCCTCTTTTGAGAACTCTGCTAAAAGCCCTCCAAGAGAAATGTTACATACCCAGTAACAATCTTTCTTGAGCTTGTATCTGGTTAGAATCCTACATGCCCACCAAGCCTCCCCAACACAGAACACAAGGCTCAGCCTTGGGTCAGCTCCTCTTTAAACTCTACACCGCTGCTCTTGGGGCACTAATCTCCTCCTTCGGGTTCTCATACGAACTCTTTGCGGACGACATCCAAATCATCTTTTCCTGAACTATGAACTGATCTCTCTATCAAAATTTCAAACGGTCCATCTGCCATTAAATAGTGGATGGCTTGCACTCTAATGTTAATATTCTACCAAAACAGAGGTCCTGCTCTTCCCTGCCAAAAGCTCCCTTGCATCCCTTCCTCTGCATAACCAGTTCCCACCTGATACTCTCCCCTACTCTTCTTCAGCTCGAAACCTTGGCGTCCTCTATCACCCTTCTCACAACTTCTCTACCTTCATCTCCCAAACTGGAACAGCAGCTCGCTCAACCTCCTAAATATTCGAAAATCAGGCACCTCCTTCCAAGACTGCCAGCATCAAGAATCTTTTAACCACTCTGGTCTTCACTGAAGTGGACTACTGTGCCAGCATCATCTTTGGTCTCCCCAACTATGCTTTCAGTCCTCTCAACAAAATTAACTTTGCTACCAGGACTCTTTGAACTACCTCACTTTACACCTACTCCCTCGTACCATCACCATGTTGGATGGCTGACTATGCAAAACAGGGCCAGATACATTTCTTCTTCTGGTTCAAAAATCTATATACGGTAAGGCACCACTGTATCTATCCTCTCTATCCAAACTCTACAAGCCTTCTTGTAATCTTCGCTATGCCTCCTCAACTACACTTATTGCTCCTCGCCCTCCCTGTGCTTCCTCTCACTTCCGCACCTTCTCTCTTCTTGCTCCACTTGCATGAAATTCTCTTCCCTCGGACATGTGAGAAACAGTCCAAACGGATCAAAACCAATCTAAAAGCCCACCTCCGAGTTACGCTTAACCTACCTCTCATAGGCCTGCAAGCTAACATTTTTCCCTCGCCTCCAACCTGCGTCCGTTCCTCACTTCCGGCAACTCCATTTTAGCACTTCACCCATCATGGTCATATCAGAGCACAAATGGCTGTACTGCCTACCTGCACTTGAACATTTCCAATGTTCATTGTCCTTAATCTATGTATGTCTAGTTGTCCCTGGTGCCAGTTTCATTACTCCCCTGAACAACATGGTCAGAATATCCCTCAAACTAACCCCACTGCAAGCAGCTCACTGCTTCCCATCAAATCTGATTTCTTACCTATTGCACATTATTTTTTTGATCGAAAGAGCATTGTTCCTCCTGTATATAAATAACATGAATAAATAAGCTTCAAATAGGGACAACGTGATGTAAGGGATCACTGAGCATTAAGCTTAAGGAGAAGCACAAGTAAAACAATCAATTTAAGGGAGTAGGCACCTAGGAGCATTGGGAGGTTCCTTTATGCAAAGTATAGGGATAGTATCACAGGAACATGCCTCTAGGCCCACCACTAGATGGTAGAATATGCAATTCTAAAGCAGATTCACAAGCGCCAGAAATATTTTTACAATATATTATGTATGCTATTTTGTAGGGTCAGAGTATGGAACAAAGGGTAACTGGTAACCAACCCATCAGGCCATAAAGTGAAGCCTGACTGCTCTGCTATCTTACCCCATAGAGAAGGTTTTGGTGTAGTGTGATGGACACCCTGTTTTATTAATTACTTAGGCTAATCATTTATACACACCTGTCGCATGAGGTTTGTGGAAATAACTTCAGGAAAAAAAATGAACCCCACGCTCTCCGCAAGGTAGCAGAGGGTTGGAGGTACTTCTTGTGACTGGTATGTAGAAACCAACTTGTGGCTCTTGATTCGCAGGTACTGAGCATGGTACATAGCAGTCCCTGGTGGGAGTGTGCTCAATCTGCTGTCCGACATGAGAAAGCCTGATGTCTCCTGGTAAGGGGTAAGGAGTTGCACCTTGGAAAATGTCCATCATGTTGAGATGTGCGTTCTCCATGGACCTTTTCTGATCTTCTGGCCTAGGTGCATGATCATGCCAGCCACTGAGGCCTGTCAGGATCCCTCAGCAAAGCCAGCAGTGGTTCACAAATGTGGCACCTCTAGGATACTCCTGGAGGGTAGTAGTGACCTTTCTCGTAGGGTTACTGGACACTTTTGACCAGGCCGAGCCACTTGAAAGAAGTCACTCATAAGGTGCATCTAGTTAAACAAAACTGCATCTTACAAAGTCATCGACCACAGAGTAACTGGCCAGTGGAAGATGTCCACCATCAAGAGCCTGGAAGCGAGTGAGCATAAAAAAGGTTTGTCACAAAGTAGGCTAGCAGCAACTTATGATCTAGACCCAAACACTCGAGGCACAAGTGGTGGTGGTTCACTGTGATAATTCACGACATTTTAGTGAACACTTTTACCGGAAAAAAAAATAGTTTTTTTTTTTTTTTTTTTAAATGTGCGGCCCCCATCCATGCCCCCATTTTCCTTTGTTTATAACCCAACACCAATGCCCTCCCCACCCATTTTAACCCCTTACCTCACATATATATTTTATTATTTCTGTATTCTTTCGGTAAAAATGATTACTTAAAATGTTATTATGTTTTCGTTATCACTGGATGCCATGGTGGGTGTCCACTGAAGAAAAAGACAGACTTTGCCGCTAGAGTAACAGTGGCTGCGAACCGAGAAATTGTGCGTCAAAAAATGCAATGCTGCGTTAGATCTGTCCTGACAATGTAGAGAAAGGGACTGGAGATTGGGATGGGAAGCAATGGCTTTCAGGCTTTCTCACAAATGGGCTGTGAGAAAGCTGAAGGTCTCTCACTTACTGGTCCCCGGGGATCAGTCATCCAGGTGGCCAGGACACGGCCATCGCTACTCGATCCAGTTCCTGGGGGTTGACTAGTGCAAGAGATCACCTGGATCGGGGGTCCTCAGGGAGTGGAAGTGTGACACCAATGGTTGAGACGCTGTACCCCCTTCCCTTTAACACCTTTTCCCCATCCTACCCTGTAGGATATTCAGAAGTTCTATGCCCCCAACCCCGCTTTTCCAACATGAACACTTTCCTTCACCATGACAGACAACGGACCAACACCTGAGCCGTTAACCTGACATGTCCCAACACAAGGGTCAGACAGTGTCAGGCAATTGACAATAACTATGCACACCTGACAGCCCATTCCCTTCCCCACAGGGATAAAAGGCAGAGCACGAAAGCACACTTCAAGCAAGGCCGAACGTACGAGGACGTAGCTATTCCGGACTGGCAGTTCAAACAGAGGAGAAAGGCGGAGACACCGGGAGGGACGACAAGGAGGTAATTGCCCTTGCCCTTCTCAATTCAGACCCGCGAAGCCTCAGAAAGGGAAATCATAAGACCGGGAAGTCCAGCTGGTGTGTGGTATGACAGGTGTTAATGGCACATCGGGCCCTCACGCACGGATAGCCAAAGCAGGGAGAACAGACAGCCACTGTGGTGCCGGCCTTGACTCCAGAGACAAGAAACTCCAACAGTTCAACGCAGCCGGTGAGTCGGAAAAGACAGATAGTAAAACCGAACTGTGCGGGCCCAACGTTGCAGGCGGCAACCTTGTTGAACAAAGAACTTTTGTAATTGAACTATAAAGAAACCTCGTGGAAGCACCCGCTTCGCAGCGAGTTACTCTGCTATCCCGAGCTTGCTGATGTTTACTGGATTTACTTAGTTGGTTTTTTGCTGGAGTACATCTTTAAAGGTGCATTGCAGGTCCCTTGTGAGCCTGCCCCCTCCTCACATTGAGGCAACTTCCTCTATAATACGAGTCCACCCGCGCACAGCGTACGCGCACTTGTGGAAGCACCGTTTAAGCACCCGCTTCGCCGCAAGTTACTCTGCTATCCCAAGCTTGCTGATCTTTACTGGATTTACTTTGTGGGATTTTTGCTGGACTACAGCTTTCAAGGTGACTTTGTTCTCTGCACTGTGGAGGCGTCCAATTCCTAGCTCACAAGCCCCACCTACACGCCTCGCAAGCCTCTCACAAGCCATTTACTTTTGTTTGTGTTGTAGGTGCATTGCAGGTCCCTTGTGAGCTGCCCCCTCCTCACATCGAGGCAACTTCCTCTACAATACGAGTCCGCCCGCACACAGCGTGCACGCACTCATGGAATCACCGTTTAAGCACCCGCTTCATCGCTTAGCCGCGAAGCCGTGGGGCTGCGGGCTTACTCTGAAGTAATATAGATTAACAAAGAGACGTCTTAGAAGGTGTCATATTCGTCATTCGTCATATTTGTCAATCACGGTACCCTAGCTCAAGAGGATACATTTATGGGTGGTTTTGATGTGTCACAAAGAGATGCTTATGATTGTCCTTTTGTATATATGACACTGTTGTCATATATACAAAATTTAGAATGCTCACTCTCTTGCGTCCCACGAGGTCTGGGTGACACATGTTGCAGGACGTGCAACCCAGTCGGCCGACTGAGACTATTTACTTTGCAATAAACCCTAGATTTTGGCAATTGAACCTCGTGTCTGGCGTATCAGTTTGTGTATGGTGATTGTGCCTTGTTTCCATGCACAAGGGTCTTCAGGGCATAGCGAAAAATGGCGTTCGAATAGGGACCCTCCCCCATTTTGCTCCATTGTGTACGTTGAATTTGAAGAAGGCGAAAAAAGGAAAACAAAACCGAATCGAGGACGAGGCCGTCGAGCCGGGATCAGAAGGTGTTCGGGGGCGTCCCTGTGAAAGTGATGAGATTCCTTTGCAGATCTGTACACAACTGGTCCCTGATCGACGCGTCCGGCCAGAGAGCAAGGAGACGAGGCTCCCGAAACGAGGTAGATTGAGCCAGATACGCAGTCACGACGATCCTTGGTTGCGTCTGTATACGGACGAATTGCGTCTTGAGAGACGAGCTGATTGATCAGGTGAGTCATGCCCCGATTCTTAACAACCCTGATATTGGTTGAGAGTTGCTCTTGCAAGATCAAACGCCGAGGGTAAAGTACGAATAAGATCAAAAACATGCCTGGGAAAATGTCTTCCTGTCTAGTGGGATTTTTCCACTGCGGTAGACAATCTTTGGAAACTGGCCAGGCTGCGCCACCCATGGGGTCACCAGCATTCCAGATGTATGTGAAGTATGGAGTAGGGGCAATAATGTTTAATGAAATTTGACGTAGGCAAACCAGACGCGTAGAAGATTTGCAATGGCCGAAAGATGGTAGTTTTGATATACCACGAATAGAACATTTAGAATCAGTACTGCTGCGCAAGAAAGCACGCCCTGCGACATTTGACGTCATTAGAGACTGGAGGAAGGAAGCTAACCTCAGTTTAAGAAGCAGAGAAAGGCATGCACATAGGCATAAGTCTAATGCAGAGAGAGCGTTCGAACAGGAAGAAAAGCAATGGGATGAGAATATCAGAAGGGCGGATAAGAGTATTCAATTAGGGATACAGAAAATATATCCACAGTAAGAGTTACATACATCAGATGAACTAATAAATAAGATTTTGAATGAGAAAAGACAAGAACGCCCCAAAAGTAAAAGTGACAATTGCATGAGTGCCCATTGCTCAACCTCAGTTGCCACCCCCTCTTCCAATTGTTCCATCTGCACCAGCTCCTCCTGAACACGTGATCCCATTTCCCCCTCCACCTACAGAGCTAGAATTATCAGCTATCAGAAGAGGAGGGGTTTGCACAGAGAGGAAGCGCTAGAGTAACCCATAGCACGGTTAGCAGGGAGAGGAAGAGAGAACTGAAAGAACGGGCAGAAATGTACATTGAAAGTAATGAGGGAATCGACACCGAGTTCAATATATGACTATAAGAAGCTCTGTGAAAAAAGGTACTGTTGGAATGCATGGGAGAATATCTGATGAATAGATGGAAGCAATTAGTTGGCATGGTAGCGTCGCAGAGCGCAGAAGGTGCGAGATCTGAATGCATTTTCACGTATGAGGGAAAGTGAGGCAGAAATAAAAGAACACAGACAGGTTATTTGAGTTTAAGGATGAACTTGATGAATTATATTCAGAAATGTTTTCTGTTCCTGGGTTGAGACATCAAGAGGTAAAAAGAGGGAGACAAGAGGTGACCCCATATGTCGTGCAGCGATTTTTTCCGCCGTCAAAACCGGTTAGTGAGGAAATAAAAATATGTACGCGAGAGGTGCTTGTATGGATTATGGATGCTAGTATTCCAAAAATGGAGGTCTATGATATGTTTGAACAGTATACGATAGAAACGCAAAGGAAAGCATTGCAAGTAATGGTTGAATATTTGCAAGATAAATATGTGGCGAGAAATGAGTGCTGTCCTTCTGAATTGACAATATATAAGAGAGTGTGTTTAACTGAAACTGGAAAGACTGCCCCATCCCTTGATCAGGCTATAGTGCTTAATAAAAGAGTGAAAGAAGGAATGGCCAGTGCAGTATTTCCCATGAGAGAAGTCCCTCCCACTTTTGTGCCAAAAGTAGAAATTCCTAGTGTTAATGGATAACCAGCGCAGGTAACAGAAGCACATTACACAGCACAATATGTACATGTCCCTTTTTCTAGACAAGAGGTAAATAATATAAAACAAACAATCCCTAATTTGAGAAAGAATCCGGCGGGATTCTATAAAGAAATTGAGTCTTATTTGAAGTCGTCCATTTTTACGATGAGCAATATTGACCTATTTCCTGCAATTCTCCCGGGAGATATATGGAAACAAATTAGGAATGTAGATGATATTTAAATTTTGGGTGGTACATGGGAACATTTGATAAAAGAGGATACGGACAGAAAAGCTGGCGAGACCCCATCGTCAAATCTGTTAGCGTTCCCGGCGCGAATAGTACAGAAACTAAAGATTTTGGTGCCTGAGAGAAGAATAATCTGGACAAATTAACTGCATGCGTGCAAGTAAAAGATGAATTGGCTACTGACTATTTCAATAGATTTGAGGAAGTGTTTGCAGATTTTAGTGGTAAAGATTTAAGGACCGAGTCGGGGAAGAGGCTATTTGTTGACAAGTATGTGAGAGGGTTGCTACCTAAAATTCTAAATTTAATAAATTACATCTGAAAGTGCATAGCAAGCAAAGTCACAGAGTGAAGTATTACACCTGGCACAGTACTATGAGAATAGAGTAAATACAGAGAAGGAGAAAGAAGTGAGGCATAGGGTAAATTTAAAAACAAGAGTTACTACAGCAGGTAGCAAATGGGGGCGGAGGGAATACACAAACGAGAGGGAATTACTCAAACATGCACGGAGGTCCAATTGGACTGAATCAATGTCCATATTGTAGGGAAGGTCATTGGCGAGCATAGTGCTCACATTTACAGAATAGAAATAGGAATGCCCTGAGAAGATGGAACAGAGTTCGCCCGGGAACACAAAGACAAAATAGAAATATTAGAATACTACAAAATCAGAATAATGGAGGAAATAACCAGAATCAGAACCAAAACCAAAATCAACATCAGCAGAATGTTCAGGATGCAGGAGATGGAAATATTTTTGATATACTCAGTCCAATACAAACTATTCTGGAGACTTCACATCGGATGATGTATTGTTCAACTAGGACAGCCCAAGACAGGGGTCGGAACCAGTGTCTATTCCCGTTGATCAGAATGGACCCTGCGTAGAAATGAAAATTGGGAATAAAGAGACACTTTTCTAGTGGACACTGGTGCACAGAAATGCTCAACAGACCACCACTTGGTTCCAGAGATACCACTGTCAGGGCAAAAGCAAGTTTCAGTAGGGTTCGCAGGCACCACGGTAATTAGTCAAGTGTCACAGTCAGTACCCATAACACTAGGTCCATTCACTGAATCTTGCCAGTTCCTTTTAACCCAAAATTGTGGTGAGAATTTATTGGGGTCAAATTTGTTTAAAAAATCAAGTGCGGTTATTCATTGTTCTGATGGGTTGTTTGACAATCGCACCACAAAAAATGCCAGTATTACAATTTTTGTCAAAACCATTACCAATTGAATTAAGCAAGGTACCGACTTGTATATGGGCGATGAATGACAACGATGTTGGTTGTTTGAGAATAGAACCAGTAAAATTAGTTTTGAAAGTGGGAGTGGCTAACTGTGCCCCAACTTTGCCCAGCTGAATCTGCATCGCCACAGGCTGACATAAAGCCTGCATCATCACTTGCTGCATCACAAGCTGACCCTGAGCCTGCATCTGGAAGTGCACTTGCACTGTTCGTTGATCACACGGTACCTGGAGCAATAAGGTACAACCTACGTTCTCAAAATCGAAAGTGATCCGATCTAAGCGTTTTGTTTTTGCCTCTATTCACGGATGAATTGCGAATCAAAGGTCTAGGGAAGTGGAGCGTGGGGGCTGTACCAATCTGGGAGCTCTGGAACGCAGTTTCCCGCTGCTATTTTTGAAAATAAAAATACATTTGTTGATCACCCCATGCAAACAAGCGGGGCGCTTATGGTACAAAGGCAATTGAACTTTTCTCTGGAGTCTTTTTGAGCAATGTGCAGAGGCACAATAATCTTGCCACTCGTTTAGCAATTCAGGCTGTCGAGGACTGGCCTAAACACTAACGTTTTCTAACATATTGGTGTTTCAACGAGCACTGCTGTGAGAAGTATTCACGACAAACATTGTTAGAGAAGAAGAGTCGCACACAATGCCCTTACTTGTTCCTGTCCCCTCCTGCACCAATGCTGATGATGTAGAGACTATAAATATAGAGACTACAAAAAAGCTAGAAAGAGTTGCTGTAAGAAATAAATGCTGATGATTACTACACCTGTGTATTCTGTGTACCATTATCCCAGTATTATGGTATTTAGAAAGCATGTACCCATTAAGTTCTCTTTTGCCTGCCATGAAAGTACCTGTCACAGACAGTCCAGTCCATGTACTCTTATACTCTCCCTCCAAAAGTAGAAAGACACAGGGAAGGTTATGGTAGTAACACGTTGCTTTTAATTATGAATATGACACACTCGATCTTGAACAAGATTAATTGCTGGGTCTGCACCTATTTACCCCAGCATGGCGGAAAAGGAATAGGTTGGTATGTGCAGACATTACCCCTTAATAAAGCATGCTATGCATCACTAAGTGCACTATTTTATGGAAAGTGGAGTAAGAGTAACACAGGTCAATTAGACGGAACGAAGATAGAAGAATTTGAGAAAGTGATAAGGGAACTGGTGGGTTGTTCCATATTTAACAGAGCAAGAGAGATAAAAACCAGTGGTGGTAAGGCCAGTAGACAGACTGTATGTGCCTTATAAGTCATCTGTAATCACGTTTCACATGAACCTAGTAGGGGACAAGGACGTAGTGCCAACCACGTATACTATAAATTATAATCCTCACACGGTCCCATTTTGTCTGCGAAAAAAAGGTTCCTATTTGGTAGGGTCATTCAACAGATGTATGAATATTGCATTACTTGAGAGGAAGAACCAATATGTTAGGAGATCCTGTTTATTTTGTATGTGGGGAAAAAGCTTATCCCTGGTTGCCTAGAAATTGGGGTGGGACTTTGTTATTTGGGGATCCTTTTCCCCGGGGTATTTCTTTCCCGAACATCAGATATATTAAAATGATCTAGATCAAGGCCACGATGGGATGATGAAGCAGGATTAATTGCGGAACACATAGCAAAATCATTCATACCATTTTGGGCCCAAGCAATAAACACATGGAATATACGAAGATTGTCCAGAATTTTAGAAAAAACGATAAATAGAACAACCAATATATTGTATAATATGACCCTCGAAGAGAAGGCAGTTAGATTGATCACACTTCAAAATAGAATGGCTCTCGATATAATTCTGGACGACTGTGGAGGGGCTTGTAAAATCGTGGGGTCGGCGTGCTGCATATTTATAAGTGATTCCTCCCCTACGATTTTTGAGGCAATAAAGAAATTACACATTCTGAGCTCTGACCTTCGTGCCCCGACAGGTGGGTGGGAACAGAATATAAGTTCATGGTTTTGGGAATTACTGCGCTCCTGGGGATGGAAGCTAATTGCAATTTAAGCAACGATACTTGGAATCTTCATGGCAGGTTGCTTTTGCATACACTGCCTGCCAATTATTTGCTCTGAAATAACCAATGAATGCATACATATGGTAACAGAAAAAAGAGCTCCCAAAGTAGATCCAAATGCAAACAACAAATGTATGAAAGAACTTATGTCAATTAATATTGATGACGACGACCACAGTAGTATGCAAAGTTCAGAATTAGATATATGGTCAGAGGAAGATGTGATGTATGGTTGATGCTCTTGGTTTACGGCCAAAAGGAGGGTTTGTGAGTCTAGAAAATGCCCTACCATTGCATAGGTGTTATATTATGTTGGGCGAAAGCCAAATCGCATCACATGCCCAGCATGGCCAAATACAGAATCATCAGCATATCCATAGAGCATCCATCTTGTATCATCGTGATCCGCCATTTGCTTTCTCTTGCTTTCTGTTCAAACGCTTTGCAAAAATGTATTTTAATAATCGTTCAGCTCTGGCACAAAGCAAGGCCACAAGTTACATGTTGAGAGACCAGCCCAGACAGAAATGCCAAAGCAGTACAGAAATACATTGTTTTCCTCCCTCACAAGTTCTTGAAGACGAGCACAGAGGCATTTATTTAATCACTGAGCCAGGTGCCAGCCGGTCTCGCTGAAACTGCAGAAAAAGGCTGTTAAAGGCATGAATTTTCCTCTCCTTACGCCCCCCCTTTTTGAGCCCTCCTATATCAGACTGACCCCTAGTTCACGATTGTGACTCTCCTACGAACACAGTTTGCTCACTAAACAAGGACATTATGTTCTCAGTATCAAAGAATCCTGTCTGCGTCCTGCAAATTGCAATTGTGCATAAATGAAGTAAGGGAATAGTTTCTTACCTGTAACTCCATTTCTACAGCATTGGTATCTTTCATGGATTCACATGCTTAGAATATTCCCCGTCGTCAGGCTGGGAATCCTCGGTAAACTATATAGACATTTTCCATAGGAAAAATTCCGACACTTTTGTGTCCTATCTACGTCGTTTTGGGCCGTGCACGCCGGCGCCACTAGGACATAGGGGTATATATAGCTCCGCCCCCGCGGCTCCCTCAGATTTCAGGCCCCCAAAGTAGTATGGGGGGATCTCAGGTTTGCATGCTCAGGGGAGGCCGGCGGGCGCATGTGAATCCATGAAAGATACCAATGCTGGAGAAATTGAGTTACAGGTAAGAAACTATTCCCTTCTCCAGCATAGGATCTTTCATGGATTCACATGCTTAGAATAGATTGTATAGCAGTATCCCCCAACATTGGAGGCGTGTATGCAAACCAACATCTCAACAAGCACAGTGCCCACTTACTATGGCAACACATTACATTATAGGATGTTAACTGTAAAAGACACGAAACTTTAAGGCATAGTTGCCGAAGGATGCAACCCCACTTGGGGCTTACCTTATTGGAACAGGTGACTTAGTACTGCCCACCCCATCTGTGTATCGTCAGCATGTTGCTGTGCGAGACAGTAATGTCGGGTAAACGTATGTGGTACCGACCAGAAAGCCGCCTGGCAGATATCCCCCAGCGGAATTCCGGACCACAAAGCCGTCGACGACGATGTAGATCTCGTCGAATGGGCCCTTGGACGCTTTTCTAGCGGCTTTCCGGCCTTGGAATGACAATAAGAAATGGCTGAAGACACCCATCTGGATAGTCCCCGTTTTGAAATTGCTTTACCCATAGCCGCAGGACCATAAGCCACGAAGAGTTGTCTCGTGTCTCTGAAGCTTTGAGTGCGATGGAGATAACATTTCAAAGCTCTTTTCACGTCCAATGTATGGAGAGTCTTCTCTGCCACTGAAGACTGTGTTGGAAAGAATGTAGGCAACACTATAGTCGCGTGTTTATGGAACATGGAAGGTACTTTAGGTATGAAATGCGGGTTAGTGGCCAGCACGACTTTATTATTGAAAAACCTCAAGTACAGAGGGTCGATTACTAGAGCATGTATTTCCGACAGGCGACGAGCCGAAGTAATGGCCACCAGGAAAGCCAATTTCCAAGACAAAAATTTTAATGTCGTCGATGACATTGGTTCAAAAGGGGGTTTCATCAGGGCCGCCAGGACCAGGTTCAGACTCCAGATCGGAGGAAACTTCTTCTTGGGAGGAAAAGTTCGAAACAAGGAAGTGTTTAACTAGGCGGTCACTGAACAGTGGAGTGGAATGTCTCTTCCGAGTAAATCTCGAGATGGCAGCTAGATGCACCTTTATAGATGAAACAGATAACCCGTTATTTGCCAGGAGCAACAGGTATGGTAGGAGTTGTTCCGGTGTGATCGCCCGCGGGTCCAGACCTGGTTGACCTGCGCACCATATGCAGAACCTTTTCCATTTGTATGTGTATGAAGTGTTCCTGGAAGGTGCCCTTGCGGCTTGCAAAATACGACGGCAATCTGCTGGAATCGCTACCGCGCCAAACTCGGCGAAATCAGGAGCCAGGCCGTCAGACTGAGGTTGTCCGGGTCGTGATGACAAACAGTCCCTTTCTCCTGAGACAGAAGGTTGGGGATCTTCTGGAACCTCATTGGTTCTGCCGCTGAGAGGTGAAGTAGATTGGAGAACCACACTTGTCTGGCCCAATGCAGGGCCACCAGGATCACCGACAAGGATATCTGTGGATCCATTGCAGAGTCCAACAGATAAGAGGGAATGGGGGGAAGGCATACAGAAACTTGCCCGTCCACGGGAAGGAGAACGCGTCCCCTAGCGAGTCTTGTTGTGGCCACCTGCTCGCGTATTGGGAGCATTTCTTGTTGTCTCTCGTCGCAAAGAGATCGAGGGCCAGATGACCCCATTCCGCGAAGACACAGTGCAGTTGCTGATCGTTCAGTTCCCATTCGTGTAGACAATTCATCTCTCTGCTGAGAGCGTCTGCTTGTACATTTTTTACTCCTGGTAAGTGGAACGACAACAGATGTATGTCGTGTTGTGTTGTAGGGCCCAATACCAGATCTCCTGGGCTTCCGTCGACAGGCTCCTGGAGCGAGTTCCTCCCTGCTTCCGTAGATAAAACATGGTTGTCGTGTTGTCCGTCATGATTCTCACCACTGAGCCCTTTATCTGTGGTAGGAAGGATTTTAGGGCCCAACGCACCGCCCTCAACTCTAGCAGGTTGATGTGGAGGGAGGACTCTTCCGATGACCAACAACCCTGAACCTGTAAGGAGTCCAGATGAGCTCCCCACCTAGTTAGAGAAGCATCCGTAACCACTCTCTTCTGGAATGCAGGCTCCAGTAAGGGCATTCCCTTCGTTAGGTGTATGGAGATTTTCCACCATTGAAGCGCCTGCACGAGCTGGCCGTTGATGGTCAACTTGTCCAACCAGCGTCCTCGACTCTGTGCCCATCGATCCGCCAAGAATTCCTGAAGAGGCCTTATGAAGAGGCGACAGTTGTCTATCAAGGGTATGCAGGACGACATGGTCCCCAGCAGGGACATGTACCTTCGTACTGACACTCTGGTGTCGACCTCCCATTCCGATGCCTTTTGTTGCAGTCTGTGAATCCTTTCGAGGGATGGCTTCACCAGTCCCAACTGTGTGTGGAACTCTGCCCCCAAAAAGACCGAGGTCCTTGAAGGCTTTAACGAGGACTTGTCGAAGTTCACTGCGAAGCCCAAATGTTGCAGGCGGGACAGGGTGGCATCTAGGCTTTCTTGTGCCCTTTCTGGAGACAGTCCCCTTACTAGCCAATCGTCCAAATAAGGGTACACATGGTGACCTTCCTTTCTTAACCAGACTGCTATTGGAGCCAGACATTTGGTGAATGTCCTGGGGGACGATTTTAGGCCGAACGGGAGGACCTTGAACTGATAGTGGGTTCGTCCGACGACAAACCGCAGAAATCTTTTGTGCCGCCGACGCCTGAAGGTCTAGCGACGACAAATAATCTCCAGATTGTATCTATCGGATCACCTCCTGAAGCGTCAGCATTTTGAATTTTAAATTCTTGAGCAGTTTGTTGAGCGCTCGTAGATCCAGAATGGGATGCCATTTTCCATTTCGTTTCTTGACGACAAAGTACCGGGAGTACACTCCCTGTCCTTTTTCTGCCACCGGGACCAGTTCTATAGCCCCTTTCTGCAGCATAAGCGCCACCTCCTGCAGTAGTATTTGAAGGTGGGGCTGGGTCGAGAACACCGGTGGAATGTGTGGTGGCTTGCCCTTGAACTGTAGAGAGTGGCCCAGATGAATCGTGTCCAAAACCCATCGGTCTGTTATGCGCTCCCACTCGTCGATGCGACGAGACACTCGACTCCCCAGGACGCCCTGAAGCATGTCATTGTTGGTTCTTGATTTGTTGATCTTTCGTCGACGAAGGGTAGGCACCCCGCCGTCTGGAGGTTTGGTAATCCCTTCCTCTACGAGAAGATTGGGCCGCACGCCTGTAGCCTTGGGACGAGTAGGAGGGTCTGCTGAAACCTCGGTCTCTAGATGACCCAAACAGGGAGTTACCAGAGGCCCCTCTGAAAGGACGAAAGGAACGAAAATTGCTACCACTCTGTAGGGCTCGGAGTGACCGTGCCGTTTCAGTATCCTCTTTCAAGGCCTCATCAACTTTTTCACCGAACAGTTGCTCCCCTTCACACAGCATATCCAAGACTTTATATTGCACCTCCGGTCTGAACGTAGTGCACTTGAGCCATGCTTGTCTACGTAGAACTACGCCATTATTGATTTGCTCAAAACCGGACTCGGCTAGGTCGACGGCAATGTTTATAGCATGGTTGGAGGCCTCCTCTCCTTCCCGCACTAGCAACATTGCAGACTTTCTATGTTCCTCGGGCAAATGCTCCAAGATAAGAGCCAGTCGGTGCCACATTTCCCTGTCATACCTAGACATAATCGCCAAGGAATTGGCTGCTTTAACTGTAGTCGCTCCGACGGATAGCACCTTCTTGCCGAAAGTGTCCTGCCTCCTGGCCTCGTTGTCTGGAGGGGTCATGCATTTATGTTGAGACCTGGCCTTTCTCGCCGCAGCCGCCGCCGATACCACCGACTCCGGCGAAGGTTGAGACATCAGGCACTTGGGAGTCGATTCCGGAGCCTTGAACAACTTCTCCAAACGACCTTTCACTGCCGGTTCAGAGAACGGGTGCCGCATGGTCTTCAGGCCCTCTTGCCAGACATGATCCAAAATCGGGATGGCAAATATGGATTTCCTTCTCTTGCCCATATGATCAAAAAGAAAACAATCCTTTTTCTCCTCTTCAGGGACTAGGCCAAACTCCGAACATGCCTTACTCATCATGGCATGAATGCACCCACGTCGTCAGGTGGCGATGGCTGTGCCGGGCTTCTCTGAGCTTCCATCTCCACTTCAGAGTCCCAAGTTGGGTCCCTTGAGGGGGATAGTGAGATGTCTGAACCTGATCCCTCACTGTCAGAGTCCTGTAGTTCTTCTTGCAGGGTAGGGCAATCTTCCGGGGCGTGGGACGCAGCCGTAATCCTGGTCGCCGAGCGAGGAGCCAGGCTCGGCTCGTCGATGAATGGCGTAGACTGTATCCGTGTCGGGGCCCCAGGCTGGGGTATTTGTGTGTCCAAACGCTGTAAAAGTTTATGTAGCATATTTAGCACCTCCAAGGACAGAACCGCCTGGGGGTTCAGTAATGACGAGGTAGTAGGGATGGAATCCACACCCAAGAGCAACATCGCGCTGGTTGGCTGCAGACCCAGATCGGTTGGGCGCACGACCATGTCGCGTTCCTCGTCAGCCGACGAGATGGAGAAAGCCGCCTCTGGTTGAAGCAGGGCCTCCGGCGGGACAGGATCGAAAAAACCTCCGGTTGCCATCCCACCGTCGACGATATGTTTCCTACCGCAGTCTGACATGTGGGAGGAGCTGCCGATGACGCAGGCGTCGACAAGTGGGTCGTCGGCGAAGCCAGTGGCGCAGGGCCTTTAGATGTTCCCGCCGCTTTTGGGGCCGACTTGCTGGCCGCGGCCTCTCGACTCAAGGTAGACTTATGACGGTCTCCTGCGGAGGATTTAGATGGTTCTTTTCTCTCCTTTTTAGATGAGGAGGAAGAAGACGGCGCCTTGTGTGAAGAGAAGGAGGCCTTCGAATGTTTCTCTGAATGTTTCTCCGAGGGTCGTTTTTCGTCCGACTACGAGGTTCGTTTTTCGGCAGCATGTGCCTTCTTCGCCGTGGAGCCCACCTCCGATGCCGGGTACGCACCCGCTCCGTCATTGAGCCAATCGACCAGGCGTCTTTTTCGATCTTTGCGGGTTTTCTGGGAGAAACCCTGACAGATTTCACAAGTGTCCGCCGTGTGGTGAGGATGAAGGCAGTAAATGCAGTCCATATGACCATCCCCCTTGTACACCTTCTTAAGGCCTCACGTAGCACACGGACGAAACAACGCCTTTCCAGACATTCTCTTGAGAAGAACAAACAGTCGCAGAAGTAGAAAGAACAACCTAACCAAATAGCAGATACGCGAGGTAATCCCACCACTTTGGAAGACGGTTGAAATCTGAGGGAGCCGCGGGGGCGGAGCTATATATACCCCTACATCTTAGTGGAGCCGGCGGGCGCGGCCCAAAACGACATAGATAGGACACAAAAGTGTCAGAATTTTTCCTATGGAAAATGTCTATATAAACTTACCGAGGATTCCCAGCCTGACGACGGGGAATATTCTAAGCATCTGAATCCATGAAAGATCCAATGCTGGAGAATATAGATTAACAAAGACGTCTTAGAAGGTGTCATATTTGTCATATTTGTCAATCACCGTACCCTAGCTCAAAAGGATACATTTATGGGCGGTTTTGATGTGTCACAAAGAGATGCTTATGATTGTCCTTTTGTATATATGACTCTGTTGTAGAATGCTCGCTCTCTTGCATCCCACGAGGTCTGGGTGACACGTTGCAGGACGTGAGACCCAGTCGGCCGACAGACTATTTGCTTTGCAATAAACCCTAGATTTTGGGAATTTAACCTCGTGTCTGGCGTATCAGTTTGTGTATGGTGATTGTGCCTTGTTTCCATGCACAAGGGTCTTTAGGGCCTAGCTAAGCCCTACTATTTCTCAAGGCAACAGTGCTTCAACTTCAGCCTGCACTGCTTTGCCCCCAGACCTACTAGTTCTGCATGGAGTATGAATTCAGCCACCGTAATCACCTCACACTCTTCCCCTTAATGACAGTCATTATTATTGAACAAAAAGCTTTCACAAAAAACAAAAGTTTCAGACAATATAGCCAAGAAAATTGTGAAGTTTTCTGATGTGCACTAGTCTGTCTTGGATGATGTACAAAATTAGGCAATTTCGGCTGACCTGAAAAAGATGGCCGACATATTTAAACAGCCCAATTGCCTCATCCCCCCAATAAGGGACAGGGCGATTGCACACAAGTTGTGCACACCGATTGCTCACGTCTGATGATGAATGCGAATCCACCAACGGTTGAGCGGGACACAGCTAAACAGGTTGAAGCCCCATTTCAGCCTGTTAATCAAATGGCAAATAAGAACTTATGTCTTGAACCCCAACAGGTCATAAGGCTACTTCAGGACACATCTTGCAGCCAGCACCAAGTAACATTTCAGACAATGAAACCATCCGTTTGCACAGATCAAGAGTCAATGAGAAAGCTTCTTATAAGCCTCCCATGCCTTCCTTATCAAAAACAGTAGATCAGTTGAAACCATTTCGTCACACCTTAATTTTGAAATGTCGTGAAGGCAGATTCCCAAGCTATGATCTTAATAGGCGAAGTATCTTGAACATCTTCAGTGATGTGCTAGCTCTTGAGGATGTTTCAAGAGACATTGAACAAATTGAATGTATAGCAGAAGAATCACGTTCCATAGTTAGACTTTGGATTCCATCTGGGGTGGTTCTAAACACAATCTGGCAATCAAAGATGCAGCTATTTGAACTGGGAATATTGCTTGCGCAAGACCCTGTGCGATATGTTGAAAGGCCACAAATTGAGAATCATAGGCCCAATATATATTTGGGCGCTCAGGATTCATGCGGCTGCAACTCTATGGCCCCCTCTCTCTCAAATTAACCATCAACTCTACAGGCAAAATTGCCCCTGAAAGTCTTGAGCTGGAACACTCGAGGGCACTCTCACCTACAGCTCTCTATTAAACAACTACCTCACATTCACCACATTATAGCGTTGCAGGAGACATGGTTGGTCTCCCTCTCACGTATGGGATGGCTATGACTCTGTCCTGCTCCCTGCAATTCAAAGCCAAGGTTGAGCTTCATCAGGCCTTGTGGTGGCTGTCAATACCAGTCTGGTTATAACCATTGCCCCATGGGCTTCAATCAGTGCTTATATCCAGTTGGTAAAGATGTCCATCAAGGACCATACCCAAGCTGTGGTCAACCTATATAGGAATGTAGCAGGCTTGTCTGATGAGGCTTTTTATAGTGGATTACCCAAAATACTTGAGCTAATCCATATGCATGACCAGATTACAAATACCATGATATTGGGCGATTTGAACATAGACTGTTGGAATGCCAACTGCACAACAAAAGATGTGGGTAGATGGATCTAATTTATGAAAGCTTGCAACTTTCACAGGTAAATGGGTTGGTGATGGGAGATATCCCAGCCCAATGTACCTGGCACGAGGTTATCTCAACTAGTACAATTGATTACATCTATGCCGACCATTCATTGTTCCAAAATGTGACTAAGATGAGTGTTAATGACCACAAACCAAGCGATCATAGGGGTCTTTCAGTAGAAATTGCCTTGGACGTAACCCAGACAGTACTTTGATGAAGCAAATGCTTATCAATACGTCTAGAAACAGACTTCGAGGAATCCAACGTCATTGGCCACTCACTGGAAAAAAAAAAACTTATTGACTCTACCAGTACAATACACTGACTTGTTATATCCTTTTACTAATACCATCATTACACAATCTAACAATGGCATTAGACACAAGCACTCTTTTGAAATAGTGATCAAACTAAAAACATGCAGCATATAGACGCACAAAAAGAAATTCTAGTTTTGAATTCACAGACACGTTGCCAGGATTTGAAAACTGCTAAATGCCATTATAAAAACTGGCTGCGTAATAGGACATCTCTAGTGTTCCAGCAAGACAGTGAAGCGATGGCTCAAGCAAAATTTCGGCCCAAATGTGGCAGTTACTGTCGAACCATAACCAGAATACACAAGTAGACGCCCAAATCAACAGCGTCCCACAACATCAATGGCTAAATAAAAGAAATAGTGCTCAACATAAAGTTCAGCACTTCTTCCAGCTCTTAACCTCTTCTTCCGCCCCACGTCCCCCAAGTTCAAAACAGTTCCCCAAAAGTCTTAAGATTGTCTTTCTCTGGTTCAAGACACAAATATAGTTCCACACAATCCTCAGGGTTCCCTTCCCCAAGTTTCAAAAAATGCATTTCAAAAGAAACCGGTCTTGAGGCTTCGTCCTCAAGTCAATGTTAGTAATTCTTCAAGTCTCTGGGTCCCTTCCCCAAGACGTTAACTCAGTCACTTGTTCCTTGGCTTATTTCATTATGTTCTTGGTTTTCACAATTTAGGACTCACTGGTCTAGGCACACTTATCAGACCACAAGTTCCACCCATCACAGGTCGCACAACCAGGATTCCTGAACTCTGTAGTTCACACAGGTTCTTCTGAGCTGGCCCCTGTGTAGAGAGTCAGATTCACTTAGTCTCTTTTCACTAGCCTTTTGGCGTTCGGTGGAGCCGCATTGCATGTCTTCATACCTTTCACTTAGGGTTGTCTTATATCATGGACCCACCTTCTTGTGGTACTCTTTCACACTAGCACTCCTTTCCTCAGTTTGCTTTTAAATGGGCAATTTCCTTTTTCTTGTTAATCACCATTTGCTTGGCCCATATAGATTTATCCAATTCAGGATGCAATTTACTTAATTTCACGTTTTTACTCAGTTCGATATTTCACTGATATTTCGGTATTCAATATGCATGATTTCAGAGGTTTTCAAGATTTCTTATAGTACGGTATTCAATGTGTATGATTGGAGTAGTTTTCAAAGTTTCTCATAGTATTGAATATACATGCGTGCAGCCCGCTAGGAGCGTCCGCTTCGGAGTGGCTCTCCATGTCACTCACCGGTCCCGGCGTTCCTCTTCTGTGGCTCCAGCTGCTACCTCGCTTTGCAGATCAGGCCAAGCTTTGCAGACCTTGCTTGCGTGCCGGGTGCTGTCAGGCACACACCATCAACTCCACTACCTCTGGGCGGAAGCAGACTGCGTCCACTCTCCTCCACTCCTCGCCCGCAGCTCTAGCTGCTAGTTTACCCGATATGGAGTCTCTCACACCTAGGATGTAGGCCGGCGTCCTAGATCTGCTCCTCAGGTCCCACCGTGGCTGCCTCTTCACAGTCCGGGTCCCCTTCTGGTCCTCCCACCACAGGCCTCCCTGTTGCTGTTCCATACTGCTTTCTGTCTCTCCATTTATACACCTGCAACCACTTGACAGGTTGCAGGTGCGCAGTCTCAATTGGGCTTGCCTGACCATAAAGAGTGCCAGGCCTGACCCTCATAGTACTCTAAAGGCATCTTCTTTGTCCCAGTACTAGAGTGGTGAAATAGGTGTTTGGTGTTCACTACTTTTAGTTGCCTCTTCCTCATCCCAGTATTGTCAGGAATGAAAGGTGGGAAAATGAGTAGCCTACAAAGGCTAAGGGAGTGTTGGACTGATTTTTAAAAGGAAAAGGGGGATAATATGTCTCTCCTATTTTATTCTTCACCACTTTCTTCTTCCTTCTCTTTTTAATGCTTTTATCTCCTGGATAGAGGGTTCTTCAGAAAGAAAGATGCAGAAAACCGCATCTCGCCTGAGGGCATTTTACTCCCAATCCCCAAGGACCCTCCACCAAGGAGATCCTCCCTCGCTTCTCCATCCCCAGGGTCGGGATCCGAGAGCAATGGCATTTCCCTGGCTACCTGAAAAGAGGATTCAAGGGGAGTAGATGTGAAGAGGTGCCCACAGGTTTCTCACAATTGGTTGCCAGAGATGAAGCAAAGGTTTCTTTGTAGACTTCTTGGACAATGCTGGTTCCTTCAGTTGCAATCATGCGTCTTCTCAGCACAGTTTCCTCTCTTTGGATTCTTTCCTTTAGAGGGCCTTAGAGGGCATCCTCAAGAACCCACACCTCAATCAAAAATCAGGCTTAGGGGGTACCTTAACTCACCAATGGTAAGGATCTACACCATCCATGCGGGAAGTTGTTGTACATCACGGTCTGCCAGCTACTGCACATCGGCCTTGTAACTGACCTTTACTGGGATATATGTGGATTAGGATCAGATACTCCCAATACCAATTTCAACCAATTTTAGTCAATCAAAGCACTGACTGGAAATCCCAAGGCTGATCCAGTGAACATGCACAACCTTATTTTGGGGTTTGACCTGAGAGAGCAGCATGTTTTCCAGAAGCAAGATGGACAGAGGACAGGTCTTTAAAAACGAGGAGCAGCAGTTTTCAGAATGTGGTACACAAAAGGGCATCTCTACGTAAAAAAGCATGGGGCACAGCAGTAGTGCACATGAAAAGGTTTTAAAACAATGTTAAGTGTCACCAGCCTGACCCTAGGCACATCAAAAAGGCATTCAAAATGCTTTCAGACAAAAAGGGAAGCAGAAAGTGGCCCTCGAACACTCTACTACAAGTGGTGTGCTTTACAAGGTAAAAACCCAAAAGGAAGACAAACCCTCCCTAAAATGGCAGTCAAATGGACATCCCCTCCACAGAGTTGAGCAGGCAAGCCAGGCTAAAAAAAGCATCACCCCAAAGTCAGCCAGGCTACCAAACTATTCCATTGAAATTAATGGTTGGGGAGGTTTTGGGGACATTGAAAAAGAAAGCAATCTCTCACGAAATGCTCCTACCAGATGCATGCAACCAGAAAGGTGCCCTAGGATTCAAGGACAGTTTTCTTACTTTTTACAACATTCCATGAACCTAGAGGAAGGGAAACCGGACATACTACCTTCTTAGAGATGGTGGATATTGAGTAAATGGGCAGCAGGTCAACAAGAACTTAAATTAGATCACTAAAGTCACCCATGTAGTACACGAAGAAGGGACCTTTGTTAACTGAGAAGGGTCAGACTGGATTAAAACGGCCTTTCATGGGGATTTGAAGAAAAAGGACCGTCAGGGTAGAAAAGAATGCTTCCTTCAGAACATTTTTAGTAGGTCTTCCAAACATGGTGCCCATTTGTCACAGATATGGGATCAACAGAAGACTTGATACCGATAAGCTGAGTGCAAACTATCATTAACTGGCAACAGAAGCAGTTTGGTGTAAGGCCCCAAAAAATGGGAATGCTCGAGGGATGCCACTCATTTAGTAAGTGGGATATTCAAACCCTGACTAAGGTAAGACTTTGGTCCTGAGTCAAAGTTCCCTAGACCACAACAGTTCAGATTCAGGTTTCTATAGCCCTGAATGAGTCAAAGAAAAATACACAGTTCACACACTCACTTACAATTCTGAATGGTTCCATGGGTCCAGGGACACTACTCTGGTCAATGGGAACATTCTGCCATCTGAGGTTTTAAATATTTATCCAGATGAGTTGATTTTCAGGCTGCAGTTATGTCCAATCCTACCCCTGAACAAGGGATGTGTACATATTTAGAAGAGGAGCCCAAAACAGACTCGCTCTTGACTCAGATTCTCAGTGAGCCCTCTTAGCTCAGATTCTCCATGAGAAAGAAGTACATATTTTCCATTGATAACGTGCCCGTCACCACCCCAATCCAGGCTGTGGCTCCAGGCTTGTCTCCACCTCTCCCCCTCTCCCTGTGTGTGCATCCCTCTCATCCCAGTGTGGGTGGCAGTATCCTTACGTTTGTGTCCACATTCTCTCTGTCCCCTCAACTTTTCTAGCACTTTCAACCTCGCTACACCCAATATCAGCCCCAATGACTCCATGCCTACCCCTTCTAGCCCTCAGCCCTCTTGGTTTGGCTAATGCTGGTCTTCTACTTTATACCCATGTCCACTTCCCTCCTGTTCTCAGACCCTCCTCAGTGTGCATCCTCCCTCCTCGCCAGTTCTCTCCTCCAGACCTCCTACTGTTTAAAATAATTTGTTTTCTTCAGTTCTTCTGTCCCTCTTCAAACATCACTCCGTGGTACTTTGTCATCCTCATCCGCCTCCCTCTTTGATCTTGCACCCCCTCTCCCCAACTCTGTCCTGATCCTGTTGCCAATACATTCTTCATCCTCTATGATCTTGCGCTCCACAATTCCCACCTTTCCCTTAATCCTCTACTATTCAGTTATTCCTGGCCCACTCTCTTATTTGGCAGATACAGAATTATTTTTGGTGGTGTAACCAGATACCACAAGGTAAGAAGTCTGGCCATTCCACAATTCAAGAATGCGAAATTTCAAAACAAACTCATCTGCTGGCTCCAGGGCTTGGAATGCATTATTCGTTGACTTGTGTTTAGTTCTTCCTTTGAATTTTTACAAATGCTCCTAAAACTCAATTTATTTTTAAATGTTTTTGATTGTTTTCAAAACTACTGTGTTGTTTATTCCATTCTATAATATTGTAAAGCGCACCATTGCATTGGGTGGAGTACGCTCTTTGTCGGACAGGGTGCAGGAAATTAAAAGAAATCTGATGGATTGTCAGTGAGCCGATGAAACCTTCCACAAAGACGGTGTAAGAAGATGGGTGAAGCTTAAAAAGTAAAATATTCTATTTTGGGTGTCAAAAACAAACATTTGTTTTACTTATCAAACATATAGTGGTAAGGTGCTTTCACTCCAAGTACATGAAAGTTTACAGGACCTTACTAGGGGAAAAATCTTTATTTTTAAATAAAGAGCAACAAACAAAAAGATTAGATTCAAATAATTGAAATTGCTGCTTTATTTTCTTTCATCCACTAAACAGCAAAAGAGCCACAATTTAATTTGTTTTGAAATTTAAATCCATGCAGAAAATTCAACATGGCCTAGTTTTCACTTTATGCATTTTGGAATAGACTTATCCATGCGCCAGGAAGAGTTTCCAGTAATGATCCTGCAATCATTCGGGAGCACACAATCTAAGTTTAAAAGCCCTCAGAAGAATTCTTCATCCCAATGTGTATCATAGCTGCAGAATCGATGTAATGGTCCTCTCATTTTGCACACTTTTTATAGTTGTCATTTTGCCAACATTTGGCCAATGAGATTCTTTGCATGCTAAATCACAAACAGCGGTTCAATTAAAAAAAGGTTTACGCCACAATGAACATACACGTTTTTCCCAGTGCACACCAGATTTGGACAAAAAGTATACATTTGTTACACATGAGATTATTCAATTTGGCTCCGAGAAAGTACTGATCCTTTTCAGTTATGCTCGCTCCCTGTTGGTAAGTACCACAGATGTACCATATAGGGGTGTGCATTTCTACTTCTTTGTTTCATCAACCAAGACCATTGATTGCGATATATACTCAAAGTCAACAAAATGGAAAGGTTTGGAAGTGCAAGTCTAGCTTTTTGGCATTTGATTTCCAGGCCCATAATTACCTTAATAGCTGAATCAAATGCAAATGTTATATTAGTATATATCGAAAGTAAACACAATTGAGAAGTTCTGGAGCACCACCAATCTAGTTATTCAATTTCACTTCAAGGTCCACTTTTACAGACAGGCTGAATAAAGATGCTAACCCTCACACAGGGCATCCATTTTCTGTCTAGGGGACTATGGTCAATAAGTCCATCTGCAATGGTTGATTGAGAAACATGAACTCGGTATTCAAAATGCATCATCAAATCATCCCAACTTCATTTTTATTACATACACGTTCTAAGCAGTGCCACAGGTAGTATAGCTCAGTGGCAACGCGCTCATCTTGGAAGCAAGACGCAGAGCAACACAGGTGAGAATCCAGGGTCCGCATGCTTAGAAACCTCTTTGGTATTAAGCGCGTTATAAATAACCAATTATAAATAATCAATTATAAATCCATTAAAGTATATTGGCTATTACAAGCTGCACATGCCTCACAAGAGTGTGGCAAGATGTCTCAGGTAAGGGTGTCAGTGTTATGAACAATCATATGCGGTCTACTCCAAAGGTAGTGTATATAGAGGCATAACACATGTTCCCAATATTCATGTTTTGTCTCCAGTTATATCAGAGTGACTTGAGGGGCCATTCAACCGGGGATGAGAGTCATTGAACTAGCGATGGGTCAGCGATAGATGTGGGCTGTGGGACCTAATCTCCTAATGGAAACTCAAAGATGTCTTGAAGCATTTCCAGAAAGAAGCATGAACAACCATTGGCCCAGGTACTTACCAGTGTATTCACCCAAAATTAGCCTCGACATTATGACTGTGAAAATAGGTGCAGAGCTTTTAACAGTTTCAGCAAAGGAAACTGCTACATTTTTCAGGCTAACGAGCCCCAAAACCACTGTGGCAAACCTGAAACGAAAATAAAACTTGCTGTGAACCAAAGAACAAGCGAAAACAGACCACATTTCCTGTGCTTTTAAATATCGAACTAGAACTGTACATGTATATACTGTGATGAAGCCACAGTGAACACCTCCACTATAGGAGGGGATCGGGGCACACTCTGCACCAGGGACGGCCGCCCCATATATGATGTGCTGCCTGGAGGAGGTAGGATTCCCTAGAGTCCCTCCTCCTGTACGAGTCTCCCTTATCTCATGTTCCCAAATATAACTACTGTGCATAAACTCCAGCATAAACGGTCGTCACTGAAAAAAAATAATCCTCTTTTTTTCCATGCCTGTACAAATTTACACCTTGGCGCATTCTTACGCATACAATGCCCGTAGGAAAGAGACCAGTCAGAGAGCTACTGTTGCAAACTTAAACGCTCCTTGCTGAGAGCACAGTACCGCCTTACACGTGAAAACTCACAGTTGGAAGGCAAACACACTTAGCGGCCCATTCAACCCTTTGGCTGTGTTAATCAGCACAATTACCCAACAAAGAAATAATGGCATATGGCTGTTAAACCTTATTAAAAGGGGACAACACTGTGGAAAGAATGAGAGGCAAAGCTGGGGGGAAGGAGGGGACCAATACCAATCACATCCCAGGAATTGAACGAATCCCGGGAATAACCAATCAAAACATGTATTGTATAATGAAACGAGTCCACAGTACTATGAAGGAACTCCAGGCTATATAGATGTAGACTCACCATGACAAAGACCAGAAGTCAGGCCTGAAAGAGAAGTTGCTGGAGATAGTGAGCAGGAGCAAGGAAAAAGCAGGATTGCCTCAGGATTGCCACTGGCAAAGACCAGACCAGATCTGTAAGCCACTTATGGCAGAGGCTGCAGGAGAGTTTGAGTAAGGTCTCCGTAGTGACGACTGTACTCCTAGCCCACAGTTCCCTGGAACAGGTCAAGAGCATCTTTTTTTAAGCATTAAAAAAATCCCTCAAATTTGAGTGAATGCACGTTCGTATGGCCACACCCCTCCAGTTGCCACATCCAGCTTTGTCGACAATAGTCCTTTTCAATTGCCAGGTCCCTACCTGACTGATGTAGAACACTCAACCATCAATATCGATGGTACCAATATTCCCATGCTGAAGCAAGTCAAAACACTGGGCGTGTACATTGACGCCAGCCTGACCATGACTAAAGAGATCAACGCGCTTGCCTCTTCCACGGCTTACATCTTTAAAATAATTGCTCTCAGCCGACAATTTCTGACCCCAGCTAACTGCCTGACCTTAGCCAGAGCTCTGGTCCTATCGAAATTGGATTATTACAATGTACTACTACTAGGCACATCCAACACCAATTTAGCCAAAATGCAACTACTGCAAAACAAAGTCTTAAGGGCAGCTTTAGGCATAAAAAAAAGAAAAAAAAAATCAGAACATATCTCTAACACTAGGAAAGACGCCCATTGGCTCCCCATCAAAGCCAGAATTATCTTGAAAACATTATGTATCACATACAAATGCCTGACCAAAAAAGGACCTCTCTCAACAATACCCTACACCCCAAAGTTGACAGGAGATCACTAAGATCTAGCGACAAATTCTTCCTGGCCCCTCTCGCTTCAAAATCACTAGAGCGGGGGGAGGGGGGTAGCAGCTTTACCACTCTAGCCCCCAAACACTGGAACACCCTACCCATTAATATCAAAAAAGAATCCTCCTTCACGGTTTATAAGAAACTGCTAAAAACTTGGTTATTCAACCAATATTAGCATCTAAAGACAGGATTCCGTACCACTGTATATTATTGTGAATATTTTTAAATTGTATTTTTGCACCAACTGTCCACTAATGATCGTACCACTGTATATTATTGTGAATATTTGTAAATTGTATTTTTGCACCAACTGTCCACTAATGATGTAATGTAACCAATGTAATCATGTTTTTATTAATTTCTAAGCTGTCTTATAACCTCGCCGTGACACCCGAGGGTCTGGGCGTGTAACAAATAAAATAAATAAATAAAATAAATCTCTAGTTTAGCCAGGAAGGTGGAAGAGTGCATGGAGGAATGGGGACTATGGACTAGGAGTACAGTAGTCACTAGGGTCAGTAACTTAGACGTCCCATCCCCCTTCCTCCATACTTGTGGGAGATCATCAAGTATAGACTTGTGACAAGTGTTTAAGGGATTTCTAGAATCTGGCCTGGTGGACAGATTTTAGGAGGCAACTCAGTTATGGTAGACTAGGAGGTCTGAGAGTTTAGCGAAAACCCAATCAAAATATCAATGGAGAGCAGTCAATGCTTATGCTCAAGAGTGTGATTGGGATCAGGGGCCTTCAACGAATACACACAGTATGGCACACAATTCAATTTAGACGGTCAAGTTATAAAAATACAATCATTTTAGACCTTCAGAATACTCAAAAATGAAACTAGTAGGTAGTAATATCACACAACACTCATAATACAAATACATACAATCACCATTAGGTTCACTTAAAAGACATCGAATAATTTAGTCAAGCAATGCGATGCAGTAAGATGGGAACCAATCACAAATTCAGTAACCTAACTTTAAAAGTGCAAATGCTAAAATGAATGGGGCATTGTGCCCAAAAGTCACAAAGTCCAACACAATGAGTCTCACCAGAAGTTGTTCTCTTTAGGAAGGTTGCAAAGGGCTTGTGGCGGGAATAGTTCCAAACTGGTGTGTAGCAGTGTGTTTGGTGTTGCAGTTGATATATACTGCATGATATGAAGTCTTTTCTTACTGCCCGTGAGCTGGAGGAGCGTTTTGTTGGGGCCGAGCCAGCACAAGTCCTTAATACACACCATATGCACGGAGCACACGCAGTGCGTTCGGTGGTCATTGGAGTCGAGGAGGGACTGCTGTGTAAATATTCCAGGAACGCTCCATGTTGGGGTGAGTCATTTCTCACTCCCCGTCTCTGTTGAACCTCTATTTTGCTCTCAGCAATTTGAGTTACAGTGCTGTATTTTCATACAGCAGCGCTAGGAAATTGTGGTATATTTCCTGTGCTCCAGAATGCCATGCCAGAGACTGCTTCCCCAAGAGACTGATTTAGTAATTAGGGGCCGATGCCAGGGGTATGGGCGGGTCCAGGCAGGTCCACTAAAACATCAAGAAGGAGCCGTTAAATTTGGATAATACTGTGTTGATAATTTAAACATGGGATAACAACGATCAGTTGTCAACCTTTGCCAAAATTATGGCAGGAAAAAAGAACTTGGATGGACCATCACACCACCTATCTGCTGTGAAGAAACAATCCAGTACTTCTTGGAGCTTGTGTACAGAACAATTGGGCAAGTCTGCCCAAATTGTCTCTGAAGCTTCGTGTTCTGTGGACCATGTAGATCTGGATGACGTGGTGAACTGCCCCATAAAGACCTGATCACTGCTGATGTTTCCATACTGGGGCCTTTAGTCTGCCACGAACTAGCCAAGAGGGTCCGACTCTCTAGGTTTGGAGAAGGTCGAGTCCCCAGCATGGATACCCAAGAAAACGTTTGTCATAGAACCCCTGTGCTAGTTGGGGAATCTTCTCCTAAATTGGGACATAAGGCTTGATTGGAATCAATGGTTTTAACTGTTTAACTCAGCAGGCCCTTCAGTTTGCTGCGCCTCTATCAACACAGGAGTCGCTAACCCAGAGACAGAGCAGTGCTTTTTAATTTTTATTGATACAGCTGATTACAATCAACTTTTCAATATTTTTATAAAACATAAAATAAGCAGAAAAAAAATGAAAAGAAAAATAAAGGAACAAGCATATAATAAGAACTATTCCATCACCTCAATTGAATTACATTCCTTTGCCAAATCCATTTTCTTTAAAAAGTTTGTTATCACGTAACCCAACTTCCTGTTGTCTACTCGTATGAGTCTTTGCCACATTTCGTCTTTGTCGGATATATAAATTTTTAAACAAGTCTTTAAAGTAGAATGTTCTGGGTTCTGATAGAGATTGACATTCTGTCATCAGATGTTTCATTGATTTGTTCGATTTACAGAATCGACATATATTCTCTTCAACTGTGATAATTTTTCATCTGGCTCTCAATTCATTTGTGTTACATAAGTTTAATCGAAACTTCATGATGACTGTTCTGTAAGTTAGACTAGGAGATTTTGGCAGGTATGTTAGGAGATCTCCATATTTCCTGATATTGAATGGATTTGAGTTAAAGTCTTTGCATACAATGCATTGTTCTCTAGTTGTTATCCAGTCAGCTTGCCCTATCTTCGGTTTCGTTTTATCCAAGTTAGTTACAAGGAGCTCAACAGTTGTTCCGGCTTCTTGAAGGATCAATTCTACAGATGTTCTCCATTGTCTGACACATTTTTGAGTAGACGTAGTCGGGTAATTTGCCAAGAAAAAGAGCATCATTTGTTTTGCTGTTATGCATTTACTATATAATGCACATTTTCTCCATTTGTACATTGCGGACAATGATAAAAGGCCTAACTCATAATGCAGTATTGGCATTGGCTGCAAGTTAGGCATCTGCAAAACAGCTCTCCAATATCATGCTTCAATTTTTTGCCAATATGTATCCAATCTCCCTCCTTTTGTCTCAGAGCCATATAGAATGGTGGGTATGACCTTTTGTTTACAGTAGGTCATAACCGGAACGATTGATAATTTCCCATATTTTTCGCATTTATAATTTTTGATTGTGAGATGCAGTAGTGATTTTACCTCCTAGCTTCTCTTCATATGGTTCATCTTTGTGGTGATTATTGATATTTAGATCCAAATATACATATTTGTTGGTTATTGGGAGTGTTTGTTTTTGCAGATGCCAAGTTCCCAGATTCTGTCGTTTATTAAAATCAACCATACTGCACAATTTCCGATTTCTTTATATTTATGGTCAGACAGTTTTGTGTATATGCAGCAAGAGCATTTAATAGCAGTTGCATGCCTTGTGGTGTTTGAGATTACAACCAGGTTGTCAGCATACAATAACCATTGTATAGGTTTCTTTCCCAGTTTTGGGGAATCAGTATTTATTCGTTTGAAGCTATTATCTATGTCAGAGATGTACAAGTTAAATAAGGCAGATGCAAAAGTGTATCCTTGTTTCAAGCCCTTCGTGGTATTAATAGGGTTTGTGAGGACTCAGTCCGAGGTGATCCGAATTTGGACGGTAGGTTCCTGTATGTCATTGATAGATAGTTAATTAAAAATTCAGGGCACTGTGCATCAATGCTTTTTTTATTAACATTTCTCTGGGTATTGAGTCAAATGCCATTTTAAAGTCTATATAAGACATATAGAGCATTTGATAGTTTTCTTCAGAATTTGCTTTTAGAATATTAATAATTAACAAATTGATGTCTGTTCCAATTCCGCAGACGAAGCCCGTTTGAAAGGGATCGCTTAATTGGTTTTCCTCAGTCCATAAATTGAATTCCTTAAGTAGGAGACCAGTAAAGATTTTTTCTGGCATGTCCAGCAGGGCAATAAGTCTGTATGCTGCTGGTCCGATCTGTCCCCCTTCTTAAAGATAGGTATGATTAAGGCTTTCTTCCAAGAGGGAGGGATAACTCCCCTCTGCATAGTTTCTTTGAACATAACATACAGTATATCAGCCCATAGTGCCGGATTAGATTTCATTATCTTATTAGAAAGGCTATCCGGGCCGGGCGCACGGTGAGGAGCTTAAAGTGCAGATAGATTGAATGATATCTGCTCGATCAAAAGGTAAAGGTATGAGCCATCAGGGTTGGATTGAGGTTATTCATACAGTTTGGAAATTGAGTTTTATATGTATTTTCATAGTATTTCATCCAACTTAATTCAGTCCCTGCATTCACTTGGACAGATGTTGGTCTTTTGTTTGAGGCTATCTTCAATAGTTGCCACACTGCAGCTGAAGAGTTGGAGATGATTCGTCTCAGCATTAGTTCTCCATCTTGTTGGACAGTCAGATATCTCCGGTTTCTTGTCCAGTTTCTGTAATTACATTTCAAATGCTTAATTTGTGACACAGTAGTTTGTGAAGGGAATTTCAATAATTGCTTTATTTCTTTTCTTAGTGTACTCTCATTTCTTTGGTTATTTACTGTTATGCCAGAATTGTTAATTTTTTCAATTAACTTTTTTGGCATAGTGGACGACCATTCAAGGCAAAGTTGCTTATGATCGCTTTGTGTATTAGGTTTTATTTCTAATTTGTCACATAGGAGCATGAATGAGGTGTTGCAGTAGATTAAATCTATTGTAGCTTCTTGAATTCCTCTGCCATGTTTCTTTTGTTGGAATAGCCCCCGGCAAAGATCCATTTAGCATGATAAAGGAATACTCTTTCATTAAGATGTTCCATTTGTCTTTTATGTGATGTTCAGTGCCCTTCTCTTTTTTCAAGAGATGGAGATTCACATCACCCATTACCAGGGTATGTGTTACATTCTTATCCAATGTGACGGCCTCAAGGGCAATCTCAATTTGGTTGAAAAAGTCAGTTGCAGATAAACTGGCCCGGCCCCAGTATATATTCAAGAGTGCAATCACAAGAAACTGTATGGTGACTTTTACTAATTGGACGCGATTGCTGGGGGAGAGCAATGCTTCGATTGCGAAGCCTTTGGTTTTCTTAACCGCAACTAACCGTCCCGAAGTAGGCCTGCCCTGGGTTGAGGTATCAGCTGGTATCATGCTCATCTCAAATTTATCCCAAGTGGTCATAGTATGTAGCCAGGATTCCTGGATAGCTACAGTTTCATATGACTGAAAATCATGTGTGATGGAGTTTATTAAATGTCGGTGACCTCGAGTTCCATAACACCAGATAATACGTTTCTCGTTCATTAGACAGTTATGCCCGGTGGTAATGGTCATGTTGTGAATTCTTAGAGATGCCGATATCTTGGTTCTGTTTTTTCTTATTCCTTCTAGGCTGTTCTCCTGAAAAACAATTTTTGTTGGTATCATTTACATGATCATCTTGCATGTTCAAGGCTTCTTGCTGTATCGTGAAGCTTAGTTTGTTCAGTGTTATAGCTTCTTTTAGTAGAACATCTAAAACCTACCTGGATTTTAGAGTGATGCGAACAGCTGTCAAGTCCACATCATCCAAAAAATCAACTCTGTCTATATCATTAGAGTCAATTTTCCTTAAGTTGGGGATCTCACGTAATATATTTAGTATGCTTGCTCTGTTCAAATCATACTGTGGAAAAGGATGACTTCTGCAACATATCATCGGAAGCTTATCAGGATTCTGTGTTAAGTTCCTGGTCCACGTTGTTTATGGTCCTGTCTCTGTTTGATAGCAGCTGTTTGATCTATTGGTTTATTATTTTTTGTCTCATTTCGTAGTGTTGTCCATTCTCTTGCGGAATCTGGAACTTTCACTTGCTTTTGTGCAATTTGGCCTATCTGCGGGATAGAACTTAATTATTTGTTCCTTTTCGATAGTCTGTTTTTTTTTGAGGAAGCTCCGGATTAATTGTATTGTATATAGCCATGCATCTTCATACTTCATCACGTATGTAGTCCTGATTTATTTGTTTAGCTTGACTTAATATATCTATTATATATTTTAGTTTAAGCATTTCTTCTTGTGCTGGATATATGTTAGTGCTGATATTTCTTTGTTCTTGGTTCTCCATCATATTTTTATCATTTCTTTCATCATGGATATTTCCATCTGGATACTTGAGAGTTTGTCTTGGGGCTTTCATCAGATGTTCTACATTCGCCATGGATAGATCTCGCTGGTGAGTTTTTTTCTCATTCAAGTTCTTTTCCATCTCCTCTCGTATCTCAATGGTCAGAGGGATCCTGGAAAAGGAAAGTTCTTCGTATTCACCATAAGTTGTCTGGCTTTCAAATTGTTGAGCCAATGTTTTATCACTCGACAAAATATATCCTGTTATTGATTTACATATCAGTTCTCGCAGATCTTCAATTGTTTTTTTTAAAGGTGCTGGATGAGACAGCTTCCTGATTTATATATCTTTTGTTTCAAGGGCATTTTGATTTTTTCCCCTGTTTAATCCATCATCTGTCTCTTATTTGTAATTTATTGTGAGCAGTGAATCTTCTCTTTTTGCTTTGTATAGATCAGAGCAAGGTTAAATGCTGGTTTCAGAAAGATTGGTGCTATTTTCAATAGTTTTTTCAGTGTTCTGTTTGACTGCCTACAGTAGATCTTGCTACTTTGCTCTCAATCGTTTTTTCTTTTTCTTGTATTTTTTCATGCTTAGTTTATCAAGATTCTTTCTTTCTTTTCCTTCTATATTTGATCAATCTGTTATTTTCTTTAATTTTCAGATGAATCTGTAGACTGCCTTGTTTTTCCTTTTTTTCGTGGTGGGAGTGTCATCACTATGATTATGTTGATCCTCTATAAGATGCAATTCATCATCAGAGGCAAGGTTTTTATTGTTCTCCGTTTTCTCTTTTTTATACCTTTTCCCTGTTTCATAGTTTCTCCTTTCTTAATGTTCTTATCAGTCCCTGTTTCTCGACTGTGACTGCAGTCTCGTTTTGTTTTTCTGTTTTCTTCTTCATTTTCTGCTAACTGAGCAAGACTAATAAATTCTTGGTCTATCATCCATTGCCTTGTTTTCGTCACAATTGCATATTTTTTCCTGGTTAGTAGAAGGGTGACTTTCAAGTTGCAGTATTTTGGCAGTTAGATTTTCCATCATCTTTGATTCTTCATCTCTCCGTCTAATGGTCTCAAAGTTTTTCATTAATTCTTGGTGACGTAACAGAGTTTCTGTTTTGTTTAATATTGTGAAATCATTTATTGCATTCTTTAAAGCCACTAGTGTGGTAGAACTGATTTCTAAATCCTTAGTAATCTCCAATAAATGCCCTGTATGTAAACGTACTTCTGAACTAATTTCTTTGTAGACTTTTACCAAGGATGTCAATATGTAATTCAGGGCTATCCTTGTAGATGAACATGTGTTTTCTTTTGGTGGTTAGTCTTCAAAATTTTCTTATGGCCATTCTCATTTCCATCTTTCTCATTTTCAGAAGGATGCTTATGCAGACTTTTCTCCGCATTTGTGTTGTCCATTAGGGCCGATATGGCATTTAGTTCAAATGAGGACCCTATATTGGGCAAGTCGTCAACGTGAACCAGGGCTTGATCCGACAGATCAAATCTTGTGTTTTCTTTTTGATTGATAATATGATCTTGATGGTCTTTGATTTTATCAGGTTTTTCCCCATACGTTGTCTCTCAGATGTCTTGTCACTTTTGGCTCCATCTGCATTTTGACTCCGTGGAAAATAGTGGAGTATTTTATTTTTTTATCGAGCAGTGTATTGTCCACAAAACGTGCGAGCCCCTCTGCCTCCAGATGGGGCGATAATAGACGCTTTCTCGTTTCCAGTCCTCTCCCGGCTACTGTCCTCAATGGATAGAGGCCATACATTGGTGCAGCATGAGATCTGAGATGTCAGACAAACTTTAAAAGAACTGTTGCTAAAAATTTCAGTTTTGGAGGGTTTTATTCTGGCTGTCAATAGATCAAATAAGCACGCTTCCCATGTGGAATTGTTTGAGGGCTACTGGATAGATCGTTTGGGAGGAGGTTTCCCCCACTCTCGAACAGAAGTACAGCTTATTGATGAGACCAAACCCTCTGGTGGTGGACATGCGCCATTTAAGGGAACTCAATCAGACGAGTTTCCCCCAAAAGCTATAAGTGTAGCATCCATGGCAACCCAGGTGTCCGATATAGACTTTGGCCAAAATAAGAATGGGGAGACTACTCAGACTTGGAGGATAAACACCCCATGGTCGAAAAGGGGGAGGTTGCTGTCCAGTGAGCTATTAATGCTTCTCTGGTCTCCAAATTTGCTGCCAATTAAGCCATTTTAAGGCAGAAAAATAATCAAACAACCATATAAATCCACCAGAAAGATGTTCTTAGGGGGCTCATTAATTTTTGTGTCATCTTAAGCTGCATTCGCCTGTGTAGACAGGGTCTGTACAGGGGGATGAAGGCGCAAAAGAAAAGGACATTATTTCTACTGCTTCCACCCAATATGAGAGGGTTGAAGGGGAGGAAATACCTGAATTCAGTGGTAAAATACAAAGCCCAGGAAAAAGTGCTTGAAGGGTAAAGTTAATGCACAGATGGTGGAAAAGGGGTTCATCACTACATTTCTAAAACCTGCAGAAAAAAAATGTAAATGAATCTCTGGTTCCGAGTAGTCTCAGGATTTGTTCTGATGTAGAGGTGGTTGTTGAAAGAAAAGGTGAGACCGGTGATGAGGGCCCTATTAGTGTCTATGAAGAGGGAGCCGTAATTATACAGCCTGAAATTATAAAAGTACCCCTAAAATTCTTGGCCCGTGATTGTGCCCAAAATAAAAGAAAATATTGATGTAGGTGGGAAAGTTGACAAAAGTTTGGTGCGAGTAGAAGGTAAACTTATACCAAAAGGTGTTCTTGGCGCAGGGACAAATGCTGCCTACTCCAATGGTGGGATGACAAATGATGATGTGTGTATAACGGAGGGTTGGAGAATGTTTTTCCAGTATCATCGGAAGAGCGTAGGAAAAAAGGTACATGAGAAATTTGGGCTTGAAAATACAAAAGTGGAAAAAACAACTAAAACCCCATTCAAACTTCCTGAAAAGGGGGAACAACGTGCCATAGATATTGATAAGGGTATAGGCAAAAGTAGTGTGCCAAGTCATTGTTTATTTGTAAAGCGCTTATACACAGGTGAAGTGCTTCAAAGCGCTTCAAGGCGGGAAGGGAGCAGGGAAAACAGTCATTCTTAGGCCTTGAAGTTTCCGAATGATTAACAAAAATTAACTAGTGTACTAGGCCAGAGGCATTTCAACTAGTGCAAGTGCCCGACAGGAGGGAAGGAGGGAAAGGGGGGAGAGAGGAAGAGCAAACAATCAATACGCTGCCGTGCTAGGTCTAGTGACTTGCCAGATAGTAAGTGCATGACAAGGAGTATAGGGGAAAGAGGAGGAGGGGAATCTAGGACATACAGAACAATAAACTACTGTGCTAGGCCTGGCAACATTTATATTGAATGATGATAGGTCATCATCAATAATGCGTCCAAGCACAAGTGTTTCAGGCGCAGCCAAGCTAGGGAAGGAAGACAAAGGGAGAACAGACAAAACAATCTAGTGCATTCAAGGTCGTGCAATTGCGCAGACAGGAAGTGCAAGGGTGGGGGAATAAGTGTGGCAACTCCATCAGGAGCCTGGGTTAAGTGCAAAAGAGGATGCCTCTCACATGGAGCATGTTCCTAATGCAGAAGTGCGAGGCAGAATGTAGAGGCCTGGAGGAAAGTGTAGGACTGGCGGGGGAGCCTGGGACTTGTGTGGCTCTGGAGGTGCACCTGGCGACCTGTCATCGAAACGGAGCAGAGTTGGGAGGAAAGAGGATAAGGGGGTTAGCAAGGGAGGGGGGGATGGGGGAGAAAGAAGGTCTTGAGGAGTTTCTGGAACTTGAAATCTGGCTCAAGACCGACACTGGCAGGGAGGCTGTTCCAGAGGGAGGAACCTGCAGATAAGATTCTACCCCCAAATCTCTGGAGAAACGGCTCACCCGCAGAGATTTGCAAGCGACCGAACAGAGAGCTCTAGAAGGGGAGTATTAAGGGAGAGAGCGTAGAAGGTAGTGCAGGCCTCGGCCCCAGAAAGCCTTGTGGACTATGCAGAGGGACTTGAACTTGATCCGTGCAGCCACTGGGAGCCAGTGGAGAGAGTTCAGCGCCAGAGAGATGTGGCCCCAAGGCTTGGGGCCAAGGATAAGTCTTGCGGATCTGTTCTGGATAAGTTGACGCAGTCGGAGAGTAGAAGTAAAAGACCTAGAAAGACTGTTGCAGTAGTCAAGTCTAGAGAGAACCAGGGCTCTGGAGACAGTGAGCCTCAGGGGGGGGGGGGGGAGAGTGAGAAAAGGTAGAATACCTCTGAGGAGGTGCAGCTGGTAGTGGGACTTTTCAGAGATGTCCAAGATGTGAGAAGAGAAGGAGAGCGTGGAGTCGAAGATGACCCCCAGATCTTTTGCCTCACTGGTGGGTGAAGGCACAGGACCAAGGGAGGCCAGGCTGTTACTCACCGGAATGGAGAGTACGTAAACAGGCCGGACCTCTATTGCTGGGGAGTTGCTTGAAGGAGCAAGGGTTGGACTCTCCACCCAAGCCTCCTCTCTGTGAGGGAATGAACTCTTTAAACCGATATGACCACCTGCTGAACTGTACAGACAAGGGGACCGATCGATCAAAAGAGCAGGGAGAACACACCGCCTCGAACCCAGGCTGTAAAAGAAAGGATAACAAGTTAAACAATCTGCCAATACTGAAACTGGTTTTCCCAAGACTATTCCCTTTCAGTAGTACCTGGTTTAACTCCCCTTAAGCCAAAAAGAATCGGAGCAACCTATAAAGTAACGAGGCTTTAGTATATAGCTAAAGGTGTAACTCTCCAGTATTGAAAACCAAGTAAACTATACTTTACCACTGATGGAAATAGGATTGATGTAAAGAGTCCTGGGAAACAACGAAAGTATAAAATAAAAAAAAAGGAAGGTTAGTAAGGCAGCTATCCCCGAGCGGAACGAGGGTCGCACTGGTTTCGGGATGGTGCACCACAGCAAAGCGTTCAAAAAGATGCACTTTAGGAATGAAGCCAAAATCCACAGATAATGACAGTCTGATGAATGAGTCCAATTATAAAGTTGTTCTTACCAGAGTAGTCACTATCCAAAAGTCCAGAAAGCAGGCAAGGGGTCTGGTACACGGGCGGTCAAGAAACACAGCAGAATCAGTATCCAACAGTTCAGGAAGCGGGCAAGGGGTCTGGTACACGGGCGGTCAGAAAACAATTCAATCGAGGATTCAGAAGAAGGAGTCCGTGTGCAGGCAGGGTCGGTACACGGGAAAACAAGGACTTCAAAATTCAAGATACAGAGAGAGCACTTCGGAAAGTAAGCCGGTTGTAACTTTAAACAGAAGCAGCGTTCTGTATGCCGCTGTGGAATAAGTAACAACAAAGAGGCGTGGCGTTTGGGAATGAGGCTCCCGTCTCAACGCCGGGAACTACAACTCTTTAACAGGTTTTCTGGATAATGTAGTTCGTGTAGCAATTTTCCACGGCAGCTGCCAGCGTGATAAGAAGGGCGCATGCCAGCGCCGTAACCCTTTATGAAGGGCGATCACTTTCCTGTCCCTTATTCTGGCGTTACCTGGAACTCCCCAATTGTTCTTGCGTAAACGGGAGCAACGAGGCAGAACCCGGGGAACGTGGTGCGGCTGAGGGCGAGGTGTAACACAGGCAGAGTGCAAGTGGGGAAAGCGGGACTAGGGGTCCCAATGAGAACAATCTGTCTTACTGCCATTAAGGCAGAGATCATTAGCAGCACACCAGGACTGAATTGCGGAAAGACAGTCAGGGATGAGTGAGGAGGAGGAAGAAGAGGCCGAGGGTAGCCTGAAAGAGAGGTGTGTCATATCCGCATAACAATGAAAATTGGAGGTGAAAGAAGAGATCATGTGGGCCAAAGGGGCCATGTAGATATTGAAGAACCAGGGGGATAGATTAGATCCCTGGGGAACACTACAAATAGAGAGAGTGATAGAGGAGAGAAAGGGCCCAAGTTCCACCTGGAAAGGACAAATGGAGAGAAAGGATGCTAGCCATGCCAGGGCCTGCTCTGTGATGCCCAGAGTATCACGCAGACGGGAGATCACGATGTTGTGGTTTACCATATCGAATGCAGAAGACAGGTCAAGAAGGATGAGGACAGAGGGAGTGTTACAGTCAAGATTTGAGAGCAGGTCTTCATGGATGTTCAGGAGAGCAGTTTCTGTGCCTCTGGATGCTCTAAAGCCAGACTGATGGTCATGGCGACAGCTAGCAGATTTGGTGTGGAGTGTAAGCGGAGAGACTGCCAGATTTTCCAAGAGTTTGCCCAGGAAAGGGTTAATGGAGATCGAGCAATAGTTTGCCGGAATGGAAGAGTCGGCAGAGGGCTTTTTGAGCAGAGTGTGCAGCAGAGAGTGCTTAAGAGAAGTGGGGAAGCCTCCAGTGTAGCAGGAGAGGTTGCAGAGGTCTAGCAAGGCCAGAGCGACAGAGTCAATGTTGTCCTGGATGGTTTTGGAGGGGCAGGGGGGTCCACCTTTTTGGAAGAGACTTTCATAGACCGGACTTGTTTGGAAACCTCCTCAGGTGTGACCGGTGAGAGGGAGAGAGAGTTTAAAGAGTTCAGCCGTGTTGTTGGATGCCGCAGAGATACAGGCTTGAATATGGACTCTTTTCTTTGGCCGGATGCAGAGTCTGTATTGCCTTTGCAGAAGGCGGCAGGCCAGTATGTCAGACGGTGCACCCAAAGATCCCCATTTCCCTTCCCTGCTCTGCACTTGCGTTTAAGGACAGCCAAATCAGAGTCGTATTAAGAGTTGCACTTTTTGGCAGGCTTCAGTTGTACCCTCATGACAGGGGCGAGGATGTTAAGTGTGTTGGAAATGGAAAGGTGAATGTTAGAGAGGGCTGTGTTAGGGTGGGAGTCAACCGCAAGAGTAGGAGGAGGAGGAGATTAGGTAGTGACGAAGAGAGAATGCTTGCCGTCGTAAATTCTAAATGTGGGGCCTCCTTCTGGTCACGGATTAAAGAAAAGAATCTGCAGGCCGACCCAATTGCAGAAAATATTTAGGTTGACTTTTTCCAAACTCTACAGGTAGGTTCCCCTTAATGCCTTCGGTTAAGTGAGGTTTGGAGATGGGTCTCTCCACATTGGCCTTTCGAACCTTACTTTCCTTACATTAAAATCTGATCTATGGTCCAGATTACTTTTTGAGCTCCTCAATGTCAAAAACATAAAAATACTTCCGCCCACGTTGAGGGAGGCAACAGTGATACTCATCTATATGGCAGGCGACAGATTGGACCCATTTAATTTCCGCCCAATTTCACTACTGTACGGCTCTTATAAGATTTTTTCTTCATTGGTTCTGAAACATCTTAGCGAAACCAATATTCCTTTGTTTAGTGGTATATATCAGTCTGGTTTTAAAAGGGGGTGAGTATCGCTCTGAAATGTCTCAAACCTATTTTGATGAAAGAGATTCAGGAGGAAGGGAAATAGATATTCATGGCCTTCTTGGATATAAAAAAAAAAGCTTTTGATTGGGTAAACCATGCCCTTCTGTGGTCCAAGTTAAAGAAACAAATTGTAATGCCTATATAGCCGACCTGGTGGTGTCCCTGCAAGATGTGAACACTCACCCATCTAAATTAGGAAATGTATTCATTCCCTACATTCTGTATGAAGATGACTTAATTCTATTTGACTATACGCAAGTAGGTCTCCAGCAAGCTCCATTAGCTATAGATCAATATTTTAGAGCTGTTGGCTTAGAAATGAATGAGCAAAATCTCAAGATCCTCGTTTTAAAGAAAATGAGAAAGAAGGTAACTAAGACATTTCAATGGTTCATTAATAATCAAAAACTTGACCAAGTCCAATCTGTTAAATATCTTGAAACTTTTTGTAGCAACAGTAAATTGTATAAATCATGCTCAGTGGCTAAGACAGCAGCTATACCCTCAGTAATACATTTAAGACAACTAGACAAGAAATTCAGATGTTATTCCCTTGATCCATTATTAAAATTGTATCGACAAAAAGATTATCCCTCAGGTAATACACAGAGCGGAAGTAGGTACTAATGGAGGACTTTGTGACCAATTTGAGGGGAAAATCTGGTGGATGATGCTCTCTATCCCACAGGGTACTCCAGTGTCAGCCATAAGACACATGGTAGGTATTACTTCGAGCCAAATGATGATCCATTGGAGAAGTTTGCAAGTATATAAAAGCTTTTTGGCTCCACCAGTTGGTTCACGGTTCGAATACCTGAATTGTGTATTGGCTCGGGGTACTTTTAAAATCACTAGTTGTGGGCAGAAAAGTGCACTAAGATTATGGCCCGAGGAGTTGTAACAGAGGAAATGCTCTTATGTAGACCAAGAACAGCTAACAAGCGCTTTTATGAAGTGGATTGGCTAGAAAACAGGGTCGGCTATCCACACACAGAGTTTTAGAACCTTGTATTTATGATGTCAGATCAGTGGGCTCTATGAATGTAAGATTGCAAACATAACCATCTAAAAAATGTAGGCATGCTTGGCTTTACCTGAAGCCAAATCGGTTTACAACATGTGAAGTGAGGGGGGTCTGAGAGACTGCCAGTTTTGTTTTGGGGATGTGTAAACCTTGCATCACCTGGTCAATCTATGTCCCTCCCTTTTATGTTTACGTGATAAAACATTGGCCAAATACTTAGCCTACACAATGTTGGCAGTGTCGGATACAACATACCTTGTGGGGGTCGAGTCTTGGTGCTGGATTTACTCATGATGAATGATGACTTGCTGCTATTTTCTTTCACTTTTGTAATGATGAATTTTAATTCAGTTAGCTGTAATGATGAAAGAATGTGTGGGTTTTGAGTCTTGGGTTGGTTTTATTCTGGAGGAATTATGATGAATCGCTGCTATTTTCTAGAACGATGATTATTTAGGGCGTTTTTCTGTGATGAGTTTTTAATGCGATCTTTTATCTAAAGCACTGTCTAGGATAATAATGCTGTTTATATTGCTAATTCTATTGATTTGTGTTTGTGTGAAACCTTTGTACATAAGCTAACACAATAAATAGATAAATAGTTTCAAACTAATACAAAGTTATACAACAATTTACCAAAAGAAAGTGTTCTCCTTTCTTCCAGACCAAAGGCTAACCCAGGGGCAGGATACCCGAAACCAGTTCGATGAATAAAGGGGAGTGGAATGGAGACAGACAAAAAGGGACTTGTTCCCAATGTTCTCCTAAGAAGGACATTGGGAAAGGGGACCGGCACACAGATGCCAACTCCACGTGCCCACACCCACCCCGGAGTCCAATTTTCCAAGTTATCATTGTGGAACGTATGGGGGTAGCCAGGGACTTGATCTTACTGAGGAAAATACAACGAATATAGAACGCAGCTGCTAGACTTCTCCTCAAGCTCTCACGAAATGACCACATCACTCCAGCGCTAAGGATGCTACATTGGCTCCAAGTCAAAACAAAATCACCTTCAAAGCAATGTGCAGAACACGCACAGCAATCCATGGCCTAGGAGTGGAATTCAAACTAAAGAAAATCACTATCTACCTGCCGACTAGAACACTCAGATACTGTGACGACATCCGCTTAGAACCTAAACCATACACTGGAACTGAATAACCCAGCTGGGAACTCACTTCTGCATACACCATAGGGGCGGTAATTTCAGCACACCAGAATGTACGACAGGGGAAGGGATATGGGCAACAGTCAGTTATAAGCCACTAACCAACCCTACTAAAAACTCACTGTTCTGCATACACCTCAAATTCTGAACTAAACACAACCATACCTCTAGAGCAAAACAAACCGCATGCACTGCACTACATCACAACAACGAAACAAACCACACATGGTGTCGCCAAAAAACACATGGCAGCAACCAACCCAAAAACACACCTACACTCAGTGAACTGTCCACCGACCTGAAGCTTCCAAAAGCACATGGCAGCTCTCTTGCTCTTTCTCCCGCTCAATCCTACTAACTTACCCCATCTCCACTCTTGCTTTACAGACCCCGCCGGTTGGAACATGAGGGTGGCATCCTGCCACACAAATTCTTATGGGTATTGATCTGCATTCACATTTAATGCAGAGATTGTACCATTTGGCATGCCAGGTATCAAAGAAACTGTATACTTGTGTTAGATGGAAGTATAAACAGATGAAAAACTTATATATAGAGACTAAGAGCTTATTTATTTAGCGGATGTCAAATAGACATGGATTTGGTTTCCCATACTAGTAAATCGTTTTTTTTTTTAAAAAAACCTGCCTAATCTTTGGCAGACATATTAAGAAAACAAGAAAACCCATCTAAATCATGCTTTCATAGAGTAGACCCCCTATGCTTATAAGGCACTTACAAAGTGAATTTGTAAACAGAAAACTGGAGCTAGTTTTCACAAGTATATCCTAGTTGTTGTCTCCATGGTGTGCCGGATATTGGGAGGTAACTGAGTCTTTGGTCAATTGGCTAGACGAGCACCAAGAAGCCATGCAGGTATAAGAATTTTAACCTACCATAACATCCCACCCTTCTAAGCCTTCGGACATGTCCTTGGACTGCCCGGTGGACTGACCAGCTCTTGTGGGCTAGCTCACTGGAAGCATCACCGTTCCATGTTCAAGCCTGGAGGGTCGGTGGTCGCCACCTCGTGACACAAGTGGCCTTCTCCCCAAATGCCAGTATCACAGCATCAAGGGATAATGTCCTGGAGCAGCTTCCGTGACCGTGCCCGTCATCACCTGTGTGCGGAGACCGTTGCTGGAGCTCTTTCTCCAACATGCAACGTGTCCAGAGGAGGCCTGCATCAGTGTTTCTTGCATTTCTTCATTGCCAGAGGTTGGATCTTGCAGTTTCACCCAGCCGGAAGAATATCCTTGAACCTGCAACTCTTGGGCATCACTTACTGCTACCAACAGTGGGAAAATCGAGCCCCCAGCGACCCCCAGATGATCCAAAATGATATTTGGTAAAATCTGAGTTAGGGGAGGTGAGTAAACGCAGTGCATCTACCCCTCCCTGTGCTCCATAGGATAACATTATGAACAAGCCCCTTGGTCTCCTGCATTCCATTCAACTCACTTTTTGGTCATCGAACCTGGGTAGAGTAACCTGAAATATAAGAACAAATGTACCTCAGTAAAATTGCTGAATAACAAAGGGGGCAATGTTGAGCAGCAGCAATAGCTGCCTAGCTGCAAGGCTCTGGCCTGGGGAAAGATACTGTTGTCATTAAATCCTGCATCGTGCCTTCTAATCACAAATATACAGCTGGAGGACTCCCTACAGTGCCTGGTGAATCCTCAAGCCTCGGGGTGCAGCTGCGTCAAAGGAAATAATAAAATAATCAGACCAGAACGTTGAGTGGCTGGAACCCGTAACTGACATCCATGGCAATTGAGTCAATGAGACGCGAATGCACTGTCTGGGCGGCCTGCTGGGGGGCGCAGCTAAAAACAGTGCAGCTCAGTGTGTTATTCCTGGGCCCATTGAACATACTACGCTGGTTATTGCCTGTATAAGCAGTGTTACAAGAGCCGGATGTGTAGGACTGACGTACTGGTGACCAGAGGGGTCCGTTTGCCTTCCGGACCATCGGTGCAGCCGGCGCACTAAAGGGAGGCAGCCTAACATCCCCGGAGGCATTGCAAGTTGGCAGAGTAGCGATCTGGACCCCATCCCCCAGTGGCAATGCGCTAAGGAGTGGCCCCCAGCGTGACAACATGCACTTGGAGCCTGCGGGTCGATCCGGAAGTGTGGTGAGGGAGGGATAACGAGCGCCGGAACACTCAGAGCTGCCACAAGGTGCCCACATGCCTGACTTTGACCCCAGACTCCACTGACGTGCCGTTAAGACACCCCCCCACCCCCGATAAACAAGGCATCCCAGCAGTGGATCGCCTGCAGAGGCCCGAACAAGATCTGAAGCGGGTCAGGAACGGAGGTCTGCACTGCTGCGAGACCTTTGCTACACTACATCCGGAGAAAACATTGACTGCATGAGCCATTACCACAGCAGTGCAACTGGCTTTCACACAGCGTATCCTGCCTCTGATAAGAGTGGGGAGGCAACATCTCCTTGCGGAGAAAGACTGCGGACCAGGAACGCCCCAAAAGGCAGCAGCCGCTGACCACGGGCGATTATCCAGCCACAGGAGACACAGACACTAACAGCACCCTGCAGTGGTCACATAGGATGTGTGTTTGACTTTGCCCAGCATACTCAGTGGGGAGACACTTCAGAGCTTCTTCTCGGCAGCGCTGCCCGTCAACATCAACAACGGTGCGAGTAGGTCGTGGCACCATAATAACATCCTTTGGGTAGAGCAGCGCACCGGCGCCATTACATGGGCCGGTCCTGGACAACCCTGCTTAGAAGGCGAGAGACACTATGCAGAGTGATCACCCTACAGCTACCAGACCCCTTGGGCTCCCCCTTGATGCAGCTGACCTGGGGCTGCCCCTGACTTCCAGCCCCTAACAAATAAATAGATCCTGCAGGAACACAGAGGGCGACAAGGAATATACCTATATTGCTGAGATAGTATTTCTGAGGACAACATGCTTGCTCTATGGGGAGTGCTCCTTTTTTCTTGCTGCTACCCAGAAGTTTGACATTTTACAAAGGCTAGGCAGGTGCACAAAATGACGACCCACCAATCTATTGCAGACCTGCGCTTGGGGGCTACTTGGGCAGCGTCTGTAACACAGTTATCACTTAACGCAATAAGAGAACTGAACCCAAGGCTGCCACACAGGTGGCAGTCCCATAGTAATACAACCCATCCCTACAACGCATGACTTGCAGGGCAACACCGGAAATATACCTAAACGCTTGGAGCTGACAGTTTTCCCTTTTGGGAAGGTGGTAAAATGACAAAAGGCGCTGGGGGCAAGAAGAAGGGCATGATTGATTCTTTCACTACCTCGCAATAGCCAGTAGCAAGCACATCACCGCATCTGATGCAGAGGTGCAAGCACACCCAGTGGACAACACCAGAGATTATCATCTGTTCGCAAAGGAGCAGGACTGCTTTATGTCCATAAACATCAAGCTGGACGACCGTTGCAACAATGGGGTCACTCAAATCAAAGCTTGAGAAGGAGAGTGGTCGAATAAATGAGGCCGAAGCTCGAATTACTGTAACAGAGGACAAAGTGAACCAGCATGATCGGGATATAACGCACCAGAAATTAGAACTGTCCAAGATAAAAGGGCAAATGAGATGACTTGGTGTCAAGATCTAGGAGAAATAACATGCGTACAGTTGGGATCCCAGAATAAGCCTGTAAAGGCCCGATAGAAACATTTGTTTAGTCGATACAGCCTCATTCTCTGAACAATTTTTGGCAGAGAGGGCCCATCATACCCTCACACAAATACCTAGACCTGGGGCTCCTCCCAATACTATCATTGCAAAACTGTTAAACTACAGGGATAAGGACGTTATCCTGAGGCTTTCGAGAGAACGAGGAACGCTACGCTTCGAGGTGATCAATATACACATCTACCCGGATTTTGTAGCGGGGATACAGGCTCAGAGAAGGACGTACGACCCGGTAAAGACACAGCTGAGACTGTGACAGGTTCCATATGCGCTGATATTTCTGGCAAAACTCCAAATTTAACATACTGGAAGAGCACACTTTTTTCGAGAATCACACTGAAGCCTTGAACTATGGGGAGTCCTCCATCCCGGTTACCCCCCAAATCCGAGACGCAGAGCGGAACAGAAACCCAAGTCCCGAGAACGAAGGAGTAGATCCTGAAGACAGGAAATGTCTGACAATTCCGGCAGTGAGATGAGAAGAAACGGACAGGCACAAGTATATAGATAAATAAGTGCCCCGGATGGCAGCGAGCAACTGGCAGCCTGGTTGGCGTAGCTGCAGCTAACGTGCCTCAGGAAAGTTCCACAAGTTACTTTGGGGTACATCATCCAGTTGAGGTAGATGGTGTGGGTGGCGGGAGGGAGAGGGGTGCGAACAAGTTAAATTGCAAGAGGGGGCAAGTTATGACAAACCCTGTTGTGAAAAGGTAGGCCTATGAGAAGGAAATGCCCTAGATAATGGTAACATAAAAAGGGAGGGTTGGGGAAAGGGGGACATGGAATCACTGGTTTGTGAAGTTAAAAGTTAAAAATGCAACCATGAAGACCACGGATTATGGCAGCACATGGAACAAGGGCCAGGGAGATGCAAATTAAATTGTTGACTTGTAATGTACGAGGATTCAAAAATCCTCCTGTTGCCAGGAAAGTCAATTCATACATCTCACGCCACGGTACTAACATTGCAGGAGACGCATGCCCTGGAAATGGTGAATAAATCCTTTACACAAAACTGGGGCCACATCTCTCACTCACTGATATTAGGTGTATACTCCATTTGCGAAACAAGGAATTCTCATACTCCTCTACCGTACATGATTCGGAGTCTCTCATAGATGTCTAGTTGGTCGCCTCACACTTGGCCACCATGGCCCAGGAATGCACTATCCTTCCACGTACCATGTCCGACCACTCCCCAGTTTTTATGACCCTAGAGATCTCTGATTGCCCGGTGAGGGGTCCACGGTGGAGAATGCCCTCCTACCTCCTTAGGGATCCCAATGTAGTTGACTCCCTGCAAATTGACATCACTGAATTTTTCAACATTAATGTAGGCTCAGTAGGTACCTATTCAGTGCTTTGGGATATGATATGATATGATATATGACATTTGTAACGCGCCTATACACAAGTGTTTCAAGGTGCAATGAGGCAGGGGGGTGAGGGGGGGAAGGGGAGACAGAACGATCCTACTAGGCCAGGTGTCATTCAGATTGCGCAAGTGCAAGGGTAGAGGGGAAGGGAAAAGTGCAGGGGGAAAGGGAGAGGGGAAAGTACAGTACAGGGTTAGCAGAATACAAGATAAATAATAAGGGCCCGCTGGTGGCAAGTGCAAGTTAAGTGCAGACAAGTGCTGGGAGGAGGGGCTGCACGGATACAGAGACAGTCCCGCAGTGCAGGGGTTGCCAGATAGGCAATGCAGGGAAGAGTGGCTGGGCCAAGGACCGAGATCGGTGAGTGGCCCAGATGCAGATTCAGTGATTTTAGCAGGGGAGAGGGGGAGAGAAAGCGGAGGCAAAGAGGAAGGTTTTGAGGTGCTTCCGGAACCAGAGATGGTTCTCCTCAAGTTTCAGGGAGGCAGGAAGGCTGTTCCAGAGGGAGGCCCCTGCTGCGGAGAGAGATCTACCCCCAGCTCGTTGCTTGGAGAAGCGGCTGACCATGAGGGAGTTGGAGGCAGATGAGTGAAGATCTCGAGAAGGAAGATATTTAGGTAGAGAGAGTTGAATGTATTTTGGCCCAAGGCCCCAGAAGGCCTTGTGGACAATGCAGAGGGTTTTGAACTTAATCCTCTCAGCCACTGGGAGCCAGTGTAGTTAGTGATTTCAGTCCTGGAGAGATACGGTCCCTGGGCTTGAGGCCAAGGACAAGTCTCGCAGTATTGTTCTGGTTGAGTTGCAAAGGGTGGAGAGTAGAGGCAGGCAGATTTAGATAGAGGCTGTTACAGTAGTCCAGCTTCAAGAGAACCAGGGCTCTAGAGACAGTGAGCTTCTGGGGGAAGGAGAGGAAAGGAAGGATACCTCTGAGGAGGTGTAGCTGGTAGTGTGACTTCTTAGAGAGGTCAGATATGTGAGGAGAGAAAGAGTGTGGAGTCGAAGATGACCCCGAGGTTTTTTGCCTTGCAGGTAGGGGGCCAAGAGAGGCCGGCCAGAGAGCTGCAGGGAAGGAGGGAGTGGGTGTGCCGATGAGTAGAATCTCAGTCTTACCGGCATTAAGGCAGAGGTTGTTGGCGGCACACTATTCATGGATAGCAGAAAGACAGTCAGTGATGAGGGAATGGGAAGAGGAGGCCGAGGGTAGCCTGAAAATGAGCAGGGTATCATCCGCATAGCACTGAAAGTTGGGGCAGAGAGCGGCGATGCAGTGGGCAAGAAGTGCCAGGTACTGGTTGAACAGCCAGGGAGAGAGGTTAGACCCTTGGGGGGACACCACAGGTAGAGAAAAAGATGTCAGAGGGGAAAGACTCCAGTTGGACCTGGGAGGGTCGATTGGAGAGGAAAGAGGTGAGCCATGCCAGAGCCTGACCAGTGATACCCAGGTTATCACGGAGACGGTTGAGCAGGATGGTATGGTTGAAAGTATCAAAGGCAGAAGAGAGATCAAGCAAAATGAGAACACATGGGGTGTTAGAGTGAAGGTTCGAGAGCAGGTCCTCACGGATGTTCAGGAGAGCAGTTTCCATGCTTCTGGCAGCTCTGAAGCCAGACTGATGGTCATGAAGACTACCAACAGATTCAGCATGGAGATTAAGCTGGGAGATGGCCAGTTTCTCCAGGAGCTTGCCCAGGAAGGGAGTGATGGAGATTGAGCGATAGTTAGCCGGGCAGGAGGGGTCGGAAGAGGGTTTCTTAAGAAGGGGGTGCACAAGGGAGTGCTTCAGGGGGGATGGGAAGACTCCAGAGGCGAAGGAGTGATTGCAGAAGTCAGCCAGGGCAGGGACCAAGGAGTCAATGTGGTCCTTGATAGTTTTAGAGTAACAGGGGTGGACCCGTTTTGACAAGACTTTCATAGATCGGACTTGGTCTTGAAACCTCATCAGCAGAGAAAAGGGGAAAGGCAGAGATGGAGGGAGGGGGGGTGGCTACAGAAAGGCCAGAGGAAGAGCAGGGAACAGAAGGCGGGAGGTGATAGGAGGAGAGTGAGGACAGGATGTCCTGAGTTTTTGAGATGAAGTGAGAGGCCAGTGCCGTGCAGATGGCCTGGGAGGGGACAGGAGAGGTAGAGACTGCAGCAGGCTTGGCCAGCTCCTTGCAGATTTTAAAGAGTTCGGCCGAGTTGTTAGATGCCGCAGAGATGCAGGCTTGGATAAGGGCTCTCTTCTTGGTGAGAACGGAGAGCCGGTATTGCCTTTGGAGCAGGCGGCAGGCCAGTTTGTCAGAGGATGAACATGAAGCACGCCATTTCCTTTCTGCCACCCTGCACTTGCGTTTAAGGGTGACGAGATCCGAGTCATACCAGGAGTTACATTTGGCTTTGGGCTTCAGGCAGATTCTCATGACAGGGGCAAGGATATCAAGAGTATAAGATATAGCAGAGTTTAGAGTAGAGAGGGCTGTGTCAGGGTGGGAGTCAGCCCGAGCGTGAGGGGGGGGGCGAGAAGGTGGCAGCGAAAGCCTCAACTAACACACGCTTCATGGGTCAGAGAAGGAGGGTGGCAGTGATGAGGGTGGCTTAGCCTGTGGGGTAGGCAAGGTGAGGTGGGAGGATAGGAGAAAGTGATCACTCCAGGAGAGAGGAGTGGAGAGAGGGACAGAGAGGGGAAGGTCAGAAGAGATCAGAGCATCAAGGGTGTGCCCTGCAGAATGAGTCGGCCCAGATGGGAGAATAGAGAGCGAGAGAGAATCGCAGAGGTCGCGAAAGAGTCCCGAGGGAGGACAGGAGGCATCCAGGTGGATGTTAAAGTCTCCAAGAAAGAGGAGTTGAGTGGTTGAGGACAGGAGTGAGGAGGAGAGGTCCGCCCACTCGGAGAGGAAGGAGGAAATTTGACCAGGTGGCTGATAGATAGTAGCCACGGTAAGGGAATGGCTAGGAGAGCGAGAGAGAGAGTTGGCAGACAAGGCATTCAAAAGAGGAGTAGGTCTGCATAGGAGTGACAGTGACAGGAATCCACTCAGGAATCAACCCAGCACGGTTGGGCCTAGGCACGGAGAGGATCTTGTAACCGTCAGGTAGGAGTGTGTCAAAGCTGGTGACAGAGCTGGCCGTGAACTATGTCTCAGTGAGACCGAGGATGTCGAGGTCCAGTTCCTCAAGAAGGCGACAGATATCAGAGGAATGTTTGACGGCAGAGCGAGAGTTAAGAGTGGCAATATGGAGAGGGTTGCCATCCTTGAAGGACTTCCGGGGAGGGGTACAGATCAGAGGTACGCCCTGTGGAGGTGAAGAAGAAGGAGCCTGAGGGGGGGCAGGGTGGAGGCAAGGTAGCTGTGGACAGAGGAGGGGGGACAGCAGGAGAGAAAAGGAAGTTGATGAGGCGCGGGAAGCGTTTATCAAAGAGGTGGAGGTTGGCCTGAGGGCCTTGGACCAAGACGGTCCCATTTGCGTAGACATTAATGATGGCCTTAGAGGAGCGGAAGGGGGTCAAGAAGACATCCCAGCGGGTGCCACCATTAATGGGAGAAGAGGAGAAAGGAGAGAGCACCGAGACCATATGAAGGGTCCATAGGTCAGGAGAAGGCACGAAAAAGAGGATGTCAGTAAGAGCTTCCTTGGAGGAGGCACTAGTGTAGGTGTCAGCGATAGGGAGGTCTGGGTTGGAGACCAGGATATCCTTTTTAAACTTTTTCCTACCAGATTTAGTGAGGAGAGCAGCATAGTCAATGGAGAAGCAGTTAGAGACGATAGGCGAGATAGAGAGCACCATGGAATAAGGAGGAAGTGGGGGGGAGACAGACAAGAGCAAGCGGACAGGAGTGAGCGGCAAACCCTAGTTTACCACAATTTCAGAGCAACAGTAAATACATAGTAAATGCGTATTAGGTGCCCAGTGGAGAGGCCACCTAAGTAGGAGAGTCCTGTGAGGGGAGAAAAAAGCCCTAGTTTACCACATTTCAGAACAGTAAACACACAGTAAATGCGAAGGGAGACATTTAAGGTGTGGGTCAGGGGTTATCATAACGGCCAAAAAATATGGATCCCTGAAAAGTATTAGATCTGAATTAGACAAATTGGAAAATAATCTCAGGTACCTTAAAAACAGATACAGTAGAGAACATAAGGAAGAGACCCTGTCACAGATACAAGGATCGTTGGGTGTATTCCATAAACTGGCGCACATGGAGATACTATATATGGTTGCTCCCACTAGAGCAAGTATGTATGGGGAGGGAGATAAGGCTGGTAGACAGCTGGCCAATCTGGTAAAAACTGAGTATCATAGACACTCTATAACCAGCATTGAGGGCCCTGATAACAGTTCAGACAACTGAAAAGGGTATTAAATGACTTATTCTCAGATTTTTACTCTACATTATACTCTAATCGCGATGAGGTCACAGAGGGGGCGCTTCCTCGATAATTAATAATAGAGCTACCGACAAGATCGTCGGAAGCTGTGCTTACTCAGGAGCAACCTGCAACACTGCACGATATAGAGGATGCACTTAAGTCATTGGCAAACAGTAAGGCTCAAGGGTGAGATGGGCTCGGGATAGAAATATATAAAGGCGTGCCGAAGAGAACTAGCCCCCATACTCCTGAAGGTGTGGGAGGAATCTATGCAACAAGGAGCCCTCCCGCAATCCATGCGTGTAGCCATTATCACTGTATTGCTCAAACCACATAGACCTCCTCATATAGACCACTGTCCTTAATTAATACAGATGCTAAGATATTTGCAAAACTCCTCTCTACTAGACTTTTCCGGTTTATGTCCCAGCTGGTGCATCCGTACCAGTCGGGCTTCATACGCTCAAGGTATACGGCTCCGAATCTGCATCGCCTATTCTGTGTTATGGCGCAGGTGAACTCCGAGGCGAGTGAAGTAGTGGCTGCATTAGACGCAGAAAAGGCTTTTGATTCTGTCTTGTGGCGCTATCTATTCTTGGTGCTGCAGAGTTTCGGGGTGGGCCCATATTTTCTGAATTCTGTCATGCTACTGTACTCTGGCACAAGGGCAAGAGTCCTCACTAATCAAACACTGTTGGCACTATTTACCCTTGGGAAGGGGTACAAGGCAGGGGAGCCCATTCTCCGGGATGTTTGCCCTCTCTATCGAGCCAATGGTGGCACTAGTCAGACAGGGCATGGCCACGGGGGAATTAGAATAAACAGGCTATCACAGATCATTTCGCTGTACTCGGACGATACTCTCCTATAAGTGTGAGACCCTGAAGTGAAACTAGCTCCAATTATGGAGGCTATCCATGTATTTTCTCGTTACTTCGGGTACAAAATGAATGATGCTAAATTAGAACCGTTTCCCATTAAGCTGGCCACTATGCAGCTACCACCCTCCTGGGGGGTTCAGGTGGTCACAGGGGCACTTTAGGTATATCATGGTATCAGCTAAACGTCACTCGTATATGGACAACCATGACTCCTACTTGCAACAATTAGCCAATAAGCTACAGTTATGGGCTAAACTCCCAATCCCAATCTAATAGGGTGGCCCTATTAAAGATCGTGGTTCTTCCTAAATTACAGTATTTCTTTGGTAATGTCCCCCTATGGCCAGGGCGAGCATTCTTTTCCAAATAAAAATCGTTAGCCACTGCGTTTGTCAGGGATCCTGGGGTGGCAATCAGCTGGCAAAAAATGTCTGAACCATATGAACATGGAGGCTCAGCAGCACCGGATTTCGAATTATATTAACTGACAGCGCAGGTTCAATTAGCAAGATACTGGTATAGTGATGGGGACACAGCCGTACATATACCCCAAGATAAATATGGGGCGTCACTGTCTGAGATTCGTTCTGTGATATTTAGTGATAGATGCAACGACTCCTGCGACTTTGATTCCCCCCCAGGGTACAACCGTTGAGGCTTGGTCAAGGATCTTCAGGAAAATTGGGGTAGTTGTTCCCTACTGCCGGGAGAGTCCGTTGTGGGCATATCTGGGCATTTCCCCCACATTTGATAAAATGCTACAGAGATCCTGGGATCCCTTAGGGCAAATGAAGATTAATGACATGTTCCTGGAGGGACGATTCGTATCCCGAACCGAATGTATTGATACGCTGGTGGGTGGCAAACTGAGGGTACCTCAATATCGCCGAATGCAAGTTGTCTTCCGTAAGAGATGGCCATCCTTTCCAGCAAAGTCAGAGTCGCACAGCTGTATAAACGCTTTGGTTTCAAATGAGGACATGAAATGCAGAGTGTCTAGGTTATATAAACTGTTACAAACGCACCTGCCCTCGCATAACAATGTGAAGGAAGTGTGGGAAAAAACAAGTTGGTCTCACGATAGGGCACAAGAAATGGAGCAAATATTGTCAATTATTGTCAACCAAGTCAGTATCCCTGAATGGCTGGGCTACGATTTATCAAACTTAAGGTTTTGAACAATTGCATTGCACCCCTGCCAAAATGGCCAAGTTTATTCCAAGCTACTACGGACACCGTGCACATATTTTGGGGATGCCCCACGGTCTTGACATTCTGGGGTAGGGTGGCCGAGGCCATTGAGGACATAGTGGAAATCCCATCTTCACTCACTCCACTTACATACATGTTTGGGGATATTGGGAAAGCCACAGAGACAACGAGGAGATTGTTTAATGTTGCTTGCGCAGTTGCGAAAAAGTGTATATTATAATGTTGGAAGTTGAAAAATGTTCCAAGTTTTGAAGATTGGCTGCGCGAATTAACATATGTAAATGAAAGTTAAGAGAAAAGTGTTCTGTCCGTATCCTCGACATCCTGCCTTAAGGATATTTGGGCTTCATTCAGACTGTATCTGAACGAGACAAACTCTGAAACAGAGACTACTGGGGCCAACAACACTGCTCCCTTGAAATGCAACTGATGCAGTGTTATCGTGAATACGCCATGCACCAAATTTATATAATTGTATGAGCTGAATTCATGAGCGTTGAACCAAAGTTTTTAATAAAAATGGTTCAATAACTTATTTGAACTATTACCAAAACAAGTGAATTGCAACTAACCTGCTGTCTCCATTCAGGGGGAAACATTGTGACTTTGGGGCACTTTCTGGGAGTTGGACTGCTTAAATTAGGGAATTCAATTGTTACCTGGTTCCATCATTTAAATATACTTACCTGCTTGTTGAATAAGTGACTAATGAACCTTTGGAGAATATAAACATTCCCAGATTGGCTAGGTACAGTAGAAAAGAGAACACCTCTGGTGTCTTGCATAGTAAAGGGTCTACATTCTTGTCCCTGCACCAGCTGTAGAATTTGTGCCAACGGCAGCAGTACAAGGATTTCGTTGCTGGCCTTCTAGCCGAAAGCAAAATCTCCATTACGCCATCCAGGAGGTCCCAATACTTGTATCTCAGCCTCTCAGAAACCATGCGTGAAGGCTGAAGTCTTGACCTCTGGATGTAGAGCCCAACTCTCTCGCGAGAGACTGTCCTCTCTTTGTGCAAGATGTATTGGTGGGCAGATGGACAAGTCCAGAAGGTCTGGGTACCACGTCTTCCTGGCCCAATCGATAAAGAAATTATGTCTGCCAGAAGTCTTTAACCTTCCTCAAAGCCCAAGTTCTCTTACAAGGTATGAAAGAAGAATGCTCTGAATGATGATCTACAAGACAATGTGCCCTATACAATACTAGCTAGATGCAGTCCGGGGACATGCCGCGATTCCTGTCAAATCCAGGTCTGTTCTCTACCGACACTTTAAAAAGAACTTTGTAATAAGCAATGGCACTCATCCCTAATATCTCCTTTTGCGAAAGGAAGCAACAACATCATCAAAGTTTGCTTTTAAAAAAAAAGGCAAAGGATGTCCACCTGTAGAACATAGCACTAGAGTAGTTCCACTGGTAGAGCTTTTTAACCGGAAAAGATTTCCTCCTAGCAGCACATATAAACAAGTTTTGGCAATGCCAACGATTTTGGCTTTAGTGTAGACATGGGCTAGGCATTTGCCAGGCACTGCCGTAATGGTACCAACTGGCCATTAATAGTAGCAGCTGCAAACTGGTGCAAGTATCTGACCCTATATTGGCAGTGCCTGGCAAATTCCTATCGAATACCTATACAGAAGCTGAAACTAATGGCTGGGTAGAATAGTTTTATTACTTCAGTTCCACGTTTACAGCTCCCATTAAATAATTAACTCCGGGGGCTGCTTTGAAGAAACACTGGCAGGCGCTTCAAGCACAAAGTTTGATGTTCAGCCTTCATAAAGCGCGCCACCTTACAGCCAAAACAAAAAAAACACAGCTTCTTCTGACATTCAACATCTTCAAAACCAATCAGTTTCCATATCAAAGACTGAGCAACTGAGTTCATAATTTAAATACCAAGGCCCTTAGGCATTTACCTCATTAGCCCAACAAACAGCATGATCATGAGAAAGTTTGGGGGATAGGAGAGGCGTGATTTGTGTGAATACAAGCAACACGGCACACAGAGCTTCACACAGCCGATGAAGGTAGTGGTTAGCATCTGGACGGCACCTGCAAGAAAAGGACCAGAAGTTGATTAGAGGTCGACAATAACAGCGTTTGACTTCTTGCCCTAGATATATTTTACTGCCAAAGTGTCATAGAATTGATCAAGCTTTGTTCATTTTCTGATTAATTTCCACTTGGTCAGCTCTACTTAACAATGTCACTGAACTGTTGAACGAGTGCACTAAGACAGGAGTAGCACATCACACATTTTTCAAATACAGAATTATGTGTTTTTGGTAGACAATGGAATGCAGTGATCTGCGTGGCACGTAGAGTGGGTACACTACCCTACCATTGTGATCAAAACCGGCCCTGGCAAAATAGAAGATTGTTGTGTATGCGCTAGACAAGTAGGGTGGTATGCACTGAAAAGAAACATACCGTCGCCTTAAAAAGCATGTGACAAGTTTTTCTCATTTTATTGGCAGATCACATGACATGTATCAAGCACAGAAAAAACATGTTCACAACTACTACAGGATGTTTTTAAGCAAGTGGAAACCTTAGTTTACTGTTAGAACAATAATGAGATCAGGAATTGACAGCAGACCAAGACCTCCAGGTTGATCCATGCCACCCATTACTTTGTCTCCTCCACAATTCTAGACCATGCACCTTTTTGAATTCCATTACAGACTTTACACCGAACGCATCTGTTGGGAGACAGAATAATCAATAACCTTATTGTGAACAACTTCCTTACTTTACACGCCTCGCTCAAGAAGCCACATCAGATAGACTATGCATATCTCTGCTTCTCCATTTATTTTCTGGAGGTACTTAAATGGCAACCAAATCTTGGTACTTCCACAAGTTACACGGATTGAAGTATTACTCTGGCACTGTAATGCAATGCTCAACTTATATTTTCTGATGTGAGGTTTTGCATCGATGTAGTTTGCTCCGCTTTCTGCTTAGCAGCAAGCTCTTTCTCCACCCTGTATCTTCCCTCTCCATTTATTTCTGCGTTATCAGCAGGCTACTCTCTCCCATCGCCCTTCCTTGGATGATACATTTTTCTGCTGTAGCCATTCTCTGGAAACACACGTTGCTCCCGCCTGATACAGTAGAATTGAGCCTTGTCTGGGTAGCTTATGTTATCTATGGTCTGGAAGGGGGGATTTGAGGGAGCTAGACTAACCTCTGCCTGTGTGTAACAGTCTTAATAAAGGGAGAGGTGCTGTGCGGTCCAGTGCAGAAGGACTGGGCAGCTCTTCTTGCTTGCAACTGTACACCTCTGCGTGTTTGTGCATATTTCCAGTGTGGCTGTCCCAATTAATTTCTGCCTTCGCAGGGTGGGATGTGCTGTCAGGATCCTGGGTCAGAGGCTTGGCTGTGCATCCTGGGGAATTAGGCATTGTGATTATACAGCAGAACAAACACAACCAATGGAAGGTGGTCCAGTTCTACAGAAGCAAATTTAACTCACCTCTGGAACATTCACCTCATGCCAAAAGGTTGCAGAGCATTGCTTAGCCAACACGGACTCTGCCCTGGAATCCCTGTCAGTGCAGTAGAATATTGTGAAGGTCTGGACAGACCACCACATAGCAGCCCTGCAGATGTCGAGCAGGGGGAACACCAGACAGGGATGCTGTAGAAGCCATGCTCTTGTGGAATGTGCCCTCGGCCTACCTGACGGAGGCCTGTTTGCAAGTTAGTGACAATGCAAGATTTAGCCTTATGGCCATGTGGAAATGGAAACCTTGGCCACAGCTTTGCCTTTTCCCACAGGTCCAAATGTCACGAGCAGCTGCAAAGTCTTCCAAAAATCCTTTGTGCGGGCAACATAAAACATCTATGCGCAAGTGCAATGCCCTCTCTGCTAGAGAGGTGGGTGTGCCAAAGAATATGGGCAGAAGTAACATTAGGCATGAAAGAAGGGTTAGTGCAGAACACTACCTTGGACTGGTGAAAAGTCTGTTACGGCAGTTTGCAAGAGAACGCTTGCAGTTCACTCGCACACCTGGCAGATGTAATGGCTACCAGAAAAGTGGTCTTCCAAGATGGGAACTTCATTGGACCCCGGTGCAGATGTTCAAATGGAGGGCCGATTAACTTTTAAGGAACCACATTAAGCTCCCACACTGGCACTGGAGTCTTGACAGCGAGAAAAGACGAAACAGACCCTTAAGGAACTCTGTAACCAGTATGAGACCACAGGGAACGTCTGCCAGTAGCACGAGTGTAACGAGAGATGGCTGCCAGATGCACTTTAATGGATGCATGTGCTAGTCCTGGTTTTGCCAACGACAGGAGATATGGCAAGATTTGTGCAGCCTTGATCTGACAAGGGTTCAGCCTTTGCGAAAGATACCATATGGTAAAATGCTACCATTTGTGTTTGTAGCAGGACAGGCTAGAGGGTGCTCTAGCTCTTGCCAGAATCTTCTAGCATTCTAAAGGCATCCTGAAGTGTCCAAACCATAGGGTTACAGCAATCAAGCCGTCCACTTCAGGGACGCCGGGTCATGATGCAGCACTGATCCTCCTTCTCTAGGGAGCAGGTGTGGTAGAGGAGATGGTTTGACAGAAAGTGCCACCGACAGATGGAGGTCAGAGTATCAAATCTGGTGTGGCCAAGCCGGGCAGGCAATCAGCATCATCTTGCAGTAACGCCGTGGAAACAACCCTTTTGCCAAAGGCATCCAGCTGCTTGCCCTTTTTGACTGGGGGTACTATGCATAGAGAAGAAGGGTTGGCCGATCTCTTCTGAGCAACTGCAGATACCACAGAGTCTGGGCAAGGCTGGGTGCATAGGCGCTTATGGGCTGTCTCCGGCACCTTACACTTTTTCTCCAGGCAATACTTCTTGGGATGAGCCGAGAAGGAATTTTTCATCATTGATTTGCTGTTTGATATTGTTTTTTGTTGATCGTGGTTTGTTCAGGTAAGCACCTCTATGCCCCTGGGCTTCTGTTTTTGCGCTATAGAAATAAAACATTTTTAAAAAATCAACAAAAGGCTATCTTTCCAGATGTCATCCAGCATAGGAATTGCAACCACTAGCTTCCTGGAGGCTTCCCGGCTCTGAAACAGAATCTGCTCTTCAGGAACTAGATTGAATAGCTTAACTGCACGTGTCAAGAGTGCATGGAAAGAGCCACTCATCTAGTGGTGAGTAATGCAAAAGCAGGTATGGAGTTCACCCTTCAGCAGGGCCGAGATCGTTCTATTAATCTGTAGTATGAGTATCCAGGAATGTGTCAGTCTCGTCAGGGCCAGTGTCGGTGTGGGTAGCGATACAGAGAACTGAGAAACTGGTCGAGGTGGCAGGGGTGTAACTAACTCCACTCAAAGGTACTGCCGAGGGGCTCCTACCAGGGGCCAGAGGAGGAAGACTGTACTGTAACTCTGTGACAAGGTCTGCAAGGGTGATAAGATAATCTAAAGAACGATTGTGTGCCCAAGGGGACTGTAGGTACTGCAGTGGGTGAACTGCAAGAATTGGAGGAGGCTGAACTGGCCGACAAGTTACTGGTAGAATAGGATCTGGTTGTTCACCGATTTCCTTGACGTCAGAAAATAAAGCCACCAGAGGCTCCTCTGAAATGTCACCTCCTTAAAGTATTTGGGCAGGTGGTGCCACAGCCAGAAACACAGACGGTACCAGGGAGAAGATTGTATTGGCCTTTGTGGGCTGTGGCAGAACAGACAGAGATGGAGGCATCTCCCCAGGGAAATGTGGCAATCCCTGAGGTCTGTTGGGACATCAACAGCGCTGAAGATGGTCTGGGCGGCAAGGCAACCCTTGTCAATTTGCTGGTAGAGAAAGTAAGTGTTGAAGTCGTCGACAAAGCAATCGTCGACAGGGCAACAGTCAACAAGGGGGTGGATGATTTCACTGGTCTATGGGCCATCGAAGGTTCTCCTTATTTGACCAGTTTGCTTTTTCTGCTGTATTTTGCTTGCGTGGCCTACTGGGTGGCGTTAAGGCTCTTAAGAGGCGATTTGTGAATGTATGGAACATACTTCCAAAATTAAGGAATTGGATCCGAAGGACGGCACCTAAGGTCGACGCATGGAAGACCGTTGTAATGTGGGCCTACATCGCGCCCATAATATATCTGGGAATATTACAGAAAGGACATGTTAATGTGATCCATTGGTGATGATGTGTAGGATGTTACTTCTGGGTGTTAGGTATACAAGTATCATATGGGGTCTGACTACGCAAATGTCAGGGTTGTGGAGGGCATAATTGGACAGGGTTCCTGAAAGCATGCACATATATCTATTTCTATGCACCTAATACTCATGCACATTAAAAGATACATGTTTACTTCTTCCAATTAGGCAGTAAAAATAGTTTCTTCCTGTGGTACCACATGAACTACTGACTCAAACATATCCATGGAGCTGTGAGGGTGGAAGCAGGGTTGCAAGATTCTACACATTTTTTCCTATTTTTTGTTTGAAGTATATTTACTCCATTTTTACTTTTTGGGAGTATTTTTACATTTTTAGGGAGTAAAAGTGGCCGATACACCCCTTATCTGTAGGTCCGCCTACATGTGTAATGGTTAAGAAATAGTGACAAGGCGCGCACTCTGTTGCCAGTCAAGTATTCCTGCATGGACTTCTCCTCCAAACTCCATCAATCTTCAGGGAGGCTGTGTTTCTTTACCTTTTCAGGCGTGTCTTCATTTCCTTTTCAGGTGTAGCAGGTTAATAGACTATAGTGTCTAAGGATTCTAGTACTTGTATTTTTTGCACTTAATTCCTCTTGCAGGTGACTGGAAACAACTTCCTCAATAGCACTGATCTTACCCTTGATAGGGGGAGGGGGGAAAGCCATGTTTGTGGCTCTCCATTGTAAGGCATGATGGCCCTTGGTGCTGCAGCCTTTTGAGTCCGGGACTCCTGGAACATAATGGTTAATTAGTGACAAGGCGCACACTCTGCCTACAGGTGTAGCATCTATAACCAAGCCCTTCTTGCAAACCCCTGAATTGAAGATGGCAGTACAGGAAATGCACTCTTCTTTGGTAACTCAACCACTAATGGCATTCAAAGCAGCACATCTGCTGCTGCCAGTAATCACTGGCATCAAAGTTTGATCACATTTTGCACATTCTGCAGGGACTACACCGGCTACTAATAAAAGCCTGAATAATCTTTAAACCGGCATATATTAGATACAGGCTAGAACATAGCAGCCACTGTACCCAACTAAAAAGCTGGTCATTTTGGGAAGCAAAAGCAACTACAGAAGTTGCAACATTGCATAACTAAAAACAAAAACGCAGCAAAGGAAAAACCAAACCAAAAAAAAAGGAACCAGGCTGTCTTTTGCTTACACACTAGCATCACATGATATCATACCAACAACCACATCAACCTACATCTGCCCAAAACAGAACTGCTAGAATTCAGGGAAAAGTTGAACACCACACAGATTAAGTAGTTTCTGATAAACTAGGCTTCATGAAAATGTGCTAAGTGGATGAGTCTAGAGAGCCCACTCACTGGACCACCTCGTATCTATTTTATTGCATAAAGGGCTCCATTGCTTGCGAGCTAGGTTCATGCTATGAAGTGCAATACAATAAGAGCCAGCCATGGAAGGCTCAGGAAAGACTAAGGAGAAGAACATGCATGTTCAATGACTAAAGGGATAGAGTGGAGGTGAGAAACAGGTACGAGAATGTGGCGATGCATCAAGGAGTCAGACAAGTCAGATGACGGACAGATGGAGAGGAGAAGCAATAGTAAGGAAAAAAATAGTAAAAAGGCCCTGAGGAATAAGACTGTCCAGTCTATCCCAGGTCAGCGTAGATTCAGAGAAAGGTTGGGTGTTGTGGATCAGAGTCAGGTCCCCCAGACAGGGAGAGGGATAAGACCACACCCGGCTTGTAAACGAGCTCAAGTGGCCCAGCCCTATATTGAAAATCTAGGTCCTTGCCTGACAGAAAGCATCTCTCCATCCTGCTGTAGCTGTGGCCTAGTGTGCAGGTATACCCTGTCCGGAGACTAACGTGGATGGGTCTCTCAAGAAGCAAAGGAGAAACCAGCACAAGAAGTAGAGGAATGGATACCAAGAAGCCAGGAGTAACAAAACAAGTGTACAGTCACTTAAGAAGAAGTAGCTCAGTGTTACAGTGATTGAGACCCTTCCAGTACGGGACCGCAGAACTAGAGAGATGGCTTAATTCACACAGATGAAGGTTACAGACTACCTTAGTGACTGTTTTTGGAAAGCCCTGGAGACGATATCCTCCTAGTTTCATTACACTTCTTTTGTTACATAATGCGCCTTTAGGTTTGGTGCCCTTTGTCCCGCTAATCCTGCACATAGAAAAGTTCCATGGAAACAGTTTTGACAAGTCAAGTGACTTTTTTGCTTAGTGTTGCCATAAGAATGTCTCATTTCCCTTTGTACCTTATTGACTGCAGCATTCTCTCAGGGGGTTTTATCTTGGCGCCTTATATGATCAATTAACAAAATGTCTCCGTTTTATGCTGACCTTCTCTGGCACTCTCGAGTTTCCTTCATGAGCTCTTATAGCTCATCCCAACTGTTGATCAGTCTTTTACTCTTTTTGGCGTTATAAGTTTAACGATTCTACTGAAGATACTGTCTCAGATCCAACCTTGCATAGGTTTTGTACGATTTTATTGTTTATTGACAATACAAAGTGCCAAGATAAAAACCCTGAGAAAAACCTGCAGCCAGAAGGCATAAAGGATGAGACATCCTTTTGGTCAAGTTTAGTTGTTTGCATTACTGGCCGGGTCAGGATGAGTTAGGTTTAGGACTGAGGCTATTTACTTCGGACTTCCTAATGACAGTCAAGCACCGTAAGTTACTGTAGCAAGGCAGGGAACCCCTCCTAGCAATAGGGAGAGATGGGCCTTTTCTGTATAATTTTATTAAGAGAAAGTCAACATGTCCAGAGTGTCTCTGATTTGTTCTTCCAACCTACCACATATGGTGTTAGAAGTGGAATGCAAATGACCTGATATTTGGACCATGACACTTTTTTATGGAAACTACCCTTGAGTAGCTCCGACCCATAGGACATTGGAGTATAAAATAGTCATTGGGCGGGAACACAGAAACTAGTAGTCCAGAATCTGCAGCATTTACTTATAAACTCCCTAAGGAATCTGACGAATGAGAAGAAGAAGTAAGCATCGGTTCAGAATTTCCTCTTCCTCGACAATCCCAGATGTAAAAATTAGTAGCTCTAGCGGCAGCATCGAACAATAAACTGACATCACATCTATCAACGAACACGCAATGAGTGAACATTCAATTGAAATATCCGATCAAATTCCCTGCTAGAAAGCTGCGATCAACGTTCTTAAGAGCTCGCTTGAACTTCTTACAAACAAACAAAATCCTAGCTATCAGGAGACAGTCTCTAACCAATCACTGTCGCTTTTGCAACAACAAAGAAAAGAGAAACAATCCGTCACTTGCTACTGTCCTGCCTGAGTACAATTACAGTAAGAGACAGATACTTGGGCCACCATTTGAAAGATCGACGGACCCTGTAGAGGAAGAGTGGTGGCACCGCCTGATGAGTGGAAAAAACATAAAACTACTGATTGCCGTAGACAATGTTTTTCAAAACCTCGACCTACAGGAGAAAAACACGAGGGGATTACAGCAACAAGTGACTTAGTGAAATGTAGAATACGGACAATGAAGATGTTTACCGTGTGATGAACTGAATGCAAAGTTATTCGCTTGCAAAAAATTGTTGTACAATTAAGTCAAGTAAATAAAAATAATAAGTACGGTCGGATCCTTGTAGAGCGAATCATAGATCACCAAATCAAGGTCGATCAATGTCTAAAAGAAAACCTTGACTAACAGCCGTTCCCACTCACAGAATAGTTCCCTGTAGTGTACTCCAACCGTATCATGAGGGGAAGGGTTTGGGGATATACTTTATACATTTCTAACAAATAGCTGCCCAATTTATTTAGGATAAGTTTTAAAAATGTTATCTGGCCCGTTGCCAAAAGGAAAAATACCAGGTTCATACCAAAATGTCAAGCCCCAAGTCACAGCTCCCTTTTCCAAACTAAATAGCACTCCTAGAATGGGTGGGACAGGCCGAGACTTTTTATAGGCTGAAATGTCAGGACCTTCAATTACTTATTAATGAAAGCCGCATTTATTTAGCAAGCCGGGGGCGTGGCTACGAGGGCCATGTAGGAGGACACAATCTGGAGGAGCTCCCGAGATCCTGAATTGATCCTGGCAAAATAGTGCATAACAACGTGCCTATGACTGCTGAAAACACACATGTCGATGTGTGAACGGTCTGACTGCACTTGGTGAACTTTTGGAAGGTGTGGGAGGAATGGTGGTGGAGTTTTGTGCGAAAAAGATAAGGAGCGCCGGAGACGGAAGACGAAACAAAATGGCCGATCAATGAACAGAACAAAGGAAGGAGCAGGCTGCACGGTGGTCGGGCGATAGGAGCGAACTGTGTGCGCATTTGTAACTAGCGCGGAACGCAGGTCCCCTGGGTCATGTCTAATAGAACAGTGAGACCGAAGGCGAAGCAGCCCACGTTGGACGACTTCACCAAGACGTCCCCTGGTCCGGAATGTTCCAAGAGCAAGGATAAGTCGCCTACAGGCGGCATGCCTGCGACGGGTACTAACCAAGAGGTCCTGGCTGCGATTGCGGACTTGAAGGCGGCCTGGGAGGTTAAGCTTGAACTGGCCGTAACGGAGTTGAAAACAGCATTGGACCTTAAGGTCGGTGAGGTGCAGGAGGAGGTGAATTTACTCCGGCAGGACGTCAGGTCCTTGGCGGAGCACACAGACTCTTAAGAAAGAGGTGAGCCCGAACACCGCGGATTGTGCCTCCCATAAGGCCGAATTGCATGCCCTGGTGCAGAGAGTGGGCAACTTGGAGAACAGGGTGGAGGAGGCGGAAGGACGCGCCCGACGGAATAACATTCGCATCGTGGGCCTGCCAGAAGGATCGGAGGGCCACGATCCCACGGAGTTCATCGAATCTATGCTGTTGCAGGAGATACCCGGAGGAGCCTTATCTCAAGGATCTGCGGTGGAACGTGCGCATAGAGCTCTAACAAGGAGGCTGCCGCCGGGAAACCCACCTAGGTCAGTAATTGCCAAAATCCTTAATTACCGGGACCGGGAGAGGATACTAGAAAACTTCCGCAAGGGAGGAACGATTACACGAGGAGCGGCAAACATAACGGCCTATCCGGACTATACCCTGACTGTGCAGCGTAGCCGCATGAACTTTGGGACGGTAAAGCGGAGATTGATAGAGGCGGGCCATAAATGCATGTTGCTGTACCAGGCGAAATTGAAGGTTTTTCACAAACACAAAACTTTGTTTTTTGAGACTCCGTAGGACGCCAGGGGATGGCTCAACGCGCAGGGATGTCCCCAGGAGCCTGACGTCCAGACGGGAAGAGGAGATGGAGGAGATGAGGAGGGTGCTACAAGATGGCGCGGAATAGGTCCCTGGGACTTCATTATAGTCATTTGAGCGGCCTTAGGCAGAGAAGGTCAGACTGTTGCACAATATATTATGAGCACTGTGACTATTGCTGTATTTAGGGGAGCCTTGCAGAGCGGATCTCTTTACCCCACTTAGTACCTTTAGTTAAGTGGCCATTAGGGCGACTTCACCCTACTGAGCCCCGGGGGGACTGGTTGGTGCTTGCAGGGCTAGAAGTGGGGGTGCCCGAGTTCCATGGATGGAGCTGGGCAGCAGTTGGGGAGTGTGGTGTTGGGGAAGGGATGGGTAGAGGGTGGGGAGTTTGGGGTGTGTATAGTTATGGGGAGTTTGAGTTTGTACATGAGGCTACAAGAAAAAGCCAGAGGGTTGTATCTGTATCGCGTGGGCAGGTGGGATTTGCTGCACGGAAGGGGGGAGGATACTTATGAGCTATGGGGGATCTTAAGATCGTAACGTGGAATGTCAGGGGACTCAATAGTTACTTAAAGAGGAACAAGGTCATGATGTATTTGAAAAGACAGAAGATTAATATTGCACTGTTGCAGGAGACGCATCTGACTCGGGAAAAGTTGGAACTGGTGGGGAAGAAGTGGAGAGGTATTGTAGTGGGCTCTCCATGTTCTGCCTACGCTAGGGGAGTGTTGGTCTGGGTGGCACCGCACGTTCCGCTCCAACTTACACAAGAGGTAGTGGATACAGAGGGGAGGATGGTCATATTGAAGGCACTGGTGGAGAATAAGGCAGTGTGCATTGTAAATACGTATGCCCCCAATCAAAACACAGCGGCATATTTTAGGACTCTGTGTACCAACCTGGGTGCGTGTGTAGGTGGGGCGGTTATTTGGGGAGGGGATTTTAATTGTGTGCTGAACCCCAGGGTAGACAGATCTCATGATAAGATTGAGAGGCCCACCCCAGCGGCCAGGGCATTGCAGACACTGCTTGACGACTTCGGGCTGGCAGATGTTTGGAGGCTGAAACATCCTAATGAGGAACAGTATTCGCATTACTCAGCCCCGCAATAACTGCATACAAGACGATTATTTTTTTGCCACGCCAGATATGGTGTTAATGACCACCCAAATAGAATACAAAGCGAGGGTCCTGTCGGACCACTCGCCTCCGGTCCTGGGATGGCAGTACTGCCGCCCCATAGCGCGGATACCGACGTGGCGCCTCCGGGCTGAGGCGCTCAAGGATCCGGTCTTCAGAGAGGATATCAGGGACGAGATCACGCATTATTTCGAAGAGAACGCTGGCAGTGTGGATTCGGCGGGCACTCTCTGGGAAGCCTTTAAGGTGGTATTGCGGGGTGCTGCCATTGCTAAATCAAAGGGCCTGCAGGGTGGGGTCCTAACGGAGTTAGGGGAAGCTGAGGATGAACTGGAACTCAATAGGGGAGGGGGAGATGCAGAGCCAGTACTTAAACTACAGTAGCAGTGTGCGGAACTTTGGGAAAGGCTCTGCAACCTCAACTATAAGAAGTATGTTGAGAGACAGCATGCAGGTGGGGATAAAACGGGCCGTCTCTTGGCGTGGCTATACAAGAGTGAAACCCCTAGGCCCCCGATTAGGACGATAACCAGAGAGGATGGAGAGGTAGCGAACACCAAAGAAGGAGTCAATGAGGCATTCTTAGATTATTACAGGGCACTATATGAGGACAAAGGGGGGGGCAGCCGAGAGGAGATAAGGGAAACTTTAAGAGATATGGGATTACCTAAGATTCGTGCCGAAGAAAGAGGAGCTGGATGCACCGATTATTTTGGAGGAATTGGAGGAGGTGGTGAGGCAGCTGCCCACCAGTAATGCCCCGGGTGCGGACGGACTCCCTAGTGAATTTTATAAAGTATATAGAGAGGAGGTACTCTCCCCCCCATGCTAGAAATGCTTAATGAATCGTTTGAGGTGGGCCGGCTGCCGGAATCGCTTAGAGAAGCGATAATAATACCGCTCCCTAAGCCCAACAAACCAGGGCATAGCTGCGGCTCCTATAGGCCCTTGTCAATGCTGAACCAGGACGGCAAGATATTGACAGCGGTCCCCGTCAATAGATTGCAGAGTTATTAGTAAATTGATACTTCCGGACCAAACCGGTTATGTTCCCAACAGAAATATAACCCACAACCATAGGCGACTCCACCGGGTGATTGAATAGGGGAGCAAGAGCAAGGGTGAAATGGCGGTTGTGTCCCTAGATGCAGTCAAAGCTTTCGACTCAGTCAGGTGGTCGTGGTTGCTGGAGGCCCTGAAGGAATACGGGATGGGGCCGGGCTATGTTAGGTGGGCGAAGTTGCTGTACAGTGAGCCGCTGGCTAGGGTACGTACAGGAGCGGTGATATCCGAGAGGTGGCAATTTAGCAGAGGCACCAGACAAGGGTGCCCCTGGTCCCCGATTTTAGATATTCTGGCCCTTGAGCCCCTGGCAGTGTACCTTCGGCAACAATATGACATGATAGGCATTGAGGTAGGGGGAGAAACACCTAATATCCCTGTATGCTGACGATTTGCTATTATATTTGAAATATCCGGAGGAAAATCTTCAATATATTCTGGAGGTAATGGAAAGGTATGCAGAACTGTCTGGCATAGCGGTGAACCCCCAAAAATCGAGCATATTCCCATTGGGTAGCTACAGAGGAACCCTTCCGGAGCGGTTGCCAGTGTTGCCGATACCATGGGAGGTTGGTTCCTTCCGCTACCTCGGAATAGATGTGTATCACACGGTAGAGGAGGAACATTTGCATAACACTGAGGTGGCTGTGGGAATAATCCGTATAAGCATGACGTTTTGGGAGAAGTTGCCGTTGGCGATGATGGGACGAGGGGCGATGCTCAAAATGGTGGTCCTACGCAGGCTCTTACATTTTTTCAGCAATATTCCGTACATGATACCCAAGAAGTTTTTTGCCAAGCTGAATAGTATGTGCAGAGACTTCCTATGGCATGGCACTCGGAAAAGAGTGGCGCTATGGAAGTTGCAGAATTTCTATGAAAAGGGGGGGTATATTAAGCTGCCTAATTTTGAGGCCTATTATGTAGCTGGTCAGTTGCAATATGTGGTCAAATGGCTCTCTGATGAGGTAACTCCCAAATTTAGGCTGTTTGGACAGGACTGCACTCCATTCTACCTGAAGGAAATTATTTGGTTGCCTAGGTCAGAAACGAAGGAGCGCCCGGGAATGTTGTTGCTGGGGTGGAAGATGTGGCGTAGAGTATGTCGAATGATGGAGGACCCGTACCCGTGTTCCCCACAGGTGCCGTTGGTTGCTTTGGCAGGGGAAGACCAACAACTAAGGATGATAATCAGGACCTACGGGGAGTCGGTCGGGCTGGTTACATTGGGGGGATGTCTGGCAAGATGGGGCCGTTAAGGATTTTGAAGGACTAGGAGAAGAGGCGGGCTTGCATAGGGGCCAGTATGTCACGTACCTAAGGCTGGTGCAGAATATTCATAAAATCTGGCCTGAGACTGTATTGGCGGAGGAACCAGACGCCACGATGGGGACAATATATGACATATCAGAAGGGGGGCATGAGATCTCTATATTGTATGAGATGGTGATGACCCGGGTTGGGAAGGAATTGACGCATTTGAGGTTGGATTGGGAAACAAGGGGAGCACAGATGGAAGATGGGATGTGGGAGCGTGCTATGGCATACCACAAGAAGGTGTCAAGAAATGCCAGATTACAACAAATACAGTTGTATATAACGCACAGAGCTTGCATGACCCCGATGAGAATATCGAAGTTTGTAAATGCGGGACGACAAGCGTGCCCAAAATGCGATAAGGAAAATGCTGATATGACACACATGTTTTGGTCTTGCCAAGTGATTGAGAGTTTCTGGGGAGAAGTGGCGCAAAAACTAGCGGACAAAGGGGGCAGGCTCATTATAGATACGGCCTGGGCCTGCCTGTTGGGAGGGTTTCTCAGACCACGGAAACTTAAACATGTTGGGAAATTGAAGGACTTGACATATGTGCTCGCAAAACGAAGGATTGCCATAGGATGGAAGCAGTGCCATAAACCACGGGTGGAGGTATGGTGGCGGGAATTGCAGAAATGGGCAGAGGCTGAAACGGTGGTATGGCAGGAGGCATGTAGCAAGCGTGGGGAAGAAGAAGTGAGTACCCTGCTGGCATGGAGAGTATTAATATCAGGACTGTTTGGAACAATAACGGATTCTGCAGTCTCAGAAGGAGGTGATACCCTGCCACACGCAGCAGATACAGAATGAGAAGGACAAAACAAGCTCTTGAGGGGGGAGGGATTGGGGGAGCAGTGGTCTTGACTAATTGATGTTCGTGTGATTGTTGCAAAAAGCGCTGCCAGTTTGGTTTGTATTGTTTGTTTGTTTTAAAAAATAATAAAAACCGTTTAAAAAACAAAAATTTAGCAAGCCGGCTCCAAAATGTTCTGGCCCAATGTCTGGGAAGAAAAACCTTGCCAGACGTTTTGGAAGCATTGGCCTTGGAGAAGTTCATAAGTGCCCTACCCTCATCTCCCCAGTGAGGTAGACTACACCAGTCTCAACCTTCCCTGGACACCGCTATCCAGATTGCTCAGGCCCATTTAGATGCCTCCAAATATCTTAAAAATACAGGTAAAATGGTAGAGCCAAAAATAGAATTTAGAACATCCCCTAAGTTCCTACCCCATGAGGAAACCCACGGATTCAAGAGAATGTCTTCTCGAAGTTCCCACCAAGGAAGAAACCCCTAGAAGAACCCCATCCGTGCCAGTAACCAAATGCCGACAAACCACGAAAGAGGAAACTGGGAGAATCAAAACAACCTTTCCGGTTCCTCCCACCAGCTCCTTTTGTGGAGAAAAAGGACATAAGAATAAGCTGGTTAGCGGCAGAACAGTGGAACATGGAATAACAGGAGGTAGAGGACGACACAGCTAAGGCTGAGGTCTGTTATTGTGCCTCATAGCCTTTACGGACTACCCAAACTCCCTCTGTTAAAAGCTGTTAGGAAAGATTTCGTTATTGTAGGGAATTTTCCTTCCATGTGGCAACCCCTAAACTTTTTGCTATTGTTTTTAACCTTGTTCTTGACTTTGCCAGAGAAGTACAGCCTTCTGCCGCACTTCTCTGGGCTTTCGCTCCTTTCTTACGGGGAAACTGACATGCCCTTAAGACAGTCAGTACCGGGGAACGTGGTTTCCCGTAGTTTCTTTTATCGTGTCGCAGCTTTAGTGCAACACGACACAAGAGGGCACTGTAAGCTAAGTTACAGCTCTCTTAGGTCTCTAGCCTTCTACAGGCCCTAGATACTCTTTTAGGATGGTATTTGATCGGTGCAAGTCATTCAGGGACTCGAATGGTGGCAGCGATCGTTTTGTTTATTTTGAGCTCCTTTTGGCGTTCTGAGCACGTTTTTGCACTGAACCCAAAATGGTGGCCTGGCTCCCAAAATGGCCAGGCCGCGAGGCTCCTTTGTCTTGTCCACTGACCGTCTTGCTCCCTTCACCTTCCCCAGGTCCGGCGACCCGGGGCCTTCCTTATTTGGGCATGTACTTTCCCGCGAAACGTGGTTGCTTTCGCGGGCTTCTACATGTCGTTTGTGTGCCTCCAGGGTGTGGGCTGGGATGTCTGGTCCCAATACACATCCTGGGTGCCAGAGAGTCTAGGGTGGTGTGAATGCCTGGGACCACCGTGGTCCGTGATTGGTCCACGTATGGTATGTGTTTTGACGAGCGGATCTCCCATTGGCTCCCCTCCGTTTTGGCGCGAAGGGAACCGTGGATAAGAGGGGGCTGGAAACACCACTACCAGGTCGATCTCCTGAGTTCTCACGAACGAAGGAATACAGGAGCCAAGTATCCTGCAACTACGAGGCTGGACCGAGGAATCGCTGGTGACCCGCTGAAGGAATCCTCCTTTGCACTGCTGTCGTCCGGAGAGCCCCTGTCCTCCTTTGATCGAACCAGAAGGCCTGTACTGGTGCTTCGACCTTTGGAATAGCAGGAACAGCTATTCCCGGCATCTTCAACCATCTCCTGCCAAGTAAGCCTTCGGAAGCGTCTCTGGGCCATCCAGTTGACTGACCAGCTTACAAAGGAGTTTGGCTCTGCAACCGCCGCCAGGTTGTGTTGTATTGCGAGTCCTTGTCCCTCTCCCACGCTTCGTACGCTTGGCGTCCCCAGGTCTGAAGGGAGGAGGGTTCATTTGGCTCGAATACACACGGCCGCTCCGTTGTCCTGTGCGGCAACAAAACTGTGCCGGTTTCGTCGATTGGGACGTCTTTTTGCTCTACACGACTACAAAGCGTTCCCTGCTCTTCTGAACCTGCCAGCTGCTGAAACTATCGTGGAGAAGCCTGGGTCTGCTTGCTTCGGGGACCGGTGAGTAGTTTAGCTAGGATCTGGTCGCCCTCCTGCAGTATCCCATTGCTTTTCCCTGCTGTGTAAAAACAGCACCCTTTTGCCGTGCTCGCGCTCTGCTTCTGCCCGCTGTGGAGGCTGCGCTTGAGTTGCAGAACCTGTTCTTCTTCTGCCGTGCACTAACGTGAACCGCCTGACTTCCTCCGAAGAGCTTCCCCTTGTGCCCGTCGGCACCGGCGTGGCAGGTACTTTGAGCACAAGGCTCCACTCTTCGCAGGGCTCGGACTTCCATCTAGTTAGGTGCCTCTGAAGGCGAACTGAGTCTAAAGCGTTATCGCACTGCCTGTTTTCCTTCCCTGGCAGGTGGACTACATATTTCGTGCTTTAAACGCTTGCGACTGTGTATTTGTATATATATTGTGTTGATATGGTATGTGTTGGTTTAATATTGTGATATTGTGATTTTCTCGCTACGGTCATTATTTTAAAGGCCTTAAAATAAATGTGTATCTATTTTTGATATAACAACTGTTTGGAGTAGTTTGTAAGCGCTCTTGCTTTGTGTGCTCATTGCGGGCTTTCAGTCACCCTCACCCCTCTTGAGACCTAGTCTTGACCGCCGCGATCGCTACCTTGATTGGTCTGGCTTGTCCAGAGGTTACCCTGTTCCAAGTAATTAGGTTGGCCTTCTGAACTTCTGCGCCACCAGGACAGAGTTCAGAAATCCGTCTTAACAAAAGCTATATACAAGCTCTCTTCTTAAAGAGAGATATTTTTTTATGGAAGGCAGTCCCATATATGCAGATATGGTGAGTGGTCTAGAGAGTTCCTTGTGGGAATGAGAGTCCTTTGTCCCCTCAGGGGGAGTCACTCCCAGTGAGGTCCCACTTGCCCAGACCCCTAGGGGATTTTGCTTAGTGGGCTCACCTCCCCACCCTGAAAAGGGGTGGCTCCGCCTGGGGAGAAGGGACAAATGCCTTTGATTCGTCACATCCCTTGCATCATACTTTTGGAGGATCCCCAGGCTTTGATAGAATGGAAAGAGAAGGGTGCAGAAAGGGGGAGATATATCTTTTTGAAATAAAATGTACAAAATAATTGAAGACAATCCGGAATAAAAGGATATGTAAAGAACCCAAGCTGGTGCCAGTGTAGATCCAACTCAGCCTCACAACAATCCCCAGAACAAGACATAATTCTTACTATGCTAACAATGTTCTTTTCCCTGTGGGTTACGCATCTGCCTGTGCACCCAATACCCACATGGCTCTCCCTGCTGGCTTCTCATATGGTTTGGTACTAGGTTAAATAAGAGACCCGCAAATGCAGTCTCGCTGGTCTTACAGACTACAATGCCCTCCTATAGGTCTATCTACACAAATCGCATCCAAAAGGTGCTTCATTATTGACACAGTGGAGGTACCGGAATGCATCCAGCTCCAACAGGGTTGGCTCCTTACTCACGTTAGAACACCAAAGCTATTTACAATAAAGTAGAAGAGGTCAGGGAAATGTCAGAAGGAATTCTGGGAGAAAGGTTTGAAAATATAGAGGCAATTTACAACAATGTGTAGACACGATTGCAGTATTAAAAAACGGGAACAAAATATCGAAAGAATACTTGTGCAAATATTTAAACTGTCAGACTAGTTACATATGTAACCGCTCTCAGAGGTCTCGCCTATTTGATGACTTCATTGAATGTATGCAACTTGTGACAAAGTTTTGTGAATGAGGTCTATATGGCTGGATTGCAAATGCAAACCTTAGAGGGATTCGCTTGAGCTGGGTCTTTTAGTTTCTGCATAATTCACTATGATTAATTGCACAAAATGTTCTACCAAAATTTGACAGAAACAAATCACTGAGTCCAGCCAAGAAATGAATGACACTCAACTGCCATAGAAGATTAGATTCACATTAGAGGTCCAAAGTCAATGGCGAGTTTGAGGGCCACCAGACCCTACTGTTTAGTCAATCCCAATCCTAAAATAAAACATCATATGCACACCTTGAGACCAAAATTCAAACCAACTGCATGCAGGTACATTTTTCATAGTCCACATTTAGAGTGGGCAGACATTTTGAAAGGGAAATCACCCGCCATAACTGTACTGCATACATATTCAGCAAAAGGAGCGTTTACAACACTGGAACATAATGTTCAGGGTCACATTCAAATTACCAAGCATACTGGGCTCGCCTTCCAGCAGGGAGAGGATATATTTGTTCAGGAAGAGTGTGCAGAAACTGAAGAAGAACCAGAGAATGAGGTAGACGAGGGCACGGGAATTCCAAATCCCCAAATCTGACTCAAGGACTGTTGTCTCTGTGATGGTGATTTTGAGAACGTTCTCCTCCGGCACACTGTCACTTCTTGTGAGAACCATTTTCTCGCTGCGGCTGCTGAACAGAGAACCCATCTGGAATAGTAGATTTCCCTTGATTTTCTCCTCTGTGAGGATGCTCTTCGAGTCCTCTGGGAACTCGTCATTGGTCATTACAGACATGATGTTGCGGTGCCACGGCACATTTTAATCTCAAAAAAGCCGGACATTGGGTGCAAAACAGCATGTAAACAAGAATGTCAACTCGCTGGTTGTCAAGTAACTAAGCCCACCCACAGGTTGGAGCATTTGAAAAGACTTCATTGGTCCACCAAGCATGTTCCAAGAGGTTCATACGCAGACAACGTTTCCATTTAATTACCTGTGTAGGGGGTGAAATAAAAAAATCAGAATTTTGAAATGACCAGACAGTGCAAAAAGGCAAGATGGCTGATAAAGATCATTGGGACTATGGCCTGCAAAAAGAGGAAGCATATACAATGACAAGGAAAACTTTAAGAGGTGCTTGTACACGAGTGAATGTGAAACCACTTACATAGATACGGCTGGCAAATAAAAGGTGGAGACATAGTGCACTTGTCAGAGGCAGAAATAACTTGCATAGCACTGCTACCCTAGTTTTGCTGTTTTGTAGTTCTGTAAATGGGATGAATTGCATCCGATTTAACAGTGCTCAATTCAATGACTTTTGAAGGATAAAAAGGTTGTATTGATCCTGTGGAGCTCAAACATGAGATCTGCACGACGAATGGAAATTGCACCCAGTTCTGAACTCACAGAGCTATCAGACCAAATACCATTTTAAATGCGGCACATTTAAAGAGTTTCACATATGAAACGCACACTACGTAAGGCAGGACAGTTTGAGCATGCAGCTAATCCTAAAATGGGCTTGCAAGAAGCAGAAGGGTCGGCATATTAGCTTCTAGGAGGGGAAACTTGGGGAAATCGGTGCAACAAGCCTAATTATTTGTCTTACCGGAAATAAATTACAGCTAATGTTTAACAAAGAGTGGAAGAATTATTGTAAAACCTTATGCACATATAACGAAAGCTGAGAGAAACAAAATCAAGTTGCAGGCCACTGTAAAGGGGGAGGAGTTTAAAAACGTTTAACAAATACATGGACGTGGACCATACTCATTTGTTAACAGTACAAAGTTTGCGAAATTGAAATTCCAGTTTGCAGGGGTATATATTTTGAAAACATTTACATTCTTACTAATACGTGCAGTAAATCCCGAAAAAGAGCCGCAGCATTAACAAACCGTACCATTTTAATGAAATGACTGAGCGAAACATGGCACCACAAGGCTGCAGCTTTCAGACACAATAACTTTGGCATAAAGATTTACGTTTCAATTTGAACAATGGGCAGAAGTCGACGAAGATATTGAAAAAGGAGCGCAGTCAAACCTGTGTTACCGACACAACTGGCATGTTATTACGAACATGTATGCATTAAAAAAGGGTAGTAGGTCAACTAGTCTCAGGCCAGGTATCCCTGAATTTCAAATATTCCATCAGAGAGGTCTAGTAGATAAGTTGTTCACAATGAGATCCATGTTGTTATTCTGACTTTCATTCCAGAACGTGGGCAACCTTGGCCAGCTAATTGAACTTAAGGTAGCTCAAGTTGGAAAATTGGGCAAAAATAGAAACAGGATAAGGGGTCAAAAGAGGGCAACAAGTTGCAAATGGTGAATTTTATGAAAGTGCCTGGCAAATGTCTGTCTAATGTCAATACAGCAGCCAAAACAGCTGGCTTTTCCAATACTCGTTTAACAGGCATTCAGCACTAGGTACATATGTAAGAGCACATGTTGGTTATAAATCAATCTGCTGAAGGCATACTTGGTTAAGACCATGTAAGAGCAGGAGTTTGTTTATAGCGGCAATTAAGCCATTGCCTTTCAAAAGGCTTACAAAGAAAATGTGCATCCCCTTAAAAGCAAAGAGCTAGCTGAGAGATTTTAGAAATGGAGTGTTTTAGGTAGGGTGGAGGTGTCCATAGGACTAGCAAGGCCGTGGCTACTCAATGGCTGAGTTAAAATCGAAACACCCACACACTGTGGCCCTCGTCACATCCAATCCCATATCCCTTCATTTCCCAAGGGAATAGTTTGTGTATGGGAAGTGCAGCACCACCTAATAGTACAAACAAATTAAAAACAAAACAAAAAAAATAATTTATAGGATGGACACCAGTAGGAGTCCTGTACCGAGAGCAGTTGTTGAAATGTAAATTCTCAATTATACAGGAAACCAATGACGTGCAGAGAAGTAGGTCGCACGTGGTCCGACTTTCTAAAAATATGGAGTAATTTCATATAAAGTGGTCTTATATAGCACAACTTTTGCCACTGCGGTGGCCTTGCTGCAAAGCGCTGGAAGAAAAGGGGAGTGAGGTTTTGAGAGGCGGAAGAGGCAGGTGTGACACCCGATGTTAATGGGTACAGACTGGAAGTACCAGAGACCTGTGAGCTGGTTTCTAAGTGGGCTGGGACACTTGGATGTTTGTCTACTCTATCCAATGAAGAAAGCCTAAGGTCAATTAGCTGTCAGCACTAGAATACCTAGAGAGTCACCGGTCTACAACAAAGGGTAGCCATGCGATAGGGCGTAGAGGTTTGAGGTGCCATGCAGCAAGCACTCAGTGGATAGTGTAGTGTGTGGGTGCTAGCAGGCATTAAGCTGCAGACTGTTCATGGGGATTTCTAGATGTAGTTTACGGTGCAAGGACATTTGAGTAGGTTAGTTGGCCTAGGTCGATGGGCCTGGTCTGTTGCTATTAAATCAGAAATGCAAGGTTCTTTCTGTACTTGGTTTCATTTTTGAGATTGTGGAGTGTGCCGATTTGGTAGGTTCTTGAAAGTTTTGATAATGGGAGCTATATTGGAACAACCTGGAAGGGTTTCAGTAACTAAGCAGAAGAGAAATGGAAAGTCAAGGACTGTTGATATTGATCAGGATGGTAGGTTTTTGCTGGGTTTAGATGTACAAGTATTGTTGGCTGGTGGTTATTAAGAAGGATCCTGGGTCTGTGGTTGGTGGGTAACACTGAACCGGTAGGGTTTTTTTTTCGGTCAGTGTGCAAGCAGTGATACTGGAATGGGAGAGAGGGCTTCAATTCATTCATGTGTCAGTCACGGAGGACACGTGGTTATATCTTTGTTGACTGCAGCAGTCTCTTATGTCATTAAGGCGAGTAGTGTTGAAATCTTTTGTCCATTACATAGGACATTTTGGCGGGGGCGTGACCGGAGCACATGCAGTGAGGCTGTGTCTGCTTGGAGCTCCTGCCATGATCCAGAGTTGATCCTGACAGCGGTTCACAGTGCTGCTTTAATTCGCATATATCCCGTTGTAGGGGAAACCAACCCTTATCTGGCCATCCACCTTCCGACTCAAATCGGTGCTGGAAGTGGAGACCCCTGCAATCCAAGATTGCGGCCGCCACAAGTCTGCAATGCTGAACAAGGAAATGGCCAGTGGGGAAAACAACGCTGCCCATGCAGACTGTGCATCTCTCTTGTGACCCAACGTTTACATGCAAGCCTGAACCTGCGGGGGGCTATCCACTGGACCCAGCAAAACCTGTTGGCAGTACGTGAGAGCCTTGGGTGGTGCGAGCCGGAATACACATCCTGCTCTAGGCGGAGCGGAGGTGCGACTGGGACGCAGAACGGCCCTGCCTGCATTCAACAAGAGGTTGTGGCGCAGCTGGTCAGGAGCACTGCTTTGTGTTCCAGGGTCAGTGTGCTGCGGCGCATCAACTGTTTTGAGGCTTCCTGTTTGAGCCCGGAGTGGGGCTACCTGGATGCCGGGGCAACGCATTGCCAGGCAATGACACCATTGACATACCCGCTGTGTCTCCCTACTTGCCCTGGATCCTTACACCACCCACTCGTGGGATGCCCTGGCTCCGGTATGGAATTCTTGAGTGAGGGCCAGACATGGCAATCTGGCAGGGGGGGGGGGGGTAAGGGACCCCTGAATAAGCTGCTCTTGACAATAGCTGCTCCCCAGCCCAAGTTGACAACGTCTGTCGGGGTGGAGGAGTCATATTGCACATCAAAACTCTGCTGTGCCCTGCGTTCCCCTATTCCACCATAATATCCCATTGGCTTCTGCAGCTGAGAGAACCGGGGGGTACACCAGTCACAGCACTGTGTGCCTCCTTACTGTCCCAGCCTGAACTATTTGGCACTGTGGTATGCAGGCACATTCCCAACACAGTCTTGCGTCTAATCACTTGCGATGCCACTTCCAAAACACAAGGAGAAAGCTACCATCATGGACTTGTTCGCGGGCCAAAGTAAATGCACAGGGGCAGCGCAGGACAGGCTCCCACAAGAGGACCAGGTTCTAATGGAAATTGCCGCCTTGCAAACCTCCCTAGTAAACAGGCTACATTAAGTAAAGGTTGATGTACAACTACTCTGGCAGGACGTAAAACAGTTATCTGAAAGGGTTACAACTGCTGAGTCGCTACTGAAAGACACAGTGGTCACTACTAAAGACCCAGAGGTTAGAGTCAAGGAGCTGGAAAGACAGAACGCTACGCTGGAGATGCGTGCCAAGGATGCAGAGGGAAGATCACGTAGGAACAAGATACGTGTGCTTGATGTACCAGAAGGAACTGAAGGCCTGGACCCAACCTCCTACATTGAAAACCTACTATTGCAAGAGATTGGCCGATGTAAATTGTCACAGGGTTTCGCAGGCGAACAAGCCCACGGATCACTCCAAAAGAGGCCACCCCTGGGATCCCACCCTAGACCAGTGATCGATGGGGATCTCAACGTCTGAGACAGTGAAGTAATCTTACGGCACTCCGGGGAAGGGTGCGACATACTACGGGGCAACTCTAAAATCACTATTTACCCTGACTACATTCCCGCAGTTCAAAGGGCCAGAAACACATTTGTGCACGTCAAGACTAGGATGAGGCAGTTTGTGCTCAAATATATGCTTATAGACCCTGCAACGCTTAAGATCCTCTTCAACGGCAAACCGTACTTTCTGGATAGCCCTGCAGCTGCTAACATGTGGATGGAACATAACAATTTGGCTGACAAGGGCAGCTGAGACACCCGATAAGACTGGCCTGCAAAGCAACATTACATTCTTCTGCACCTTCGATCAGTTGTGCCCCCACATGGATGTGAGATACCTTTACCCTTAAGGTTGAGCCTGCACTGACCGCTTGCATTGCTCCTTACCGGTCAGAAAAGAAAGTACATGTCTCCTGGGCCATTCCCTTGACTAGTGCTACTGGAACCCAGATTGGTCACCACTACAAATACTTTTCTTATACAGTGGGGGCGAAACCCAGTCACCCACTGTTGGTCTCATTAACCTGCTCACAGGTTGACACTGGGTACCGGCTTGTTGCTGATCCTGTTAGCTGGTACAGAACGGCCGCTCTAGGCTCTGCTGGTACCAGAATGCCTGAACAACGTGGTGTTGTTGGGCAATGTTTCAAAATTGCATTGTTAATGTTACCTTTTTGTTTATGCCATACAGTACAGCACATAGGGGTGGAAGTCTGGCATAATTGGCGGGCGCTGGGGTGGATGTTTCATGGGGTCTGGGATAATGCTTAACACATTATCAAGCAAGCTCGCTCAGTCAAGATTGAGCAAGGATTTCCTCCTATAAAAGCATGGAGGCCCCCCCCCCCCCCCCCCCGGGGCTCACCAGCACATGACACTGTTAGAATATTGACCTGGAATGTATGTGGCCTGAGCCCCTATCTCTGTAGACACCGGGTGAAATCTTACTGCAGCGCAGGAAAATCTCCATAGCTTTAACTCCAGGAGATCCACCTATGGGAAACAAGAGGCGCTCCTGCAACAATGGGGTGGAACTGGCTATGGCGCCATGTACTATAAAGATGGAGTGCTGAACTGGATTAATGGATTGCTGCCCTTACAATTGCTTGAGGTAGAGAAGGATGGCGAGGGGCGATATTTAATTGTACAGGGTTTTAACAACCGTAGAGAAATCTGCTTTGTTAATTCATACTTTCCGAACTATGCAATCCCGTCCCATGTATGTATGCATGCTTTGTACTGTTGTTGCGCCTAGGAGGGAGGGGACTTCAACTGCGTGAGAGACACAACCCTTGCCAGATGCTTTCCCCTGCGACAAATACCCCTGCTACCACGGCCCTAAATGCTGCTTTAAGTGATCTAGACTTAGCAGTTATCTGGAGGGGACTGCACCCAAATATGAGGGGGTACTCATGTTAGCCTTCTCCCCACAAACTGCACACTAGAATGGACTCTCTCTTTGCTGGGTCAGGGCACTTAATGGAATTCTGCAGCAGGGAATACATGGGGGTTGTACAAGGTTTGATCACCCTCCCCTCATGGAGAATTGGAACTTTATTAGCTCTAGATCGCCCCCCCCATCCCGACATGGCGTATGGTGCATTGATTGATGAAGTCTTTAGGAGAGGGTTACTAACGGTCCATGACTGACTTTTTGACCAGACAGCTGGGGCCCCATCTGGGAAACTATGAAAATATTAACCATGTGGAGGCGGGGACGTGGCTACGAGGGCCATGTAGGACACCGCGATCTGGAGGAGCTCCCGAGATCCTGAAATGATCCTGGTGAAATAGTGCATAACAATGGGCCTATGACTGCTGAAAACACACATGTCGATGTGTGAACGGTCTGACTGCGCTTGGTGAACTTTTGGAAGGCGTGGGAGGAACGGTGGTGGAGTTTTGTGCGAAAAAGATAGGGAGCGCCGGAGACGGAAGACCAAACAAAATGACCGATCAACGACCGGAACAAAGGAAGGAGCAGGCCGAACGGTGGTCGGGCGATAGGAGCGAACTGTGTGCGCATTTGTAACTAGCGCGGAACACAGGCCCCCTGGGTCATGTCTAATAGAACAGTGAGACCGAAGGTGAAGCAGCCCACGTTGGACGACTTCGCCAAGACGTCCCCTGGTCCGGAAAGTTCCAAGAGCAAGGATAAGTCGCCTACAGGCGGCATGCCTGCGACGGGTACTAACCAAGAGGTCCTGGCTGCGATTGCGGACTTGAAGGTGGCCTGGAAGGCTAAGCTTGAACTGGCCGTAACTGAGTTGGAAACAGCATTGGACCTTAAGATTGGTGAGGTGCAGGAGGAGGCGAATTTACTCCGGCAGGACGTCAGGTCCTTGGCGGTGGGCACTGAGACCCTCGAGAAAGAAGTGAGCCCGAACACTGCGGATTGTGCCTCCCATAAGGCCGGATTGCATGCCCTAGTGCAGAGAGTGGGCAACTTGGAGAATAGGGCGGAGGAGGCGGAAGGACGCGCCTGACGGAATAACATTCGCATCGTGGGCCTGCCAGAAGGATTGGAGGGCCACGATCCCACGGAGTTCATCGAATCTATGCTGTTGCAGGAGACACCCGGAGGAGCCTTATCTCAAGGATTTGCGGTGGAACGTGCGCATAGAGCTCTAACAAGGAGGCCGCCGCCGGGAAACCCACCTAGGCCAGTAATTGCCAAAATCCTTAATTACCGGGACCGGGAGAGGATACTAGAACACTTCCGCAAGGGAGGAACAATTACACGAGGAGCGGCAAACATAACGGTCTACCCGGACTATACCCTGACTATGCAGCGTAGCCGCATGAACTTTGGGACGGTAAAGCGGAGATTGAGAGGCGGGCCATAAATACATGTTGCTGTACCCGGCGAAATTGAAGGTTTTTCACAAACACAAAACTTTGTTTTTGAGACTCCGGAGGATGCCACGGGATGGCTCGACGTGCAGGGATGTCCCCAGGAGCCTGACGTTCGGACGGGAAGAGGACATGGAGGAGATAAGTAGTGCACAAGGAGGGTGCTACAAGATGGCGCGGAATAGGTCCCTGGGACTTGATTATAGTCATTTGAGTGGCCTTAGGCAGAGAAGGTCAGACTGTTGCACAATATATTATGAGCACTGTGACTATTGCTGTATTTAGGGGAGCCTTGCAGAGCGGATCTCTTTACCCCACTTAGTACCTTTAGTTAAGTGGCCATTACTGAGCTCTGGGCATTGGTTGGTGCTTGCAGGGCTAGATGTGGGGGTGCCTGAGTACCATGGATGGAGCTGGGCAGTAGTTGGGGAGTGTGGTGTTGGGGAAGGGATGGGTAGAGGGTGGGGAGTTTGGGGTGTGTATAGTTATGGGGAGTTTGAGTTTGTACATGAGGCTACAAGAAAAAGCCAGAGGGCTGTATCTGTATCGTGTGGGCAGGTGGGATTTGCTGCACGGAAGGGGGGAGGATACTTATGAGCTATGGGGGATCTTAAGTTCGTAACATGGAATGTCAGGGGACTCAATAGTTACTTAAAGAGGAACAAGGGCATGATGTATTTGAAAAGACAGAAGATTGATATTGCACTGTTGCAGGAGATGCATCTGACTCGGGAAAAGTTGGAACTGGTGGGGAAGAAGTGGAGAGGTATTGTAGTGGGCTCTCCGTACTCTGCCTACGCTAGGGGAGTGTTGGTCTGCGTGGCACCGCACGTTCCGCTCCAACTTACACACAAGGTGGTGGATACAGAGAGGAGGATGGTCATATTGAAGGCACTGGTGGAGAATAAGGAGGTGTGCATTGTAAATACGTATGCCCCCAATCAAAACATGGCGGCATATTTTAGGACTCTGTGTACCAACCTGGGTGCGTGTGTGGGTATGGCGGTTATTTGGGGAGGGGATTTTAATTGTGTGCTGAACCCCAGGGTAGGCAGATCTGATAAGATTGATAGGCCCACCCCAGCGGCCAGGGCATTGCAGACACTGCTCGACGACTTCGGGCTGGCAGATGTTTGGAGGCTGAAACATCCTAATGAGGAACAGTATTCCCATTACTCAGCCCCGCAAAACAACTGCATACAAGACTTGATTATTTTTTTTGGCACGCCAGAGGTGGTGGTAGACACCACCCAAATATAATACAAAGCGAGGGTCCTGTCGGACCACTCGCCTCTGGTCCTGGGATGACAGTGCTGCCGCCCAGAGCGCGGATACCGACGTGGCGCCTCCGGGCTGAGGCGCTCAAGGATCTGGTCTTCAGAGAGGATATCAGGGACGAGATCACACATTATTTCGAAGAGAACGCTGGCAGTGTGGATTCGGCGGGCATGCTCTGGGAAGCCTTTAAGGTGGTATTGCGGGGTGCTGCCATTGCTAAATCAGAGGGCCTGCAGGGTGGGGTCCTAACGGAGTTAGGGGAAGCTGAGGATGAACTGGAACGGGAACTCAATAGGGGAGGGGGAGATGCGTAGCCAGTACTTAAACTACAGCAGCGGTGTGCGGAACTTTGGGAAAGGCTCTGCAACCTCAACTATAAGAAGTATGTTGAGAGACAGCATGCAGGTGGGGATAAAACGGGCCGTCTCTTGGCGTGGCTATACAAGAGTGACACCCCTAGGCCCCCGATTAGGACGATAACCAGAGAGGATGGAGAGGTAGCGAACACCCAAGAAAGAGTCAATGAGGCATTCTTAGATTATTACAGGGCACGATATGAGGACAAAAGGGGGGGGGGGCAGCCGAGAGGAGATAAGGGAAACTTTAAGAGATATGGGATTACCTAAGATTCGTGCCGAAGAAAGAGAGGAGCGGGATGCACCGATTACTTTGGAGGAATTGGAGGAGGTGGTGAGGCAGCTGCCCACCAGTAAGACCCTGGGTGCGGGCAGACTCCCTAGCAAATTTTATAAAGCATATAGAGAGGAGGTACACCCTCCCCCACCTCCCCCCATGCTAGAAATGCTTAATGAATCGTTTGAGGTGGGCCGGCTGCCGGAATCGCTTAGAGAAGCGATAATAATACCGCTCCCTAAACCCAACAAACCAGGGCATAGCTGCGGCTCCTATAGGCCCTTGTCAATGCTGAACCAGGACGGCAAGATATTGACGGCAGTCCTGGCCAATAGATTGCGGAGAGTTATTAGTAAATTGATACATCCGGACCAAACAGGTTATGTTCCCAACAGAAACATAACTCACAACCATAGGCGACTCCACCGGGTGATTGAATAGGGGAGCAAGAGCAAGGGTGAAATGGCGGTTGTGTCCCTAGATGCAGTCAAAGCTTTCGACTCAGTCAGGTGGTCGTGGTTGCTGGAGGCCCTGAAGGAATACGGGATGGGGCCGGGCTATGTTAGGTGGGCGAAGTTGCTGTACAGTGAGCAGCTGGCTAGGGTACGTACAGGAGCGGTGATATCGGAGAGGTGGCAACTTAGCAGAGGCACCAGACAAGGGTGCCCCTGGTCCCCGATGTTATATATTCTGGCCCTGGAGCCCCTGGCAGTGTACCTTCGGCAACAATATGACATGATAGGCATTGAGGTAGGGGGAGAGAAACACCTAATATCCCTGTTTGCTGACGATTTGCTATTATATTTGAAATATCCGGAGGAAAATCTTCAATATATTCTGGAGGTAATGGAAAGGTATGCAGAACTGTCTGGCATAGCGGTGAACCCCCAAAAATCGAGCATGTTCCCATTGGGTAGCTACAGAGGAACCCTTCCGGAGCGGTTGCCAGTGTTGCCGATACCATGGGCGGTTGGTTCCTTCCGCTACCTCGGAATAGATGTGTATCACACGGTAGAGGAGGAACATTAGCATAACACTGAGGTGGCTGTTGGAAAAATCTGTATAAGCATGAAGTTTTGGGAGAAGTTGCCGTTGGCGATGATGGGACGGGGGGCCATGCTCAAAATGGTGGTGCTACCCAGGCTCTTACATTTTTTCAGCAATATTCCGTACATGATACCCAAGAAGTTTTTTGCCAAGCTGAATAGTATGTGCAGTGACTTCCTATGGCACTCGGAATAGAGTGGCGCTACGGAAGCTGCAGAATTTCTATGAAAAGGGGGGTATTAAGCTGCCTAATTTTGAGGCCTATTATGTAGCTGGTCAGTTGCAATATGTGGTCAAATGGCTCTCTGATGAGGTAACTCCCGAATTTAAGCTGTTTGGACAGGACTGCACTCCGTTATACCTGAAGGAAATTATTTGGTTGCCTAGGTCAGAAATGAAGGAGCGCCCGGGAATGATGTTGCTGGGGTGGAAGATGCGGCGTAGAGTATGTCGAATGATGGAGGATCTGTACCCGTGTTCCCCGCAGGTGCCGTTGGTTGCTTTGGCAGGGGAAGACAAACAACTCAGGATGATAATCAGGACCTACTCGGTGTCGGTCGGGCTGGTTACATTGGGGGGATGTCTGGCAAGAGGGGGCCATTAAGTATTTTGAAGGACTAGGGGAATAGGTGGGCTTGCATAGGGGCCAGTATGTCACGTACCTAAGGCTGGTGCAGAATATTCGTAAAATATGGCCTGAGACTGTATTGGCGGAGGAACCAGACGCCACGATGGGGACAATATATGACATATCAGAAGGGGGGCATGAGATCTCTAGATTGTATGAGATGGTGATGACCCGGGTTGGGAAGGAATTGACGCATTTGAGGTTGGATTGGGAAACAAGGGGAGCACAGATGGAAGATGGGATGTGGGAGCGTGCTATGGGATACCACAGGAAGGTGTCAAGAAATGCCAGATTACAACAAATAAAGTTGTTATATATAACGCACAGAGCTTACATGACCCCGATGAGAATATCGAAGTTTGTAAATGCAGGACGACAAGCGTGCCCAAAATGCGATAAGGAAAATGCTGATATGACACACATGTTTTGGTCTTGCCCAGTGATTGAGTGTTTCTGGGGAGAAGTGGCGCAAAAACTAGCGGACAAAGGGGTCACGCTCATTATAGATATAGCCTGGGCCTGCCTGTTGGGAGGGTTTCCCAGACCACGGAAACTTAATCATGTTGGGAAATTGAAGGACTTGGCATATGTGCTCGCAAAACGAAGGATTGCCATGGGATGGAAGCAGTGCCATAAGCCAGCCATGGGTGGAGGTATGGTGGCAGGAATTGCAGAAATGGGCGGAGGCTAAAACGGTGGTATGGCGGGAGGCATGTAACAAGTGTGGGGAAGAAGAAGTGAGTACCCTGCTGGCATGGAGAGTATTAATAGCAGGACTGTTTGGAACAATAACGGATTCTGCAGTCTCAGGAGGTGGTGATACTCTGCCACACGCAGCAGATACGGAATGAGAAGGACAAACAAGCTCTTGAGGGGGGAGGGATTGGGGGAGCAGTGGTCTTGACTAATTGATGTTCATGTGATTGTTGCAAAAAGCGCTGCCAGTTTGGTTTGTATTGTTTGTTTGATTTAAAAAATAATAAAAACCATTTAAAAAAAAAAAACATGTGGAGGCCATAGCGAGCGCCAGTGGCATTAGCTGGAAACTAAGGGAAGAGCTGGGGGCCATTGAGGAGATTAAATCTCTGGAAACCCGACACCCAAACTGTCAGATGACTGAGGAGAAATTGGTTGAGATCCGCTCTCAGTGTCTGGAGGCGTAGAGGAGATTGTCTAAATTTGACTATGCCACGAAGACGGCACAGGCCCATGTAGAGTGAGATAAACCTGGGAGACTATTGGCATGGCTCTGTAAACATGAGCAACCTAGACCCCCCAACCACGCTACTCCTAGATGAGTGTGGGGCCCCATGGAGATCCCAAAAGGTGATCAATGACATCTTCACTTATTATATGCAACTGTACAGCCACAATAATTTAGTTCCCCAAGAAGACATACGAGAAGCTCCTTCACCGATTCAGCTCCTGAGACTTGCTGCTGACCAGCAGGCCTCCCTCGATCAGCCCATCACTGTGGAGGAAATAGGGGAAGCAATTACATCCCACGTTACCTTTAAGATGCCGTGTAGTGATGGACTTCCTCCAGAGTTCTATAAAACATACGGCTCTACCCTGGCCCCAATACTCCGAAGATCTTCAAGGAGACATTTGAGAAGGGCTGAATACCGGCTAGCATGAGAGTAACCTTGGTGATACCCATCCCTAAACCAGGGAAAAACATGGACCGGTGCGATTCCTAGCGCCCTCTTGCGATGTTGAACTACGACATTAAGATACTTACAACGGTTCTGGCGGCGCACCTATGGATGTTTATTTCCTCCCTGATACACGCGGACCAAATTGGTTTTGTGCCAGGTTGCAGCACTGCCCTAAATCACAGAATATTTCAGCATATTATTCATCAAACAAACTTGCGTGAGGAACGCTACGTGGTGGCATCCCTAGATGCCATTGAGGCTTTCGACTCAATGGGAATGGTTTGCTTGCCTCGCTGAGGGGTTTCGGGCTGAGAGAGGGCTTCATCAGATGGGCAGTGTTGTTGCCCACCTCACCAACAGCTCGAGTGAAGTCTGATTGCCACATTTCTGGGGTATTGAACATATGCCGGGGGACCAGTCAGGGTTGCCCACTTTCGCCCATGCTATAAATATTAGCTATGGAACCCCTAGCAGTATTTTTGCGCCAGGAATACCTGGACACGGGCATCACGGTGGGTGGCTCCAAACATTTGATATCAGTATATGCAGATGACGTACTGCTCTACCTATGTGAGCCGCACCATAACCTCCCCCTGATCCTAGATGTGCTGGATAGATTTTTGGAATTATTTGGACTCTCATTCAGTAGGCAGAAATCCTGTCTCTTGCCTTTGGGCCGGCATCCGTGGTGAAAGCCTGGCCGCTCGACCTGACCTGGCCCTCCTCTGGGAGACGCATTCTTTAAGTAACTGGGAATTTAGATCACGCATGCACCGGTAGACACGCATAAACATAATACACAAAGTGGATGGTGGCCTTGGGAGATCCATATCCTTCTGGTCTCGGCTGCCACCGTCGCTTATGGGCAGAATTGCCATAGGTAAAAAGATAGTCCTTTCTAGGTTTCTTTGCAATTTCACTAACATCCATCACTATTTAGAGGTAGCCTTTTTCTGCCTCCTGTACCCTTTGATCAGAGACTTCCTGTGGGGCTCTGGTCACCACAGACTGCCCCCTGCTATGCTGTCCCTGCCCTATAGATACGGCGGGGCACAGCTACCAAGGCTAGAATTGTACCATCTAGCTGCTCAATTGAGCTTTGTTGTGAAATGGCTATCTGATGACCCTACATCGGAATCAACACCACTCCGCGCCAGCAAAGCTTAAAGACATACTGTGGCTCCGGGAACGCTGCATGAACTCCCTGCCTTCAGTGGTTGAGCTAGGTAGGCGAGTCTGGTCCAGAACACTGAAGGTGCTTCGGACGAGCCGCTCCTACTCCCCTAACTTACCAATAGTGGCTGACGTGTGTGCTAAAAGAGAAGAACTAGGCACCTCTAGACACCGGGAAGAATATGGCATATACACCTGGGGGTCCTGTAGGATAATGGCAGGTTCAGGGACCTGGTTGACCTGAATCAACAGTTAAGCTTGCCCAAGGGATAGTTCCTTTGGTACATGAAGGTGAGGGGGATGGCAAAGAGATGGCATGGGTGGCCCAAGGAACCACCAGAATCAACGTTCCTGGCCCTGGTCTACTTACATTCCGTGATCCACTCTTGGGGAAACCCAGCACACGCTCCCATTCCTCTTCAGTGAGTGCAACGCCCACATCAGTTTCCCACCCAAGTCTCCGACCGGGGTTTCTAATGCTGGAGCCATGCGGTAGGCAACAATATAACCTATACAAATATTCTGCAAGGCTTAGGTAAAGGTTGTCAGTATAATCTAGTCTTCAGAGTAGCAAGACTATCAGGCTATGGATGTATATGGGATCATCAAGTATGGTAATATGCTACGGATGAATCCTAGTTTAAAGAAGCAGATTTGCTCGATTTGTTTCACTTAAGGTTTGAGGGTTAGAGAGTGGTCTATTCGGAATCAGAGGGCTTTGACTGTTGTCGCTGAGGACAAGTTCATATTTTTCCTATCCAAGGTGTGTGTATGTGGTGGGATGTTTTGGGACTAGAGATCATAAGTTCCGCTTTAGATGGGCTGGGTTTTAATCGATTGGTCATCAATAATGATTAGTCTATATGTGAAAGACACAAAGGTCTGGTTGAATTAGGGTTGTGCAAATATGCAGATAATTTGGAAATGGTCAGCTTGGTTATATAGCAGTGGAGGCCGGAGTAGCTAATTATTTCCAAGAGGGAGGGGGTGTGTGGGGTCATGTAGATGTGATGGTTGAACCCTTGAGGTAAGTCAGAGGTGATATTGGGTGGGCGATTTGAAAGGACACATATAGGTAATTCTTCCTAACAGACAGAACAGTGTTGTCACCTAGCATACCACGGTTCCCTCCAATCTTTTGTCTAAACATCGTTTTAGGATAATTTTGAGGCGGATGGTGTCACAAATTGCCTAATAACCCAGCGGTATAGGTGTACTTAGCTCATTTCAACATTATTTTTATAGGTCTCAGATCGACGAGTGGATTAATTTCTACTCATTGATCCATAATATTACTGTACTTCATGTGATCCTGAAATTGTTAGATCAGAGGGTTAGCCGAATTAGCTATGGTTTTCTTTAATAGAAGCTTTTTGTATATGATTTTTGAAGGTTTGTGGGGCGTTATCTTGTTCTATAAAAGAGCTTACTAGGAGGGGTGCAAGCCAAGGCTGCCGAATCTTGGCTTTGTAGCAGTTCACTGGACACTGATTTTTAGCTGTGTTGCTAGCATTGACTAAATGTCTGCATGCCAAATGTACTTAAGGTTCTAAGGGTCTGTGTGCATGTTTTGTTGGGTGCTGGTTCCATTTGGTGGTTGGGTGCTGCAATAGGTTTTTTGTAAAGGTTGTTTTGAAGCTAAGATTGTTTGTTAAAGTGGATTGAGATAGAATTACAGAGTTGTTGTATCAGGGATCGGTCTTGTGTTACTGGCAAACTCTCGATTTTGAACATTTGAATCTGAGTGCATTGTGCAGTTTCTCTGTGGTATGTGCAATGGGCATTTTTGCCCGTTACCATTCCTGCTATCATATACATTACTCACCGTAATCGTATTTCTGATGCTTGTCTCTGCTTAGATTCACATGCTATGCATAGGCCGACATCTAGTGGAAACTGCAGAGTATTACAGTTGTTTTCGAAACTCGAAAAGGTACATCAACAGCGCGTGCCAGTAATACTATCCCCAGTGTGACGCGTACTGTACCCATGGTGCTTCACATATCAAGGTCCCTCAGATTGTTTTGTTTCTGACATGAGGTTGCATGAAGTGTAGCACGAGTAGAGATGTAGTAAAGCAGATTATGTATCAGATAAAGCCCAGAAAACTTCTATGCACCTTCTACTCCAAAGGGAGGAAGGGTGGGCGTATGTGAATCTAAACAGATACGAGCATCAGAAATACGATTAGTGTATGATGTATCCCTTCTTTGGCTTGTGGAATTTGCTTAGATCACATGCTAAGCATAGATTAGCGAGCAGTGTTTGGAGAAGGTGGAGGGTTGCGAGAAGGTACAGCAGCAAATAGATGTTTTAGTACCGCTTGCCCCAACTGGGAATCTGCTTCAGAGTGAGTGTCTATATAGTAGTGCTGAGTAAAAGTGGATAGAGCTCCATGTAGCTGCTTTGCAAATGGCATCCAGCAGGACGTTTGCAATAAAGGCCAAGGTAGCTCCTGTACCTCTGGTGGAGTGAGCTTTTGGTGTGAAAGGCAGCGTTTTATTTGACAGAGTAGCAGAGCTGTATGCATCAGACTATCCATCTGGAGATGGCGTTATTGGAAACGCAGTCGCCATCCCTGCCTGGAGCTATGGAGACAAACAGTTGGACTGTTTTCCTTAGCTCTGTGGTCTTGTTTACATAGTAAAGGACCGCCCTCCTTACATCTAGTGTATGGAGTTTATTCTCAGCTGAGCTTGATGGATTTTGGAGGAAAGCCGGTAGTTTGATGGCCTGATTGACATGGAACCTTGTAATGAACTTGGGTGAAAACCTAGGGTGCGTTCTTAATACCAATTTGTCTTTGTGGATAACAAAGAAAGGGTCTTGCACTGTCAAAGCTTGCAATTCATGGACTCTCCTTATGGAGGTCATAGCCACCAAAAAGCAGTTTTATAAGTGAGGTGTATAAGGCTAGACTTATGCATAGGCTACAAGGGGTGCCCCATGAGTTTTGCAAGTACCACATTTAGGTTCCACCCTGGCAGCGGGTTTGAAATGGGGTGGAGGGGGTGGAGTCTTTTTACTCCCCCCATGAAAGCCTTAATGACTGGTATTTTCCACCAGGAAACCTTACTCTGGTGGTGGTTTAAGCGGAGAGATCTGCTAGGTCAACCTTCATTGAGTTAAATACTAGACCTGGGTCTAGTAAGTGAAGCATGTAATGAAGAATTTGAGACGAGTAGATTCTATTGGGCTTATTTGTTTTGTCTGGCAGCACAAAACACATATTTTCCACTTGTTAAAGTAACAGTATCTAGTGTTTGGTTTACGAGCCTCTTTGAGGATCTCATACATCTTTGAGGTAGATTTATATGGCCACACTATAACTTCAGGAGCAAAGCTGGCAAGTTCATAGACTGAGGTTGAGGGTGCAATGTTGTCTCCTGTGTTGTGTGAGCATGTTGAAGGGGCAAGGGAGTTTGATCAGGTCGCACATCGCCAGTTTGCCCAGATGTCGATACCAAGGTTGTCTTGCCCACATAGGAGCAGCTAGGATTAATGTCACTTGTTCTTTTGTGCATTTTGTTCACAACTTTGGTCATCATAGGAGTTGGGGGGTCGGGGGGGAAAGCATAGGCAAATTTCCCTGACCAGTTCATCCACGGGGTGTTCCCCTTGGAGTCGTGTTGGGGGAAACTGAAAGCGAAGTCTGGGCATTTTTGTTTTGTCTTGTTGCGAACAAGTCTGGAGGGGGGTAGGACCACTGTGTGAAGATGCAGTCTACGATATCTTTGTTGAGTTGCCACTTGGGCTCTTCTGGTAGAGGATCTCTGCTTTGTAGGTCTGCTAGAGAATTGAGCTCCCCAGGAACATGTTGTGATGTTAGAAACATGCCCTGCTCCAGTGCCCACTTCCATATTTTTTGTGCTACCCTGGACAGACTTGGAGAGTGTGTGCCCCCCTGCTTGTTTATGTAAAACATAGCAGTGGTGCTGTCTGAGTATTTGTACTGTGATCCGTCAGGTGTGCTTGGAATGCTTGTTTTGCCTTGAGCACTGCTAGAAGTTCCAGAAGGTTGATGCAATCGGAGTCCACAGAACATGCGCTGTGAGATGAAGGTAATGGGCCCCCCACACAGTGATGCGTCTGTTGTGACAACAGCTTGCACCGCCGGGTCGTGAAAGGGTTTTCCCTTCAACAGGTTCTCCTTTGTTCACCAGCGTAGAGCTTCTATTAAGGTTGGAGAAACCGACCACTAGCTCGTCCCACTGACCGATTGCCTGAGACCACCGTTTCACCAACCACTCTTGCGTTGGGCGCATGCGCAACTGTGCGTGTGGGACCAGGTAAATGCACAATGCCATCACCCCGAGCAGGCGCATTGCTTTGCGTACGGTTCTCTGGCGACCAGCTAGATGAACAAGTTACTTCTTACCTTGTAACGTTCTTTCGACGGGATGTTCCTCCGATGTATTCCTTATCTTAGATATCTCCTTCCAGCTCTGCTGGCCTCGGAAAATGTTTCTCTAGAGGGTGCTGCGCGTCGACGTCCTCCGAGTCGATGTCCCTCGACAGCCGCCGTATCGACGTCAACGTCATCCTGCCTATAAAGGCCGCGTGCAGCTACCGTTGCTCAGTTCCATTTTGTAGCCCACAATAATTCTTTCTGGACTAGACTAATCACCCTGAAGGAGCGTAAGCTGCAACAACAAGGGAAGTAGAACTGCGGGGATGGATGGGAGGGTCGATAAGGAATACGTCGGAGGAACATCCCGCCGAAAGAACGTTACAAGGTAAGAAGTAACTTGTTCTTCGAAGGGATTGTGTCCTCCGACGTATTCCTTATCTTAGATAGGCTCCCATAGCAGTATTCTATCATTGGAGGAGGGAGTACTGACTTCACGCTGTCTTCTATTGATGAATAGAGTGCAGTACAGCCCTTCCAAACCTAGTCTCTTGACTGGAGGAGGAATCCAAGTTGTAAAATCGTGTAAAGGTATGGATAGACGACCATGTAGCGGCCGCACAGATGTCTTTAACCGGCACACCTCTTTTGAGGGCCGATGAAGCTGCAATACCTCTGGTCGAATGAGCCCTAAGGTTTTGAGGGGGCTCTTTCCCTGCCAGTTTATAACATTCCAAAATGGCTAGAATGATCCATCTGGAAATGGTCTTAGTTATTGGTAACCCCAGCTTGTGACCTGTGTAACCTACAAACAGCTGGTCTGCCTGTCTTATCCTGGCTAGTCTACTGATGTAAAAACTTAAAGCCCTTCTAGGGTCTAGCCTGTGTAACCTCTCTTCCTCTTTCCCCGGATGAGGAGGAGGAGGATAGAAAGATGGTAGGGTAATCTTCTGAGAGATATGGAATTCAGAAACCACCTTTGGGAGGAAATTAGGCTTCACTTGCAGGACAACTTTGTCTTTGTGAAAGATTGTATGAGGGGGTTTACAAGAAAGAGCTTGTAATTCGCTCACCCTTCTAGCAGATGTAAGTGCTATTAATAAAACAGTTTTAAGGGTAAGGAATCTTAACGAACAAGAATGGAGTGGTTCGAAAAGTGAGCCCATCAGGAAAGTTAGGACTAAGTTTAAATCCCACAGGGGAACTTGGAATGGTCTTGGGGGATAAACATTGGTTAACCCGTTTAGAAACTGTATTACCAAGGGTAACTTGAAATAGGATGGTTCTTCCGCAGTGCGCTTAAAGATGGATAGCGCTGCGAGATAGCCCTTAATGGTGCCAACTTGAAGGCCTAAATTCGCCAAATATAGTAGGAAGGACAAAACCATTGGTGTACCACATGAAAAGGGGTCGATATTCTGTTCTCTAAACCAGCTGCAAAATCTGTTCCAACGGCAGCGGTATAAAGACTTTGTTGCTGGCCTCCTTGCCGAAAGCAACACCTCCATAACATCATCAGGGAGGTCCCAATCCTTGTACCTCAGCCTTTCAGAAGCCAAGCGTGAAGGTTGAGGGTTTTGATGTCTGGATGGAGAACCTGACCTCCCTTCTGTGAGAGTAGGTTCTCTCTGAGTGGAAGTCGAATTGGAGGGCAGATGGACAAGTCTAGAAGGTACCACGTTCTCCTGGCCCAACACTTTTCTCTCCCTGCTCAGAGCCTCCGCTGTCAAGTTCTTCTCTCCGGCTAGGTGAACTGCCGATAGAGAGATTCCTTCTTGCATTGTCCAAAACCAGAGCTGCATCGCCTCTCTGCACAGGGGTAGTGATCCTACGCCTCCTCTTTTGTTGAGGTAATGCATGGCCACCGTGTTGTCCGTCATTATCAGGACATTTTTCCCTTGTACAGCTGGCAGGAACGCCTTCAGCGCAAGTCTGATGGCTCTCAGCTCTAACAGGTTGATATGTAGTCTGGACTCCGATGAAGTCCAACGACCGCTGATGGTCAAGTCGTTGACGTGGGCTCCCCACCCCGTGAGTGAGGCATCCGTGACTACTGTTATCTCCGGCCAGGGTTGCCAAAACTGCTCTCCTTTCAGAATGTTCTCCTGACAGGCCCACCACTGAAGGTCTCGAGCCACCCTGTCGGGAACCTGAAGATGATCTGTCATTCTCCCTGAGAATTGTGACCACTGAGTTCTCAGTGTCCACTGGAGGGATCTCATTCTCAGGTGAGCCACTGGCACTAGGAAAATGCAGGATGCCATGAGACCTAGCAACCTCAAAAAGTCGAAGGCTGGGAGACGTTAGGCATCTTGGAACCTGGTAACCATCTGTAGAATATCTTGAGCCGTCACCTCTGGTGGCAAGGCTTTTCCCAGGGAAGTGTCCAGGATCGCTCCTATGAACTGGAGTCTCTGCGATGGTATCATTTGTGACTTCTTTAAATTGAGGGAGAAGCCCAGTTTGTGAAGGGAGTGGCACACGTGATTTAGCTGGATCTGAGCTTGTTCCGAAGATACAGCTCTGATCAACCAATCGTCCAGGTAGGGGTAGACGTGAATCCCTTCCCTCCTTAGACTTGCCGCCACTACCGACATTAACTTGGTGAAGACCCTCGGGGCGGAGGTCAGCCCAAATGGCAGCACTCGAAATTGATAATGAGAGTTGCCAATTGCGAACCTCAGGTATTTCCTGTGTTTGAGATGGATAGGCACATGGAAATAAGCGTCCTGAAGGTCCAGAGATACCAACCAGTCCTGGAACTGAAGGGTCTGGAGGATCTGAGAAAGAGTGACCATCTTGAATTTGTCTTTCCTGAGGAATTTGTTCAATTCTCGCAAGTCCAAGATGGGTCTCAGTCCTCCGTCTTTCTTTGGAATGAGAAAGTAAGGGGAGTACCAGCCCTTGTTCCTCTCCGCTACAGGTACCGGTTCTATGGCACCTTTCTCTAGCAGGTCCAAAATTTCCTGCAAGAGGAGCGGATCTGGAGCTTTTTGAGAGCTGATACCCGGTGGATGACTCTGAGGTATGCGTAGGAAAGGCAGGCAGTAACCTTGGGCAACTGTTTCCAATGCCCAAGCATCTGACGTGATAGCCTGCCATTCCGCCAGACGTTGAGTCAACCTGCCTCCTACAGGTGTCCTGTGAGGGAAGTCCTCAGAGTGGTTTTGGGCACCTCGGGTAGTTCTTCTTTGTCCCCTTTGAGCCGGTCGTCCTCTACCTCTTCCGAATGCGGAGTAGAAGCGAAAGGACTTGCCCCTCGCCGAGGTTCCTGTGGGACGAAAAGGTGTGTGACAGATTGCAGCGCCTAGGGATTTTGCTGCTGCTTTTGAAGTTTGCAGTTTCTCTAAACTGTCATCCGCATTTTTCCCGAACAAAGAAGAGCCATCGAATGGCATGTTCAAGAGCCTGGCTTGCACATCTGGGGCAAAACCAGACTTTCTCAACCAAGCGAATCTCCTGGTTGTTGTACTTGCCGCCATTGCTCTGCTGATACTGTCAGCTGAATCAATGCCCGTCTGGAGGGATTCGCACATAGCGTCTTTACCGTCCTGTATGATATTCAGGAACGCCTCCCTTTCTTCTCCCTCCGGGATGCAGTCAGCCGCTGTAGAAGCACACTCCCAAAGTGTATGGCTGAATCTATCAAGGGTGCAAGTAGCATTAATAGATTTTAACGCCATGCTACATGCCGAAAAAACTTTCTTTGCCATAGCATCATATTTTTTATCGTCCCTGTCCGGTGGGACGGTAGTATAAGCCGTCTTGACATCAGTAGAAGATGCTGCCTGTACCACCAGACTTTCTGGGGATGGGTGTTTTGACAAAAACTCTGGGTCTGTAGAAGATACCCTGTATTTCGTAGACAGTTTTTTATTTACTGCCGGGACGACATTTGGGGTTTCCCAGTTCGTCATAATCTTCCTCTGAAGAGCTTTATGAAAAGGCACCACAGGATCCTCCTGTGGGCCTTTGTCAAGAATATCTGTGAGGTCATCTCGTTGGAAAGATTGTGAAGGTGCAGACCATCCCATAAACTCTGTGATCCTGGCCATTAAGGCTCTATAGGGGGTTTCAGCATGCTCCCCCGGGTCTGGCCTAGCAAACTCCACCTCAGGGGAAGTGTCTAACCCACTTGCCTCATGTAAGGAATCATGAAGATCCTTCAACCTGCGTTCTTCAGAGGAAAATTCCTCTCTAATTGGGGTTACAGGTCCCTGCAACTCACATGTGTCTTCCTGTTCAGACAATTCACCCTCTTCCATAATTGAGGACATAGTTCTCAATTGTCCTGAACTCATAAAGGGTGTAAACCCCATTTCCAAGGCAGAGGGTGCCAAACTTGTCATAATCGGCCTCGAAAACGTCGATGTCGTCGACGCCGAAGGCTTCGAGCGTGGCGTTGAAAACAAAGGCGGAGGCCTCGATGACCTCAACAGAATTGGGATTCTGCTCGACAATCTCGACGCCATCGTCATCGAGGACCTGGGGATAGTCACTGGGTGTGTCGTAACCGTGACTTTTCTTGGCGTCGACGCCGGTGTCGAAGCTGGCATCGAGTCGACAGACCCGTGTGTCGAAGGTCCCTTCGACAACGGCGTCGAAGACACCGACCTCGGCGTCGACGGCGTCGACGAAACCTTCGAGGAAGGTTTGGAGGTCCTAGTCCTACTCGAGGGTTCGAGAGGTTTCCTTCGCCGGGTACTGCGACTCGCGGCGTTTTTTGACCTTCGGGTCTTTCGACCAGAGCATCGCTCTCGGCAGTCTTCGAGGGGATCGAGGCCGCTTTCTCGAAGACGCTCATCATATTTTTGCGGAATTCCTCCCATTCAGCCCGGGAACTATGTTTCGTGGGGCAAGGGATTCTCTTTGGAGAAACAGAGGAAGAGGAAGACGGAGAAGGGGATCTTCGACGTCTCCTCTTCGAGTGCTTCGATCTCGAGGAGTGATGGGACCCACTCCGAGACCTGGAGCGCGAATGGTGACGAGGAGACAAATGTCTCGACTTCGTCGAGGAAGAAGAAGCTTTAAAAGTCTTACCTTTCTCCAGCTTCCCCCTACGCTCCTTCAGGGCCTTAGCTGTCATGGACATACAGTCCTCGCACTCCGACCAATGGTGTTCAGCTCCCAAACACAACAGACAAACTCTGTGAGGGTCAGTCAGCGACATCTTTTTCCCACAATCTCAGCATTTTTTGAAGCCGGATCGAGGAGTTGTCGGTTCCGACGAAGAAGCCATCGAGTACGGTATCAAATAACTCGAGGTAAATAGGATTAATCTGACAAAACTGAGCAACGGTATTCCGAGGCACCGAGTAAGTGCGGAAAAACGGAACTGAGCAACGGACGCTGCGCGCAGCCTTTATAGGCAGGATGACGTCGACGTCGATACAGCGGCTGTCGAGGGACATCAACTCGGAGGACGTCGACGCGCAGCGCCCTCTAGAGAAAAATTTTCTGAGGCCAGCAGAGCTGGAAGGAGATATCTAAGATAAGGAATACGTCAGAGGACACAATCCCTTCGAAAGAGGTATTTGCAGCAGTATGTTTTGTATTCTTTCATTTGACGAAAAGACTAGACCTACTTCTGTTTTTATGACAGCGCCTAGGAACTGTTTGGTCTTGTTTGGTACAAGGCTTGACTTTTCTCATGGATTGAGAAATCCAATTGAAACAGTAGATTGATTGTTCTTTGGGTATTTTTTTCTGCAAATTTGGGGGTCAGCCAGTCTTCCCACTAAGGGTACACTGGGATTGACTCCCTGCGTAGATGCGCTGCCACTACCGCCGGTACCTTGGTGAATACTCTTGGAGCGGAGGTTATGTCGAAGGGTAGCACCTTGAATTGGTAGTGCTGGTTCGCTATATTGAAACGGAGGAATCGTCCGAGTGCTGGAAACATTGAAACATCAAAGTAAGCATCTTTCATATCGAAGGTTGCCATGTAGTCCCTCGCTTTAGCAATGGGATTACTTCCTGTAGTGTTGTCATGCAGAATTTCTGTGGCTTGACATAGGTGTTGCAGGGCACAGGTCTAAGACGGGGCATATTGTGAGGTCTTTTTTTTAGCACAAGGAAGTATATTGAATAAATACCCTTGTTTACTGGTTTGCTGGGACGATTTCTACAGTGTCCTTTAAGAGCAGTGCTGTCACCTCTTCCAACAGGATATGTTGTTCTTCCTGGGAGGTGCTCCTTTGTCTTGGTGGGTGGGTGGGTGGTTGGTTGATATATCAGTTGTATGCAATAACCGCCCACCACAGTTGAAAGTACCCACTTTTCCAAGGTGATTCCCTCCCATACGTGGGTAAAGTATGAAAAGCAGCCTCCTACTGGAGCCACCTAGGGAGGAGGCGAATCTACCCCTACTTTTTGGCTTCTTTGAAACCCCGGTTGACAGGACTGGTCCTGTGATGAACCGCAGGACGAGCTTTGATCCTGGTTGTAACCTGATGCTCGGAGAGTTATGCCCTCTAAAACAGCAAAAATTATAGCCAGCTCTTTGTCCACAGGGTTGACGGATTAGCTGCCCCAATGATTTTAGGGTGTCATTCTGCTTTCGCGCTCTTTAGAGCATCTTCCAACGCTTTGCCAAACACATTGGGTTCTATGGGCATATTAAGGAGGGTGGCCTCAGTTTCAAGCTTAAAGCTAGACTGGCGTAGCAATGCATGGCGTTTGATCAGCATGCCCTCTGCTATTATTCTTCCTGCATTGTCTGCTGCATCCAAGTTGTTCTTGGGGATGTAGTTTGCGATTTGTTTACCTTTTGCAATGGTAACCGATGCTATTTGTTCAGCCATCTCATCCCACTTGTGGCAGCTGTAGCTAGCTAATAAAGTTGTGTTATTAGCAATTCTAGTCTGGTAAGCTGCCGAAGAGGCTACCTTTCTTCCAAAAGTGTAAATCTGTTTACTCTCCTTATCAGGAGGGGCTTCGGAAGAGGCCAGAGGTGTTCCTGCTCTCTTTCTAGTAGTTACCACCACTAAGGAGTCAGGTGTAACTGTCCCCTGATGTAAAGACAGTCTGAGGGGGCTGGCCGGAATACTTACTGAATGCACGGGTTGATTGCCCGTGTTAAATTAGGAGTAATCAGAGAGGGTTGGATGAGTCTCTGTATTGAATGTACTAGGGGAATAAATTGGGTTGCTGACTTTTTATCCCCTAGTATGTCTTCAACAAAGTCCTTATCGACTTGTGTCCCCTGTCTATCGATTTTGAAATGCTCCGAGTGATCTGGTGACTGGATGACAGACATCATCGTTATCATAATATTGGTAGACGTCACCCATGTCCACTTGGTCGTCTGGGTCTGGTCAAGTTCCAGGATCCTGGGAGTCTTGCATGGTGTAACAATAAGCATGCTGCCCTAAGTCCTGCTGCGAGGTGGATGCTTGTGTGAGGTCTGTTCTGGCTCTTTTAGTGGAAGACTGGGTAACTGCTGCCCTGCTTTGAGTAGTTACTGGGCCGCTGTGTGGAGCACCCTGAAGGTTTTGCCCATACCTCGGGGTTGTCATCAAAGAAATTAGCTAGAGAGGACATACACCTCATGACTATCCATCTGTTCTGCTGTGCAATGTGATGAACTTGGGATTACTGGGGGAATAGAGGCAGGGGGTGGGTGTTGGTTCTGGTGGTGCATGGCCCCGAAATGGTGCCCTCTCCCTGGGTCATAGTCCCCGAAATAGAGCCCTCTCCCTGTGTTTTAGAAGACTTATGGTTTTTTTGACATCTGGCCTTTTAACAGTGTGTCTGGGACTTGTTTTGCAACAAGCTGGCTCATTTTTGAGCTCGGCCCCCTTGCATGCCTTTGATAGTCGGCATGCAAGGGGGCCGTTGACGCGGTCAGTGGCGTGTGAGGACTTCATGGCTTTAGACACAGTGTCAGAAACAGACTTGCCTGTCTGTTTTGGGGGCCTATCGTGTGGCGACCGCGAATGCGATGGCCCAGAGGACAGGGAAATTTCAGACCTCCCCTGACACTGTGTGTGGCTTTCCGCTCGGCATCGTGGTCGACTTTCAGCCGTGGGAGGTGTGTTGTCTGGTGCGACTGTCGTGCTAGTGCCGCCTGGTGTCGTCCCCATAGCAGAACCGCCGGCCTACCTGTTGGGGTCAGGGGCTTGCATGCGGGTATCCGACAGATCCCGACCGCCTTCTGTGTCACTGTAGACATGCTGCCATCACTGGAGGCTCCTTCGATGACCATGGCGACCATGGCCTGCATAGTGTGGTGGGCCCAGCATTTTGGTTGGCAGCCCTGGAGTGTTTTGGGCCTGAACAGTTTGCACGGCTTACATGGTCCTTCGGCGTGATCCCTTGGGAGACAGATAGCACACCTGGTGCGAGTCTTTCCAAGGGAACCTTCAATTAGAGGAGGAGCAAAACTTAAAGGGTGTATTCTCCAAGTGGGTGGAGAGGGGAATGCGCATTCTCAATGAGACTAAAGAATGCACCCACCACCCCCACTCATTACTGTGAGGGCCTAGGCCCTTGAAGGCCGTGGCAAAAGTTTGTAGAGTCGAGCTGTTGTAGTCGTCGACGATGGCAATGTGTCCTCGATGCCGTCACCGAAGGTCTCGCTGTAGACTGATAGAAAAGGTAGACTTAGTATAATTGTTCTGTCCTTTTGATAAGCAATGGCAAAAGCCAAGAAGGAACTCTGATATGCGACCGACTATGATGGCGGAAAATAATAAACTGAGGGACCTCAACGCGTGACATATATATATATATATGTTGTAGTATACAGCTTTCTAAGTCTGAAGGTAGTTTATTTGTCAGAGGCACTATCTCTGAATGCAAATCCCTCTGATTACATTGCACCACTTCTCTTAATCCACAGACCACTGTCAGCCCTTTACTTGTAGGCAGTTTTATCAACACTATCTAACCTTGCAGTCAGCCGCCATCCTTTGACAGTTTTGCTAACCATTTACCTTTTACTCCATCCAAGACGTTAAAATGTCCATGAACCCAAATCGCCTCTACATTAAGCAACTTGAGAGAACCCAGTCATCCACACTCTGGGTGGGTTTTTCAGCAATGAAAATCTTGCTACATTGAAAATCGTGCTCATCTAGTGGTGACTTGCCTTGCTATTGCATTTAACCTATACCGGAAGCCTACATCTATACCCTAAAACAGCACTGCTCCAACAACTACCAGATCATAGAAGTATATCAAGCTGGAATGACATCCCTAAACCTGAAGACGGCTAAACACTACCCCACCTTGCAAATCCATTTAGGGATATTCGGCTCCATTCCAGGTCTCCACTACCTCCATGAATGTCTCTCGCAATTCCTCAGTATATTATGGCTCCAAAGAAGCCCTTCAACCTCTCAAAAAAGCAACCTGTGCATTTAGATTGTGTACAGCCAACCTTATCCTCCATGATTGCCACATCTTGTGGTCTATTCATAATCCAATGCATGGAACCTAGCAGCCGCGTTGTGACTGTGGATTATTTTGTTTTGATCCTACAGGCTCCCTCCTAGACTGTTGCAGTCCATTGACACCTACGGCAAGGTGGTAAAGTACAATTCCATCTTCCGTATTTTTGTTCCTCATTTACTGGCTGTTAAATCACAAAATACACCAGTTCTGAGGAAGCTAAGACTGTCCTGATGAATGTGGTTGTAATGAAGTCATGCCACTGAAACCGGTCGACGGTGTTTGCTATATCTAAAAAAGGCAACAGTTAACCTATACACAGATGTATATTGCGGATCTATTGTGTGAACATCCACCCTCTCTGTCCTGCCACACCACCTAGGAACAGATTCCCGGGCTCCGCCAGCCTGCAGGTCTCTCACTTCTTTCTAGTTCTGATTGGCTCTTTATTCCCCACTCTGCTTGGGGCTGCGACAGTTCTCCCACCCCGGTGAGGACGGTGCAAGCAAAGGTTCAGAAACCATACAAGTAATTTTTACAGGAAGTTTGAAGTTATCATACAGTTTAACTCCTATAAAGCTATCATGATATTGGGATCTTCAGATAAGGGAAGATAACTTTTATCCCTTTCTAGGGATTCCCTGTCCTATAATGGGATAAGGGTGAGGCGGCAAATTCCCCCAGTGGGATCCCGCTTGCCCTGTGCTTTAGGTGGTGTGCTTAGCAGACTTACATCCTGAGACCCAAAAGGGGTGGCTCCCCCGTTAGCAGAGGGGACAAATTCCCTGGATTTGCCACAAAGCGCTAATGTTTTAGGTTGATGGATTCATCAGGATACACTATAGGTTTCCCTCCTTTCAAGTCCTTAGGGGGATGGGTTAGCCACTAGAGCCTCCCTGCTGTTTGGGTTTTGCCTTTACATCCCTTTGCCATGATTCTGATGCCATTTGCAAGGCTGTCCCAGACAGTGTGTAGAGTTATTCTGTAAACAAAGACTTACAGACAGAGAAGCTGGATGTTGGGTAACTGGTATTGAAGCCATGTAGGGGAAATGATATATCAGATGCTGTGGTGGAAGACTGAGGGTTCTAAAAGGTAGTTATATAATTTAATAGTACCACAACCTAAGAGTAATCCATGTATGGGTGCAACCACCATCAATGACAACAAAATGGTCTTATAACCAAAATAGCTGTATGTGGAGGTGGCCTATAGTCATATGCTACCCTTAAGGCAGTCCATTATCAGTTGGTCAATCATTTATGGAAATTACGTCAATCTACGAATCAGGGAAAAACATTGGTGGTGGTCTCTGGAAGCAAAGGCCTCTTGAATTAAGCCTATCGGCTCAAAACTAGTGTATGGAAAAACTTGAGAGCAAGCAATCTGTGGGTGCAGCAATAGTGTACAAAAAGAAATAAAAAAAGGTCTTGAAACAAAGTGTGTGGAGGTGATCTGTGAGCAAGGATTCTCAAATGCAGTTGGATTTGGCTACATTCTACACAAATTATAGCGTATGAAGTTGTCTACGGCAACATGGCACCCCGAGCGTGACCAATCTGTGGGTACTACAACAAGTCAAAATAATGTTTCTGTGGATGCCTCCATAAGACCATTGTTTTTCTATTCACGGGAATATAGAACTGATCAAAAGACCATTGTAACTTAATCACAATCATTCGCTTAAGCACTAAATAAATACTGAAATTGTATAGTGGACTACTTGAGTGTCATTGAATCTCGTTTATGCCAGTGCATGTTCATGGAACACATTTTCAATTCTGCATCCAGATAGAACTGGGAATCTTAGCCAATGCTGCAATCAGATAGAACTGTGAATACTAGCCAAGGCCACATTCAGATAGAACAGTGAATATTAGCCAATGCCGCATTCAGATAGAACTGAATATTAACCAGGGCCACATTGAGAAAAACTGAATATTAGCTTGCGTCATATCTAGACAGGATTGTGAAAACTAGGCAATACTACATTCAGATAGCAGTGTGAATATTAGCTTGCATCGCATCCAGAAAGGAGCATGAATATTAGCCAATGCTGCATTCGGATAGAATTGTTGATGGTTAGCTTGCATTGCATCCTGATAGGATTGTGAGTGTTCGCCTGTGCCACATTTATATTGAAATGTGGAGTTATTTCACGCACCACATCTAGTAAGTATTTGAAAATTAGCATGCATCACATCTAGATAGCGATGCCACTAACCAACCCACTAAAAATCTCACCTTCCTGCAGACACCTCTCAAACCTTAACCAAACACAACCACACCTCTAAACCACAGCAAACCGCACAAACTTCACTACACAGCAACAAAACAAATCGCACATAGCCTTGCACAACAGACCATGACGGCTACCAATCAAAAAGCATACCCAAGCTCAGCAAAAGGTGTTAACCAAAGTGGAAGCTGCCAACAGAAGATCACTGCTCTCTTGCACCTTTCCCTGCTCAGGCCTACTAGCTCATGCCCACCCCAGCCCCTTTCCTTTTCAGATCCGCCAGAGTGTCAGGGGACCAGTCCGGTAGTGATAGTGCGCGGTACAAATATCCTTTAACATTAAAGATACTAGATGGTAGATCGCAACGATTCTGCTTTCAGGCATGAGCCATGTTATGAAAAACAAGTAGGAAGATACTAGTAAGTGTACTGTGAAGAATTCTATTGGTAATGCGATGAATTATAGAACAACCTATTGGGACTGAATTCAAGTTGGTCCTGTTGGGGGCCCGATTTACAAAAACATGCAACACAGGACCACTGAGGCAGCTGTAGGCAAAAGAGGCAAATAAATATTGCTGTTAAGTGGGGGCCCCAGGATTTACCCACACTACTGGTATGGAAAGAAAGTGTTGATAGATGCATGCACTTGGTTTGTGTGTATAAGGCAATAATGCTTGCAGAGTTTCACAGAATCTAGGACGGGTGGAGGTTGACAGATAGCATTTGTTTGTATGGCAATCATGCATTTTTGTGCTACTCTTATGGTCATACTTCATATAATGCCTATTGGTGAGATGTTTTGGTTTGCATTTAATTGATATACATTTGACCTGTGTGTCATTTGCAAGGACGCTCCGATGGAACTTTCCATGATTTTGCGAATTGCAGTTTTCAGAGCACCATGTCATTAAATAAAATCAATAAAAGGCATTTCGCTAAAAAATAAAAATGGACCAATGTCAGGACAATAAATCTCAAAGACCTCAAAAACCCTCTTACAACACTAAAACCCTCCATCTACAAAGGAAACATCCTCCCCACCTCCATTGTTAAGGTCATCACAGATGAAGCACTCACACGACTTCTCAAAGTCATCAACACATTGATCACACAAGGTACCTTCCCATATGCACTGAAATAACCCCTCCTCGAAGAAACCTGCACTCAACCAGGATGTTTGTCCCCAGCCATTAGGCATGTAACCTTACTCGGCAAATTGACGATTAGACCGTTAACCACAAAGAAGCACAGAGCACAATCTACTACTGGGCTACCAATGGTGTTTCTGACCACGATGGAGCATACAGACCGCCACCAACTGCAAGGGCTTAATGGAATATGCTTGTAGTCTAAGCCCTAAAAACTAAAAACGACTTTGTAAAAGGCAGCCATGAGGGCTGCCCCCCCAATTCCCTAGGTCAGTCTTCTGCCTCCCCCTCATTACCCATGTTAATTTTGGAGGTTCCACTCGCAATCCCCTTCCGCAACACTTCCTCCACCCCATTCCACTTACCACAACCTGTGTCCTCTTTCAGCTTCCCAGCTTCCCTCCATGACGTGTCCTTGAAGTACAGACGTACACCAGGTCGCTCAACGTGATGCAGCCTTCTGACGGTCTGTTTTTACTGTGATGCAGTCTACCGCAATAGACAGAATAGTCTGGCTGTGGTTTGCATCCTAATTCTCCAACAGAGACCAACTCATCCAGATAAGCCTAAACAGATCCCACCAGCACCTGGTAACATGCAGAGTTCCACAAGGCTCTATCCTGTTCCGTCATCTAACTTCTACAAGGAGCTTTTGGGGAACTCACTGTCAACACAAAATCAAGAAACGCCATACAAAGATGACACAGTTTTCCCTAAAGATCAATTGCATCTAGGACATCCATCAACTCAAGCACTGTATGCCCTTCATCCAATCCTGGGTGCAATCACCACATCAACTTTATTTGGATACAAATCCAGTAAAATTATAAAAATACATAATCCACCACAAAAATACAGAAAAAAGATAATTGTTCTTACTTAACTGCAGAATAATCAGTCTATCCTATACCCACATCTCTAAAATGTAAACTAAATGGCAGTAGTGACACTTTGTGTACATTCAATTGCCATACCCAAAGTAGGATTATTAAGTTAAGTAGCGATATCATCTCACCAACGCAAGATCATCAAGTGCTGTAATAAAGGGTGATATGTAAATCAGAGCTGGATTATCTTTACTAGCACTACAATGTGGAAGCAGTTCAAGTGTAGTTGGAAAAACATACTTCAAGGGGTCAGCCCCATGTCCTCGATAGCAATGCAGTTAATAATACTCGTAGGGCACTTACATGTCTGTATACGCACAGGCAAACACACACACCAAGACCGAAGCAACAGTGTTCAGTCAAAAAAAAGATACATAAGAGATGTCTTACACTTACTAATACCAATATATTTTTAAATCAATGTTACTGTGCTAGATCTAATGACATCATAGAATGGGAAAAAAGATAAGAAAATGCAACAAAGTCTCCAGGGCATGGTGGAACCCTGGACAGAGTTAGTCATAGTTGAGTTTTCGACCAGCTTCCAGTTACTGTTTTATATGGTATTAATTTAAATCTCAATCTCACTAGCCAATATATACTTGAGACTTCAGATTCCCAGCACAAATTATCCTCTTTTTATATTCATAAAATTACTAGAATTCAGATTACTGGTCAGTTCTACCTGAGCATGAGTTTTTTTAAACTGCAACAAAGTCTCCTTTTTTAAAATCTTAGACCGAATTGGGTGGAATAAGGGTGCTGCATATAGAAAACATTGGTCATGATTTCATCCTTCCACAAGCGTTTCTTTGCCTTAATCCACACTACCGTTATCACATGCACTTAGATTCCTGGGAAACCCCAGAGCTATAGTCTGCCCACAAGCTAAACCATGACACTACGTCTTCCGAATAAGTAATTCCAACCTCCGAATGGGCAGCATGAGATGGTGCAGAAAGCGGGATGGAAAGCAACATTTTAATAGATTCATTTCCAACTACTTTTAGAGACTTGAACAATTTATACCTGCACAATATAAGTGCAACAGAATTGTCTGTCACCATCATATTTACAGATTGAAAAGAATAACTACTTCCGAAACTGATCTTTCACATTGAGTCATATTCGCGACTTGCTTTTCCAAATGATAAACACCGCCCAACACTATTGTTAAGATAAACCCTCAAATAATAACTCTGCTCTACCATGCAAAGCCACTCCTCCCCTACTTTAAATCTGTGGCATGACATTTGTTTTGTGGGCTTAGCTCTTGGGACCAAAGGCACTCATTTAAGTCAATTGATTTTCAGGCCCTTCCTTATAACAAGAGTAAGCAGCTCTGATGCTGAGGTTTGTTGGGGGTTCTTACGTTCGGTACAGTTTCATTAATATTCCAAAGCATGGAGTATTTGACCCCCGCCACCATTGGAACATCAGATGCTTCAAGGAATTCAAAGGGTAAAGATCAGTGGTGCAAGGACACAACCCTCCACGTTCGACCATAATGCTACCAGTTCAACCTCCCCATGGGTCATAATGAACACGTACTAAATTGAGATAAAAATGCTATATCTGGGAGGCCAGATGGTAATCCCATGTCTCCCAGGAACCACTACATTTTGTCCACCAGTTAAACAGATTTGACTATGTGGAGAGATGCATAAAGGCCAGATAAACATTATCCTCAATTTAAATTGATTTTCCTAAAATCAAACATCACCTCCCCTGAAACGATACAGGACCGGAGCCAAAATATCATTGGCTTCTGCCCACTTCAAAGTCTTGTATAGGATTAACTTCTCATTTTTACAGAGCTTTCTAGCAAACAAATAAGCTTGTTATCAGGAACCAATTGTTTACCATCATCACATGGTTTATAGCCACTGCATTAAACATATTCACGTATGATAAGCTTCACAATTCATAATCTTTTTTCAAGATGTCAACTGACACACAGCCAGGGCCTAGTCAGTTACCTGTACTCCATGAAAGGATTTCTCTCTTGACTTCCTTAAGGGTAAAAGAAAGTGACTGCCAGGGGCAAATTTAATCTCTCCTTGAATTGTCATGAGTTGAGAGGCGGTAGGCCCTCTTTCAGTTTTCACTCTGACCGATCAAATATATGTCCTCGAAATTGTCATCCATTGAGAAGGGGTGCATTTGTATCAATGGTGTTTCTATCTGCTCCCTCAGGACCATGTACTACCATGTACTACCAGCTAAGAGAATTTCGAATTCGAGTCTTCAGGTGGTAGCTCAAATAGTAGCCATGCCTCTTTCCCAGTTTGCCAAATTTGCTGCCTTACATTTAACTTTGTAGCAGTCCCGAGTCCTCGATATCTCCTGCGAGTTCACAGGTGAGACCTAGAAAACCAATTTTAAGGCCATGCTTTTAAAGCAATTCAAACTTTGATGAAAACTCCTGGTTCAGAGGAATCGCGGCCTTAGGTTTAGGCCTTTTAAAAACCGGTTGTTTCACCATGTCGACTACAGCAGAAAAGGACCCCAAAATGTTAATTGGAGACTCATTTTCATCTAAACATTGCTCTTGCTTGGTCACCCATCTGCCTAGCCAACTTTATCCTTCTCCGGTTAGATGTTAATTTGCCCTTAAATATAATGTTTTGATCCCTTCCTGAAGTACCTTACCAAAAATGATACTGTACTCGGAAGATGATCCCTACCATGAATTTCTTGGACTTCAAAAGACACTCGTTGAAGACCACTGTGCAAGGTTCGCAATAAAGTAATCAATTATCAATTTCCCCCTTGTAGATACGAAAGTGGGATTCCCGGTCTAGTCATCCTTGAAGTGATCATTGAGGGAACACATTCCCTATTATGAGGAATCAAGGTTATTCGTCCCCTCTCCCCAAGGGGGAGCCAACCCTTTTAAGGCTAAAAAGCCAGCACACTACCAAGACCCTCCCCTAGGGTTATGGGCAAGTGGGACCTCAATGGGAGTGACTAACTCTTTACGATGAGGCACTCCCTAAGGCCAATAAAATCTGCCTATATGGGTCTGCCTTCTGTAAAGGCTAACCTGTCATCCTTATGTTGGACTACTGACAATCTGGAAACAAAACTGCAATACTGAGAAAAAGGAAATGTCTCTAAATAGATACGTGCATATAACTGGGAGGAGTGAATCTTACGATGAGAGCAGTACACACAGGGGAAGGCCTCTGACGTGGTGACGCTCTGCGAAGGCAGAACAGAACGAACCCTCGGGACCCACCACTTGAGAAGAGACACCAGAGAGACACGTAGGAAAATTCGACGAGGGCAGCAACGGAAGAACCCTTCCCAGTACAGGAGGCTGCAACCCATACACGGTGGTGGCGTGAACACATCGACAGCGTGCTGGGCAAAAGGTTCAGCCAACAGCATTGGAACGCCAGGTGTTAGAAGCGTTGTCTGCTTCCGACTGGCTGTGTATGCAGAGAGCCTCCGAGAACAGAGAATCCAATTACCAGAGTGTATGCAGGAACAAGAGGTTCCACAGCAGATCCCTAGAAGTGCCAGAGAGGAAGCAAGTACCTGAGATTGTGCTGATCTCCAGAAGGGCCAGCTATAACAAAGCGTGCTACCTAGCCGCGAAAGGGAGAAGCCGATCACCTGAAGGCATGCCAAGCTCTGATGTTCTTCTACAAGGAAAACAGTAACAAGGAGAATGGGGGAGGCAGGAGGCCACCAAGCAAACTAGTGAGAGGGGAAAGGACTCTCAAAATCGTAACTTGGAAAGTCAAACAGTAAATTAACATTGGAGTTGTGACAAAGGTATACAGAAGTGTGTCAAACAAAGTTGGTTGGGAAATAGATAAAGAGTGGAAAAGAATATCCTGAGAAGAAGGCAGAGATCGGCAGGAGGAGGAGATCGGAATAACTAAGGCTGTCATGGGAAGAGGGCCTTGCAAGAGACAATATAGTGTCAAGAAGCCCAGAGTGGAATTAATGATTTGAACAAGGCAAAACTTAATAGTGGAACGATTGAACTAGAATATAAGCAATAGCTAAGTGAAAGTAAAAGTAGAGATATCCCAAGAAACACCATTGCAAAGCTCATTAGGAGAGTACAAAACTACGTGACCTCATGAAGAAAATATCAAGAGACTAGCACACCAAATATTCTTAAAACAAAGACATTTGTACATTAACCAAACAAAGAGAGAAGACAATGAAGAGATAAGACGCCACAATAATGAGAAAGCCTCTTTTGAAAAACGACCAGGAGACATTTTTTGGAGTAGATTTGAGGTATTCTTATCAGTGGTAGGATCGGGTAGAGTTAGGTTTGGGACTGTAGACTGTAATTTGACTTCCTGACAGTATACAAGCCCCTTTAATTTATATAGGTAGTCTGATCCCTCTAGTAGCAGGGAGAGATAGGCCTTTACCATTCAATTTCATTAAACACCAAAGTAACATGTCCTCCTTATGCCAACCTGCCACACTATTCATGGAGCAAAGCAAGCATGAATTTATAAGCCCCTATTATCTAAGCTATCAAGAATATCTGGGATAGGGACATCAAATACAAACTCTTTACTGGCATCGAAAAAAGACCTTCTGGAGGGCCCTTACCTAACTTTATATTGAAATCTTCTCCAATCAACATTAGTGGATTTCTGAAAGTCAATCGGTCCTGCAACATACTAACACATTCTTCTAATTCAATCACTGGCTTGTCTCTATTAGTGCGGTCTATCCAGTTGCAAAAAGTAATTTACAGTGTTCCTCCTTGATTCAAAGGTGCCGTTAAGTGTCATAACATTTGAGTGCAAGTCAGTCTGTGAAAAACAGACTCATTTTAATTGATACCCATAATCAGTAATCCACCATGGTCTCCACTATGGATTTTTCACAGCAGGAATGTAGAACAAGTCAAAACCATGCAAAAAATGTTCATCAACCCAAATTCCCTGTAGCATTATTACATCCAACCATTGAATGAAACTTGAGACTATTTGAACCAATGATAAAAGTACAGCTACATTCCAGGATGCTATTTTAACGTGATCTCCACCAGCGAACTAGATTGTTCGCAAGTTGGCGTAAATTAGACCCCTGATGGCAGGCTGCTTGGGCATCCATGTAAGGTGAAACATGGTGTTCCACACTGATAGGTACACAAATTGTCGCCTAGTGTACAATGCAGCTGAACCCCGCCTTGTGGATATGGGATTTAGGTAGCAGATGCCCAACTGGACATTTGCCATAGTGGACTTCACCCAGTTGCTGCTCAAATAGCTGGTTTTGTTCCTGTCTTACTTGGTGTAATTACAATACCTGTCAACCCTCCATTCCCCCAGGCTTGACATTCGCTCACTGCATCGCACAAAAAGGTCAGTGGATATACCATCAATCCCCCACGCTGTGGAGTTCCTTCAAAACCTTGAGTCTAACGACCATCACATTACACAGGTATGGCTAAATGAAATAATTACCATATTGGTCCTTCTCCCTGCAACCCACCCAGTCCATTTTGAAATGTGCTCCTATTGACGCTACTATTCCCCCAGCAAGATGTTTCATTAATCAGGGACTATTATATAATCAAGGATAGGCATCCCGTACCGCGTAGACCCGGGGGAGAAACAGAACAGAACAAAGAGCCAAAAGGAAAAGGTGGGTCACACAGGACAAACAGCTAGAATAATCAAGCGAAAATTTTAACCATCAGTAAAGGAACCCATTGAGGGGATAGGCCAGGTCAAGGATAGTATAAAAATAGCATATCTTTATTTTTCACATATCAAATCACATAACACTTGGTACTGAGTACATAATAAAACAGCATAATAAACTATCTGTATATATTCAATATTAATAAAGTGCATGACAACCAATTAACCCCCCTACAATTCAGAAAGAGAGCAGAACGAATAAAGATTTATTAATTCTTCAGTACTGTTCAAAGGGCGGAGAAAAAGGAACGAAGAAAGGGGAAAAAGAGCTATGAAAAAAGATAGGTCCCCAAAGGGATCCTATCAATATCCCCAATCTGTGAGTGCATACACAATCCAAACTTCAATTATTAATGAGAAGAAAATGATTCACTCGATTTTGGATAAACATTAAGGAATGAAAAAGTGCTAAGTGCAAAATTCCAATTTAGCTCCAGCCTGCTGGTCTGGAGTAACAATTCGTGAAAATTCCCAGGTTACTCACCGTAGTGACCACCTTACTCCTAGTCCATAGTCCCCTTTCCCCCATACTTGTGGGGACATCTCTCCGTCCTGTGGGACGGGACCGGAGCACGTTGTAAAAAGCATCCAATTTTTTTCAAAAATGTGTCCCTCCTCTCTTTCCTGCGCGCATCGCCCATCAGTCCTTTTCTATCGCCAGGTCAAAGACCCATTAGCAATAACAGAGGAACCTTATTAGAGGGGACGGTGAGCGAATGGAGGAGAGGGGACGGTGGGCGTATGGAGGAGAGGGGATGGCGGGCGTATGGAGGAAAGGCGACTATGGACTAGGAGTAAGGTGGTCACTACGGTGAGTAACCTGGTAATACTCTTACGTCCCGTCCCCTTTCCTCCATACTTGTGGGAGATTCCCAAGCACTCCTTACAGGAACTACGAGTGGATGGAAGTATGGATGGAAATACCCCTTACTGAAACAGGGTCTTCAGCACAGCCTGACCAAACTGAGCGTCGGCTCTTGAGCTCATGTCGAGACAGTAATGCTTACAGAAAGCAGATGGGGAAGCCCAAGTAGCTGCCCTAGCGATTGACTCCCAGGGGACAAAGTTCTGAAAAGCAACTGCGGCTGCCTTGTGCATGGATACCCTTAGGAGGTTTCAGCCCTTGGACGGTGAAAGACTGCGTGATGCAGGCGGCAATCCACCTAGAAATAGTTGCCTTAGACACTGGCTTGCCCTGAGGGTTACCGAAGGTCACAAAAAGTTGAGAAGAACTCCTAAGCTCGGAAGTCCTGTCCAGGTAGAACTTAAGAGCTCTTCGGACATCAAGACAGTGTAGAACCCTTTCAGCCTCTGAGGCAGGGTTCGGAAAAAAGACCGGAAGGGAGATCGACTGGTTCAGATGGAATTCGGTCACCACCTTCGGTAGAAAAGCCGGGTTTGTCCGAAGGACTACCTTGTCCTTATGAAAGACCAAGAAAGGATGCTCCACAATGCCTGGAGCTCACTCACTCTCCTTGCTGACGTAACAGCGACCAGAAAGGACACTTTCCAAGACAAGTACTTGAGGTCAACCGTAGCCATTGGTTCAAAGGGTTTATGGCACAGCGCTGTCAGGACAACATTTAGGTCCCATGGCGGGTGCGGATTACGAACCGGAGGGTAGAGGCGTGTCAAGCCAGCAAAATGCCTCTTCACCACAGGGTTAGTTAGAGAATAGGAACACAGGTCTGTAGAAAGGTAAGCGGAAACCGCTGAGAGATAAGTCCTGCATGACAGAACATGAACCCCTGACTCTGCGAGGGAGGACACGAAGGACAGCACCGTGTCAATCGTGGCCACCCTCGGATCCAACTTCTTCTCCAAACACCAATGACAGAACCTGAGCCATTTACTCTTGTACTGAGATCTGGTCGAGGGTTTCCTGGCTGCCTGGATAATGCGCATGTTATCCGCAGACAAACTCAGATGCTCTAAAGACGAACTCAGGCACCATGCCGCCAAGCTGAGCGATTGCGGGGAGGGGTGCCACATCTTGTTTATGTAATACATTGACACCACATTGTCTGTTCTTATGCGGACCACCTTGTTGACAATGAGCGGTCTGAACGCCCTGAGCGCTAGGAAGATCGCCAGAAGCTCCAAATGATTTATGTGCAGGAACTTGTCCTGAGGCGACCAGAGGTCTGAGACCTGAAGATGATCTAACGTCGCACCCCACCCTGGAAGGGAGGAGTCCGTCGTGATCGTCTAAATGGGGACCGGGTCCTGAAACTCCGCACCCCCAGACAGATTGCTGAGAGATGACCACCAATCCAGGTCCACTCTCATGGAATCCAGAATCATTATCCGCATGGAATCCGGATCCACTGCCTGACGCCATGAACTCCAAAGAGCCATCTGGGTCTGTCTCATTTTGAGACGAGCAAGAGGAAAAGCCAGTACACACAAGGCCACGAGACCCAGAAGCCTCTGGAACCACCAGGCCGACATGCTCTCCGACTGCGCAAACATCTGACACATGGCTAACAGATCTGCCATTCTGTCCTCGGTCAGATACACTCTGCAGTCGATCGTGTTCCAAGGAAAACCCAGGAAGATCAGGTCCTGTGAGACCGTCATGGAGGATTTCCGCCAGTTCACTTACAGCCGAAGATGGAACAGGAGCTGAAGGAGAGACTGGGGGTTGCCCGCTGCTGCCAGCGGACAAGTGCTGCGTAAGAGCCAGTCGTCCAAATAAGGATTCACATGGATACCCTGGAGACGAAGATAGGCCGCAATCACCGACATCTTCGTGAAGACACGCGGCGCCGAGCTGAGGCCAAAAGGAAGCACCCGAAACTGGAAGTGCTCCTCTCCCAAAGAGAAGCAGAGATATCTCCTGTGTGGATTCCAAATCAGTATATGCATATACGCATCCTGAAGATCCCCAACGCTGAGCCAATCGCCCATCTGTAAGGAGTGTATCTGGCTGCACGTGATCATCTTGAATTTCTCTTGGGGTAGGAAAAGATTGAACTGGGAAAGGTCTAGGATGGTGCGCAGGCGTACCTGGTTGGGTTTGGGCACCGTAAACAGCCGGGAGTAGAAGCCCGCCCCTCGCTCCCCAAGGGGAACGGGTTCCACCGCTCTGAGGTCCAGAAGTTTCTGAACTTCGGCCTTGAGGGAGGGTGAGCCCGACAGCTGAAAAGGAGGGTTGAGGGCTGGGGTAGGGGGTAAAGGTAAGCGGAAGCCCGCTCGAGCGACTGACCAGACCCATCCGTCTTCTGTGATGGTCTGCCACGCCTCCCAATGAGACGCAATGCGTCCTCCCACCGGGGTCTCGTGCGAGCGTGGAAGACCCTCATTTGGCAGGTTTATCGGTGGTGGTGCCACCTGAACCTGATGAGGAGGCTGAGGAGCAGGAAAAAAAATGCGTGCGTGGTTGCCTACGGTGGTTATTCCCCGCAGGAGTATCCACTGTCCAAGATTTGCGGTCGAGGAAGCCCCTAAAACCAGAGGAGGATCGACTTTGCGACAGCGGGCTCTGGAATTTGAAAGGAGCTTTGACCAGAACAGACAATGATTTAGCCATCAGAGTGCTATCCTTGGTCTTGGTGAGCTCTACATCAGTAGTAGAATGAAAAAGCTCCTTACCATCGAATGGAAGGTCCAACACCTTGTCTTGCACTTCCTTAGAAATTTAGTGGCATGCAGCCACGCCTGCCGTGAGGTATCAACCCCAAGCATCAGCCCCCGAGCCGAGGTGTCTACGTGACGAGCCGCAGCCTCCAGGAGATCCTGGGCCAAGACCCTGACATCGGAAAGGCCTCCTTTGAAGTCTTCCAACTTCTCGACCGGGATGTGCTCCTCAAACTCTGACAGACCTTTCCACATCCGCATGTTAGCTCCCGCCAATATCAACTCAGCGTTGGCCTGCCTGAGCTGCAAGGCTGAGTTGGCAAAGATGTTCCTCCCTAGGGAGTCCAGGAGCTTGTCCTCCTTTCCCAAGACCTGAGTAGCCGTCGTGGTAGAGGATGCTGCAGGTCTGGATTGCAACATAGCCACAGCCACCATTGTGGAGGAGGAAGGCGGACAAGACGACAGGGCACCTCTTCCGAAGAATGCAGCCTGTACCTTGCGTCAATCTTCTTATTGACAAAAAGTCCCGAGTGTGGCTTTTCCCAGACTCTTCGGACCTCGGCCAGAACGTCCTTCTGCAGAAACAGGCTGGTACGCTCCAAGGGAGACCTAGTCAACGCCCCAGAAAGCACGCCCTCCTACGGAGCAGGTGCCTCGGGCACCGGAACATCTAAGAAACTCATCATGTCCAGTACCCGGTCATGAAAGGCTCTGATAGAGCGGGGAAGGACCTTGTTGTCCTGATCGCCTTGAGGGTCATCTGACAGGTCAGGATCCTGCTGAGCCGTGTCAGGCACTGCCTTGTCCACTGGGGACAAAGGAGGCACATGCGGAAGAGCCGGGGGAGGCACCACGGGCAAGGGAGGCGCCGGCGGAACCACCGGAGGAACGGGTGGAGCCAGAGGCGCAGGTGAACATATCTCCTTGAAAAGCCCTTTGAAATATTCCCTCATGGGTCTGTGCGCATAAGCGCTTGAAATGTACCGAAAAAGGCGTCCTCAGGAGATTGCTTCAGAACCTGAGGAGGCCTCTCCTGAGGCGGCCAAATCCAGGGACGTAACGGGGAAGGGTGCCACACCGGCCCCCCCACCGACATATCCACATAAATCAAAGGAGCCGCCCCCGCGGGCAACGAAACATTGTGCGGAAGAGGCATCCGGGCGTTCCAATCATAAACTGGCCAGTAGGGATGCGCACAAGGGACCTTAGGTTCACCCAAGGGACCAAGCCCTACACCAGAGGCCGATGGCGTAGTTGTAGGGGTAGCACCTAAAACGGCCGCCGGGTCTGTGCGCATAAGCGCTTGAAATGTACCGAAAAAGGCGTCCTCAGGAGATTGCTTCAGAACCTGAGGAGGCCTCATGAGGCGGCCAAATCCAGGGACGTAACGGGGAAGGGTGCCACACCGGCCCCCCCCACTGACATATCCACATAAATCAAAGGAGCCGCCCCCGCGGGCAACGAAACATTGTGCGGAAGAGGCATCCGGGCGTTCCAATCATAAACTGGCCAGTAAGGATGCGCACAAGGGACCTTAGGTTCACCCAAGGGACCAAGCCCTACACCAGAGGCCGATGGCGTAGTTGTAGGGGTAGCACCTAAAATGGCCGACGGGTCTGTGCGCATAAGCGCTTGAAATGTACCGAAAAAGGCGTCCTCAGGAGATTGCTTCAGAACCTGAGGAGGCCTCATGAGGCGGCCAAATCCAGGGACGTAACGGGCAAGGGTGCCACACCGGCCCCCCCACCGACATATCCACATAAATCAAAGGAGCCGCGCCCGCGGGCAACGAAACATTGTGCGGAAGAGGCATCCGGGCGTTCCAATCATAAACTGGCCAGTAGGGATGCGCACAAGGGACCTTAGGTTCACCCAAGGGACCAAGCCCTACACCAGAGGCCGATGGCGTAGTTGTAGGGGTAGCACCTAAAATGGCCGCCGGGTCTGTGCGCATAAGCGCTTGAAATGTACCGAAAAAGGCGTCCTCAGGAGATTGCTTCAGAACCTGAGGAGGCCTCATGAGGCGGCCAAATCCAGGGACGTAACGGGGAAGGGTGCCACACCGGCCCCCCCACCGACATATCCACATAAATCAAAGGAGCCGCCCCCGCGGGCAACGAAACATTGTGCGGAAGAGGCATCCGGGCGTTCCAATCATAAACTGGCCAGTAGGGATGCGCACAAGGGACCTTAGGTTCACCCAAGGGACCAAGCCCTACACCAGAGGCCGATGGCGTAGTTGTAGGGGTAGCACCTAAAATGGCCGCCGGGTCTGTGCGCATAAGCGCTTGAAATGTACCGAAAAAGGCGTCCTCAGGAGATTGCTTCAGAACCTGAGGAGGCCTCATGAGGCGGCCAAATCCAGGGACGTAACGGGGAAGGGTGCCACACCGGCCCCCCCACCGACATATCCACATAAATCAAAGGAGCCACCCCCGCGGGCAACGAAACATTGTGCGGAAGAGGCATCCGGGCGTTCCAATCATAAACTGGCCAGTAAGGATGCGCACAAGGGACCTTAGGTTCACCCAAGGGACCAAGCCCTACACCAGAGGCCGATGGCGTAGTTGTAGGGGTAGCACCTAAAATGGCCGCCGTGGTCGTGGCGGGAACGGGCGCCATTTTGTCCTCATCTGAGGGGAACTGCGGCACGTGAGGAAGTGAGGCAGGGGTCCCCGTCGATGGGTCAGGGGTCTTAATCTTAGCCTTAACATAAGGAACCTCGGCCGAGCCGGTACTTTGAGGCCTGGAATGTTTCTGTGACATACCAACCGCCAACCGAGCCTTTGAAGGAAGGACTTCGGCGCTGCCGGTAAAAGAAGAACTTTGCTTCTTTGCCCCCTCAACAGATCTGGTATCACCACAAGAGCGGGAACGGTGAGCAACCGCTTTCACCGACAAAGCCTTGTCCAGCCTCTCAGAACTGTTGGTAGCTTCAGCCTCTGAACGAGGGACATCGGACCCAGGCCCAGTAATAGCCTTATCTGCACGGGCCTCAAACATCCGTTCGGTAACAACCAGCCCAGCCAAGGCCTCGGGGCGCGCCCCGGTCTTGTTTTTGAGGGAAGCCGACAGAGGCCTCAGAGCAAGCTCCGGTACCCCACGATTCAGTAGAACTGGGTCTACAAACCGCCCCCCACAGGAGGGGCCTTGGAGTGTACTCCGGTGTTCACAGGCCCCTTACGAAGACCCTCAGAGAAAACTCTGGTAGAATTATTAGGCCCAACTGGCACCTCAGGGCGAACCCTGGTGACAGAGCAATCAACGTCCCTCCCGGACCGAGAGGAACCCGTAAAGGTATCACCCAGCCGGGGTGCTCTGAAAAGTAAAGAACGTACCGGGTGTTTCTTCTTCTCATTGATGAACGCCTGAAAATGCGAAGGAGGAGTTCGTCAGAACACCTCCTCTCACCGCTCCAACCGACGTTGAAGTGCCCGGACCGAAAGGGAGTCACAGTAAAAACAGGAGTCCCAACGGTGTTCCGGACCCAAACACTCTAAACAAAGAGGATGGGGATCTGCCCTCGCGAAGCGACAGTGACACGATGAACAATCTGGAAAGTCCAATTTGAAAGACATAGACAGACTAGTAAACGAACGCTAGCGAGAGCCAGAGAGGAAAAAAGGGAAGAAAATCTTAGAGAATACAAGTGTGTCTGGCCCCGATCGAGCAGAGCAAAGGACTGATGGGCGATGCAGAGCCAAGGTGGGCGGGGTTACGGCTGCATGCCGGGCCCCGCGCAGGAAAGAGAGGAGGGACACATTTTTGAAAAAAATGTGGATGCTTTTTACTAAGTGCTCCGGTCCCGTCCCACAAGGCAGAGAGATGTCCCCACAAGTATGGAGGAAAGGGGACGGGACGTAGGAGTAAATTGAGTTTAAGAATTGTCAGACAAGCTTGCAGGGCACAAAAAAAATGTTGCTGCCTACAATGCTTGTCTCCATTTCGACCTCGATAGTCAACCACCGGTACCTAGTTTAATCTCCACCATGTTTATGTGTTACACTGGTATCCCTAGATGAGTAGTTTCGACGACCTCAAAAGTGTCTAAATCGTCACTCTCTTAGAAAAGAGAGAGATGCGGTTTGACAGTCGTCTTCTTTAGGACAGGAAAGAAATGGCTATAAACCAATGGAACAACAGATTTGTACAGTCAATGGAACGGCATCTTGGTATTCTTCCTTGTGTCCTTCCATATCATAAATCTTCTGTATATTTAAGTAAACCTTGTGTTCCTTCTTTATCCAATTCATCATTAAAGTGCATCAAAAAGTTAAAGAAAAGGGACAATGTGGCCTCTTGATTAGTCTGGCTCAATTCTGGTAGGCCCCTTATAACAAGTGTATATGGAATAGATTCAGGTGGTAATTGCAAACCCACCCTCGTTGAATTGGTTACTTTAGGCAAGTTGTTAACCAATGTATGACCAGGGATTCGGTTTACAAGTAGACTTATGAAAATTGTCTGTTTACATACTCCTAGCTTTCTTTCCTATATCCTCAACTCTAGTGCTCCTATTTTGTATAGCTCTAGAAGAGCCAGTAGGAAGGCAACAGCAGCCGCCTTTCCACGTACAAGATAAACCTGAATCCCTTTTGGAGGTTGAAGGCCCTGAACAGTGCAAGCCTCCGCAACATAGGCAGCAATCCATCTGGAGATTGTCGCTTTTGAGGCCGGTTTACCTTGCGGTTTTACGAAAGTCACCAAAAGCTGAGAAGAGTTCCTAAACTCAGATGTGTCCAGATAGAACTCAAGCACTCTTCTAACATCTAGGCAATGCAAAACCCTCTCAGCCTCTGAGGCTGGGATTGGGAAGAAGACAGGCAAGGAGATTGACTGATCAAGGAAGGAAGGAAGGAAGGAAGGAAGGAAGGAAGGAAGGAAGGAAGGAAGGAAGGATTTGTCCTCAGGACAACCTTATCCTTATGATAAACCAGGAAAGGATGCTCCACTGACAAGGCCTGGAGCTCACTCACACGCTTTGCCAAAGTCACAGCAACCAAGAAGGACACTTTCCACGAAAGGTACTTAAGGTCTACTGTAGCCATGGGCTCAAAGGGCTTATGGCACAAGGCCGTAAGGACCACATTCAGATCCCACGTTGGATGCAGTTTGCAAACAGGAGGGTAAAGGTGCATAAGGCCCGCAAATTGTCTTTTAATGACTGGATTTGACAGTGAAAAAGAGCACTGATCCGTGGACAGATAAGCGGCAATAGCCGACAGATAAGTCCTGCAGGACAAGACATGAATGCCAGACTCTGCCAGATGTGAGACAAAGGACAGAATTGCGTCGACCGCAGCCTCCCTGGGGTCGAGCTGCCTAGCCAAACACCAGTAGCAGAACCGTAGCCATTTACTTTTATACTGAGATCTCGATCTCGTCAAGGGCTTCCTGGCTGCCTGAATAATGCACAGGTTATCTGCAGACAGGTTGAGGAGTTCTAAGAATCTGAACTCAGGCACCATGCCACCAAGTTGATCGATTGTAGGGAGAGGTGCCACAACTGCCGATTGCTCTGGTGAAGCAGGTTGGGAACCATTGAAAGCCTGATCGGTGCACACACCGATAGATGCTGAAGCTCTGAAAACCTAAACCTGGCCGGCCACCACGGTGCTATGAACAGAAGAGAACAATTCACTGTGCCCCTCAGTTTGCAAAGTGCCTGATGAATCAGGGGCACAGGCAGAAAAGCATAGGCCCTCATGTTGTGCCAGGAAATCTCCAGAGCGTCTCCCAAAGAGAAGGCTACGAGCCCGTTTCTGGAGGCATTCAGGAATAGGACGGGACGTAGGAGTATGCATGTTACCCTCATGACTTTAAATGGCTGGTGGCTGTGGTTTAATTTTCCTACCATTGTGCTTTTCTACCGCAGGTTGAGTCCTCAGCTGCAGTAAAGCACCCATGGGTGACCATTGTGTCAAAATGGCCTGGTCTTCTTTTTTCACCATTTCTTGTTTGTGAGGTCTTTCTTGGGTTTTACTCTGCGTGCCAAACCAGGCTTGAGCCCTTTTTTAGTTTTGCCTTTGGCGGACTGCAGTATTGAAACCTGCCTCTGGCTCCAGTGTGTCTGCAAGGGTAGTAAGTGAGGGAGGTGCCAGAAACTCCCCAGTCCTTAGTCTCCACGGAAACCTGAACGCACCCAGTTCGGATTGGCTGGCTGTCCTTGGAGGACAGCCACCCTGCTGTGTGAGTGACAACTAGGCTGTGTATGAATGGGAGAAATCTGCTTAAAAGGCAAGGCTTATGGACTGAAGACAGAGTCGACCACTAGGAAAAACAACCAGACGAAGAAACCATGAACGAAGCTTGCTGCATCCTCCAGGACCGTTGAACTGCCCGGTGAAGCCCTGCTGCTGTGCTGAAACTCCTTTTTCTGATCGATAATAAGAGAAGCTCTGGAAAAGAAGACTTCTTCCCTTGGGTTACCCAGAGACAAACTTTGCTGGAAGACCTTCCCGACTGGCTGAACTACTTTGCTGCTGCACAAACCGAGTGCCAGGGGTCGAGAAATCTGCAGTACAGTGCAACGTCTGTAAGCCGGGCAAAAGCTCCAGGAGTCGGCGTGGCCAACTGCGGGGCAATGCGGACGCGAGTCTCCTCGGCTCCCGCTACCGCTCTATACATCCTACATTTACAGCCTGTTTTACGATCGCCAGCAGTATAACAAAGAGACCTTCTGAAAGCGGAGGCTCCGCGGCGTACACACGGGACGTTTGACGGCTGGAGGTGCCAGCAGACCCAAATCCCGGCGTGTCGAAATCTGTGATGCGAGTGGTGCCTTAGGCACAAGTTGGCCGTCAACTGATCTTTGCGCCAACGACCTGGGCTGGGAGACCTAGCTGGAGGCGATCCAGAGCCGCAAGCCTGTCCTGGCTGTGAGGAGCAGCCGGGCGACTGGAGAGGAGATCGCCCTCGGTGCCTTCTGTTTGGAACCGGATCGGAGCTGAATGGGCTGCCGGGGGTCCCCCGGGCTCAGAAGGAGCACACCCACGGCCGGCTGCGTTGGGGGTGGAGAAGTAGCAGCGCGCCCTCGACGAAGGCTGGGGAATCGGCACATCCACCGTGGCTCTCCTCCGCTGCACGGCTCACCACACCCGTGACCCGCGTTACCCGGTGGCCTTTTGGGTGCATCTCGGGAACTCCTGTGGAAGGAGGGCCTCCGGGGGGAGGGGAGTGGTGCCCGCCCCAGTGAGGAGAGATGGATCCGCAGGAGGACTGGAGCCTTCCGAACGCTGAAGGAGGCCTGTGGTCACTTGGCCATCCCTGGGAGTGGGAGAAACGTGCACACAGCTGCAGGCAGAATGAGACAGTGCCTCCCCCGGAGAGCCAACAGGGCGCCCCTCCGTGAGGATCGAGCAGTGCCCTGACGAAAAAAGGGACAAGACGGACCATTGGATGCAGGGAGTGGAGTGACTATATCCAGGCCCGGTCCCTCGGAAGTGAGGTGGAGGACTGGATACTGGGCCCGGGGCTCGGGCCCACCCGTGACCGCAGCGGGAAGTGCAGACCGGCTGACCTGGGGAGGCCTAAATAAAGGGTAAGAGGAGACCCAGTAAGCACCAGCGCCGCTACTCCAGGCACACCACTGGAAATAGCGCCAAGTGGAGCGGGGCGGTAGGTCAAAAGGAGGGTAGCTTAACCCTGTTGCAATACCTGCAGGGACCTCCCCCGCACTATAACAGAAGCAGGGGACCTGGAACGAACACACTGTACCTAACCTTGGAACGCTCCGCTCTACAACATCACCGAGGGGGGCCCCGCGCGCCAACGCCGGAGAAATCACCCAGGAGCACAGACAGCCTCGGACCGACAACAAGTAACAGCGTTGTGCCTTCCACCTCCCCCTAAAACGCACCATCCCTCCCCAGGTTGCTGGAGTAAGCCGCTGGTCCAACAGTGCACTGGGTAAGGGGGACGGGGGGCGTCAGCCCAATGAAGGATCTGAGAGTTCAGAGGGCTGGAACTCTGCCGTAGGAATACATCAGAGGATCAGAGTGGCAACCATGGGCGAAAAAACCCACCCTGCAAAACAGGATTGAGCAATACACTGTCCCTCCATCGCAACCCGCTGACCCCACCTGCTGCCCTCTGGAGACTGACTCCATGCACACGCTCTCCCTTAAAGATGTCATGGCGGCCATAGCCGACTCTTGCTCATCTATGGAACAGAAGATAGACCGAATAAGCCTGGATGTGTCCCTCCTCAGGCATGATTTACAGAAACTGTCCGCACGTACTGGAGAAGCAGAACAGCGCATCTCAAATACAGAAGATGGCTTACATACCACGCAACAACTCCAGAGGGTCTCGACTAAGCTCAAGTGTCTGGAGGCAAGGGTGGAAGAGGGCGAAGTAAGATCCAGACGGAATAACGTTCGCATACTTGGCATCCCCGAAAAGGAGGAGGGACCATGCATGGAACCGTTTCTGGAACAATTACTAACGGACCTGTTCGACCTGCAATCCCTTTCAAAAAATGTTTCTATAGAAAGAGCACACCGTATGCCTACAGGACGACCGCTGCCTGGTGCTCCTCCACGCACAGTGATTGCAAGGTTCTTAAACTACCGAGATCGGGATGCACTGTTACAACTGGCACGCTCGAAGGGGACGATTACTTTCAATGGGTCCAGGCTGGCCTTCCCCCTCCCACCCCTCCGACTACACGAGGGAGGTACAGAAGGCGAGGCAATCCTTTGGAAAGCTTAAAAAACTATTGCAAAGGCTTGGTGTCAAGTATGGCTTGCTTTTCCCTGCACAGCTGAACATTTACCACAAAGGGACAACGGTCCACTTTGATGACCCCGGGGAGGCATGGCAATGGGCGGAGCAACACATCGAAGGAGACTGGTCGACATCCCGAGGCCCTAAAGACAGAAACCCTGGACCACCACCGGAGCAGCGCCGAATACCAAACCAACCACCACCGCTGGACTGACCGAGAGACTGGGATGACGGAGCACGCCCTGATCCCGGATGTGGATTCACCCTCCAGCCGGTAGGCGGTCACTTTATGGACGACACTGCAGGAGGCCCTCGGTGACCCACAAATGCCATTTCACACATCCACAGGGCAGTAAGCGGGGGACTGATACCATTGCGTCTGGGTGCCACCCCCCTCCAAACTCTTATTTTTTGTTGAACTACAGTTGGGACTGTTAGTGCTGGCACCAAACTGTTTTTGAATGTCAGCAAGGTTAGGGTGACAGGTACTTCGAGTTGGGGTGGAGTATGGAGAGTTTTTAGTTATCCCAGGGCCACTTTACTCCTGTAGGTTTCAGGGAGTGACGGGGTTCCTGGTCAGTTGGGACCGTAGCACGCTCTAACAGCATTTCAGTCACCAGTCACTGTTGATTCTACACTACACCGGCACATACCGGGATTCTACTCCCATATCTCACTCGCCAGCCTCTTATGCTCTTGCTAGATGGCAGCTGACCAATCTCAACTGCCGGTGACTACCCCAAATCCCTTAAGGTCCTCACCTGGAACGTGAACGGGATGGGGTCCGCGATTAAGCAATGCTTAGTTAAACAACTGCTCATGAAATACTCGCCCAATGTGGCCCTGCTCACTGAGACACACCTTGCAGGTTCACACTAACTTCTTCCTGCGGACCAACTATAGGGCTGGCTTTCATTCGAGGTACACCATGGGATCCAGGGGCACCCTTATTCTTATACATAAGCGCGTCCCATTTGCCTCGCAAGAAGTGGAGAGGGACCCTAGGGGTCGTTACGTGCTGCCGTTGGGACACTCCGGGGGGGGCCGGGGGCGGGGGGCAGAAGAGCCTTGGGTTTGTCTCGGTCCACTCCCCACCGGGTCTGGGGCGGGAGCTTCTGGTGGAACTGACCACCCTGTTGGGCAAGTATCAACCCGATAAGTGGTTTCTAGGTGGAGACTTTAATGATGTGATGTGTAACACCATGGACCGATCCCACCTTAGACACCGTAACCCGGATGCCCCCACGGGACTATTCAACTTTGCATCCGCCTTGGGTCTCTGATGTGTGGCAGGAATTGCACCGGGGAAACAGAGGGTATTCATTCCACTCGGGTGCCCACGGCTGCCTTTCTAGGCTTGTCTATTTGCTTCGCACACTGAGCTTTCTAGAGTAATCTCGGCAGACTTACTTCCCAGGGGAATCTCTGACCACTCGCCTCTGGTGGAGGAGACGCGGCTGCAGGGTACGATCCCCCCTCCCCCCAGGACGTGGCAGCTGAACAACTATTATCTGGGTTGTCCGGAATTGGTGGATCGCCTCACAGAAATCTCCACGGAGATTAACGATACTGGCAAAAGCGACCCAGTGGTGGTATGGGAGGCCTATAAGACCGTGCTGCAAGGTGACAATCTCCTGGACAGCGAATAGGAAAAGGGAGAGGCTTCAGAAGATAGACGAGGCGGAGAAGGAGGTGACCCACTGGGAGAATGACCATATCCTTGACCCAACCCCTCAGACCCACACTTCCTTCACACGGGCCACCGAACGCCTCCGGAACCTTATGCTAGACAATGCCAAACAAGCCCACTGGGAATCCAGAGCAAGGATATATGAGGTTGGGGACAAGGCTGGGAAACTGCTGGCCTGGCTGGAGAGGCGAGACGAAGGACAGCGATGTGTCCGGGAGATCCTCACCCCAATGGGAGAGAGATGCCAGTCAGACACTGACATAGCAGAGGCCTTTGCCCAATTCTACGCAGAATTATATCAGGCTCCGACTCTGTCCTTTGACCCCAAACCTCCTTGATAACATAGGAATCCCTACCCTGTCGGAGCAACAGAAGGAGGTACTTGACTCCGAGCTCACGGAAGCCGAAGTAGCAGTGGCCCGAGCGCAACTGCAATCGGGGAAAACCCCGGGGCCTAACGGGTTCCCGATCAAAATCTGGCAGAAGTTAGGAAGTAACAACATAGCACATCCCCTGCACCAGATGCTGTTGAACGGCCGAGACCAGGGTTCCCTCCCACAGGACCTTTGTAAGGCTACCATTGTAGTCATTCCTAAACCGGACAAACCCCTTAAGATATGTGCCTCTTATAGGCCGATCTCGTTAATTAATGGCGAAGCCAAAGTCTTAGCCAAGCTTTTAGCCAACCGGCTCCAACCGGTGGCGGACATCCTGATACACCCAGATCAGTGTGGCTTCATGCCTCATAAATCAACCCGAATGAATCTGCGCCGACTCCACCTGGCGATGGAACGGGCTCCTATCCTTGATACTCCACTGGCCCTTTTAACAATTGATTTTGAAAAGGCATTTGATTCAATACGGTGGGACAGCCTTTGGGAAATTATGGTACGCATGGGGTTTGGAGAGGGCTTTCTGGGATGGGTAAAACTGTTATACACGAACGTACAGGCAGAGGTCAGAGTGAACGGGTGGACTTCCCGATCCTTCCCCCTGGGCAGGGGTACACGACAGGGGTGTCCCCCTTTCCCCCCTCCTTTTTGCCCTTACAATTGAACCGTTGGCTCTCTGGCTCCGTCAGAGTGGGGCATGGACGGGATTCAGATGGCCTGAGGGACACGAAGATCGAATATCCCTTTACACTGACGACCTTCTGCTGTATCTGGATGAACCTACTCGGAACTGCCCTCTGGTAACCCAGATGCTCGTGGACTATGGAAAGTTTAGCAGGTTGAAAATTAACTGGAAGAAATCCGTACTATTCCCGGTGAAGGGGAGAGGGGTTACAGGCCATCCCGCCGGACTGGCCGTATCAGTTGGAAAGGCATGGCTTTAAATACTTGGGAATCTGGATAACGAGTAATTTTACCACCTACACAAAGCACAATCTCCAGCCGATCACTGACCGATTTGCTGCCGACATCCGTCACTGGAAGCTTCTCCCCCTGACTCTAATGGGCAGAGCGGCACTCTTTAAAATGATGGCACTCCCACGATATCTCTATGTCCCGCAGAACGCCCCATTTACGCTCCCCACCTCCGAATACAACCGGATAGATACCCTTCTTAGGGAACTCATGCGGGGAGGGATTGGGGGGGGTAAGGCCAGTCACGTATAGCTTTGAACACTTTGCAGAGATCTATCTGGGAGGGAGGGATGGGAGTGCCCTGCCTCCAAACCTACTACTGGGCTTCACAACTCTTAGTGGTCAATGACCTGCTTCATGGTGACCGGGCACTGCCTCACATCAAGGCTGAGGTGGACGCCATGCAATGTACAAATCCAATACATCTATTATACCAATCCCCACAGCGGCCCCCTCTTCAGACGATTGGATCGCACACCACCGCCGTCTGGAGGCAGGCACATGTGTTTGCGGGGTGGGGAAACGAGATCACCTCGGCACAACCCCTATGGCATAACAGCAACCTGAAAGAAATAGAGAAGTTCGAACCGTGGCCACGCTGGGTGAGAGCGGGAATCTTAAGGGTAGAAGACATCCTGAGGGACGGGAACTTAATCTCGTTTGAAGACTTACAGGACAAATTCAAACTGCCGAGCGGTACCACTTTATGCAATTGACTCACGCTCTGCGAACCCACATACCTCTGGAGGAGGTAGTCCCCGAATACACACCCATAGAACATATATACTCCTAGCCTACATCCCCGCCAAATGCACGCCATCACATCCTTTGCTACCCCGAATTACTGCGACTAAAGGCCAAATGGGAAAGGGATGTGGGTGAAATAGCTCCAGAGGACTGGGTGCAGGTTTTAATGCATCCGCGGGAGGTGGCCATCTCGTCCAGGTTGAGGCTTGTGCAGCTTAAGATCCTGCACAGGGTGTACTACCCTAGGACCACCCTGTATGGCTGGAGGAGGGCAACAAACCTGAACTGTCTCCGGTGTGGAGAGGAAGAAGGAACTTTCTTTCATATCCTTTGGTCATGCCCCCAGATCCACGTCTTTTGGAACGCTTGCTGCACAGAACTGTCTAGGGTACTCACTCGCTCTATCGAACTGGACCCACGGGTCCTGGTCCTTGGGGTGCCTGATGAATCCGATTCCAATAAGTGGGAGAAACTGCTTTTGAATACCGCGGCGGCCCTAATGAAATGTAACATTGCACAAAAGTGGGGCGTCCCGGATCCCCCAACCCTGGAACAGTGGGTACTGGATATGGACTTGTGTGCCATGATGGAACGACGGATCTACAATATGAGAGGATGCCCAACTGAAGCATCCAAAATATGGGGGAAATGGGACGAATATGGGCCCTGAGGGCCGGACGCTGGTAATCATCCTATGACTGGCTTGAGAGCAGGCCTGGGGGGAGGAACGATGGTGGCCGGTGACATTAATACTTGGGGAGCTTTGACGGAGGATGGTGTTCTATAATGCTTTTGCTGTCCTTTTCTTTTTGTTTTTGTTTTCTTGTTTTGTGGTGGTTTCGACCTTGTTATGAAAAACAAAATGTTTTATTAAAAAAAAAAAAAAAGCTCCAGGAGTCTCCTGAGGACCCTCCCGAGGCAGGACGACCCAAGCTTGAGTCACCTCACCAGAGTGCTGGACTCAAGGAGTGAAGGAAGCCCAACCGTTGTCCAAGATCTGCAGTGGTGTCGTTTACTGAGAGCTGAAACGCAAAGTGCCTCTGGTCCAAAAAGAGCCCGTAGCTGCTGCCGACCATCAAATTGCTACTGCATGAGTCCCCATACGTCCTCCCTCTTGTCCCCACGACTGAGTCCCAGGAACAAAGGATCTGCATCACTGCAACCTAACAGGAGCCAGCTAGACCCTCCTATTCAACCAAAGGTATTGTTCTGACTTTGGGGTACTTAACCCATTGTCTGTAGCTTGCTCTTCTCAGCTGAGACTTGCAGTAGCTGCTTTTCTAGAGTTGAGATCAGCTCTAACTTTCACAAGTGAGTGGGGCGTGGCTAAGAAGCCATGTAAGAGGACGTGTCCGACCAGGGCTCTGGCTGATCCGAACAATATCCTGTGTAAATCGTGCTACATCTGAATCATTCAGCCCACAAAATAGATGCCTGTGCAGGGGAAGCAGCAGTGCATATTCTGTGAAGATAACACGTGGACCGCCGGTGTGGAAGAGGCACCAGAGCCTGCTTCGGAACGTGGGTGTCTGCGGCACACAACGGGAAAATGGCTGCTGCCTGAACAGCCGACGAACAAAGGAGAGACTGGCCCGTGTGCACACTGTGCCGGAGGTACACGGGGAGAGCCGAGCCCCCGTAACGGGGGCCCGCGGCTGGTCCTGCAGTGCGGACAACTAATCCTGTGATCTGGGAAGCCAGCGTGTGCCTGCGAGAGCCGAGCGGGGTCCGCCCGCGGCGAGGAGCGCTTTGTGTGGACAAGGAAGAAGCCGGTCCTGTTCGGAGTGCAACATTGTCTCCGTCATTACAGGCTCCGGCGAGCGTACTGCAAGAGACGCTTGCCGGGACGGGTGGCCGCCAGGAGAAACGAGAAGTGGCTGCTACATTTGTATCCAGGCCAATCCAACGTGATGTGAGGAACAGAGCACCGCAGTCCGGAATCTCGCCTTGAGGCAGCTGGGAACGTGTAGGTCTATAAGATCTGATCAAGAGGTAGGAACAGCTGCACATGCACAAAGAGGAGTCCAGCCCTATAGGCAAGCTGGAGCACCTGGATGCAAGTGATGCGCCCACACAAAGTAGTCTGACATTGCAGACATTTACAATTTGTCAACATACCCCTCATGATTCAGAATAGCGCACAGCCGTCATAAAGGCAGGGAAGAAGGAGACACCACTAGCATAAGCAGTGGCGAATAGGGAGGCACAGTGAAGCGTGCCTGGCGCTGTGCTCCGCAATTACTACCCAAGCGCAGGAGGCAACGGTGACCTGGCGGGATTTAGGGCTAACACACTTTGGGCCAGTGCTCATACCCAAACAGATTCATAAGCACTGGGGTGTGTGCCCACAGGACTGGACCAACAGTGGCTTGGGCATGCAGCCAGAGCGGACTGAATCGCCCTAGAACAATTACATGGGAGGACACAGCCTACTCCAGGACAGATCTGGCTGTAGAAGGGATCTCTTCATACCGCTTGCCAGGGCAATGGCACCAGAAGCAGTCTAACCAAGCGAAGGCCAGAGACCACAAGTTGCCGGGCTTGTATACACAGCCCTGATACACCGAGATGACTACCAAACTGCCTAGAGCGAAGGGCAAGCAACCCACACTTGATGAATATGCTAGATCACCACCATGGGCAGAAGGGGCCAGGAGCAAAGCCAAAACCCCCTCTGGGAGCATGGACACTATGGGCAGAGACCAGGAGATCCTCGCTGCGATCACTGACCTAAAAGTGGCCTCGGAAACCAAACTAGGATTTGCCATGAACGAGCTGAAGGTGACACTAGAGCTCAAAGTCCGGGCAGTACAAGAGGTCGTCAACCTCCTCCGGCAAGATGTCAGAGCGTTGGCTGAACGCACAGGTGACCTAGAAAAAGAGGTGGCCCCGAACACAGCGGCATGCGCAGGCCACCACAAATCTGAACTTCATGCTCTATTACAACGAGTGGGCAACCTGGAAAGTAGGGCGGAGGCGGAGGGACGTGCCCGAAGGAATAATATATGCATCGTTGGACAGCCTGAAAGAGCTGAGGGACCTAACCCTACGGAATATATCGAATCAATGCTGTTGCAGGAGATAACCGGGGGAGTGCTGACCCAGGGGTTTGCCGTAGAATGGGTGCACAGGGCCCTGATGAGGAAGCCACAACCGGGAACCCCCCCCAGAAGGGTGATAGCTAAAATCCTGGACTACCGTGACCGGGAGAGAATCCTTGAGCACTTCCGGAAGGGCGGAACAATACAAAGGGCATCAGCAAACATAACTGCATATCCGGATTACACCCTGCAGGTGCAATGCCGACGCATGAACTTCGGGACCGTGAAAAGGAGGCTGCGTGAAGCGGGTCACAAATACATGCTGCTCTACCCGGCAAAACTGAAAGTGTTCCACAAGAGCAGAACACTGTTTTTTGAAACCCCAGAAGATGCCATGGAATGGCTAGACATGCAGAGCTGCCCCCAAGAATAGGGCATCCAGAAGGAAGATGGTGCAGATAAGAAACACGTGACTGTGGCACCTAGAGTGTCGCAGTCTAAGACATTGGGACTTGAATATATTAAGGGATATAGCCTGCCAGAGGCGTGTGACTAGGGCGATACATATATGCGTGATCCTTGAGGTTCCAGGAGGAACTTAGCTAACGGCGTAGGAGCCTAACGGAACCAGCCCTCATACCCCCACATCGAATAGATTAGTTGCGTCACCGGTAGACCGGTGACACCCTGCCGGATCCTGCTCTCGGCATTCCGAAGCTGGACCAAAAGCGGGGGAGCCTGAGATCAAGGGATGGAGCTGGGCACTTGTTGGGGTTGGGTAGGGTGGGGGGAGGGAAGGGGTTGTGTGCAGTGTTGGTAGTTGGGCAGAGGGGGGGTTAGTTTGGGAGTTTTTGTTGGGAGCGGGAGGGGAACAAGCCCAATCTTGTGTCAAATCAGGTGGGAGGGAGAAACTGGGAGGGGAGGCGGGACAACACATAGATGGCGTCGGGTAGCCTTGGGGTGGTGACCTGGAACGTAAGGGGCCTCAAAAGCTATTTGAAGCGGACTAAAGTAATGATGTACCTGAGAAGGCTGAAGATTGACATAGCATTACTACAGGAAACTCATCTCACTAGGGAGAAGCTGGAGGTGGTCTAGAGAAAGTGAAGAGGGTGTACCATGGGTGCCACATACTAAGCTTACGCGAGGGGGTTCATCACGTGGGTGGCACCGCATGTACCATTTCAACTGCTTCAGACCACGATAGACCCAGAAGGCAGAATGACAGTGGTGAGGGGGATGCTGGAAAACAGGGAAGTGAGCATTATACATTTATACGCCCCTAACCAAGATACAGCGGCCTACTTTAGGACCCTGCATGGCAAAATTGCCCCCCTATTGGGCGGCGGGATCTTATGGGGAGGGGATTTTAACTGTACATTAAACCCTAAAATGGACAGATCAGGTGGTAAACCAGACAGACCCCATCCGGCCGCAAAGGCATTACAGGCCCTACTGAGAGACTTGGGACTCGAAGATGTCTGGAGACAGTTACACCCAGCAGATAGGCAGTACTCACACTATGCGGCCCCACATAACCTGCACACGAGGCTGGATTACATTTCTGCTGCTTCAGAGCTGGTAGGAGAGATGACGGGTGCGGAATACAAGGCCAGAGTGCTCTCTTGGTTCTGGAGTGGCGACACCAGCCCCCTAGAACGAGAATCCTGATGTGGAAGCTCAGAGCTGAGGCCCTGCAGGAGTTGGGATTCGGGGAGGGCTCGAGGGAGGCGATCACTGAGTATTTTGACACTAACACAGGTGGTGTTCAATCGGTGGAGTAGCCATATCAAAATCTAGAGTGCTCCAAGGGGGCATAGAGCAGGAGTTGCAAGAAACAGAGAGGGAGTTGGAAGACATAATGCATAAGGGGGGCACCTCACAGGAGGATGTGGAAAGGACAAAGCTGTTACACCAAGCCAGCAGTGAGCACTGGGATAGATCATGCAAGCTGAGTTATAAGAAATATGTTGAAAAGCAACACGCGAGTGGAGACAAGCCGGGTAGGCTGCTGGCCTGGTTATGAAGAAATGAAACACCATGGCCAGAGATCAGGGAAATTAGAGGGGATGAAGGCCAGTGCTGGGACACACAAGAGGGAGTTAATGAGGGGTTCCTTAATATTATAAATGTCTTTATGGAGATGCAGGGGAAGGGACGGATCAAGAGATTCAGGAAATACTAGAGGACATAGGCCTGCCCAAATTAGACAATCAGGAACAAGAGGACATGGACGCCCCAATCACATTAGAAGAATTGGAGATAGTGGTTCAGCACCTGCCCACGTGCAAAGCCCCGGGGTTGGACGGGCACCCCAGTGAATTCTATACAACTTACAAACAAGAGGTGGTCCCCCCGCTGGTGGCCATGCTTAACAAGGCGTTTGAGCACGGCAGGTTGCCAGAGTCCCTACGGGAGGCGGTGATCATCCCGCTCTTAAAACCGGGTAAGCCAAGCACAGACTGCGAGTCATACAGACCCTATCGATGCTTAATCAGGACAGAAAAATCTTCACAGCAGCGCTAGCGAACAGGCTCAAGCGAGTCATTGGCAAATTGATACACCCCGACCAAACAGGCTACGTTCCTGGCAGGAACATAACCGACAATCATAGGAGACTCCACCACATTATTGACCAAAGAGATTAGCACCCCGGCGAACTGGCAATAGTCTCGCTGGATGCCATTAAGGCTTTCGAGTCGGTGACATGGCCCTGGTTGCTGGCGACTCAGAGAATACGGGATGAGGCCGAGATATCTGAGGTGGGTTAAAATGCTATATAGCTCCCCAATTGCCAGGGTCAAAACGGGCGCCACAATCTCAGATAAATGGCAACTCAGCAGGGGCACTAGACAGGGCTGCCCCTGGTCGCCCATCCTATATATCCTTGCGTTGGAGCCACTGGCAATCTGCCTCAGACAACAATACGGGGATATAGTGATCCATACTGCGGGCAGTTCGCATCTCATATCATTGCACGCCAATGATGTACTCTTATATCTTCGCTTCCCAGAGGAAAATCTACAATATGTCGTGGAGGTGATGGAACGTTACGCCACCCTCTCGGGCATAGCGGTGAACCCCAAGAAATCAAGCATGTTCCCCCTGGGGAGGTACAGACGCACCCTGCCTAGGAACCTACCAGTCTTGCCAATACCCTGGCAGACCAAGACGGTCCGGTATTTAGGAATCAACATATACTACTCGACTGAGCAGGAACACAAACCCAATACAGTAAAGGCAGTGGACGGGATTAAGAATAGCATGGGGTTTTGGTCCAGACTGCCCTTGGCCATGATAGGTAGAACGGCTTTGATTAAGATGGTAGTCCTGCCCAGACTGTTACATTTTTTCGTAAACATCCCGTATGCGATCCCCCGAACGCTTTTTTGTTAAACTCCACAGCTTGTGCAGGGGTTTCTTATGGCACAACTCCAGGAACAGGGTGGCCCTTTGGAAACGACAAAACTTGTGTGACAGGGGGGTATAAACCTGCCGAACTTTGAGTTATATTATTTGGCAGGACAGCTGCAATATGTGGCCAGGTGGTTGTCTGAAGAAGAAATGGCCGAAGCCAGGCTATTGTATAAGGACCCTGCCCCCTTCTTCCTTAGAGAGACAGTGTGGCTGCCGAAACCAAAGGTGCTAGGAATGGCGAGGCTGCTGGTGCTAGGCTGGGAAATGTGGCGCAGGGCATGGCAAATGGTGGGAAACCCAACCCCATTCTCCCTGCAGGTGCCGTTAGTGGCGCTATGCGGGGAGGACCCCCAAATGATAAAAGGGATCCGTAGATACTGGGAACCGGTGGGCCTGGCGACCCATGGGGATATATGGCAGGAGGGGGTGGCACTGGACTTTCAGAAACTAGTAGAGGACACCGGGGTGCATAAAGGCCAACACATTACTTATACCAGAATTATTAAACGGGTGCGAGAATGTTGGCCTGAGGCAGTGCTCATGGAACAACCTGATGCAACCATCGAGACGATGTATGATATTTCGGAAGGTGGGCATGAAATATCTTGTCTATATGAGCTACTGGGGACTAGGGTGGGAAAAGTGCCGCTCCAACTGAGGTGAGACTGGGAGGAGGAAATGGGAGAACCTATGTTGGATGGGCAATGGGACAGTGCCCAAAGCTATCATAAGAAGGTGTCCCGAAATGCAAGGCTTCAGCAGATTCAATTGTATGTCACTCATAGGGCATATACATGACCCCCAGTAAAATCGCCAGGTTTGGAGGCCCGACAGCACAGAAATGCCCACGGTGCGGGGAGGAGAAAGCGGGAATGCTACACATGTTTTGGGCTTGCCCAGAGGTGGGGAGGTTTTGGATAGAGCTGAAGATACGCCTCACGGAAAAAGGAATTACTTTGGAGGTGGAGCCAGCTTGGGCATGCATGCTGGGGAGTTTCACTAGAAGGGGGAAGAGAATGGAAGGATTAAAAGGGATTGAGTTGAGGAAGCGTGAATGAATAGAGCGAGTGAGGGTGTGGGAGATGGGAGAGAAAGAAAAAAGGCACACCTTGTCCATCATTATACTGGGAGAATATTATATGAGCTTGCCATTAGAAATTTGCATAATGAGCGAGATAGAATAGGCTGCAGCCTTTAGGCATTTACTTGTAGAACAGATTTTTAATAGACACTAGGGGTTACCCTTTTTAGACTGGGCGTACTACCATTTCGGGAGCAGCGAAGCCTGGGCAAAGGTGGAGGGAGCCCACAGGAGATTGAGCCTAAGCCAGGGAATACCCTGCAATTCAGCAGACTAAATTCAACAAACTTAATAAAAACCTGAAACTACAAATCCAATTGTTGAGTTCTTTCGACCATTTGTGAAAAGTGGTGCCATCATGGGACCGTTTAGGCCCTGGTACAGAGGCCCGCTCATAGCAACAGATGGCTCAGAAGCTTACCACAGCGACTACACCAATCAATAAAGAAGTCTTCAAACTAGGAATAAAACTTCCTCTGCCTGGAAAAGCCTTCAAAGAGATCAGACTATTCCTGGAATCCACAGAATCGGAAAGTACTTCCACAAAGAAAGGCAGACGAGCAAGGATACAGACACCTGTTTGGGCTTCAGTAACATCGGACCTTCCCATGCAACCAGTGCAGGCCTTGTTACCATCTAAAGGATGCACTGTTCGGTATTCACTCCATTGCTGTGTGTGAGCCTCCGCTCCACAGCAAGATGTCCGTCGGGCTCCAAACCACCTCCCGATGCCCTCCTACACTGACTGATCTGATTGGTCGGGATGTGCATTATCAGAGGAGCCAGTAGCCAGCCGTAAGGCGCAGTCGGCACACAAGAAAGGCTGCAGACCCCTGTCTGGGCCTGTCCTGGTGAGTACGGCGGCTTGGACCCATCTTACATTTTTGCATACTACCTTTAGCCTATACTCCGGCCTGTTCTCCTCAACCTTAGGACATTCCGTGTGACAATCGTGCCATAAGGAACTGATTACCATGCAAACAATGCATATAACATTAAGGGGTCATTATCTCTTATTCACTCGCATCACACACTGACTGATTTCAGCAATGGCACCTCGCACTCATCCGAGTGTAGCGATATGATCAAACCACCCTGTCTCTGTGTGCACATTCAACATAGCCCAAGCCACATGAGTGCAGCTTGGCATATGTGCGTTATTGTATGGTTTGCTTGTCTCGTATCTCTCCTCCTTGCTATGGTAACTCCCTAATGCTCTTTGCTAACAACCATATAAACCTACCAGATAGTATCTGCAATGAAGCGGGATGCGTGGGCAACCCTGTAGTAATCTGGTTGCGGTTCCGCTGGCTGACACCTCTTCTGCCCCTCTAAATGTGCCCGACATAACCCTCATCTAACATCCCACCATATTAGATCTGCTCGCTGTCCCCTATTCGCTTTACACTCTTTATTAATATATTTGAGACTTATCGAGCGTGCAGCTGGATGAGACTAGACCAACATTTGCCAACAGTATGTCTGCAGAGGATTCCAGGCCCTCCTGGCCTTGCGGACTGTCAACACCAATGGATCCATGTAAACTTCCACTCGCCTGGTAAGATGCCATGAGGCACAACGCTCCTTACCCATTCCTGAACGGTCTTTACTGCTACATGCTTTTTTTTTCTGTCTGCCATTCGACAGCTTACTGTCCACAATTAGCAAAATCAATACCATGTTATGCATGCCTTAAATTGCCCCTCAAAGAATGTAGGTGTTTTAACATATCTGCAGATATTTTCGTTTCGTGCTTAGAGTGCCTTATGAATAAAAAACGAATTTAGGTGTTTTAACTTCACTGCATCTCTGTAACTAGCGCCTAGATGCCTCAGGGCTTTGTGCACTGAAATAAATGCAAATAAAGAAAGAAATTAAAGAGTGTATAAGGAAATGCCATCCAAGGAACATGGGAGGAGCTTAGAACAAATCCAGGAGGCCTGGGAAAATATGAAAACACATGAAACATCTGCAAAGAGTCGCAGCCCAAGTGACTGGACTAATGGCAAACCCAGTCAGCTTGAGTTCTCGGATTGGAGGGGCCTCAGTCTTAGTGACTATGAGGAAGAAGAGCGTGAACTGGAGATTTGCTGAGGGCACTGGTGGGAGGCCACTCAGCCATACACCAACACAAGGAGAAGAAGCGCCCTCCAAGAATCCCTACTAGATGGACCAAGTGAACCAGGAATTCTTTCCACCATCCTTCTGTAGTTGAAGGACAGAGAAGATCGTGCAGCCCTTTTTGTGAACTTTGAAAGGGTTGCTTAGACAGCTGGGAGGCAACAAGCTCATTGGCCCAAATACATAACTCACCAGCTTAAAAGAGAAGACCAACATGCCTTTCAAGCGCTAAAACCAGAGGGAGCCATAACCAATGTGAAAAACAGATAACTAGCAGTTCGAGTGAGGGATATATTGAATACATGGCTGCGATGGAAAACATATGAAGTGGAGGAAATGCTAATCCTGGAACTGACTACAGACTCCATCCCCCACACCTACAGAAGGTGGTATGACAATTTCATGAGCCTTCACTAGAGGAAGCCATTCAAACCGTGAACACCTATCAGAGAGCGAGCATTCCCAGAACACCCCCCTGCATCGAAGAAGCATGGGGGTGCAAAGTCCATGAGCCAGGCTAGAGATGGGTATTTCAACAGGAGAAGGTCTGGACCCACACTGACTCAGATCAGAAGAAAAATGTAACCCATGATTTCATAAGAGAAGCACAAACTCAAGCCAATTCGCGAGCGGACAGAAATATGCTGCTTTGCCTGTGGTAAACCCAGGCATTTCACTGGATACAGCCTAGACATGAAAAGGGAAGAATCCATGGAAACTGGATGATTCCTACCTGAACCCCAGAAGTAACACCCACAAAATATCAGTCCAGAACACGATTAAACAGATCGATTTCTGGATGGAGAGGAGTCTGACCACCCATCCTGGGCAGTAAATTGAAGTGGGAAGCAGACCAATGGTTCCACTTTCCAGAAAGATTATATTTACAGGGAAGGTCTGCAGTGGCCTTGCTGGACTCCGAGTCAGTGTGCTGCGGTGCGGGTGGATCTTGTATCCACAGACGAACTTGGGGAGACCACTCTCTCAGATCATCTGCGTTCAGGGGGATATGGATTTTTATCTCCAAAAGAAGCTGGTTATAGAGGTATATGAACCAAAATACCCATCATAGGGATGCAGGGATTGCAGAAGTTTGTATTAATCACTAAGACTTCCCCCAAATTTCAATAAGCTTTTACAATCTCTAAGGGAAAAAAAAATACAGAGAGGCAGAAGGGGACTTGGAAAGTAGAGGTCGAGGCGCGACAGAGTCAGGGGTTTGACCCAAATGGAGGGCCCCCTCCCAACCTGGGGTAAGAAGCCTACCAGGACATACGCCACGGCCGGTCCTACCCCAAATGCAGATTGAGAGAGTTAGGTAGGCCCCAGTCTCTGAATCCCTCTTTCCCCCAGTGTGACAAGAAATACCTAGGATTTTGACACCACTGTCTATCGCACCATGCCTCGCAACCTCATGTCTGGTGGGAAATCTCTACATTATTACAGTACCTACAGTTCCAGAATGCAGTTGATCTCCAGCCAGAACATCTGCAAGGCAAAGCACTCTCGCTTCCAGCACCAGCAATAGGACCGACACCAGGAGGAGAATCCAAGCAGAGATGGGACACAGAAACCCGACTGAAACCTTAGGCCCTTTGACTCAAGGTAACATGACGTACTATGGATGGGACAGAGAATAACTTCTCAAACTACGCAAAAAGACAGACTCAGGAAGTTGGCAAATAACACTTAACAATGATCTAAAACAGGGAGTACAACGGACATGTCACGGTCCATGCCCTCAAGGCGTTGGGTCCCATCGGGGCCTCAAAGGCCCCAAGGAATCTCGCAGGGCTTCCTGGACTCGGTCCGGGCGCCGTTGGCGTCAGGCTCATACTGCCATCACCAACAAGGCACGTTTCAGACCCAGAGAGGCACGCGCGAACCAATATGAGACGGGGTGAAGGGATTATTTGCCGTGGGACTATTTGCATGGGTGTGGTTGCTGGAACTACTTTCAGAAGACTATATAAGCCACACCCTTCATACAGAACACGCTTCGCATTATTCTGCACTCCTGCAGCGTAACGCTCACTGTGTCTGCAGCTCCAGGCCAGCCATCAGCCACGCCCGTCCAGTTGTCTCGAGTTACCTGCAAAGAAGAGTGAGAAAGAAGAGCAGAACAAGATACTTACCAGTCTCTTCATCGCGGCCGCTCGGGAGTCCACGCTTCTTCAAAACTGAAAAGGAAAGAACATCAGATTAGCCTTGCAGACCACACGCTCTTCATCGCAGTTCAGCGCCGCATTAATACTTACCAGCGAACCATCGGAACGTCATCACTCGATCTCCGCTTCATCTTCCGATCGCCGCTCCGGGACTGCCGCATCTGTAAAACAGAAAGAAGACATCAGGTTAGCAGAGCAGTGGGAAGGCCTCCTTCTGACTTATAATCCTGCACGAGGCAGCTCTCACCTGAAGGCAGCAATCCTCACGGGCTCACAATTCTTCATCACGCAGCCTTTGTTCAGGAGATTCCGCACCTGCAGAATGCAAAAGCAGCAGGTCAGTTGTGCAGAAAAACAGTATCGGGTGGAAAAACTTTTGCATAGCACTGGCACAAATCTTATCTTGGGAAGCCAGCTTCCAAGAACCTTGCTCCATCGTTTGCACGAAGAGGGAATCTGTAAAGAAAGGTACAGAGTGAACTTTTACAACTTGAACACTTAGCTATCCATATCTTTGGAATAAGACTTACCATAGAGTCACAGTTGTTTGGAACTTTCAATAGGATCAGTGAAGTAACTAGATCCTAGAACTACGACGCACCCAGTGGCAGGACAGAGAGCCCGCTATTCGTAACTCAAAGGTGAGATATAGCGGGGGGGTGCAAGAGGACACCACGGGAGGCGCCCTCATCCACATAGTTGGATAACCTGAGATTTACCTTTCTAGGCAAGCCTGCTTTCGTATCGGAGGGGAGTACAAGACACCACTCACCACCAGATCATCCAGCTCCGTTCGGCACCCCTGTGGAGATCAGGTGAGCGTAACAGGACATCAACGGACGTCGCAAAGCAGGATCTCATCGATTCTTACAAAAAAAGAAATCACTTTTATAGCAAAAACTCACATCATACTATCTTGGCAAATTAAGAAAACATACATGGGAGTGTGGTTCGCTCAAGGGGAACATCGAAGTTTACTTCTATAGGGGCTGGGAATATGATTGGTTCTCTATAGTCAGGTGGGCCACTCATGCCCTTCCTTCGTGCAGGTCATCTTCAACAGTAATTAGAAACACAACACCTCATTGGCTCTTAAACTATAAGACTCTTCGATATATGGCCTTCTAGAATTGGTTGTCACGCTTGTACCCTTCTGAACACTCAACTCACTAGCAGCATGTAAGCTAGTACCCCAGGTGCTGGTGAGTGGACTTGACCTTATCTTCCCACCCATTTAGCCTGACATCTCTCATCACTCATGCAGTCTGCCATTCACATTGTCTTTCAACTTGGCCTTACAGTAGCTCCTCGTCTCTGGTAATATTTGGGAGTGTGAGCACTTGCCATCTCCAGTCCAGTGCACCATGCTCTTCAACTATTTTCATCCTCAGCTCACGTGATCAGAGACCATGAATTTGCTCGTATTCTAGCATTTATTCGTCTTTAATGAAGAAACTTGGCACCCATGATGTTCCTTCTCTGCAACTTTAACAAGGGATGACTTGGCTTCTCACATGTACTGTTATTTGCATGCTGATAACCAATTCTCGGCTGCTTCCAGTCTTTGACATCAAGCCAGATAGCCTCTCTGATCTTGCTTCGAATTCGAGCCTATTCTTTGCTGCGACACACGTAGCTTCTAATCCATCTTCCTTCATGGAGACTTGCTTACTAAAATATGTCATCAAATGTCCAGAACTCTATATACATATATGTTGGCGGCACCGCCTGCAGTCTATATATAACGTATAGTCAGCCTTATGAATACTTAGTCTACTTGCGCTGCAGCGCCAGTACAGTTATTGAACAGTTTGCATTTTCTTCAGTGTTCATCACACTCATGCAATCTCCGTTCCGCACATGAAAGCCTTCTCAATTCTTCACTTCGCCATCAGATTCTATATCACCTATGCATTCTCTTTTCTGGTCATCCTTCTCAGTGCGTCATACTCATTCTTCAAGACGTCACCAGCTTCTCCATTTCACATCTTCACACTTCTTCAGGCGCTTTTCTCAGGTGATCATCGGCCTTTCGAGGATACTTCACAAAGGGCTTTCTTAGTGGATACCGCATCTCAAAGACTCTTCGCGGCATAGGTATCATTACTGGTGTTGAACATGTTGCAATTTTCGATTTCCAAGATATAGGCAAGAATAGGGGCGGGACTTCCTGTAGAGGCATTCGGCTGCTTCTCTACACTTCCCCCTCTGGTCGATTCTCAACCACTCCTTTATCAGCTTACACATTTCAATATCCTTTCTTGAAAAAGTGCTTCTTCGGAATCCAAATTTTCACTACTCCCTTCAGAGATCCTGCTGATTTTACATGCTCATCAACACTCCAGGTCATAAGGCTGCATCAGCCATTTGGCTTGAAGTAAATCAATCGTCCCACATATTTCTTGTTGTTTCTTGGATGCAGGAACTTCGTTCCCTGTGGTGCCAAGATGCTGGCCTTTATATAATCTCTGATTTCTTCACCTGTCAATTCCTTGGATTCGAACCCCGATGCAACATTGATGATGACCTTCATTCCTACTGCTTTCTATGTTGTCTTCTTGCAGTGTGTAATTATCATCCCAATTACACAGAATCCAAACATCACCATCACAAGTATGGCTCCCAGGAGCTTGAAGATATTCGGCATCCATTGTGGAACCCATGAGGAGATAGCGAGAACCAGCTGTCATCTGCAATATCTTCTGTCTCATCATCCATCTGGTTATGTAACTTCGTCAGCAACATTATGGCCTCCGTCAAAGTCCCATTCTCGTCATCTGTTCTGGAGAGTCAGTCTTCTGGCTCTCAATTCCTCCTTTATCGCTTTGAACCCATTTATAGTGGTATTGATCATCTGCAAGAGTTCCCATCTGGTAATCAGTAGCCATATAGCATTGGCCATTGTCTGGATCCCAGGCATAAAGATAGTGGTGAATATCGAGGCAGTTTTGCTGAACAACCTGTTCTCATACGGTATAGCACTGAAAGCTATTGATTTTGCTGAAAAGTAATTCTCTCTCCTTGTTCGGTTGAGGGACTCAAGTGATCTCAAATGGGCATCTGCCTTTGTAAATTCACCAATATTCAGGTCACTTTTTGGGATCACCAATGCTGGAGCATGGACAAGCAGCAAGGAACACATTCCTCCCCAATCCTTGGGCAACTTCATGTAGGCTCTAGGCCCAAATGCCCAATACCGATCCACCAGAAAAGCTGTTCCTGCTCCCATACCGGAAACATCAACTATAGTCTTGCAACCTATATTATCTCCCACGTCTTATCCCTTTTTGCTGAAAACACAATGTTGCACCCGTCAGTGGGATTACAAACACTGGTACCGATTTATCTTCTACCCATGTCAGCAGCTTTGCATGCTCAGCCCATGACTTTAGACATTCGTCATTCACCTTTTGTACTTCTCGCACATATTGTTTCTTTAAAAGATAAACCGCACAGGACATCAATCCTCCTTCCCATCCTTCTTTAGACCTTACTTGTCCAGAAACTAGCATCTGCGTTCTTTCCCAGCATCCAGGCCAGTCCATCTTTATCTGGACAGTCCATTATCTTCATTTCTGCTAGGACTACTTCATCCTGTCCTTCCCTAGGATGTGTGAGCATCTTGCTCTTCCATGCAGGCCCCTTTTCCATCTGTGTGGTCTTTACATAATCATTCTGGAACAGAAATGACCATTTCGATCCCAGTGCAGGGTAGCCCAATGTCCTTGGAACGGTCCTCCGGTCATGTATGCAGCAAGGTGAACGAGACATCCAGCATCATACTCTGATACTTCTCTAGGAATTAAAGTTGGGCAGTGGTCATTGCATAAGGTACGAGAGAACAAACGCAGCAACCCTCTTTAGATGTTCCTTTACCCACCTTTTTCATGTGTTGATACCACATGTTACTACCCAAATGTGTTGTACTATCTAAATGTGTCAATGCCATTATCATCTTCCTCTGTATTCCTTTTACGTCTTCCCATCATAATGTTTGCAACCCATGGAAAACTCTAAAGCAGCTCTACTTTGGGCAGAAAGCACTCGAGACCTAGGCTTGGCTAAAATGGCCAAGCTGCACAAGTTCCTAGAGTAGGGAGAACCAAAGCAGTTTCCACCTTTCCAGGACCAATAAAGTAAAAGGTGTGAACCAGAAGAAACAGAAAAACGAAAATAGACATGGTACATGCATATATTATACATCAGAATATTAATCTACACCATTTGTGCCACTCTGGTATTTCTCGAGTTCACCCATTCTCTGAAATCGCCCTATTTTCAAGTTTTATCATCATCATGCCTGTATACTATTTTTAAGTAAGGAAAAAACCTTTTTAATCACGCAAGAATCTGTTCAATTATTGCCGTAAGCAGCCTCCTTATTGCAGGGCCATTTTTAGGATCATGCTGCACCCAACAATAGCAGAATAAGCTTGAAGTATATATAGGAAAACAGCAAGTAAGATCCTATGGGCATCGTCCTGTGTCAGAACCATGGATTCAACCAAACAAATGCGTTGTATGAAAAGAATCAGCGTACTGGTCACTCTTACAATTTCTTATTAGGTGTTGTCGCCCAATCATATCCACAATATGTCATCAACTTTCTAAAGTTTTTTTTCAAAAGAACTATGTGGCACAAGAAATAGATTTGCACGCCTGCTAAACTATCTATAAGGAGTGTTTAGGGTAGCCACAGTCCATGTGCCCATCTGCACCTTTCAGTCAATCCGTTAGTTTATCGTCCTTCATCCTCCTCATCGATGGAGTCTGCACATGCTGAAATTCTTCTAGTCTTGCTTCCGAATCGATTGTTGGGGGTGCGTCAGCCTCTCCACTGTAAAGGTTTACGTCGTTGAGATAAAGCCAGGCTCTTCTGCTTTGAACCTTTACTGCAGAAGGAGTGACATTTTCCATGATATACAGGCAGACAAAGCTAGGTTTGTGCCACTTTCTAGTGAAATTCTGAATCAGCACAATGTCACCAATGAACAACTTTGGTGCTGGTAGTAGTTCTGGCTGCTGAATGGTCTTCCATCTGTGTTCTGACACCGACCCCTGTTGCGCTTCAGTTGATCTGAAATGACAGATACTAGCAGTCATAATTGTCAAATATTCATTAAATTAATTTCCTAACAGTTTTGCAGAGCTCTGGGCATCACTTCTGCTCCTCGATGGAGGAGTCAAAGGCATTCTCATTCGTCTCCCAGTCAATAGTTTGTGGGGTGTGAGGTGATGGTTCGAACCAGGCTGATTCCTTAGGGCATATAAAGCTAGGGGTAGGTAATATAGCCATCTCTTCTTCAGTGTTAATTTTAGCTTAGCGACTCTTTCCTTTAGAAGACCGTTGAATCTCTCACCTACTCTGTTTGCTTCCGGGTGATAAGCAGAAAAAAAACCTGTGTTTAATATTCAGTAATAACCTTATTTGTTCAAAAACTTCATTAAAGGAATGGTTCGGCCCAAAATTTTTATTGCCCAAAAAGATGGGCAATAATAAAACAAATATACTCGCACTTTTTTTTTAAAGTTCCTATGTAACATTTTGAGCAATTCAAGCTCAAAATTTGCAAAAGCAAGCACATGGGCACATCCATTTTGTGAAATGGATGCCCACCTGTGCTGGCTTTTGCGGCACTAATGAAGGAAAAGCCAGCCAGCTGTAGTAAACAAAATCTACCACTGGGTGGCTTTTCCTTCATTGGTGCTGGGACTCGGAGAAAGCGGACCGGAGACTACAGGCAGAAAAGCTGCAGCTGAATCTCGGTAAGTGCTATTTTTTTTTTTTAAATAAGCTCTAGCTGTGTTTTTTTTTTCTAAGTTTTCCGGGCTGGAGGAGCCCAGAAAACTTAGAAATAAAACTGCAGCTTTAAAAACGTATTTATGTTTGCGGTAGCTTTTGAAGCTACCGCAAACAAATACGTTATTGTGTTTGAAAACGCTGCTGTTTTTCTTTCCAAGTTTCTCAGGCTCCTCTGAGCCTGAGAAACTTAGAAAGAAAAACCGCAGCGTTTTCAAACACAACCGCGTTGTGTTTCTGCCTAAATCTGCTTTCCCATTTGGTGCTCTCGGGCTCCCCACGGAGCTCACAAAATGGATGCGCCCATGTGCTTGCTTTTGCAAATTTTGAGCTTGAATTGCTCAAAATTTTACATAGGAACTTTAAAAAAAAAAGTGCGAGAATATTAGTTTTATTATTGCCCATCTTTTTGGGCAGTAAAAAAGTTTGGGCAAACCATTCCTTTAACAGAATGTTCCCATTATCAGATCCTAGCACTTCACACACTCCCCATCTTGGAAAGACTTCAAGTACTAAAAACCTTGTTGTGCAGGTGGCATCAGGTGTGTACAAGGACCTGCTTCGGTCCACTTGGAAAAGGGACACCACCACTATCAGATCCATATATCCACTACATACTTGCAGCAGGTCAACATAATCAATATGTAAATGCTGAACCTGACAATTCGGTCGAGGAATCACTCCTCTAATTGTGCGCAGTGTATGCCCAGCAGTAAACCTTTGACAAACTATGCAATTTACTACATAAAATGCAACATGCTTTAATAGGTTCTGTCCAAACCAGTATTCTGCAATTGCTGCAATGAGACTCTCCCTAGTTACATGTGGTGGGTAGTGCAGCTGTTCAAGCGCTACCTTCAATAATGCTGGCATTACCGGCTTTCCGGTACTGTCCTGCCGCCCTAATGCTTCTGTGGGGGATAACGAACACCCCACTTCGCTTCCACAATTCTTGCTCTTCCTGTGGCACACTGCCTTGAATTCCCATCAACTGCGCTCTTCGTAAATGATTAAATCCATATTTTGGAGCATCAAAACTTGAAATATCTGGTGCGTACGCAACTTTCTGCTTCTGTGAGAAATACAGTCAGTTGGCCTGGTATGTGCTGCGCATTTAACGACCGTTATGGCTACTTAGAGTTGTAGTGCCTCAATAAGCCTATCCAATAAAGATGCGTGTTGCACTGGAGTGCAGTCCGCTCTGAGGAAGCCCCTCCAATGCGCTAGCCCTGCGTGTACAGTTGATGTCACATAGGTGGAGTCACTGTATATCGTCACTTCCTGTCCTTTGTGTTTTTCCAGTGCCACAATAAGCGCTACCAATTCTGCCGCTTCTGCTGAAAAGTGAGATGGTAGTTTTGCACTTGCTACAATCTCCAGTTCACGGTTTGCTATTTGCCTCACTACAGCTGCGCCAGAATGCCTTTCCCCACTTGTCTGATACATTTTTGAGGAACCATTAATAAAGAGAATCTCCCCTCCTGACAGTGCGTTTTCTTTAACGCGTGGTGCACGATCGTAGAACTCTTCGTAATTTGCGCAATCATGCACATGCTCACCCCACATCACTGATTCAGCTACAAATGTGGCATGGTTAATCACTTCACATCTGACCATTTTTATCGCAGTATTAGATATAATAACTTTGTACACAGAAGACCTCAGCGATGGCAGTGTACCCTTAGGTTTCTCCAAAATGGCAAACAAAGCATGCTCTACAAAAAGTGTCATAGAACAACCCATTACAATGCTTGCAGACTTCTCAATTGTGAACACGGCTACTGCCAATGACTGTTCACAAAAAAAATGCCCCTTCAAAACTGGGTCTAGAATTCCACTGTAATATGCCAAAGGTTTGTACCCTAACGTAGTTCTGTCATAAATATTCCATCAGTGTGTGAAAATAAAAATAATTCCTCAGCCAGCATAGTTGGGAATTCCTAAAACAGGAGCTGTACAAATTGCTTTTTTTAACTCCTCGAATTCTTCCTCTTTCTCAGTCCATTCTATTTTTTTTCCTTATTCACACCTGTGCTTTCTTCAAAGCCTGCAAAAGGGGTCTTGTTTATGAGCTGTAGTCAAATACCCACGCTCTTACATAACTGCACAATCCCAAGAATCGTTGCATCCGTTTTATCATTTGCGGTTTGACAGTTTTCATGATTGCCTCAGCCCTTTCAGGCATCACCTTTATACCCTCATGTGAGATTAACTGACCCATGTAGAACACTTCTCCTGGACAATACTGCAACTTCTCCTTGTCTTTGTATCCCTGGTCTACAAGAATAGTCATTCATTGAATCAAATCTGGTCTACACTCATCTTCTGTCATGCTACAAGGCATAAATTAGTTTTCAAAAATTGATGTTTGATTAGCAAACAGACCCATTTGATTAGCAATTTTGTATAATATTGTTAATGTCACCATAAGTCATTTGTACCCAAGACATGAAATGAGCAACAATACAGCAGTTTTGCGTACCGCTGAAATAAATTTGTGAGAGGAGTCAAGCTCTGCAAATTCATTAAACTTTAGCTAGACCTGCAGGTCTGGTAACTTAGTTTACCTATTCAATCTAAGAGAAATACATTTTATCCATAGCAACAGAAATTTAAAATGTGGTTTCTGCAAAATGGTTCATGTCACTTCAAGCCGACTTTATGTTTGGCACACTGTTGCCACCCAGAGGCCAGCCATGCACAGAAACCTGTATTTGACATTTACTGCAAACTAAGTAGATGTTAAATAAAAGTTTCAAACCACTCTTGTGAATGCTACTCTCCTTTCATAAAATCTACTCTACTGTTTGAATGGGCAAAACTACTCTGCGAGCCATAGCTGAGTGTCTGTAAAATGGAAACGGTCAGCTACATGAATGGACACAAATAAAAAGATGATTTAAAGGCTCTGAAAACAGTTTGGCCAGCTGTCTCCTGCAGGTGGTAATATGTAATACAATTGTAAAGCAAAGGGAGCTCTAGAGGCCAACTACAGAGTTTGATATTGCAGTAGATACATAGATGTACAGATTGGCTGTAACTATTGAACACTGCTTTGCGCAAGCATTTAGTTCGCTTTGTGTATTTTTTATGAAAGAGGAAAGAAAGAACTAAGCAGAGTGGATTGCGTAGCAGGCAGAGAACTGCCCACACTAGGTGGAATATTGTAGTTTGTGGCCATCTCACTTTCATGGTACCTGGTATAAAGCAACGGGGTAATCATATAGAATGTGAAGGAGTATAGGTTGAGCACCAGTTGCAAGATGTATGCAACCTGCAGGTTACAGAACTAAGTTTGCCATCAAAAGCATTTGATCATGTGATAATGTAAATTTAAAAATGTTCACTAGTCGGGGGGGCGTGGCCAACTGGCGACCGATGAAGACGTGAGCCCGTAGAGCTCCCGAAGCCGCCAGCTACATCCTGCAATATCCTGCGAATTTGGGCTAATCCAGCCCCAAAAAAGGTTCCTACAGGGTGGCGGAACCCTAGTAGGAACGATATCTGCAACTGGAGCTGATTCCGAAGCGCCAATCCCGAGATATCGGCATTTAGAAGGAGAAGCAATCGGCGCCAAACGGAAATCAAAATGGCCGACAGAGACACAATCTAGACCCACAGGCGCTGCCTCTCGTGGAAATCGAAAGAAACTCGTCTGAAATTGGGAGGGGCCCATCCAGCAGATTCGACGCCAACCATCGCTGGGGGACTCAGCCGCCCAAGCTATCAGTGCTGACCCCCCCCACTCCCCGCGGTCCTTGCTGGGACGCCCATCTATCGGAATGACCCCCGGCTTCGCCGAGGCCTGCAACAACAACGGACTTTGCGGGACCAGCACGACAGACCAAGCAGAGCGGGCGCTCCGATCCTTCGACAGCAGCAACGGCCGCTGCGGTGCCGAACGAAGCCTGGTGAGCGGTATACGGCGGAGCCGGTAAGGAGGAAGGGGAGGAGGGGAGACGCGATCCTGAGACACCGAAACTTAGCAAACGGCACCCCGGGCTTACCGTCCGCCAGCCCGCCTACGCTTCCCCGACCTCTGCCAAGAATAACGGGGGGAAACACAAGAGCAGCACCCCCCCACACACCGGACATGGGCAAAGATAGGCTTAGAAGAACTGGAACCCAGAACACAATGGAACAATACACAACGCCTGCCCCGACATCTTCCACGGCCCAGAATAGAACCGATGAATCACCAGACCCTGAGGCCGACATATCCCTTAGGGACGTGATGAATGCTATCTCCAATTCTCGATCTGCCATGGAAGTCAAAATGGATAGCATCTGTACGGAGGTCTCTCTGCTGCGCCATGACCTGCAGAAATTATCATCTCGTACAGGGGAGGCGGAGGCGCGCATATCAGTGGCAGAAGACAATGTGAGAGGCATGGGCCAGCAAATGAATGCAGCACTAGGTCGCATTAAACTACTGGAGGAGAGGGTGGAAGAGGGAGAGGGCCGATCGAGAAGAAATAATATCCGCATCCTCGGCCTGCCAGAGAAAGAAGAAGGACCCAGCATGGAGCTGTTCCTCGAACAATGGCTCGCCGATTTATTCGCTCCTAAATCTCTCTCAAACTTCTTCTCAATTGAACGGGCACACCGGATACCAACTGGCAGACCAACTCCCGGAGCACCGCCACGAGCGATAATAGCCAAGATCCTAAATTACAGAGATCGCGACGCGATACTCCACATGGCAAGGACGAATGGAGCCATGACCTATAACGGCTCCAGGATAGCCTTCTTCCCCGACTTCACCAAAGAGGTACAAAGAGCAAGGCAATCCTTTGACACTCTCAAAAAGAGATTACAAGGGCTGAATGTGAAATATGGTCTGCTATTCCCAGCCCAGCTAAAAATCTTTCATAAGGGCACTACTGTGCATTTCACTGATCCAAGAGAGGCATGGAGCTGGGCAGAACGCAACCTAGAAGGTGAATGGGGCCCATGGAGAAGACAGGAAAACCGTAGAAATAGACCCCGACCAAACAGGCCACCAAATGAGCCGCCACAGCAACCGATGGAAGAAATAGCACAGAATGCCGACGCCTAAACACAACCGACAAACATACGGAGGCACGAGCAGGAAAGAACACTACTCAGAACGGCTGGCGGCTGCGTTAAGACACATCACGCAAGCCACCCCCCCGATTGCAATCGGTATAGAACAGACCCTGCAATCACCCGCCGTGGTACCACCAACCCACGGCGGCCTAAGCAAGTTACGGACTCTTCACTACGGCACCTCCACCGCCACAGTGACAAGAGATACCCCAAGTTCAACGGTTTGATTAAGTTTGGTTGTGTGGGCGACAGATGCTTCAGTTGGGGAAGGAGTATAGGGAGGGGGGTAAGTTGGGATTTGTTCACGTTCTATGCTGGCAACAAGGAAAGCACGGCTTAGACAAGCACGCTGAAATGGGAAGACAACAGGGCAGTCCAAACACCGATAGAGCAGGACTCCTCTCGTCTAAACTGCTACCAATGGCACAGACATACGAACAAGATAAGAAATGAGTGCGAAAGGGACAGACACCAAAAAACTTAACATCATGACATGGAATGTCAATGGCCTGGGAAGCAGTATCAAGAGAAGACTAGTAACACAATACCTGAATCGAAATAACCCGGACCTAATACTGCTTACTGAGACACATTTGGCCGGCACAAGATGCCAATTTTTCAAAAGAACCAAATACCGTACAGCAATACATGCAGGTTTCTCGATGGGCTCGAGAGGTGTGCTTATATTAATACACAAAAGAATCCCTATAGAGATATCCAACATAACCCAGGACACCGGAGGGAGATTTGTCCACATAAATGGAACGCTATGGAATCAAACCATTGCCATACTGGCGGTCTATGCTCCCCCGGCGCTCACAAATACCTTACTCGACGACATCACACCGATCATAGCCAACAACACCGCGGATATACTAGTTGTAGGTGGAGACTTCAATGATGTAATGGACATTAATCTAGATCGTACACATATCAGGGGGAGAAATCCGATGATACCGACGAAATTAGCCATCTTTGCCACAGCATTGGGACTGAAGGATGCATGGAGGGATCTGCACCAGATGGAGAAACAATACTCTTTCCATTCAGGCGCGCATGCATCGTTGTCTAGACTAGACTACTTCTTCCTCCCTGGTGTAGACATACATAAAGTAACGGAGGCAACACTCCAGCCCAGGGGGATCTCGGACCACTCACCGCTGAAGATCCTACTCGAAACAGAACGACCCAGGCCTCCACTGACTTGGCGCCTGAACTCGTATTATTTAGGGTTCAAAGAGTTAGTAGAAAAGATGCAGGAAGCCACTGTCTCATATTTCGAAACAAACCAGGACTCGATAGAGGACCTAGGAACCATATGGGAGGCGTACAAAGCAACCCTGAGAGGGGTAGTACTGAGCTGGACTGCTGCACACAAAAAAGCGCACAGGAAGGAGGTTGAAGACGCTGAAACAGAGGTCAGAAACGCTGAAGTGCGATATATAAACACAGGCGCATCAGATGACAACAGAGCCCTACAAGCGACACAAAAGAAGCTGCATGATGTCACACTTACCTGTGCGAAACAGGCACACAGGACAATGCGTACCAGGCTATACGAGACTGGAGACAAGGCCGGCAAAATGCTGGCGTGGCTGGAAAAAAGAGAGGAGGGTCAACACCAGATAAGATGTATCACTACCAGGAATGCAGAACAGACCTATACCGACTTAAGCATTGCTGAAACCTTTGCAGAGTACTATGAGGCATTGTACGCTCCCCCGACGACTGCACTGGATCCCAGCATCCTGGACACACTCACCATTCCACACCTAAGCGATACGCAAAGAGCGAGTTTGGAAACAGAGATTACAGAGGAAGAACTGTCGACAGCCCTATCCCAACTCCAAAATGGGAAAACCCCAGGGCCTAACGGCTTCCCAGTGGAAGCTTGGAAAAAGATCGGCAATGAGCACATAGTACCACAGATGCATAAAATGTTCCTATATGCCAAAGGTAAAGGAATTCTGCCCCCGGATCTGAGAAAGGCCACTATAGTGGTGATACATAAGGAAGGCAAACCAGCAAACATATGCAGCTCCTACAGGCCGATCTCACTTATAAACATAGAAGCTAAGATACTGGCCAAGACACTGGCTAACAGGCTCCAGACAGTCATACACACCCTTATCCATCCAGACCAATGTGGCTTTATGCCACGGAGATCCACACGAATGAATATCCACAGGCTACATGCCGCCATTGAGAAGTCTCCATCGCTGCGGGATGCACTAGCACTCCTCGCGATTGATTTCGAAAAAGCCTTCGATTCAGTCCACTGGGAGGCCTTGTGGAGCATTATGGGTAAAATGGGGTTGGGTGAGCAATTCATAGGCTGGGTCAAGCTGCTCTACAACACACCGACAGCTGAGATAAGGGTAAACGGGTGGACATCACGTAGTATTAACCTGGGTAAAGGGACCAGGCAGGGCTGTCCCCTTTCGGCAATGCTATTTGCACTGGCAATCGAGCCCCTGGCAATAATGCTGAGAGAATCACAGTTGTGGAAGGGGTTCCGGTGGGCCCGAGATTGGGAGGATAGGGTTTCCCTCTATGCCGACGATTTACTGATCTACATGAGTGATCCACTAGTATCATACCCCATCGTCACCCAAATACTAAATAGATACGGAGCATTTAGTGGTCTACGGGTAAACTATAACAAATCCATCCTTTTTCCGATCCAAGGAACTGATACGACAGCTCTACACAATTGCCCATATAGAGTAGAAACCGAGCATTTCAGATATCTTGGGGTACAGGTTGCGACGGACCTCACGCAATATGTTCCCCAAAATCTCCATCCAATCAGAGATAGATTCGCGAATGATGTGAAACACTGGATGACCCTACCCCTCACCCTGCTAGGAAGGGCGGCAATGTTTAAAATGCTCACTCTGCCACGATTCGTGTACATCCTCCAAAACGCCCCACTGTATGTACCCAAGATAGAATTCCTAAAAATAGATGAGACTCTCAGAAAGCTCCTCTGGGGTGGAGGGCATCCACGGATCGCGCTCAAAACCCTACAACGTTCCGCATGGGAAGGAGGTATAGGACTGCCCCACCTACAAACATATTATTGGGCAGCCCAGATGCCGGTGATAAATGATATCCTGCATAACAACCCTGAACTACCACATATTAAAGCGGATAGCCAGATGAGTGCCGGGCTCACCCCATTAGAGACCCTCTACAATAGTAGGGTACGCATGATCCCCAACACGATTAGAGCACATAGAACGCAAATATGGCTAGATGCACACAAGCACCTGGGATGGGATGGGAAACTCACGCTGGCACAGCCCCTATGGCGTAACAAACGTCTGCCGGAGCTAAGTAAAATCCCAAAATGGGCGACCTGGGAATCAGCTGGGATAACAAGGCTAGCAGACATAATACAAGATGGAGCAATAATACCATTCCAGACCCTGCAGGACAAATTCAACCTACCCCCCACAGAACACTTCCATTACAGACAAATACATCACGCACTTATCACATGTGAGATCGACCCACCGAACATTCCAGATTGCACACCAATTGAGAGAAACATCGTGGTAGATCGTATCGATAATAAAATAACCTCCACAATGTACAATGCAATAGCCTCTTTCGCCACAACGGAACTTACAGATCTGAAAGCAAAATGGGAAAGAGATGTGGGACCAATACAACCGGAAGAATGGATCAAAGCACTCATGTATCCGAGGGAAATTGCCATCTCGGCTAGAATCAGATTGATCCAACTCAAAATTCTACACAGGGTATACTATCCGAGAGAAGCTTTACATCAATGGGGGAGAGCAACTGATCCCAACTGTCTAAGGTGCCAACAGGCGAGGGGGACCTTTTTTCACATCTTGTGGGAATGCCCACGAATCCAAATTTTCTGGCAGAAATGTTGTGACAGGTTATCGGCAGTCATCGGCCGACGAATACCCATGGACCCCAAATTGCTATTACTAGGGATGGATGACGACCTAGACATCCTCCGATATGAGAAACTCATGCTGGCAACAACCACGGGACTCATAAAGAGGAATCTGGCCCAATTGTGGGGCTCACCCTTATCCCCTCAATGTGACCAATGGATAACAGACGTGGATATCTGTGTGCAAATGGAAATGAGAATATACACTACCAGAGGGTGCCCAGGGAAAGCACGCAAGATCTGGCAAAAATGGGAAGACACGTAGGGCTCTGCGAACTCATGAATAGACTTGACAGGGAAAGCACGCAAGATCTGGCAAAAATGGGAAGACACGTAGGGATCTGCGAACCCATGAATAGACTTGATAAACGTTTGGAGTCCTGCGAAGACTCATCTGCACAATGTATAATTTGGACGCCTAGTAACCCATTTCATGAAGGACCTAAAACTCTGAAACTTGCAATGTGCATGAAGAGCTATGCTTAGTGATTGCCTGTATGCCCGAGCGATGACTTGTTATTAACTTGTATGTATATGTTTACGTTTATAAAATAAATAAAATATGTTATTAAAAAAAAAAAAAAATGTTCACTAGTCAACATGATACAACTTCCCCAACAAAATGAAAGTTGATAACATGAAATTCTGATACACTAACCTAAGATTTACTGTAAAGCATGGAGATGATGCAGGGTTTTACAGTTTCAATACTGAAATGATGTATTATTTAACAACTTACATTTTAGGAATGGAATTGCATGACTGTCTTTTTAAAAGATATGTAAATTGGCACATACTTGTCGGTGCCAGACAAGATATAAAAAACTTCAAAAGTATCATCCCGATTACTTCTGGTTTGCAATTATTTGAAAAGGAAAGTCTTGCCAAGCACTCTACACATGCCTTTGGCAGTTGAGTGGAGGAGAGGGTTACTGCTGCACTCCCCCGCACCCCCCCACATTAGCACTGAAGTGAACAGAGAAAGCGGGGTGAAGAGAGCACTGACTGCAAGAGAGGAATGCAGGGCGAGCTTTATTTTCATTTAAGAGGGCAACTTAAATAGCTAACTTTGCTACACAAGTGTTCATTTGATCAGCAAACCTACAGAATTGCATAGCAAATTGCTATGAGACACTGCTTATTTTATGCCTTGTACTACAAATCAAAATATCATCCACGTACTGTATCACAGTCCTTTTCAAATCAATATTGCTAAGGTCCATCTGCAGGACTCTGTTAAAGATCGAAGGAGACTCACAGTACCCCTGGGGCAGCCTAGTATGTTTCAATCGAATTTGGCAAAATGTAAAGAAAGTTAAGTCTTGTGAGTCCTTGTGTAACGGGATTGAGAAGAACAAGTTGGTAAACTGGTAACGTTCTTTCAACTGGATGTTCCTCAAACGTATTTCACATCTTTGACATGTAATGTCGACAGCTGTGCACTTACAAAACTTTTTCAGTAGAAGCCGTCCTGCGTCGAAGACGTCGGGTCGATGTCCCTCGAAGGCTTCGGTCGAGGGCGATGTCACCGGATGTTATAAATAGGACGCATTGCGCCCGTAGCCTCAGTTTACGTTTTTTCCCTCAGAACGTGTGGCACCAGTCTCATGCCTGCTTGACTGCACATAGCCTTGCGGAAACGGAAGCTGCAATCGCATAGGAAATTCTCCAATGGGGCAAGCTGGGAGAGTGATGTGTAATACATTGGAGGAACATCCAGTCGAAAGAACGTTACCAGTTGTAAGTAACTTGTTCTTAGAATGGATTGTGTCCTCAACGTATTCCACATCTTTGATAGACTCCCAAAGCAGTACCAGTAAATGGGGGAGGGAAAAGAATTTAGAGTACCCAATCAGATTGCGGAATAAAGAACCGCCTTCTGAAAGGCCATATCCGGACCATGGATCATATCCAGGGAGTAATGTTTGATAAAGGTGTGGAGTGAAGCCCATGTAGCGGCATCACAAATATTCCTAATAGGAACACCCCGCTGTAGAGCGGTGGAAGTAGCCACGCCCCTAGTGGAATGAGCATGCAGCCCATCAGGAGGGTCCTTACCCGCCAATTGGTAACACTCCGTAATGGTGAGGATAATCCACCTGGACAAGGTCTGTTTGGTAACAGCCTGGCCCAATCGGTGTCCAGCATAGCCTACAAAGAGTTGATCGTCCACTCTGACCCTGGACATCCTAGAAATATAAAAGCTCAGAGCTCTCCTAGGATCCAACCGATGAGTCGCTCCTCTTCCTTACCAGGATGAGGAGGAGGGTAGAAAGATGGAAGAACCACGTTCTGACTCAAATGAAATTTAGATGCTACCTTAGGTAGAAAGGACGGACGTACCTGTAGTACAACCCTGTCCTTGTGAAACACAGTAAAGGGTGGCTTAGATGAAAGTGCCTGCAATTCACTCAGTCCGTGAGTGGAAGTAACCGGAACAAAGAACACAGTTTTTGAAGGTCAACAACCTCAAAGGACATGAGTGCAAAGGTTCAAACAGAGCACCCTTGAGAAATTTCAAAACCAAATTTAAATCCCAAACCCTCACCTGAAAGGGGACGGCGGGCATACATTAGTCAGTCCTTTAAGGAATTGAGAAAGGAAAGGAATCTTAAAGTAAGAACATTCTTCAGACGAACGCTTAAAGATAGTCAGCGCCGCCAGGTAACCCTTAATGGTATCCACTTGAAGGCCACTGTGCGCCAAAGAGTGTTAGAAAGACAAAACCATAGGAATGGAGCACTGAAAAGGTTCAACATTGTGTCCTCTGCACCAGTCGCAGAACTTACGCCAACGGTACAGGGATTTTGTTGCAGGCTGCCTGGCCGAAAGCAACACCTCCATCACGTCATCCGGGAGGTCCCAATCCTTATACTTCAACCTTTTCAGATCCTCTCGGTAGGGAAGACAGCGTGGTGGGCAGATGGACGCTCTCCTGGCCCAATCCGGAGCGATGAGGATCATGTGCGAACCGAACCTCCGTAACACTTGAGGAATGACGGGGGACTGGAGGAAACTCATACAGCAGTGGCAATGACCAGTCCACCACAAACATGTCTCCAAAGACTTCTCTCAGAGGAAATTCCCTTGAGCAGAACCTCACGCACTTCCTGCGGAGACTAGTGGCGAAGAGATCCACTTGCGAGGTTTCCCAAAGGGCAAAGATCTCCAGAAGGACTTCCCGAGCCAACTCCCACTTGTGAGCGATCGTGCTCTGCCTGTCGAGATCGAAATTCCCTGCTGGATGGCCCAGAACCAGAGCTGCATTGCCTCTCTGCACAACGGGAGTGACCCTACCCCCGCCTTTTTTGTTCAGGTAATGATGGCCACTGTGTTGTCGGTCATGATTAGGACACTCTTTCCCCGCATAGATGGCAGGAAAACCTTCAGGGCCAGCCTGATGGCCCTCAGCTCTAATAGATTGTTATGGAGTTTGGACTCCGACAGAGAGCAACGACCGCTGGCGGTCAAGTTGTTGGCAAGAGCACCCCATCCTGTGAGGGAAGCATCCGCCACTACAGTCCCCTCCGGCCATGGTTGTAAAAACGGCTCCCTCTTCATCAGGTTCCCCTCGTTGGCCCACTACAGAAGATCCTGGGAGACCCGAGAGTGGAATTTGAACGGGATCCGACATCTTGCCTGAGAACTGTGACCACTGCATCTTGAGGAACCATTGCAGGGATCTCATCCGCAGCCTGGCCTCTGGCACCAGAAAAATGCAGGATGCCATGAGGCCAAGCATCCTTAAGAATTCGAAAGCCGGGAGACTATGGGCAAGTTGAAACATATCCACCATCTGCACAATGTGATGAGCCCTCACCTTAGGAGGCGAGCACTTCCAAGGACTTGTCCAACACAGCCCGATGTACTGGAGCTGTTGGGAAGGTGTCAGATGCAACGTCTTGAAATTCAGGGAGAAGCCCAGCCTGTGGAGGGTGCGGCAGGTGAGACCGAGGTGATCCAACGCTTGCTCTGGAGAGTGCACCCAGATCAGCCAGTCGTCCAGGTAGGGGTAGACATGAATCCCCCATTGACTGAAATACACTGCCACCACCACCATGAGCTTGGTGAAGAGCCTTGGACGGAGGTCAATCCGAATGGCAGGACCCAAAACTGAAAGTGCGAATCGCCAGGCACAAACCTCAGGTACTTTCTATGCTTGGGATGAATCAGCACATGAAAGCAAGCATCCTGTAGGTCCAGAAACGCCAACCAATCTGTAAGTTGAAGGGCCTGGAGGACTTGAGAAAGAGTAACCATCTTGAACTTGGTCTTCCTGAGAAGTTTGTTCAACCAGCGCAAGTCCATGATGGGTCTCAATCCCCCGTCTTTCTTTGGGATAAAAAAAATAAGGGGAATACCATCCCTTGTTCCTCTCCGCTACAGGCACCAGCTCTATAGCGCCTTTCTCCAGCAGGGTTAAGATTTCCTGCGCAAGGAGCGGATCTGGAAGCTTCAAAGAGAGTTTCCCTGGTGGATTGTCATAAGGCCGCTGAAGGAAGGGAAGGCAGTAGCCGTGGGCTATGGTATCCAGAACCCATGAAACTGAAGTAAAGGCTCGCCATTCTTAGAAATGCTGAGACAGTCTTCCCCCAACCGGTGAACCATGGAACATGGCCTCATGACTGTTTGGAAGTGGCTGCGGCAGTGTCTGAAGGAAAAGAGGCAGCTGCCTGAGCGGCTTTGGCACCTCTATTTCCCCCCCGACAACCACAGGTACATTTCCGCTGGCCCCTTTCACTGGCGGCCGCTCTCATTCTACCAAAAGAGGTGTATTAACAAAAAGAACCTCCCCTCCACTGCTGTCCCCTAGGACAAAAAGGAGGAGGTTGACACACAGCTGCGCTTAAAGATTTTGCTGCAGCTTTCTAGGTCTGTAACCTCTCATGGCTCTCGTCAGCCTCGTTGCCGAACACATGTGCGCCATCAAAGGGCATGTTCAGAAGGGGGGCTTGCACATCCGGAGCAAAACCAGACTTCCGCAACCACGCAAATCTGCATATAACGGTGCTCGCAGCCATAACACTGTTGGCCGTATCCAAACCCGACTGAAGGGATTTGCACATGGCATCCTTGCCGTCTTGCGCAAGAGCAAGGAAGCTGTCCCTTTCTTCCCCCTCCGGAACATGCTCAGCTGCTAAAGAAACAGTTCCACAGAGTGTGTAAGAACCTTGCCAAGGCACACGTGGATTTGGCCGATTTCAATGCCATGCTCCCTGCAGAAAATACCTTCCCAGCCAAACCGTCGAAGCACTTGTCGTCCCTATCCGGAGGGATGGTAGGCTACGCTGCCTGCCTCGAGGTAGCCGTAGCCGCCTGAACCACTGAACTCTCAGGAGTGGGGTCAGTGGATAAATAGCTGGGGGTTGCTAACGGAAGGGCGGTACTTCTTGGTGAAAGATTTATTAACAGCCGGAAGAGAATCAGTGGACTGCCAAGCAGCTGCCACCCTTTTCTGTATGAAACTGTACCACCGGGTCAGAGGACGGACCTTGATCTAAGATGTCCATTAGATCACCCTGTACAAAGTCTTCAGGAGGACTGGACCAGCCCAGATACTCCGAGACCGTAGCCATGAGCCTCCTGGATGAAGATTCAGCATGAGCCCCAGGCTCAGGCCTACCAAATTTCACTTCCGGTGAAGTGTCCAACCCACTGGCATCATGAAGGGTTTGCCTCAACTCCTCCAACTGACTGTCACCAGAAAACATTGGAGCCCATTCAATTTCACCAGGGTCCTCAAAGTCAGACCTTTCTTCTTCTTCATAAATGTTGTCCAGAGGGAGCTAAAACCCTGGCCTGGAGACAGAAGGAGGCCTGGAGTCCAAAACTGGCCTCACAGACTTATCAGAAGATTTCCCAGGAGGATCCACCAAATCGGGGTACGCCAAAGGCAAATTTTGGGTAAAAATCCCCTCGACAAACTCGACGTTGTGATCGGCGAAGGCTTCAGCGTCGATGCCGACACTGGTGCAAACGGCACCATGGGCTGATGGGATGTCCGAATCGGATGGAGACGGCGCCGACCGAGTTGACCTTGGCATCGAGCCCTTAGTAGGTTGCTGAGGTCTTGCTGGGGGCGAGGACCTAGTCCGAGAGGCAGGTCTTTTGCGACTTGCCGAAACCTTGTCTGAACGGGACCTCGAAGGCTCCGGATGCGAGCTGCATCACGGACCCGAGCCCAAAGGCGTGCAAGCCGCGGTACAAGACCATTCCTTGCCGGCTTCGTTAGAAGGCGCGACCAGAACCATGCCCTGCGATTGAAATATCGCCAACATCTGCTCCTTAAAAGCAGCCAATTCCTCAGGAGTCGAGGACTTCATTGGGCAAGCCACTTTCCTCGAGGCACCATCTTCCAAAGAGGACAGGGAAGTTGACGGCGCTTCCTAGAGTGCCAGGACAAAGACGACAAATGGCGGGAACCACTCCGGGACAGAGATCCCCGGGCCTCCTCCTCCGACGAGACCTTCGAGGGACATTGACCCGACGTCATCTACACAGGATGCCCTCTGCTGAAAAAGTTTCCGAAGTGCACAGCTGTGGACATTACATGTCAGAGATGTGTAATACGTTGGAGGACACAATCCATTCGAATAACACATTTTTCAAGTCAATCAGCGTAAAATATCCTGCTTCCACTGGGATACTGCATAGTATTGTTGCCAGGTGTGGCAGTAAAGGAAACTCAGCCTCTACAATCTGGTTAATCGGTCTTATGACTTGTATGAATCTCCACGACCCCCCACCCCCTTTAATTTCTTCACAGGGTACACTACGGTATTACACAATGATTTTGACGATACAAAAATACCTTGCTTCATCAATGTTTAGATAGTTTCAAAAATGCCCTCATCTGCCTCTCGAGACATTAGGTATTGCCTCACTCGAGGTAAAATTGCTCCTGGTTTCAGCTTTATTTTGACCTCTCCTACTCCTTTTAAAATAGGCCTACATCATAGGGGCCTCTAGTCCATAAAACACTTGGAACCTTCTGCAAGTCTTCATCAAAAAAAGCTGGATGCTGTTGCATTATTGCCATGCACTGCATAATCTCCATTTTCTCTATTCTGATCCAATACCCAATGCTCATAAAGACCACCATTTCATCGTCTGATGGATCATCTCTAAACAGGTCATCAGTGACGTCAGTCAACTGGCACCCTTCCCCAATGGCAATCACTGTTCTCCGTGGTCTACCCTCCTCATCTGTGCCTTCAAGCATTGCCATTTCCCCTCGTACTATAGCTGCATCTAATTTTAAGGGGGATCATCTATTCCCCTCTTCGTCAATAGGTACATGTGTTCTAAACAGGAATTCATCAGGTATCCTCATAGTTTTTCCCACTAAACCAGGTAGCCACGTTAACAGAATGCTCACCCTGTAAAGAAAAACTTCTGGTTCTATTGGCATACCTCGCAGAGTCATCTGCCCTGCAAACGCCAATATAAATTCACACACGTTCATATAGTGTATCCCAGGAGTGGAAATCGTCATATTAAGTTTTGTCATTAAGTCTCTTCCCAGAATATAAACTGGTGTCTGCCATGAATACAATAATGAAACAGACACATCACATTCTCTTATGGAAACTGGCAATTCATCAGTAAATTGAACTCTACTTGGAGCTCCAGAGAATCCGTGAGCATTCATGGCATTTCCCAACATTGGGTATTTTCCTTCTCGTAGACACAAACTAGTAGCCCCTGTGCCAACTCAAAATGAAAAGGATTTGCCTCCTATTGTCACATCAACCCTTGGTTCCTCTTGAGGGTCTGGTGTCATGGATAGTGCTGAATACAGCAAGTCAACCTGTGAACTGGCCTATTGTGGATACATACATACCCCTGTGCATCCCACTACAGTGACACCCCCTATTCTAGGTATCAATATCTGTCCTGTGTTCATATTCTGCTGCATTTGCATGGGGGCGTGCTGCGATTGCCCTTGCAGTAAACTCAATGGTGCCTGCTGTATCTGTTGCACTTGTGCCCGATACACTCTCTGATCCTGGGCGAATCCATCCCTAGCCTGTGAGCTATATGCTGGAGGATAAGCTGTCCCCCTCTTGACTACTGACCATTTTGTATGTAACCCTTGGCTCCCACATCTGGTTGCAATGTGCCCTGTCATTCCACACATCCAACATACAGGAGGGTTTCGTCTAATTAGCCCTTCCTGATTATATCTTCCTTGCATAATCTGATTCTCATTCTGCCCATTTTGAAACCCACCTGGAGTATTCTGAAATCCACTGCTTCCTCTGTAACCCATACCTCTATCTCGCGATAAGAACCCAGTTCCTCCTTAATTCATCTGGCGCTGATTATTCGCCTGCAACGTATTCAGTGCTTGCTGTATTTCTAGCCCTTCTCGGCTTGTCAATACCGCTCCTTGTATGGCATATTTTGACAATTTATTCAGAACTAACTTGGCTTCCTCAGTTTTTCTAGCATCATGCTTTTTATTTTTCTCCTGTAACAGCCGACACTGATGCACTATAGTCAACTGTATCTTAGCCCATGGATTGGCTTCCATGCCCACTAACTTCTTGATTTGCCTTTGTACTGGCTCAGGCAGTCCTTGACACAAATTGTGGTAGAAAACCACCACTGTTTTACTGCATGGCGGGACGTGGCCTGAGCCCACGGAGTAAGGAGGTCTCAGATGAGAGCTTGCGTCGAGACGCTATTCATGATCCTTGTACCTAAAGGTCAAAAGTGATATACATGATTCTGAATCCACAGCTGCGCACAAGAAGCAGTTCCCCAACCACGCCGCGCAAATACGGCAAAATTCTGACCGATACAACTGGTGAACAAGGCTTGCAAAGGCGAGCCCCCGTGTAGGTAAAATGGCGGCGGTGGGAGCGGCCTGAGATCAGAAAGAGGGGCTGAGACCGACATGCAGTTCGATTGAGCCCGAGGCTGCGGAAGTGGATAGGTACCTCTTCAACCCACTGAGTATAACCTGCAGTGAGGAGGCGTGGGTGGGAAGAGCCGAGAACTGGCACAGGTCGGCTTTTGGCTGCGGTGCGGAGGGACGACATGCTGCAGGGACCGTGGCAGTCTTCACTAGAGCGGCTGGATGAAGACGTAAGCAGCCCGGCTGCAGGCATCGAAATGTGAGAATATTGGGATCCTGAAACTGTTAACGGGGGTTACCAGGGGGCCGAACGCACTACAGCGAACTTAACCCGGGCAGTAGCAGATGGTGGCGCTCCCAGCACAAACACAAGAAACGCCCACACGGCCTTGCGGATGCTTTACGGAAGCGGCCCATGACCGCGGCGAAGGCACTCCCTGCTGACTTACGACTGAAGAGGTAACCCGCGGAGTGCAGTGCGGGCACAGTGAAGACGGCTGCGGCAGGTGGATCATGTGCATAGGAGATCACAGAAGAGGCCGCAGCTTGCCCCCAAGGTGCGGCCAATTCTCCCGCTGAGTGAACGCAGGAGGCCTGGGCTCACAAACAACCCCACGCTCTCACCTTGGCCACTGGTGATACTGGGTAGGTTGTACTTACTGGGGGTACCTCCTCACGTGCTATAAGTGATATCTCCATAGATCTGGAGACTGAAGGAGCCCAGCAACTCACCAACCTCATTGGAAAACAATGAATAACGTTGAGGGCGCATTGTACTGCAGGGCCATGGACAGCACTCGCCCAATGCAATTTGCAGCGCTGCGTGGGTGGCCCAACACTGCTGGCTACATCCTGGTCACCAGGGAGTCCTTTGCTGTCTTGCTGGGCTGCACTCCCTGCACAGCGCAATCAACGGCACGGGCGACAAGGGGTGTTGGAGCACGGTGGCACACAGCAGGCACAGAGACCCCCCACAGCTGGACCGAGTGCGGGTGGAGGTACACAGAGTGGGAACGCGCCCCCGCCTAAAAGGTGCTCTAGAGCCGGGAGGTGCGACATGGAGGGATAACATCATACAGCGGCGGAGAGAAAGCTGCACATTGGACTGCGCGGGACAGTGACACTTACGGATCTACACCCCTGGGGACTCTTGGACACGTCGGCGAAGGCACGCACCCACAGCGAGCAGTTGACCTGCTAGGGTTACAACTGGAGCACACACGCAGGCGACTGGCAGGATCGCCTTAATACTGGAGCAACTAAGATCATACAGTGGGACTAAAGGTAGTCTGGGCCTACAAACGACGAAGGCTCTGCCTTGGGGGTCGGTGGCCTAGGAGCAAGTGTGGAAACAGCACTGAAAGTCGCATGGAAACGACCATGTACTACCACAGGGGCAACTTAACGTGTGGCATCAAAGAGCCTGGTCAAGATCTAATCTAGCTTGCGAGCGTTCCACCCACACAGAGGACACTAATCACACTGTGTTGATAAGACCATGTGGCTGACTGCAGCCAAAGCCCACACTAGCGCAGCACAGAAAGGAATGTCCGCATCTAAAGGGAAAAGGAAATCCACGATCATGGATTCCTTCAACGCAACCAGGCCCCGTGAACAGACACAGAGCAACACAGCGACACCAAAAGAGCAACCTGCTCCAGAAGCTGGAAACAAAGAGAACCAAGTGTTAGAAGCGATTGCAGCACTGCGGTCATTTATAGACACTAAATTCAGAGTGGTTAAGGAAGATTTGCAACTGATGAGACAGGATATTCGCACCCTGACGGAAAGAGTAACGGCTACGGAGACTGAACTAAAAGAGACGACAGTGACTACAGAAGACCTTGAAATGAGACTAAAGGAACTGGAGAGGTGGAATGCAGAGCTGGAAACCTATGCGGAAGATGCCGAAGGGCGTGCCCGCGATACCATGTGCTCCTGCTAGGAATACGTGAGGGGGTGGAGGGCCCGAACCCCTCGGGTTTTGTGGAAACCTTACTATTGCAAGAGGTGGGGGCGGGTAAACTCACAGGGTTTTGTGGAGAGGGCCCACAGATCCTTACAAAAACAACCACTGCCTGGCTCACACCCCCGCCCAATGATTGCAAGCATCCTGAACTTCCAAGACAGGGAGGTTATATTGAGATACTCGAGGGAGTGGGGAGAGATACGACGGGATAACTCCAAAATAACCATATACCCGGATTATACACCTGCAGTCCAGAGGGCAAGGAACTCTTTTGTAGCAATCAAAGCTAGGCTTAGACAGCTGAACCTTAAATATATGCTTATGTATCTGTCCAGGCTCAAGGTGATACACAACGAGCGGGCTGTTTTCCTTGAAACACCAGCAGCAGCTACAATATGGCTGGAACACAACAACCTGGCGGGGGGAGGGGGTGGGGGAGAAGCTGTCACATGAGGGCCAGGCTGCCCAGCGGGGAGAAGAGGGTGGGGCAAACGACATCTGTTAAGTGGGCAGATGCAATCTGGCTATAAGGTAATTGGTCATCACTGTATCCAAGATAGAGTAGTCTGGATTCGACAGGGAGGACACTGAGCCACTTGAACTAGTCTCTCAGGCCCACTCCACGAATCAGTTGTTGTTGGCCAGTTGCCGACACATCATAGCTCGCACACAATGGCCTGGATGGGTCAAGTTGGTGTGGGAGCGCCTGAGCGCTGCGGGAACAGAGCAGCCGCTGGGCGTAATTTGGTTTGTTGTTTGGAACGTTTTACATTCTTCACGGAAAATGGCATATGAAGCGAGATGTGCACTTGTCATTTCATGGGAACAAGCAGGGGTGGAGGTCACACAAATGGGGTGGGGGTAGAGATGGGAGTTTGCATACTGTGGGAATGGGGTGCAGAAGGTGGGGGGGGGGCACAGTGGGGCAACCCGGTACCGTCATGGCAGCTGATATTAGGGTACTGACGTGGAACGTTCGGGGGACTGGGCATGTACTTGCGCAGGAACCGGGTAAAATCCTTGCTTAACAGTAAAAAGTGTCAAGTGTCTATTGCACTACTACAGGAAACCCACTTCGCGCAAAATACCATGGCCCCGGTTAAAGAACATTGGGGAGGCCAGGGATACGGAGCAGCCTACTCTAAATACGCTTGTGGGGTTTCCACATGAATAAGTGCTGCGGTCCCCTTTAGATTACTGGGGATGGAGGCTGACCCGGACGGGAGGTACCTGATGCTAATGGGCTGCATAGGGCAAATAGAAATATGTATAGTTAACTCCTACTTCCCCAATCATGGGATCCCTACACACCTTAACACACTGTGCACTAAAATAGCCCCATACCGGGAATGTTTCTTCATCTGGGATGGCAACTAACTGTGTGAGAGATTTAGTTTTACATAGATCTAGCCCGCCGGCTACCTGGAGTGAGGCTGCCATGGCACCACTGAACACACTAGAAGCCTAGATCTGGTAGACTTAGGGAGGGAATTGCACCCAACTAGCAAGGGTTACTTTTACTTTTCCTCACCCCATGGCCTGTATACCAGGATTTATTATCTATTTGTGGCTAAGGCCCACCTGGTGCAGATGGAATCAGCACAATATTTGGGCAGGTCAGTCTCAGATCACTCACCATTACTGTTGACCTGGAGGATAAAGGGCCCGGGGTCCCCCATACCACTGTGGCGCATGCCCACAGACGCTTTAACAGATCAGGCCTTCAAAGAAGAACTACAGAACAAGTTAGAGGAATACGTTGAGAGGAATGTGGGCAGTGTTGAGGAATGGAGCATGATCTGGGAGGCAATGAAGGTAGTGGTGCATGGGGAGGTTATTGCTAGTGTTGGTGGCATCAGGACAACGCAGAGATTAGAGTTGGAAAAGTGTGAAGAAGTAATAAAACAGAGGGAAACGCGCACACAGGGGACAAGGGAGGAGGAGCTCAAATTAGCGAAAATACGAGGTAGCTGCCAGGATGCCTGGGGGAGGCTGTCAAAATTCGACTACTCAGTAAAAACTACCAGAGCGCATGCGGAGGGAGATAGACCGGGCAGGCTGCTGTCATGGCTGTGCAGAAGGGAACACCCGAGACACCTGACCACTGAACTTAGGGATGAAGCAGGTATTGTACCCAAATCACAAAAGGCAATTAACGACACCTTTAAAGAATTTTATTCCCACTTATAAAGCCATGAAAACCAGGTATCCCAGGAGGATATACTGGGCATACTGGAAGAAATGGGACTGCCTAGATTGGGCATAGCACAACGTGAGGCACTAGAGAGGGACATATCAGCTGAAGACATATCTGAAGCGATCAGGTTCCTTGCCTCGAGCAAGACACCCGGGAGCGATGGACTCCCCTACCCGCCCCCCCCCCCCGGAGTTCTATAAGACATATGAGTCAGTCTTGACCACGGTGCTGCTTGAAGTGTTCAGGGAAGCCTATGGAAAGGGGGTGCTGCCAGAGAGCATGATGAAAACCTTAGCGATCCCGATACCCGAACCTGGGAAGCCCACAGAGTGCGATTCGTACCGCCCATTGGCAATGCTAAATTACGATGTCCAGATTCTTACTACTATACTAGCTAGACGGCTGAATAAGGTTATTGGAGACATGGTACACATCCCGGGACGTAGCCCAGCGTTGAATCTGCGCAGACTACAACATGTTTTAGCACAGACGGCAGACTCCCATGTGCAATACACCATACTCACCCTGGACGCTATAAAAGCATTTGACTCGATATACTGGGAATGGTTGGTGGCAACGCTGAGGGAATTTGGGTTCGGGGAACAATTAATCAAATGGCTACAGATACTATACACGGCACCAGTAGCAAGGGTTAAATCTGGGAGGGCAGGGTCACCGGTCTGGGACATACAGAGGGGCACCAGGCAAGGGTGCCCACTGTCCCCTATGTTGTACGTGCTAGGGCTATAGCCGATAGCAATTTATCTCCGAAAACAGTTCCTGGATGTGGGCATTTGGGTGGGGCGGGGGGAGTCAGACACTTGGTCTCGCTCTACGCGGATGATTTACTATTATACCTGAGGGATCCACACCTTAATGTCCCAGTGGTATTAGATGTGCTAGACAACTACGCAAAAGGTGTCTGGGATTTGCTTCAGTAAAGGAAAATCTTGCATATTCCCAATAGCGGGCCCGAGTGGGAGGTACATGGAAGAACTGCCAGAGGTTGGCCTCCGGTGGGAGCTACAATCATTTAAGTACCTAGAGGTGAACATATGACACATGCCAGAACAAATGCATGAGAATAACACAGTAGCAGTGGGCTTGAGGAAATCCATGAAATTTTGGTCCAGGTTGCTGCTATCCCTAATGGTTAAGGTGGCTATCACCAAAATCCTACCACGATTCCTAGATTATTTTAATAACGTACACTGATAGGTCAAGGCCTCCTTTTTTCCGCTTATTGGAAATACTGCTACGCAAATTGCTGTGGGGGGCGGCCCATCACAAATTGTCACTTGCCACACTGAATCTCCCCTGGAGGGAGCGAGAGAGGGGTGCAATTACCGGCTCTGGAAAAGTACTTCCTGGCGGCCCAACTCAGCCATGTAGCTAAATGGTTGGCGGATGAAGCCACATCCGAAACGGAGTTACTGCAGCGACTGGTGGCTCCAGCAAAATTAAAAGAAATACTGTGGGTACCAATGAGCTGCCTGGGAAGCGCCCCCATGGTGGTAATCTTGGGCTGAAGGGTGTGGTGTAAGGCCATGACACTACTAAAACCTGTGCACTACCACTCACCTGAAGTCCTGATTGCTGCAGACATCTGCAAGGCTGGCACGGACATAGCAATGGTGAGACGCTGGGAGAGGTGGGGCATATACACCTGTGGTGCTGTGTATGGAGAGGGGGTCTTCTGGGAGTTTTAATCACTGCAGGAGAGGGAAGGGGTACCTGGAGGGCAGTTCCTCTGGTAACATAGCGCTCCGAGGGTGGCAAAGGAGCAATGGCATGGATGGCCTGAGGAGTCGTCACCAAACCCCCTACTGATCCCAATATATAACCGAAGTGATGGTTGGAGGCCGGCGGTGTCCAGACTGTATAGTTTACTGATGGATAAACCCAACCCCAAAAACACGATACAAAAAAAAAAAAAATGTGAAAAAGATCTGGGACTGGAAATAACAGAATGAATGGGAAAGGATATTGACGTATCCTAGGGAGGTGTCGAGGAACTCTTGCTTCAGACTGATACAGCTGAATGTGTGCTACCGCAAATACATGACACCACAGGATAGCCACATTCAACAAAAGCGCACAACCACTATGCCCTGGTGCAGGATGGGGGATGCAGACCTAATACACATGTTCTGGGTATGTGAACAAGCGCAGAGGTTCTGGGCACAAATTGAACAAGCCTGCAGGAAGACTGGGATAGTGAGATACGAATGGTCTCTGAAAGAATGCTTGCTTGGGGCATATCCCAGAATCAGAAAACACAAGCATGTGGTCAAATTCATGGCCATGGTGTGCATACTGGCCAAAAGATCTATTGCAATGGCCTGGAAATCTATTGGCGGCCTGCAATTTGTGCGCTGGCACTGGGAATTTGAACGTTGGGCAGAGGCAGAAACCAGAGTATGGATGGAGGGTGTAGGTAGATCGAGGACTGGCGGGAGCGATAAATGTGCAGCCTGGAAGGCTCTGGTCTGGGACATGTTCCACCCATCAGATGACAAACCCCCCTGAAGGCTTTTTGCCTTCCTTTGTTGTACTCGACCCTGAACTAGCCACAACCAAAACACAACCGTGCTAGAATGGACACTGCTTCTGGGCGGAAGATAGGGAACACCCTTGACGGGTCCGCGATTGCAGTGTGCATCTACTAAGACAATGGAAATGATACAATGCCTGGCAAGTGAAGAAAGGAAGAAAGTTGTTTGTTATTTTGTTGTTTTGCTGTTACTAATATAATACTGCAAATATAAGAAGAATTTTTTGAGATGTGAGACATTTGATATATATATGCCTGGGTGTACTTATATAAATGCCAATAAAAACACTTTAAAATAAATACTCCATGGCTCGCGCGTTTCAAGAGACCATCGCTCTTGAATGTAAGCAAGTGGATCATCTTTCGTGTCATAATCGCACCAATATCTGACACCTCAGGATACTGTACTCTAAGATCTCTCCAAACATCTGCCATACAGTTATTAAATGGCGCTCCATCATGCGCCATGTTTTGTGCCGTGACACTCGAATAGCCTGCTCTTGGCCAAATGTCATCAGCTCTTCCCTCTTCCCCCCCAAGAATAGCTGCTAAAAGACCCTTAATATCCCCTATTGCTTAGGTGTGTCCTGTGGTCATTTTCCACAGCTCATAAATCCATTTTTCTGCACCCGCCGTTAAGCTGAGAAGTTTAAACCTTAAATTTTCCTTGTCCATCTGTGGCCATGGAATATACTGCGGTCTCGCCCTCCCTTTTCTAATAGGGGGAATTGCGTTAATCCTAGTCCGCAATCCGCTCCCATCGTCGGTTTATCCATGTTAGGCACAATAGTTCCCGATTGCCGCCTTCCTGGCAGAGACCTTAACCGATTTAGATAAGGTGGCGATTCTCCCCCTTCGTAATAAAATCTTCTTTTAGGGTGCTCTGGGCAGGTTATACCATCTGGTGTCCTATCCTTAGGTAGTTCTAAATGAGACCATCTCACTCTCTTGTCTGTCTGTAAGCCTCCTCTGGGGGTGCACATAACCCTTCCCTCCCCACTGAAGGATTCTCTCTCTTCGTCCGACATGTCCAATCCCCAACTAGTATGGCTTTTTTCTCTTTCACCCTTGTCTAAAGTTAGTCTGCTTAAAAACAGGGCTCTATGCTCAAAACCGAGTGAGATTCCCTCTTCGCCTCGTGATTGGGAGATTATAGATCGATCTCCCTTTTCTCGGCTTCCCAATTCGCCTCTCTCTTAAATCCGGAAAGGCTTTATCAATCTCCAATGCTCCTTATATCAAAATCCTCATCTAAAATAACTTTAGATGGTCCTGACGTTGCTCGCTGTAATGGGAGGAACTTCTCTATATCGCTCCATTGTATCACTGGACTTGGCGCCATTAATTCATTCTGAATGCGATTAATCTTGCATTCTCGCCATCTAATTTTCGTTTTAATTCCCCCTTCTTCCTCTCTACACCTCCTTCCTTGCTTCCCATCTAACTCTTTCCTCTTTCTCACTTCTTCAATCCTTTCCTTGCTCTTCTTTTCCGATTCTTTTTTATGTATCCTTATATCTCAATTTCTGTGCTTTCTCTTCTTCCTGTCTATCCCTTTCTTCTATTGCCCTCTGTCTATTATACTTCCTTTGTTCTTCTGCACTTTCTTTCCTCTCCTGCTCTTCCTGATAGAGCTGTTCGAGCTGCTGTTGGCTTTTCCTTTTCCGCTCATATTCTTTTAAACTCTTTTCTTGCTCCTTGTCTTTCTTATCTTGCTCATCTTGATCTTCCCTTTGCTGAACTTCCTCGATGCTTGTCCCCCCCCCCCCAACTAGTTTAAGCAATATCTGTCCTCCAATCCATTCGTTCTGTACGAGCGTTACATTGTCAGCTTTATCCTTTTCTCCCTTCCATCTCTTAATTTTTCTTTCTATCTCTGTTGATATATTCGATCGTTCACTTCTCTCTTCCGTTTTGTAAGACCGTAAAGGTCCCTTTCCTCCTAGTCTCCTCTGGACTATCGTCACTGTTATAAGCAGGTGGTTTGTATATCTGATTACGATACCCCGTTGCCGCTTTCATTTCTTTCAATGTATACAATCCTTTACTTTCAGTACTGATGCTTTTTATCTCCGGCGAGGCAAGGGGAACAGAAGGCTCAACACTTTCCTTCCTACACTGATTAAGCTTCCAATGATCCGGCGGCAGATCCTCCTTCTCTTCTTGGTACATTTTCCAAAGCTCTAAAATAGCTAACCTCTTTTCTAATTTCTTTCCTGTGTACGCAGCTTGCAAGTATGCGGTCATGTGTTGCAATACCGCCTTTGCCAAAGATCCCCTTGTGGCCATGGCATGAACATGTCATCTGTCGTGCCTTTCACCCATTCCGCACTATACTGTTTGAGCTTGGGCATGTGTTTTGGCAAGGTTTTGCACAGATGCATCAAAGGAGTAACATCTTCTGTTGTGATTAGTCTCAATTGACTGTTAATCCTTACCGGTACTTTATCACAAACAAGTTTATAAAAACAACAAATATGAGTGTGCTCCAACAATTTGCTGCTCATAAATTCTCAATATTCTCAGCTTAGCTACAAGTTGGTACAGACAACTTTTCTAGCTAGACTAGATCTTCTTGACTTTTTCCAACTCTGATATTCGTCGCTCTTCGACACCTCAAAATAGACATATAAACAGACAGACTAGTCGACTCTTCACATTAATCCACAGTGCTCTATTCCTTATTGCTGCCCCTAAATATACTCAGATAGGGGTTTAAGTCGTTATCTTACAGGGTTCTATCCTCTGCGTCGCCTATTTTACTTAGACTGAAGTGTATAGGGACTTCTTCTGTAATTCTCTTGAACCAGGACTCAGCTTATCTTTATCTCTTATTTATAAATCACTCATCACTGTTTCTTCACTATTTTTCTAAATCCCTGTTAACTTTTAAAGCTTTACCACAATCCCATTCCCTCAATTTGCCATTCCCCTTAGTCTACTCAGCATTTGCTTTTTCAGCTCAAGGCCTTCGGTATCGACTCGCTTTTCCAATCGACCACTTTCACCTTTCCATCCGCAAAGTGCCTGTGGAAACGAAGAGGGATTTCGTGAAAGAGGGGCCCGTCCCACCTGTATTGATTTTCTTGCAAGAATTTCTATATCGGCCGCTCTCCACAGGAAACCTCATGATCTTCCAGCTAGATGGCGAAGGGCACTCGATCGTCCAAAATACTAGAGTTTACTAGGTCGATGGGTCTTCGGAATCATCTGACACGATACCACGTGAACCCTTAGGCCTTTTTACTCAAGGTAACATGTTGTACTATGGATGGGACACAGTATAACTTCTCAAACTATGCAAAAAGACTGACTCAGGAACTTGGCAAATAACACTGTTTTATTAACAATTATCTAAAGCAGGGAGTACAATGGACGTTGCTAAGCATGATCTCAGCGATTCTTACTAAAAACCTTCAAAAAAAATCACAGTTGTCGCACAAACTCATCATTCATGACGTCATACTACGTGGCAAATTAAGAAAACATACATGGGATTGTGGTTGGCTCAAGGGGAACATCTAAGTATACTTCTATAGGGGCTGGGATTGTGATTGAGTCTCTATAGTCAGGTGGGCCACTCATGCCCTCCCTTTGTGCAAGTCATCTTCCACAATAATTAGAAACATAACACCTCATTGGCTCAAACTATAAGGCTCTTAGTTATACGGCCCTCATCATTGATTGGCACGTTTGTACCCTTCTGGAACATTCGACTCACTAGTGCTACAGGTGCTAGTGGGTGGTCTTGACCTCACCTTCCCACCCAATTAGCCTGCCATCTCTCATCACCAGACCATGCAGTAGCTCCTCGTCTCTGGGAATATATGGGAGCGTAAGCACTTGCTTATCTCCAATCCGGTGCACCAACTATTTTCATCCTTAGCTCACGTGATCAGAGACTGACTTCCAGCATTTATTTGTCTTTCATGAAGAAACTTGGTATCAGGGCTCCAGGAGTCCAGGCGCAGGAGTGGCACGAACCAACCACCCCCTCTAAGGTTTTGGCGCCTGCAAGCGAAGGCTTACGCAGACATCCGCAACCCCAGCGGGGAAAGAGGGTTAGGGAACGCTGGTTGGATGGGTACGGGGAAGTAGGAATACCGGATTGAGGTTGCAGGGTATAGTATTGGATAGGACACGGGAAACATAGGGAAAAAGTCATTCAAAACCAAGTTATGACATTACATACATCCATGCATTGCCACACCCATTTGGGGAGTGACTCCAAAAAAACAAAACAATAGGGGACTTAGCTCAGGGTTTGAGTGCTGGCCACCTGCCTGCGCACTCCAGGTCCGGTCGGTATCAGAAGCGATCGATCGCTGTAAAAAGAGCAAGAATTAGGCAATGCTCCCTATAGCTCTGAATTACAGCGACACAGCACCATTTCACTCATGCATGCACGTTGTCCCATTCTTCAGAACACGAAGATTAGTGTGTAAGCCACGCGGGGCCCTGCCGTGTCTTGGTTCCCCCCTGACTCTCACACCAGAATAGGGCTCATAAGGCTGAAGCGTCCTCACGCCTCAACTAGTACTGTTTTGAGCCGGCTGTGTTTCCTGGTCGTCAATCCGTGCGTTTAAAAAGAACCGCACATGGTTAAAGACGCTCCGGCATTGTTTTGGGGTCTGGGCGTGACATGCGGGAGCCGCACGTGGCCTACGATTAACCGCAAGCGCTGTTAGTTCACACTCGTATGGGTTAATGTCAAACCAAAAATAACGTTGCCTTCTGGATTAAATGTCATCCAGTGCAACTGTGCACAGAACTTAACTTAGCCGTGCGCAGGGGGGCTTAAGAGTGTGGGCGTTAACCCCCTGCGCATGATTCCCCATTAACTCTCTCTCCCACAGCTGGGCATGCATGCGTCACTTATCTGAGAGCCTCGAGGGGCCGGGTTGAAAGGTCCGTGGGGCGTGGCCCCTCGCGTATTCCCCTCAGGCTGGAGCTCCGGAAAATGCGACCGCTCACGATGCAGTTCTGAGCACAAGCCCCGTGCTCGGAGCTTCGCGCATGCGCGCCGGCTCGCCACACCCCGTGTGGCTTGAGAAGTGTAGTTCTTGCCGCCGAGTGTGCTGGGAAATGTGGTCCTGGAAGGCTTCTTCCTATGGAAAGGATGAAGAAGCCTTCTGTAGGGCAAAACACTATTCCCTCGCACGCTGGGCAGTCTGTACTTCTGCCTGGCACTTGGCACCCATGATGTTCCAACCTTGCAACTTTAACAAGGCATGCCTTGGCTTCTCACGTGTACTGTTCTTCGCACGCTGAGGGGAGGAGCAGAGGGGAGGAATAAGGAAATAAAGTGGAGGAAGTAGCAGGTGGAGAGGAATATAAAGGAAGGTTTGACTGGGATCAGAGGAAAGGGGAACGATGAGAGTGGGGAGAATGTGGGAGGCGAGATAGCAAGAAAGAAAACACACACCTTACATATCATTTTGGGGAGCATATTAGAGCATCTTTCCCTTTAGAAAATTCCCAGAGGGCATAAGGTAGATAACCATGTGGCCTTTAGGCTCTCAATTGTAGAACAGATCAGTAATAGACAGTAGGGTTATATTTTTATAGTTCTGATGTACAGCCATCTGAGCAGAAGTAATGTTTGGGTTGGGGTCAATGGAGCCCATGGGAGGAGGCATCTTGAATAGGGAGTTATTCTGGCCCTCCTGCAATCCAGTATTGAACCACTTCTACAAACTCAAGATTGAAAAAAAATGACCTAAGCGAATTAAGGAACTCTTGAGGCCATCTGTGGCTCAGAACAAAACAACGATTTTCTGACAAGTGAAGCAACTACAAACAAAATTAACAATTTGGGGGTATAGCCAAGATGCAGCTCTTATAAGCAGCACACCACCGAGACAACCGATTCAGACGCTGGCCTGGGGCCCCTCTATGGATGCAGAGATACCCACAACATTGATGGAGGCGTAAGAGCATTGTGAACCTGTCCAGATCAAGTGGGACATCCAAAGATTGATTATGGTCTTAATGAGTGTGGGGGTAGCAGTGCAGTGACTCAGGGCACCAGCATAATGGCACCCCCTTTAAATCACAGCCCTGCTCCAACTCTTGGGCGGGTGTCAGACCAGCAGGCATTAGAGAGAGATTACAGCGAGGAGTGAAGGCAGCAGGGTAAAGTTGGCAGCGAACTGGCGATTCCCTGCAGTTTCACCTAACTGAAAGGTGAGCAGGTGATGCAAAAGATGGGGATGCGAGCTGGAGCTGCCTTGCTAGAAGAAAACAGAAACCCCTTGTTGAACTTGAAAAACAGATAGACGAGTGGTACAGACATGATATAGCTACCAGGATCTGCCAGCCTTGCAGAGGAACACACAGAGTTGCTGCCTTCCACCAAAACCACTAGACACCAGAGTGGGCGTCACAATTTCTAACCATGATAATGTTCCCGCCCAGATATCACAGTGGACTTCTGACGGGGATAATCTGAACTTTATTCAATAGGTGCCCATGTGGATTCCCTGTTCATACACAAAATGTTCAATGCCAACAAAGTTTACCTCAGAGTATAAAAGTCCTACAAACTGAAATGTGCAGATAGTGAAGGCCCCCCCCAATGCATTTTACAAGTGAGGCAAGCACCAAGACTTAGTGTAAAGTTGCAAACTTTAGAAACGCAATTCATCTGAAACCATGGGAAAGGGACAACCAGTTGAGCATAGTCAATATTAAAACATGGTTTATTGAACATTGAATGAAGCATAGCATAGTACTGAGGCAACATTCAGTCCAGTGTGCGACAGGTCCCGGTTTTCCGACTGTCGGCATCTGGGAATGCCAAACCACAATTGGATGCTGCCGTGGTGTTTGTTTGAACGATATCCGGCACACGGTGCCTTTTGAGACTACGATTCCCATCATTCCCGCTATTGCAGTCACGTGACTCACGTACTAAGCTGCAGTGTCCTCCTATGAAGACAGTATTTAAATACTGTCGATACAAAATCAGGTGCTCCTAAACTGTTGTTACGAGCATTTGTTTTCCTGACTTCCGTTTAAACCTAACACTCGGCGCTTGAATCCAGACCTTGTCATTGTCTTGTCCTATTTTGTCTCCCAACGCCTGCCTCCCTCGACTGCCTCCCCGGAATATACAAACTCGACTTACTCATCTCGACCTGCAACTCCCGATTCCATAGGCTGTGATGCTTGGAGAACTCAAACAATATTTTCAAGGGAACTAGCATGAGGTGAACGCTCATTTCCCTGGTCATTGTTGATTTTCTTTAATATTTTGGGTGAACAACTTTTGCATGTGTTGTTTTTTCTTTACCTTGGATTACTTTGGACACCTTTTTGGGACGTTTTGCTGTACAAGGTTGGAGTACCTTGGACACCTTTTGGGATGCTATGCTGTTTTAATTTTGGAATACATTGGACACCTTTTTTGGGACGCTTTGCTGCTTCCACTTTTGGATTACTTTGGGTATTTTCTTTAGGACGCTTGGCTGTTTAAAACCTTGATTTCCGGTTATACTGGTGCACTTCCTTCACCATATCCAGTCCTCGTCTCTTCATTAGAGTACTAGTAGGTTACTGGTATAATTCTCTACGGAGCAGGTAAGAGTGGGTACTTGTGGGTGATGTTTGCTGTTTTTCCGGCACTTCATGGCTGCATATTCTGAACAAAAGCTTTGTTCTTTGTCCCTCTAGCTCTGCTGACTTTTGCTCCTGCCTTTTCACTCAAGCCCCCGGCCTAACAGGCGTAATTGATCTCTGTAGGCTGAGCTCTTTGGGGGAAAGTTTGGCATATCACGTTGGAGACTTTCGTATTTAAAGAGTGAAGAAAGCTTCCCCCACAGTGGGGGGGGGGGGGCGGGGGGTATTATCTGCAACAATTGGGACACTACCTCTGAGTTGTGGTCCTCATGGATTATCCCTGGCAACACCTTAATTAGTCTTGCTGCCAGGACTTTAGCATATAGTTTGGCATCGCTATTCAGCAATGAGATTGGTCGGTAGCTAGTGCAATCTGTGGGATCTTTGCCCGGCTTATGTATTAGCACTGTGACGGTTCTTCCCACGTCATCTGTGACCTTACCGCTTTCTCTTATGTGGTTAAAGAGCTTTATTAATGGACCTAGTAATTATTTTTGGAACGTTTTGTAGCATCCAATCCCGAGCCCGTCTGGGCCCAGTGTCTTGTTAGGGGGTAATGTCGTTATAGCGTCACTTATTTCTTGCGCTGTTATGGGACCCTGTAATATGACATCATCCTCCGTAGTAATTTCTGTGACGTGCGGTCTGCCCTGTGTGTTTCTAGCTGAGCTCTCACTTTACAGAGTGCCCTGAGCGATTTTTGTGTCTGCCTGGTTTTGTGCTGCATTTCCGTCTCCTGTAGCTCCCACTCTAGTTTCTTTCTGATAAGCCCCCTGTCCCTCATGTATGCTGTGGTCTGCAATACGAGTCCCCCCTCCCGAACTACCGCTTTTTCCTGCATCCCAAATTATTCTCCAGTCTGTTTCCCCATTGTCATTTTCTTTAAAATAGTTATTTATTACACCTCCTCCATATGCTCCCTCAGAGCTATGTCGCTCAATATCATTTTTTTCAGCCTCCAGTTCTTGCAGGTTTTAATGAGGTCTTTTGTCATCTCAATTTGAACTATCATTGGAGAGATATTTAACTCCCATCTGTACCTTTTCCACCTGGGAAACCAGTAGCATGTCAATTCTTGTGTACCCTCTATGCACCGCTGAGTAATGGGTGAATTCCCTTTCTTGTTCATGGAAGAATCTCCACGTTTCTATTACCCCCAAATCCCTGAAGAGCTTCCCCAGGGCTTACCGGTTTCTCCCGTCCGCGAGAGTGGGTGGCAATGTTTTGTCTAAGGATGGGTCCATCACACAATTAAAATGTGCGTCTATCACGATCTGGCCTTCGCACCACCCTCCCGCCCTCCCCACCTTAGCCACACACCCCCCCCCCCAGTTTATGCCGTATCTACCCAAGGTACATGTCCTGTTTCTCATTGGGGGGCATACATTGCAACCAGTGTGTGTATGTAACTGTCCCTCCAGCATGCATTTGAGGGCCAGATATCTGCCTTCCTTATCCCAATATAGGGACTGTTTTTGAAACCTCACGTTGGCGCTCAATAGTCTTTCTCCCGCTCGTAACACAAAGTACTGTCTAGGGAATGCCTTTTGGGTCATCCTCCTTTCATCTGCAGGGAGTAGGTGTGTCGCTTGGAAACAGTATCGATGCCTGGAGGTCTCTTAGTCTAGCCAATATAGAGAGCCGTTTCGCTTGCGAGTTTAAGCCCTGTACATTGAGGGTTACAATGTTAAGTTCAGTCATACCCCTTACATCGGGGATACTCTGAATATCCACTTTGCCTCCTCCCTCTGCCTTTTCCCCAATTATCTCCCAAACCATATCTTCTTCTTCTTCCTCTTCTTCTTCATTATCGGAGACGTGGGCGCAATGTTGCCCAGCATCTCTGAATTCCGTCCATCCCCTCATTGACCCCCCCTCCCCAAGCTCCTCCCTCGCTCTCTTCCCTTTGGATCAAGGTGCGCTAGAACCTCCCCTAGACCCTTACCGGGGCGTTGCGCCCTGTATATCCCCCATCTTTCCCACACCCTGAGTTAGATTCCAAGGTGCCCTCCCTCCCCTCCGCGCCCTGGCACTCCTCTCTCACCTAACCCTTCTCCCTAGTTTTCTCCCCTCTTTTCGTCCCAAAAGGGATGCAGTTATATAATAACGTCTTACTTCCGTTCCTCGGTATGGGTCTCATTTCGAATGCGGGTCTGTTAGTGAGAAGCCTTTCTCCCGTCTCTTCTTACTGTCGATCGACCACTCCCACGGTCTGGCCCATCCCCTTTTGGGTTTTGTTTTGGGCCTCTGTTTGTTTGAACTTCATCTTCCTCTATCTGGGGCAGGGTCAGCCCTTCCTCACATGTAGTGATCCGCTGTTGTCTGCCCTCCCAGTTGAATAGCAGTCCAAAGGGAAATGTCCATTAATAAGTAATCCACTTTGCGGTTAGTGCTCTCATTACAGGCTGCATCATTCTTCGTTTGTGTAGTGTGGATAATGTCAGGTCTTTCTATAATTGGACTTGTGTTCCATTGATCGAGATCTCTTGTTGAGTTCTCGCTGCTCGGAGTATCTACTCATTAATGGTATTGGACGATATGGCTTGTAAGATGTCTCTGGGTCTTGCTCCCGGGTCCCCTTTCTTTGGTTCTACTCTGTTGATAGTATATCCTCTAGTTGTGTGCCAGTCAGTAGGCTGCTGGGGCAGTGCTGCATTGTATCCTTCAGATCCTTATCCGTGATTGCCTCAGCCAGGCCTTTGACCCTTATGTTAGATCTATAGGATCTATTCTTGAGGTCCGCTGCCTAGATTTCCAGGTTATGTGTTGCTCTGGCCACCTGTTCGAGGAGAACGCTGTTCTGTTTTGTTTCCTCTGAGATCTCAGACAGGCTGTCTTCTGTTGCGTCCACACTGTTCCCCAGCTCAGTGATTTCTTTTCGGACCTCCTGTAGTGAGGCGTTTAGTGCCTTCTTCATTTTCCCAAATTGTTCTTGGAAGGATTGCATCATTCTACCCTCCATCCCTCTCGAGCATTCCTGTAGTTCATCCTTGTTTAGAGCCATCGTGACTTCCTCTTCTGTAATCTCGCTCCTGTCCACTTGTTTGGACGAGTCCTCCCCTTGCAGTTGTTCCAGTCGGTGCTGCCTCCAGCAACGTTCCAGCTGTCCCCCTTGTGCTTTAGCTGTGCCTTTGGCTCTTGCAGGAGAATTCTTGGGTTTGGCTCCTGCCATCTGGTGGCTGGGGCTGACAATGTGTGGCCCTTCCTTGCTACCCTGTGCGGGTGGGGGCAGGCTTTTCTCAATTATCTCTGTGTGTCAGGACTGGGGCTGTTGTAGGGGCAGTGGAGGGAGTAGTCACCCCTATGGAGGCTTTAGAGGGGTTGTGAAACCCTGAGGCACCCAACCAGGTTTTCCAGGCGTGTTCTCCATCTCTTTTGCAGGAACAAGGCTCAGGGATGAGAACAGCGCGGAAACTACGTTTCCCAGCAGGCCGTGTGCAGCACAAGCCTGACGGAGAGAAGACCGCCACGCCCGCACAAGTGCGCATGCGCGAGCCGCACCTGGGGAACGGTGATCGCAATTCTGGATGCAGGAAAGCGAGGATGTGCTACCTGTGAGCTCCTGAAGGCACTCCTACGCGGGGAACCAGCCCGTCTGAATCTACACCACAGGCTCTGCGTACAACTAAAGACAAGTCAAAGCTTTTATTATGCGCTGCTGTTGCTTCATCACAGAAGGGAAGCTGCGCTTTTGGGGGACCGCTAACAGCTCACAGAGACTCAGACACAGGAAGACACAAAAGGAACATGCATGTTAACCCTTGCATGAAACGCATGCCTTAACCACTCCAAGCATGTACTCTGGGGGCATTCCGCTTCGTCCGTGCTCGTGAAGCTAACCGCAGAGAACGGAAAGCCCAGACCCAAGCTATTAACCCTTAGGGGAGTGTTAATTGGAGCGGCGGCGTATGGAGCCGAGTGGCGTCGCATTGGCCAGCAACGCGAACAGGTCAGGAGAACCTGGGACGCAAGCAGAAAACAAAGCTAAGGGTATTTACATGTTTCTGACACAACCTTGCACGATGTTGTTTTTTCTGCATGGAGTAAATGCAGGGTGCTGCCTTACATGATGTAATGTGGGGTGGGTGCTAGGGTTGAGCAGAAGCCCTGGTACAGGTTAGAGCAGCACACAGCTGTTAAGGTACTTACTGGTTAGGAGCTCCAGCACAAAGGCTCCCAGTTATAGTTGAGCTTTAAGACTCAGCAGTCAGCAGCCGGAGCAGGAGCCCAGGAGCATGTTTCCCTCATATCCCCCTACCCAACCACTTCACGTCCCTAACCCTCTTTCCGGTTATCCTGAGCTCCCCCTACCTATCCATCCAACAGACTCTAATCCTCTTTCCTTGGAGGGTTACAGTGACCTGTGGTTGTCGCATCCCAGGTGCCAAGACCCAATGGGGAGGCAGGTGTTTGTGCTGCCTCTGCGCAAGTCAAGAGAACAGAAGATCTGACACTGTGTGGTCCTGTCCAGGTGTTCCGAGTACGTTGTTGAGCTGCATCTGCACTCTTGTCGCGATTGCCCCTCTCAGTGTTTCTCAGTCGTGAGCCCAGGTTGCAGCCTTTACCAGAAGCCCCTACAGTCCCTCGTCAAGGTGCTACTGAATGGTGCTGGGTTTCCCCCTTCTCTGTGCGCGCTCTTCGCAGAGCTTTGCTTGCCGGTTACGTGGCTGCGCGCTCAGCTGGGGCTGGTGTCAAACCCTTTCTGCGCTGTGTGTGCTTTTGCAGCCGTTCTATGGATCGGGTGATTATGCCCACTGTATTCTAATTTCTTACTTGGAGCGGGCTTGAGCCCGTTGTCCCTTCCTCTTCGCTGCTCCTGGTGTTGCAGTGTCCGTGTTAGAACGCGTCACCTCTCTGCCTGCGCTCCGACTCCCTCAGTGTTACGCTGGCTCTCCAGCTGTTCCGATCATCCGCTCTAGTGCTGCTTTATCTTGGGCTTTCAGGTCCATTTTCACTGCAAGTCTCTCTGCAGGTAATGTGATTGGGGGTTGTTACGTTGTCAGCGATGTCCCACGCCATCTGTCACCAGACCGCTGCTTCGCTGATGAGTGGGCACAGCTCCTTCCGTTTGTTTCCATGGCCTGGTGTTCCACACAGGTCTCCGTGCAGTGCCTCCTCTATGTCGCCTTCCCGCTCCTCAGGCTGCTGGGTGAAGGATTGTAGAAGCTGCAGTTCTTACCGCCACTTCAGTCACCATGTAATACACCTTCTAGGGGGCAGGAATAGCTAGAGGCTCAAGTATTTTTCGCTGCTAATGAAACATTTATTTCCCGGCCGGACGGGGCACAGGAGTTATGCACCCTCACGGATTGGTGGCCATCTTGGAATCCGCTGTACAGTTTCTTTTACATATAATGTTGGGTGGACACTACGTACACAATTGGTATAGCTAATTGAGTGGGACCAAGGACAAACAATTCTGCAAATTTCCCCAAAGAGGTACCAAGTAAAATACACAGCCTTTATTTAAAAAAAGAGAAAAAAAAATAACTTGGGGACCAGAACAAAATAGCACTAATTAATTTCTGAATAGATCAGTACAGCTCTTCCATGATATAGCGCTCACTATGTTATCATGCATGGGGAAGTTACAGCTTCAATACACTGGCTTTGTTCATCTGTCATTGGAAAACGGACATGTCCTTCTGACTGTCAGTACTGAGAAACATTTTTTCCCTTAGGCTTGTTACTTTGTTACTACTTTTAGTAACTTATCACTTTTGGTAACTTTTATCATTGTACAATGCAGTACAGTTGGGTACACTTTTTGTTTTGCCCTAGACTAACACTCAGAGGATTGATTTTTGGCTACTCTAGGTGTGCTAAAGGGACAAACTGGTGGCAGCAGTTACTTTTTACTACATTTGGTGCATTTTGTTTTAGCCTTACCGCGTTTGGCTACTAACTGTGGCTAGTGGTCAAACAAGGGTTTTCGCCTGTCCTATGGCCATCTTGTCTTTTAGGCTTCTGCCTGGCCTGTGAGGCCAGGAAAATCCTTGTATGGGCTTCAGTGACCGGGAAAGCAAAGCCTTTTGGCAGGCTACTGGAGGGCTATGTGTGTTTGCTGCAAGGAAGTGGGTGGGGCTATGTGTGTTTTCTGCAAGGAAGTGGGTGAGCCTTTTAGGACATGAAGAGGACCCTTGAACCCATTCTAGAGAGATCCTGGAAGAAACTGTAGGACCCAAGACTCCTGTCCAGCTGCAAGACGCACAAGGAGACCAACGTTGAGTTGGAAGGAGGCCTGTTGACCAACTTCTGTTGCTGCCCTGGAAGAGGCCTGTCTTGTCGGTGATCTTCAGCAGTCCTACGAAGGAGCTGTGACCCTCTGAGGGGAGGGAACATCCATTCTCGACAGCGCAATCCTACAAAGCAGTCCTACGGAAGAGCCTTCGGAAGTGCCCCTGGACCGGCCAGTGGCTGACCAGTTTGGAGTCTGGGCTATAGTGCTACAGACACTGCTGTTCCCAGTTGAGGGCTGGAACTAGGTGTGGCATAAGACTGACCTATGCAAAATTTCGTGGTCCTAGCATCAAGGGGACCCGAGATAGGAGGCGAAGTCTAACTGTGGCAAGTGAATCCCTTTGCGTCACCGTGCGTCAGCGGCCATCGTCCGAAACTGCTTACCTGCGTCCAGTCCTGACCCCAGAGGGTCCCTGCATTGAGTTCTTTTGCATTTCTCAACTGGAAGACCTTGCACCAGCATTAGTCGACGACCGGAGGAGTGCTTAAACCTGCAGCCCCAGGGAATCAAGGGCTGAGGCTAACAGTGGGAAAAGCGATCTCTGGCCCTCTGCAGCAGACCTGCCAAGTCCCATGAAGAATAAGAGAATGGGGGGTGAGTTTTAGCGATACTTACCTGAACGCCTAACTCCATTTTTAAAAGTTATGTTAACTTTTATAAACGTTCATATTATGTTGGCTTTGCCATTGCTTGTTCACACAAGAATGCCGAAGGTGGGGGACATGGTTGTTAGTTAGATCAACTTGACCCCTAACCCATTAAACTGTGCATTGGACCACAGAGACGCTGCTCTTAATTTTTTCCAGCTTCACAAAACTATGAAATGTTGCTGAACTTTTGGACACAAGGCGCCATCCATCTTAGGGATGGACTTCTGAGTTTAGGATTGACTCTATCTGCACATTAGTGCTTATACTAATCTGTACCTTCCTTTTCAGGGTTTGATATGTATTTTGCCCTACTCCAGTGATTGCCTATTAATCATTATTAGTGTTGTGGGATATTATTACCCATTAGTAGTCATTTTCCACAGTGTTATTTGGCCATCAGTAAAGAAGCATTTTTATACCCGTTTAAGTGTACTCCTTGACTGTTTTCACTGTTTGTGCTCATTGTGGACCCCTTACAAGCTCACCACCTCTTGAGACTTCATGCAGCTTGTTACCTTGAACTGGTTTGGCTACAGCTCTGAGAGCTGTCTCAGTCACAATACTAGGTTGGCCTTCTATGCATCTGTACACCAAGCCCGAGTATAGAAAATCAGTCCTAACATGCACCAATTGCACTGTCCACAACTGCCCTCTAGATAGTAGCAGGGCACCAATTACCTTGATGCCAATCTGTGGCACTCTGCCATTTAAGCATGTTGTTGAAGGAAGTGCCCAAGAGTAGTGCTGAGCTGGCTGTGTACTAAGAACCAATGTGTCCGCCTACATGGCGGGTAGGGTCAGCTTGCTTATGCTTTCTCTAGGAATAGATCACAGGTGGATGGTCACCAAGAACTTAAATTAGTCAGCACAAAAAAAGGTATGCATGTGACCTAGAACTGTGAACTATGTTACACCAGTCAATGTAAAAAAATAGATTCCACGTCCAACCCCCAATGTCCACACTGCAATTTCCTGGATCACAGTTTTGGCAACGCTGTCCAGGCCTGCACTGGTCTCATTAGGATTTTGAAACTGTAAGCATTGATAATTCATCTGAAAAAGTATTCTTGGCCGCTTTAGATTTATTTGGAGTTTAAAAGCTTTAACCAAAAGAATTTAGGAGGCTTGGTAGCCCAAACGCTGGTGTTGAGGAACAAAAGTATTGGAGAGGTTTGATCAATAAATGTGTTGCTTGTAAGTTGTTTAATGGCATTCTGATGGTTTGGTTTGAAGATGCAAAAGGCCAAAGTTAAGGATGAGGCCAGCGTTCATGAGGTACGATAGGTCCATGGAGGGTGTAGGCTTGGTGGACAATGAGTCACCCGTAGCAATCTAGGTGTCACCCGCCAAACCATGAATGAGGGAGAAAGTGACAATCTCTGCTTCCTAAGCTCCAGGGTCAATAGCTTTAGCAGCAATCACCAGTCCGAACACTATGTGTTCATTGAGGGGAGGAGGACCCAAAGTAAAAGACTTTTTCAGGAAGTGGTAAAGACAAATCAATGCAACGTAAACACAGACTTTGGATCCAATGGCTTTTTTTGGTACATACCGGACAGGGCAGATTAAAGATGAGGGGCTGTGGTGGAGTGGCAACATCATTAGAGCCCAGTTCCTGTGGTATGGTATTAGAGCCCAGAGCCAGTTGTGGCCCAAGCATCCAGTCCATCCTTGGGGGAGGGGACAGACGAGTTAACCATTGTTGAGCCTCAAACTAGTCATTTGTCGCCCTCAACGTATAGTGTTCTTGGAGACTGGAGAGGCCTGGCTTATTTATATTCTTGAATGAGCATTCTCATTCAGTTTCATGATTTTATATTGAGTCATAAGTAGGCAGTGGCCTATAGTCCTTTTCTGCATTCCTCTGCCATTTGTGCATTAAGATACAGTTGCGAGTAGCTGTATTGCGGGTTACAACGTTTTTACTCTGCAAAATAATGCAGAATGGCAGTGCATGTATTTATATAAAGACAACCATATTATTTCTGGCAATATCCTGAACAGTTTAATGACCCTTTTGTTTAATATGTTCACACAAGTTGTAGATTTTGATACCACTTATTGGACTAACTGAAAAATCCCAGAGACTTCAGATTTTGCAGAGTGAGAGGATTTGTAAAGGAAAGCCACAGCACAGATTAGCCTCAAAACGGGAAGAAAATCTTTTCATTGGCGGACGGAACAGAATGAATGGAATGTGGGCCTGGAATTGCTTTCTTATCTAAAAAGGTCATAATGAAAGATACTTCCTACAACAAAAAAAAAATGGAACGGTGATGGGAACATAAATGGCACCTCAGTACGCACACCTTTTCATAGCGCATCTTGAACAGGAGTTCTTACAACAACAGTCCATGAAACCACTAATATACCTGTGCTACATTGATGACAATCTTAAGTTACACAGAAGGTGAAGACCCCCGCAAACAATTCCATTAATCACCAACGCATTACGGTCACCATGGAATACTCAAACAAGAGCACACGCTTCCTAGACAAAGCCATCTTGGTTGGCAAAAACGGCCATTTAGAAAAAACGAAATGCAAGAAACTCACTGACAGAATTAAATACCTGCGTAGAGCAAGTTTCCACCCAAGCCACACAAAACGGTCTATCATCTGCAGACAGACCATCAGATAGAACACGTCTAACAGGAAAACAAGGGACAGCCACTTGCCACACTCAGCACATCCTGCTTGCAAAAACGTCACTCGGACAGACAAATTGCCAGGGATTTGACCCTGCTTTGAAAATACCCAGAGATAACCTGCTAGAATACAGAGACACAAGAGAGACAGAATGAATAACCTACTACCTGGCACTAACCCAACTGAATAGGATTGTCAAGGACCTACAAACAATTTTCAGCAGTGACGATTACGAGATTACGAGAGACATCTTCAAAGAAGCTCCCTTCATTGCATACGAGAAACCTTGCAGTCTGACCAGGAGTACATTTCGACTATATCAAGAACAAGGAAGGCCTGGAATGTACCCTTGCAACATCAGAAGATGCAAAACATGCCACCACATCTGCACCAGATCTGCCAAAACCTGCAGAACCGAACAATCGAGAAACAAGGGACATAGAACCGATCCAATGTTGTGTACCTCATCCAATGCAAAAAGTGCATTCAAGGGAATTATGTGGTCCTGCGACGAGCCGCATGAAAGGATAAACCTACATAGATACACGATCTCAAAACACAAAACAGAATCACCAGTGGGTCGACACTTGTTTTAAAAGGTGGCCTCTCGAACACCACACACAGAAGGATGTGAGTGCTCTAGCACCTGAAGATGCTTATCCTAAAAGTCATTGGTTTTAACATCGATATTGAATATGAGCCCAGATCCAGCGGTGCAATCATATCAACAAAGCCACATCAACAATGCCAGAAGACTTCCCTCCAGCACCATTTCTCACTAAAAGCTGCCAGACTATACTGTTCAGGATTCCTCATGCATCATGCATGAGGGGCATACAACACCCATTGCCAAGCATGAGACAAGCTGAATTAACAGCAGACAATGCATCATCCAAAAATGGAAAAAAGATGTTGCCACACTGTATGCAAGCCAGGAAGCCATTGTGAAGCTTCAGGCATAGTGAGGTAACATTGGAAACTGCATCAATTAAATCTGTGTAGTGACAACTTATACCAGGCAGGAAGCCTTCGCTGCTACATTGGAATCACTAAAATGCCCGACATTACATAGAGGCTGCAAAACACTTTTTTAATCTCTCTTCATCCCAACCGGATGTCAGCGTGCACTGAGTAACGTAGTAACCAAATCGACATGCTGAAGCCTTTTGCTTCAGAATGCCAAAGTGAGCAGACACGTGTGCAGTGGCCCCAGGGGCATTTTTTGCCCAATTTTCATGTGTCAGGAGTGGAGGAAAATTGTGAAATTAACATTTTGTGTAGCGCCCCAGCCGCCCTCCCCATGCTCGGTCCCCTTGCTACTCATCCAGTGAGGCAGGAGCAGAAGACTGATCCGCTGCATGTGGCGCCTCAGGCCCAGAGGGCAGGATTGACTGCGCAACAGGAGCCTTTTTCACAGGAGAAAGGGGAGGCGGCTCCACAGGAAGTGGTGGAGGAGGAACTACTGGGACCTGCAGAGCGATTGCCGAAGCAGGGGCCGGGCAGCTTGCAATACATTTCCTTAAATAAATCCTTAAATTATGCCTTCATGGGATCAGAATACATAAGCGTCTGAAACGTGCCAAAAAAACACATCCTCAGAAGGTCTAGGCACTGGAGCGGATATAGGTCGTTTAGAAGGGGCATAGCTCCAGGATCGCAAAGAGGATGGTTGCCAGGATGGTCCTCCACCAACTGGACCCATGTAAACTAAAGGAACGGACATAGGATGGAGCAAGACTGTGTGCGACAGCGGAGTCCGAGCACACCAATCCACTGGAGGGCAGAACGGGCTCTTATTGTCCACAAAACATGGAGAAGGCTGCTCTGTGCCAAAAACAGGCCCCTCCATATCAGCCGTAGTGAACGTCTGTTTGAGTGTGAGAGAGGTTGACGAAAGGTCTGCCGTGGACCGCCATTTTGTTAACGCCTGAGGTGAACTGCGTCACAGTTGTCAGTGAGGCCGTGCTCACCACAGGGGAATCAGGGGGCTTATATTCCATTTTAGCCTTGCGACAAGGAACCTCAGTAAAGCTGGTGCTAGCAGATCTAGAGTGTTTCTGCGACCCCTTAGAGACTGCTGATGAATTAGCCCCAAGTGAGGGAACCTCAGCAGAGCCGGTACTCGAAGACGTACAGTATTTAACCGGCTTCTTTGCCCCCTAGGCAGGATCGGTTCGACCAAAGGTCTGAGTGTGGGAAGGCTTAGTATGACCCTCTGAAGCCAGAGCCCTCAAACTTGCTGGTTTTATATATAGCCCCAAGAATGGGAACCTCGGGGGTAACCCCGGTATGTTTAGGCACCTTGACAGGAACCTTGAGTAAGTACACTTAGTTCCAGATGTGGAAACCTCAGGGCTGACCCCGGTGACAACAGCCCCAGAAGTACTGGGCCTCACGTTAGCCCCTAAAAGGGGAACCTCGGATGAAGATCCGGTCTTGGCAGCACTTTTACAGGGGACCTCGGAGGAAACTCTGGTGTGCTGGTTAGATCCCTTTCGGGGACACCTCAGGGACATCCCTGGTAAGAGAGCCACTTGAGCTCCTCCCAGACATGGAAGATCCCCAGGAAGGAGTGCCCTGGCTGGGGTACCCTAAAAAGGAACAAACGTACCGGTCGCTTCCTTTTTCCTTCAATGATCTGCTGTAAATGTAGTGTAGGAATTCACTGGAACACCTCCTCCCAACGACAAACGGACGCTGGAGTGCCTGGATGGAGAGGGAATCGCAGTAGAAGCAGAAGTCCCACCGGTGTTCTGGGCCTAAGCACTCCAGGAAAGAGGGTGGGGATCCGCCCTCACGAAGCGACGTTCGCACCATTTACAGGACACTAATCCCAGATGCTCTGGCATAGAAGGAAGGAAAAAAGATGACCGTGGAACCGGAGCAGGAAAATGAAGGACAAAGGAACAAAAATAAAAATATTCCCCAAGATACAAGTGCGTCCGACCCCGACTGCGCGGAGAAAAGCACTGAAGGGCGATGCGCGGGACAGAGCTCGTGACGGCTGGGCTGCGGTCATGTGCCCTGGCCCCGCATAAAAATACAAGGACCAAAAAGTTATTTTTGATGCTTTAAAAGTGCTCCAGTCCCATTCTGATGGACGGAATGTCCAACAAGTATGGAGGAATGGGGATGGGATGTAGGAGTATGTGCTACCCATAAATGCATATTCTTCCACACCGTCTGGGATTGCCCTGAGATTAGGAAGTGCTGTGAGAAAGTGATACAGAAGGTAGTGGAGGTGCTGGAAAGGCAAGTACCAATGGAACCCCGGGCACCATTACTGGGGATATGGGGAGAACTGGAGGCTCCATTTGTAACTTCAATTTCATCAGTGGCCTACAGTGACTTATCTACACAAATCTACATTCTATCCACCATCTGCTAATATATCCGCTGAAACAATAACATTTGAAAGAGCGATAGTACAAAAACTAGAATAACTAGAAGCCGAGAATTGTGGTCCTTTTTATACCCTTACAAGAATACAGAAAAATGCGCTAGGTGAACTACAACAAAATCCTGATCATAATAAAGCCAGGCTACCGTAATAATGGACGTGGTCGGTTATCGAAAAAAGGTACAAACCCTCATCAATGACAGAGTGACTTATAAAAGATTGGGAAGTGACCCGACAGATTTAGACACTTAATCACTCCAGTAATTGAAGAAGCCCTCAATGAAAGTTATATTAGCCATAAGATGGGAGATTTCTTGTGTCCAAAGTTCCCTAGATGTCAGTCTTTATACGCTATGCCCAAAATACAGAAAGGGATCTCACCACCACTGGAACGACCAATTGCATCAGGGATTGGTTCCATTTTAGAACCACTATCCCAATTTGTGGATTTTTTTTTTTTTTTGGAAAAGAAATCACAAAGATGAAATCATACATGAAAGATAAAATAGCAGTATTGAGGTTGCTAGAAGATATAACATTCCCGAATTATGACTTTTTTATAGTCATGTTGGACATGCGTTTCCATACCCAAAAATTCCACAAATGGGAACTAAGCGTGATCGAGAGAGCTCTTTTACAGAGAATACTACCCATAAGCATACCGGTTACATTTATCATGAAACTGGCTGAACTTTAACGAACATCTATTTCATATAAGAAGATGAATATTAGGAACAAATAGCAGGAACTGCTATGGGGGTGACTTTTGCCCCCAGTCTAGCAAACCTATATGTTGCAGATTTTGAAGAGACTAACATCTACAACCAAAGGAACCAATTTTTAATTAATATAATAAATTGGGCCTGATATATAGACTATGTGCTTATGGTTTTTAATGGCACAGAGGAACGGCTTAACACTTTCATCACATGGCTGAATGATCAGAATGCATTTCTCAAGTTTACTCTTTAATATAGCAAATAGGCTTCATTTTTAGATTTAAAGATCATGAGATGAATAAGTTACTTACTGGTGGTAACGTTCTTTCGACTGGATGTTCCTCCCACGTATTCCTCCTCATCTTTGATATATCCAAGTCTGCTTGCAGCTTGATTTGGAAATAATAGTCAAGCGTCATGCAGCATCGAGTCTTGGTCTTAGACGGCCTCCATAGCATCCCTCGTGATGTCGACGCTGGTATATAAAGCACACGCGCTGCCCGTAACCTCACTTCTAATTTTTTCCTCCTTAAATTGCACGCTGTGTCATAGGAGGAGACAATTTAGACATTGCAAGAAAGGAAAAAGAGTAAGACACAGAAAATCTAGGGTACAGGGGTTGGACGCGAGGGCGATGTGCAATATGGGGGAGGAACATCCAGTAGAAAAAAAAAACATTACCACAGGTTAGTAACTAGTTCTTCGTATGGATTGTGTCCTCCCACATATTCCTCATCTTTGATAGACTCCCAAAGGAGTTTGTCTTAGGAGGTGGGTGCGAAGAATTTGGAGGACAGCTTTGCCAGCTGTGGCTTCCTCTCCTGACAAATAATGTACACAGTAAAATGTACTGAAAGTATGAAGGGACAGCCAGGTTGCCGCTCTAGAAATGTCCTGCACTGGCACACCTTTTTCCAGAGCTGACGAAGCAGTCACCCCTCTAGTGGAATGCATTCTGAAACCTTCGGGTGAATCTTTTCCTGCCAAAGAGTAGCATTAGGTTAGGTATATGACAATCCATCTAGAGATTGCTTTGTGTATGCCAAGCCTAATCTTTGTCCAGCATAACCAAAGACGACTTGCCGTCCGTATTATGTAACTCAGTACCATTTTAGGGTCCATATGATGTAGTCTCTCCTCCTCTTTTGATGGATGAGGAGGTGGATAAAAAGTTGTCTGCACGATACGTTATGCAAGGTGAACCTCTTCGGAACGAAAGATGATCGAACTCGTAGAACTGCCTTGTCCTGAAAAAGGATGCAAAAGGTGTTATAAAAGACAGGGTTTGTAGCTCACTTACCTTGTGGGCAGACGGGATTGCTCACTATGAAAACTGCCTTTTTAGTAGCTTTTGTAAAGGACACAAATGTAAAGGCTCAAATGGAGCTCACATAAGACATCTTAGTACTAGATTCAGTAGGCAGAAACAAATTTGTTAGGTCCTTTAAGAAATTGTACCACAATCAGCACCTCGAAGTACAATCCTCATCCGGAGATCTCTCAAAGCTTTGTAGTGACGCTAAGTAGCCCTTCACCGTGGCCACATGCAAACCAGAATGTGTTAGGTGGAGCAAAAAAGATAGAACATGAGGAAGTTTACATGTAAAAAGGATCAAGTTGCTTTTCCCTGCACGAGCTGCGAAACATATGCCAACTGCAGCGTTTCAGGAATTTAGTTGCTGGCCTCCTAGCCCGAAAGCAATACCTCTATTGTGTCTTCCGGAAGGTCCCAATCCTTACATCTCACCCTTTCAGACACCAGGAGTGAAGATTAAGAGGCCTGACCTCTGGATGAGAAATGAGGCCTCCCTCTTGCAAAAGTAGATCCTCTCTTTGGGGAAGACGAATTGGAGGACAGATGGCCATTTCCAGAAGGTCCAGGTACCATGTTCTCCTGGCCCAATCCGGAGCAACGCGTATCATGTTTTCTCGAACTTCCTCAACCACCTTATCACGTGAGAAATGACGGGGACTGGTGGAAACACGCACAGAAGTGGAAATACCCAGTCCACCGCGAACACGTTCCCTAGAGCTACTCTTTGGGAAATTCCCTGGAGCAGAATAGCTTGCACTTCCGGTTGACACTGGTCACGAAAAGATGCACTTGAGAAGTTCCCCAAAGGGCGAAGATCTCCAGAAGGACTTCCTGAGCTAGTTCCCACTCGAGGTAGATTGTGCTTTGCCTGCACAGAAGGTCTGCCGCTGCGTCCTTTTTTCGAGCTTTATGAACTGCCAGAAGAGTGATTCCTTCTCTCGATGCCCAGAACAAGAGCTGCATGGCCTCTCTGCATAGGGGCAGCGACCCTACACCCCCTCTTTTGTTGAGGTAGTACATGGCCACTGTATTGCGCATCATTATCAGGACACTTTCCCCCTCGTATTGAAGGCAGGAAGGCCATCAGCGCTAGTCCAATTGCCCTCAGCTCTAAAAGGTGGATATGGAGTCCGACAGACCAGGGTCTGGTTATTGAAAGACCTCTAATGTGCGCTCCCCATCCTGTGAGGGTGGTGTCTGTCACAACTGTCATCTCCGGCAACATTTGCCAAAAATGTTCTCATCACATTCTCCCGGCTGGCCTGCCGCAGGAGATCCTGAGCGACCTTTGCCAGGAACAGAATAAGGTCTGTCATTCTGCCAGAGAATTCAGACCATAGGAATCAGAGCCCACTGAAGGGATTTCTTTCTCAGAAAGGCTTCTGGCACCAGAAAAAAACAGTAAAATGCAGGATGCCATGAGGCTGAGCACCCATAGGAAGTTGTAGGCTAGGCGATGTTAGGCTCTTTCAAATGTTTGGACCATCTGCAAGAGATGAGCCCTTAACTCGGGTGGCAAAGTTTTCCTGGAGCTGAATCCAGGACTGCTACAATAAATTGAAGCTTCTGTGATGGTGTCAAGAGGGACTTCTTGAAGTTCAGGGAGAAGCCAAGCTTGTGCAGGAATTGGCAGGTGCGACTGAGATGACTGACTGTTGCAGAGAACACGCTCTGATCAACCAGTCGCTTAGGTAAGGATAGATGTAAATCCCCTCCCTCAGACTTGCTACCACCACTGACAAAAGCTTGGTGAAAACCCTCAGGGCTGAGGTGAGCCCGAACTGAAATTGAGAATGTGAACCGCCAGCTGCGAACCTCAGGTACTTAATGTGCTTCTGATGGATTGGCACATGAAAGTAAGCATCCTGAATGTCCAATGAGACCAACCAATCCTAGAGTCGAAGGGCCTGAAGCATCTGCGAAAGAGTTACCATCTTGAACTTGTCCTTCCTGAAGAACTTGTTCAACCAAACTCAAGTCCAACATGGGTCACACTCCTCTGTCCTTTTTTGGAATCAGGAAGTAGGGAGAGTACCAACCCTGGTTCCTCGCCGCCACAGGTATCAGCTCTATTGCACCTTTTCTCCAACAGCATGAGAATCTCATGTTGAAGGAGCGGATCTAGAATCAATGCCGATCTGGCTTTCGGGGGACAATTGGAAGGTTTCTTTAGGAAGGGAAGGCAGTAACCATCTGCTACTGTTTTTAGCACCCATGCGTCCGAAGTTATGGTTCGCCAACTTCGGAGGTGATGCGACAGTCTACCTCCTACCAAAGACTTGTGGGTGAGGGAGTCATTTTGCTGCTCCACCTGCACCTGGGGTAACTCGGCAGGTGTTGCACGGGGAGTTCCACCTCCTCTTCCTGTGCTTCCACGAGGAGCTCTCCTCTGACCCCTTTGTGAGAAAGTGTGTTGACAGGGGGGAATGGAATATGGCTTCAGACAATTTTCCATAACCCTTGCCCTTCAGGCAGCATGAAAAGGTAGTACAGCCTCCTCAACTGGACCACTGACTAAAATGTTACTAAGGTCAACAGTCACTATAATAGCTGCGGGTTTAGACCACCCCACATATTCAATCACTTTACAAATCATCCTTCCTCATTGAGGGGTGAGGGCAGGAGCCCCACCAGCCCAGCCCAGCAGAGGATCCAGGCTCCGAGCGAGCTACACGGAACAGGGCCTGCCTGACCCTGTCCCCATACGGCGCCTGACTCGCCCATGCCGGGCGCTGCGCGGCACGAAACCGAGGCTGAACCTCGATTTCATCATCTGGATCCGCCGGCAGGCGGAATCGCCGGCCAGTCCGAAGGCCATACAAAGGCCTGTTCCTGCGCCTGTTCGGAGCACTGTGGGCCTGGGCCTCAGATGATGCCCCTTAGTTCTGGCAAGTAAAGGCTCCGGAACACTCGCCACCCCGTCTGCAGAACTATCCTGGGACTCCGTTAAATGCTTTTTGGACCAAAGAGGCGTCACTGATGTGCCAATGTTTTCAAGCCTCCTTACACCCACCTGGCCATGTGAGTAAACTAGTCTTAAGTGTTACAGCGTCCCACGGGGACCTTGAATCTAGACGTTCTAGCCTTAGATTGCAGCCTACCTGGCCTTGGTTGCTAAGACACACAATATATCATTCAATCATCTACTCTGTATCCTTTTGCTGCCTCGCTCTGCACTCGCCCGCTTACTCCGGTGGCAAGTGTTGGTCTATCTATAGAGCCTAATACCTGTTTGACTCAGGAATACTATCTGACCTCACTGTCTGTGCTGTGCTTTATGGTCACTAGCAGACCACATTTAGACTGTTGTGCCTTATGGTCACTAGCAGACCACATTTAGACTGTGTTGTGCCTTATGGTCAATAACAGACCACATTCAGACTGTGTTGTGCCTTATGGTCAATAACAGATCACATTCAGACTGTGTTGTGCCTTATGGTCAATAACAGATCAAATTTAGACTGTGTTGTGCCTTATGGTCAATAACAGACCACATTTAGACTGTGTCGTGCCTTATGGTCACTGCCTTAGTCACTGCAGCTGCCCAACCATTATGACAATCGTACTCAGAACTAGTCCTCCGCACACACTGCTCACAACTGCACACCTCTCTCAAACCATTCTGTGATGCAATGCAGATATACACAGACCACTAGAATTGTGTCGTACCCTATGATCGCTAACAGACCACCAGAACTGAGTTGTGCCCTATGGTCGCTAACAGACCCTCTGATATATGCATTCTAGTCAATGCCAGGAATTGTCACATCTAGGTGCCCTGTTGTATGCTCCAACCTTACAACTAGTTGTATCCAATCTAGATAATATAGTGCACAGGCTGTACCGGACAGATTCTACCCGATTCCACCCAGCCACCATCTATCTTAGTCTGACCTGCTCCCCTCCAGCGCCACTAGACTCCACCGCTATCCACAGACCATGATCTTCTGGCTCGCCCTAACCATGTTCCCTTTCTGCTTAATACAGGACAATGTACCTTGTAGCAACAATAGCTACATAGCCCATCAGGACGGCCTGGCTAAACTAGGGTGCCCCAGACACCACCCCATCCCCTGCCCCACTCCGTTCCTACCCTCCACACCCCCTTTCCCCTCCACTTACCACCACCCCCTCACCTCCACATCCATCGTCATCCATGGCCTACCCACCAACAGCCACCACAGTCCCACTGCTAAGTCTAACCAAACCAAATTGACCACCAAACCTCCCACCCTCTTTAAGCCGCCCGGGCCAACCCCCCCCCCTCTCCCTTATTCCCAACATCACAACCCGCAACGAAAGATTAGGCTCCAGGCTCCCCACCACAAATGCTAAACCTAACTCCAGACCTTACACCAAAACTAATACAAAGCACATTGCACCAAGCAAACCCACTCCTCCCCCCCTAAAAGGCGCCCTTCTCAACGTCAGATCCCTGGCTGCCCACCCCACAGAAATTGCAGACATCATCCTTACCAATGATCTTGACTTCTTAGCCCTAACAGAAACTTGGCTTCATGAGGCGTCCGGACCCTATTTATCGCTAGCCATCCCAGACAAATACACTATCCTCAGAGCGGACAGACCTAACGCCAGAGGTGGAGGCGTAGCAATCATTTCCAAATCCGCCCGAGGCCTTAGACCAACCGACACAGTCGCTTTCACTTCCTGCGAGTTACTCACAACCAAACTACAAACCTCCCCCACAGCCACGATAACCATCCACCTCATATATAGACCCCCAGGGACCTTCGAAGAAGACATCACATCCCTCATCTCCAAAATTTCCAAACCAACAGCACAAATCATGATCCTTGGAGACTTCAACCTCGGCTACCAAGACCCAAACGATGCACCTGCTGCATCCCTAGCCAAGGCCCTAACCGATCACGGTCTCACTCAACTCATTGTACTCCCGACCCACCAAAAAGGCAGAACCCTTGATTGGGTAGCAACCCACAATTGCAACACAACCTGCAAAGATCCCCAACCTCTGGCATGGACCGATCACCACATGATCCCCCTTGAGGTGAACGCCAATCAGGTACTGCCCAATAAGCACCCCATGGCACCAGCATACCCCACCAGGAATAAACGCAACATCACTGCTGAAGCCCTACTACCACTGGTCTTACCTACCCTCAATGCCCTCCCAGCTAACGCTGACTTAAACCTGCTGATTGACACCTTCAATGATTCCATGGCCAAAGCAATGGACACCGTTGCCCCCTTGAAAATACGCAAAGCTAAACCCAAAGCTCATCTGAACTCGTGGTACAACCCTGAGCTCAAACTACTTAGAAAAAAGAAAGCTAAGGCTCACCACACCTGGAAGACTAACCCCACTGCGGAGAACAAATCCAACCTCACTAACTTATCCTCACTTTACAAAAGCGAGATAATCCGGACCAAAAAAGATAATTACAACACCAGGATCACTCAGGCAGGTTCCTCCACTAAAGAACTATTCAAAATTCTGAAGGAACTAGAAAACCCTATTTCGCCCCCGGAAACCTGCCTGAAAGACAAATCCTGGTGCACCAACATCCAGAACGCCCTCAACAATAAAATTTTAGGACTCCAAACTAAAATCGAAAACAAACGGCAACAACTCAATAACAATGTCACCAACCTTAACCTAGCTACACCTAACTACACTACTAGCGCAGGCTTCTCGTTCAAAAAAGTCACCATACCGGAAGTTCAAAAAATCATCACATCCCTGAAACCCTCTAACTGTAAAGGAGACAGCTGCCCGGCTCAAATCATAAAAGATGCAGCCAGAGAGCTCTCCCCCTTCATCACCAAACTCATCAACCTATCCTTCACCAGTAGCTCCATCCCCAGCAACTTAAAACAATCATGGGTTCTCCCCCTCCTGAAAAAACAATCCCTCGACCCGGCCACACCCACAAACTACAGGCCCATCACCACAGTCCCCTTCCTACTGAAAATCCTGGACAGAGTCGCCTACATCCAAATTCAGGAATACCTAGAATCCAACCAACTGCTAGGAATACGTCAATCTGGCTTCAGACCTCAACACGGAACTGAAACCGCCCTTGTTGATCTCAAAAGCCAGATCGATGAAATTAAAGACAAAGGCAATGCCGCTATCCTACTCCTCCTAGACCTCTCAGCGGCCTTTGACCTGGTCAGCCATGAGGTCCTCTGTAATCACCTTGCCACCGCAGCCCACTACTCCTCCCCTGCCATCACATGGATACAATACTTCCTGGCTAACAGAACCATACAAGTCTTTTCCACTACAGCTGCAGCAGACCCCATCCCCATCACATGAGGGGTCCCACAAGGTTCCTGTGTATCCCCCACTTTGTATAACATATTTACAAAGCCTCTATTTGACCAACTGGATCATCTGGGTGTCACCTACACAAACTACGCAGATGACACCCAGATACTCCTCACTATCTCTGGTAATTACCAAGAAGACTCCGCCCGGATCAACAAAATATTCTCCATCATTCAGGCATGGATGGCCTCCCATGGTCTCTGCCTGAATGATGAGAAAACAGAGCTCCTAATTGTCGGCTCCCCCAACACTCTAACTAAACTTGACCCTTGCTATAATAACATCACCATCGATGGTCATCCCATTCCCATAGCCAAAAGCGTAAAAACCCTTGGCTTCTATCTAGATGCCAACACCAACCTCAGCAAACACACCAATATGACCGCCTCAGCCGCTGCCTATACGGCAAGCTCATTAGGGCCAGCAGACCCTTCCTATCACCCAACAGCTGCCTCACCCTTGCCAGGGCCCTAATACAATCCAAACTGGATTACTGTAACAGCCTTTACCTTTACCGTACTCAATAAACTGCAGGTAATACAAAATAACGCCTTACGCGCAGCCCTCAACATTCCCAGACAAGAGCATATCTCTGCCACTAGGAAAGCCTGCAAATGGCTTTCCATACGCCAAAAAATTGATCTAAAAATCATCTGCCTCACGTACAAAGCCCTCAATCACCTAGCACCACCTTATCTAGCCAATAAACTCACCCTGAAACCTGCCACCAGATTCACCAGATCCTCCAACACTCTTTGCCTACTAGTGCCCAGGTTCCACCTAAAAAGAGCGGGAGGGGTAAGCTTCACAGTGCTTGCCCCCCAACTCTGGAACTCCCTACCGCTTAACATCAAAACTGTCGAATCCTTCCAGATCTTTAGGAAGCAGGTCATCAGCTGGCTGCTAAACAAAGAATGACATCACTAACTCTAGACCGTGCGGATACTGGTTTAGACACTGTATTTATTCTGAAAATTGTATATTGTACGCTCTGCATATGCTCTGTTTATTGACCACTGTATATATATATATGTATATATCATAAACCTGTACGAAGTATGCAACACACAGATACTTCTCAACTCTGTAACCAAATTCTTAAGCGTCCTTCTACCTCTGGGTTTGGAGCGCCATACAAATAAATAAACAAACAAACAAACAAAACAAATAACAGATCTATATGAAGGATCAGCATATCAAGCCATGATGGGTTCCCAAAATCAGTCTCAGACGAAGTCTCCCAGCTGCTGGTCTCTTTGGGTTTTCACCAGATTTAGCATCTTAGACTATGGAGAAGAACAAGTTACTTACCATATCTGGAACGTTCTTTCAATGGGATGTTCCTCCGACGTATTCCACATCTATGACAGGTAATATCCACAGCTGTGCTGCTTCTGAACATTTTCGGCAGAGGGCGTTCTGCATCGATGGTGTCGATCAGTTGTCCCTCGAGGGCCTCCGTCGAGGGTTGATGTCACCAGATGTTATATATAGGATGCACGGCGCCCGTAGCCTCAGTTATAGTTTTTTCCGAGAACGTGTGGCACCAATTTCCTGCCAGTATGACTGCAGAAAGCCTTGCGGAAATGTAAGCTGCAATCCCATAGGAAATTCAGTGGAGGGCAGGCTGGGAGGGCGATGTGGAATACGTCGGAGGAACATCCCATCGAAAGAACGTTACCAGATATGGTAAGTAACTGGTTCTTCGAGGGGATTGTGTGCGATGTATTCCACATCTATGACAGACTCCCAAAGCAGTACCAACTTATGGAGGTGGGAAATTAATTTACAATTTTAGAATGCCCAATGAAATGGCTGAATAGAAGACTGCCTTAGCAAAGGCCAAATACTGCCCAGGGATGGAGTCCAAGGAATAGTGTCTCACAAAAGTATGGACAGAGGCCCATGTGGCTGCTTTGCAAATATTTCAAATAGGAACGCCCCTCTGTAGAGCAGTGGCGGCAGTCACACTCCTAGTAGAGTGAGCCCCATAAGCCTACTGGAGGGTCCTTTCCTGCCAGACGGTAACACTCAGAGATCATCAAAATGATCCATCTGGACAAGGTCTGCTTGGAAACAGCCTGACCCAAGCGCCTTCCAGCATAACCAACAAAGAGCTGATTGTTCACTCTGACCCGGGACATCCATGAGAGATAGAAACTCAAAGCTCTCCTAGGATCCAACCTATGGAGCCTCTCCTCTTCCTTACCAGGATGGGGAGGAGGATAAAATGCCAGAAGAATCACCTTCTGGCTCAAATGGAATTCCGACACAAACTTCGGACGAAAAGAAGGCCGCACCCGCAGGACAACCCTGTCCTTCTGGAAACAGTCAAGGGTGGCTTGGCGGAAAGTGCCTGCAACTCACTCACTCTGCGTGCAGAAGTAACCGCAACTAAAATCACAGTTTTAAAAGACAATAGTCGCAACGGACAAGAATGCAAGGGTCCAAACGGAGCTCCCATTAGGAACTTTAAAAACAAATTAAAATCCCATCCCAGCACCTGGAAAGGCGACGGTGGAAACACATTAGTTAGCCCTTTTAGAAACCTAGAAACCAAAGGAATCTTAAAATAAGAACATTCCTCAGACAAGCGCTTAAATATGGACAGCGCCACCAGGTAACCCTTAATGGTACCCACTTGCAGGCCCTTGTGGTCTAAAGAAAGCAAAAAAGACAAACCCACAGGAATGGAACATTGGAAAGGATCCACATTCTGTACCCTGCACCAGTCACAGAACTTACTCCAACGGCAACGGTACAGGGATTTCGGTGCAGGACTTCTGGCCGAAAGCAAAACCTCCATCACATCTTCGGGGAGGTCCCAATCCTTATACCTCAACCTTTCAGATACCAAGCATGCTTTCAGATACCAAGCATGAAGGTTGAGACTTGACCTCTGGATGGAGAACCCAACCCCCCTCCCGTGAGAGCAGCTCGTTACAGTAGGGAAGACGGCGTGGAGGGCAGATGGACATGTCTAGAAAGTCCGGATACCACGTTCTCCTGGCCCATGCCGGAGCAATGAGGATCATTCGGGAACTGAACCTCCGTAACCTCTGCAACACTTGCGGAATGACAGGGACTGGAGGAAACGCGTACAGCAGTGGGAACGACCACTCCACTACAAATGGTTCCCCCAAGGCTCCTCCTGGGGGGAATTCCTGTGAGCAGAATCTCTCGCACTTCCGGTTAACACTGGTGGCGAAGAGATCCACTTGTGGGGTTCCAAAAGAACTTCCTGAGCCAGCTCCCACTCGTGAGAGACTGCTCTGCCTGCTCAGAGCGTCCGCCGCTGTGTTTTCGGCCACGACCAGATGAACTGCCAAGATCGGAATTTCCTGCTGGATGGCCCAGCACCAGAGCTGCATCGCCTCCCTGCACAACGGGAGTGAACGTGCCCCGCCTTTTTTGTTGAGGTAGTGCATGGCCACTGTATGGTCTGTCATAATCAGGACATTCTTCCCCCGCACAGACGGCAGAAAAGCCTTCAGGGTTAACCTGAAGGCCCTCAGCTCTAACAGATTGATGTGGCGCGTGGACTCCGACGGAGCGCAACATCCACTGGCTGTCAACTCGTTGGCATGAGTGCCCCAACCTGTGAAGGATGCATCCGTCACGATCGTGACCTCCGGCCATGGTTGCCAAAATGGTGCTCCCTTCATCAGATTGCCTTCGTCGGCCCACCATAGAAGATCCTGGGCGACCAAGGTTAGAATCTGAACGGGATCAGACATCCTGCAGGAGAACTGCGACCACTGCATCTTGAGAGCCCACTGCAGGGATCTCATCCGCAGCCTGGCCTCTGGCACCAGGAAAATGCAGGATGCCGTGAGGCCGAGCAACCTCAAGAATTCGAACTCCGGGAGACTCTGGGCACGTTGAAGCTTGTCCACCATCAGCAGAATGTGATGAGCCCTCACGTGGGGAGGCATACACTGCCCCAGGGATGTGTCGAGCAATGCTCCAATGTATTGGAGCCGCTGGGTAGGTGTCAAATGTGACTTCTTTAAATTGAGGGAGAAGCCCAGCCTGTGAAGGGAGTGGCAGGTGACGGACAGATGATCCAGGGCTTGCTCGGGAGAGAGTGCCCTGATCAAACAATCGTCCAGGTAGGGGTAGACGTGAATTCACCCTTTCCTGAGCTATGCTGCCACCACCACCATCAGTTTGGTGAAGACCCTCGGGCAGAGGTCAATCCGAACAGCAGAACCCGAAACTGAAAATGCGAGTCGCCAACCGCGAACCTCGAACCTCAGGTACTTCCCGTGCTTAGGATGAATCAGCACATGAAAGTAAGCATCCTTGAGTCTAGAGACACCAACCAATCCTGAAGTTGAAGGGCCTGGAGGACTTCAGAAAGAGTTACCATCTTGAACTTGTCCTTCCTGAGGAGTTTGTTCAACCAACGCAAGTCCACGATGGGTCGCAATCCCCCCTGTCTTTTTTCGGGATCAAAAAATAAGAGGAATACCATCCCTTGTTCCTCTCCGCTACAAGCACCATTTCTATGGTGCCCTTCTCCAGCAGGGATAGGATTTCCTGCGCAAGGAGCGGATCTGGACACTTCAAAGAGAACTTCCCCGGTGGATTGTCGTGAGGCCTCTGCCGGAAGGGAAGACAGTAGCCGTGGGCTATGATCTCCAGAACCCACACATCTGAAGTAATGGCCCGCCATTCTCCAATATGCTGCGCAAGTCTGCCCCCAACCGGCGAACCACGGGATATGGCCTCATGACTGAGTGGATGCGGCTGTGGCACTGCCTGAGGCCAAGAGGCAATTGCCCGAGAGGCTTTGGCTCCCTGAGTACCTTACTTTCCACCCCGGGTACTCATACGGTGGCCCCTTTGACTGGCAGCTCCTCTCGATCTACCAAAAGAAGAGTAGTACCGAAAGGAACCTCCCCTCCATTGGTGTCCCAAGGACGAAAAGGCAGAGGTTGACGTACTGCAGCGCTCAAAGACTTTGCTGCAGCTCTGGAGATCTGCAACCTCAAGGCTCTGGTCAGCTTTGCTGACAAACAGATGAACTCCATCAAAGGGCAAGTTCAGAAGAAGGGATTGCACATCAGGAGCAAACCCCGACTTACGCATGTTTGCATTATTGCGCATCACGGTGCTTGTAGCCATGGACTAGCTGACACAGTCTGCCGTATCCAACCCCGACTGAACGGATTCGCACATCGCAAAACCATCCTGTTCCTCCCCTTCGGGAATATGCTCAGCCGCCAAAGATGCACAGTTCCACAGTGTGTGTAAACCTTGCTAAGGCACAAGTGGAGTTGTCTGACTTAAACACCATACCCCCAGCCGAAAATACCTTCTTCGCCCAACCATCAAAGCGCTCATCATCCCCATCAGGAGGGATGGTAGGGTACGCAGCCTGCTTCGAGGAGGCCGTAGCTGCCTGCACCACCAAACTCTCCGCAGTAGGGTGCATCGATAAGTAGCAGGGGTCACCACTGGATGGGCGGTATTTCTTCGGAAGCGACTTATTAACTGCCGGTAGACTCTCCTGAGCAGTCCAAGCCGCCGCCGCCACCCTTCTTTGCAAAGCCACGTGAAACGGCAGCACCAGGTCAGTGGGTGGACCTTGATCTAGGATGTCTGTCAAATCATCCTGAGCAAAATCAACATGTGGAGCAGACCACCCCAAGTATTTTCACCCTTGACATGAGTCGTCAATAGGAGGAATCTGCATGCGCCCCAGGCTTAGGTCAGCCAAACTCCACCTCCGGAGAGGTGTCAAGGCCACTATCGTCATGCAATGACTGACGGAGTTCCTCCATCTGACTATGCCCAGACAAAATGTCATTGGGAGGCACTGCCATCTGCTCATCAGACAGTTCCTCAACCTCTGAAATATCCTGTAAAGGATGGAAAAACACCAATCTAGGAGGAGAAACAGAATAGAGCTAAAATACAGGCCTCACAGACTTACTGAGAGCCTTCCTCAGAGGTTCCACAGCCCCCCAGGGCACCTCCGGCAAATCCTCCACAAACGGAGTTGAGGGTGCCGAGGGAATCGGCGTCGACGATGTCGACAACTTCTTCGAAGGCTTCACAGGTTCCGACGGCCTTGATGGCGTCGAGGACCAGGACCTGGATCTGGCACGGCTATGGCGATCTCCCTTGTCCGAGCGGGACCTCGACGGCTCCCAATGATCGTGCCGAAAGCCCAAGCCCGAAGGCGTGCAAGTGGTGGACCTAGCCCATTCCCTGCCTGCTTCTTTCTATGGCGCGGGCGGAACTGTGCCTTGAAACTCGAAAACCGCTAACATCTGCCGGTGGAATGAATCCCATTGGCGGAGTCGTCCTCCGACGAGGACGGGGAAGGCAACCGATGACGGTGCTTTCTAGAATGCCTCAATGAGGCAGAGGAATGGCGGGAACCACTCCTAGACCAAGACCCCCTGGATTTTCACCGACACAGAGTCGCCCCTCGAGTCATCGGTCAAAAGCCCAGCGGACTTCGATTTACGGGGCTTAGACACCCTACCTACCTTCAATTTCCCCTTCCGTTCCCGCAAGGCCTTAGACGTCAGGGACTGGCAATCCTCGCAGTCGTCGGTGGAGTGGCTTTCGCCAAAGCACCAGAGGCAGATGTCGTGTGGGTCCGTGATGAACATCTTCGGACCGCAGTCCCAACATTTTTTAAAGACCGACTTCGGGGTAGTAGAAGAGGATGAAGACATCGTACACGAAGAAAGAATAGAGCACGCAGAGATTCCGAAGCAAACATGTTTCCGGAAAAAACAAAACTGAGGCTACAGGCGCCATGCGTCCTATATATAACATCCAGTGACGTCGACCCCCGAGGGACAACGGATCGACGCAGGACGTCCTCTGCCGAAAATTTTCCCAAGTAGCACAGCTGTAGACATTACCTGTCATAGATGTGGAATACATCGGAGGACACAATCCCCGCGAAATAAGTTCTTATGGAACATTTAGTGTTCCAAATTCATAACCAAAAGGGGCTTGGATCGTCCTACTCATCTGCCTCAAAGATGGAACCCATTTGCCTGAAGATATCAGGTCAGTGAAGGGGTTTGAATTACTTGGTTGTTTCAACAAATGGTTTTACAGCCTGAGGCAATGAATTCTGCGATGGTGTCGAAGGCGTCAAGGGTTTTGACGGCTTCCTCAAATCGGTCAGTGAATGAGCTGATGGTTTAACATGCCTTGAAGCCTCAGGCAATAAACTAGACTGCATCGATACCTTAAAGGAAGGCTTCGATACTGGAGATGAAGGACTCGAGGGGGTAGACAGTGGCTTTTTTTTATGTGTCGATGAAGACTCCTTAGACTTGTTTCGAGGATCCTCTGTTCCTGGGCTCTGAGGCACGGGAGAAAGACACACACGAGACTCCCTTCTGGTCTTGTCAGATGCCGAGGGGTGGCTTCATTTCCCTGACTCCTTGAGAGGAGCATTCGGAGGAGCTTGCCTCTGAAAAATTAAGCTGCAGCTTTTCCATTCCACAGGAGTCGAAGTTTGGGAACTACACTTTTTTGGGGGAGGAGGACGAGGACCTGTGACGCCGTTTCGTACTCTTCTTGTGAGAAAAGGACAATGAGCGCTGTGAACCGAACCTCGATTATCTCCTATGTTTTGTAAGCTCTCGGGGGAAACATCCCTCGATTCAGGGAGGTTGATTTCTTTTGGACGGGGAATCGGGTGGGATTTGGTAGAGTGCTTACCTGCATCGAGTTTCCCCTTCCTTTCCTGCAAGGCCTTGACAGTCCTAGATTGACATAAGCCACAGTAGTCCACCTTGTTGCCTAGCCCCGAACCGGTCTTTGGTGTCGAGGACATGTTTGAAGAATATCGAATCAACTTGATTGTAGGAACAAACACAAACTAAATTTTGACGAGGCAAGTAGTTCCGAAGCACGCAGCAATGGGGAAAAAACTGAATTGAGTTAACAGTCAGCACGCATGCTTCATATACCAGCATTGACATCTCGAGGGATGCCAAGGTGGCTGTTGATGACCAAGAGTCAATGCTGCACGATCCTCAACCCTATGAAAAACAGAATTCTTAGCAATCTACAAGCAGACTTGGATATATCAAAGAGGAGGAATACGTGGGATGCACATCCAGTTGAAAGAACATTACCACGGGTAAGTAATTTGTTCTCCACCATGGGTGAAGTCTCAGACCCAACTAGGGAATGGAAAACCCCCTTCAACTATGCAAGAGATGAGATGGTATACTTTGGGAAACATATTACGACCCTCCTGAGTAATCTATACAAAGCTAACTACCTTCCTCTGTGGGAATCTGTGAAAAGGTATTTTCAGCATTGGGAGGGGTCCTTCCTATCCTGGACAGCGAGGTTCAACATCATCAAAATGAATATCTTCCCCAAGCACCTCTACCTCTTCCAGATGCTCACCATCTCAGTGCCAAGGGACATGTTCACCTCCTTGATCAACCTCCTCCTTGAGAGGAGCATTTGGGGGAGCTTGCCTCTGAAAAATTAAGCAGAAGCTTTCCAATTCCACAGGAGTCGAAGTTTGGGAACTACACTTTTTTGGGAGAGGAAGATGAGGACCTGTGACGCAGTTTCTTAATCTTCTTGTGAGAAGAGGACAATGAGCGCTGTGAACCGAACCTCGATTATCTCCTATGTTTTGGAAGTTCTCTCGGGGGAAACATCCCTCGATTCAGGGAGGTTGATTTCTTTTGGACGGGGTAACAGGGCTGGGGTCAAACCTTGACTAGCCCATGCTCGACAGACTCACTCCTGTGGCAAAGGAGGGAGTAATCTACCCGACTTTCAGACCCATTTTAAAGGTTCACAGCTCAGGTTATTGGTCGATCTGGACCCAGCTACTTCCAAACAGTGATAAATACTTTTTGTACCAAGTACCCCTCGAGGAATGGCTGTGTGTCCCACAAAAGGACATTTCCAATGGGATCCTCACACATCCAGTTCTGCAGGTCCTATGGACCCTGGGGAAAGAGCGAGCTGACAAAAAGTTGCTCTCCACATGGCCCTCACAGCTGAACGCCATTTGGACCCCACCAATCCAGATCATTCTTCCTGACCCAGGTAAACACCGAACATGGCACGAAGCGGGTCAACTCTGGAATGATGGGGAATTCAGGACTATACAGTAGCTCGAAGACCTTCTGAAAATAGGGAACCTCTGTGTTCCTGTTTCTCAGATTAAAAGGGGAACTCTCGGATAAAAAGTGGGGAACTTTACCCATGGCACTCACTCCCTTCGAAAGACTTCTTATAGGGAAAATGGCAGAAAAATTACTCATCTCTAGACTGTATCAGGTCTATGCGCCAAGCCGTCGAAAGAGCCTACGATGAAAGTGCATTGGGAAAGGGACATGGACACACTTCAATGATGCAACAGGGCTTAGGATTTGCAGGTCTAAGACACGCTCTGCCTCCTTGCAACTTAAACTCTATGCCACTAAACTCCTACACAGATGGTATCTCCCCTCTAGGCTGGCAAAAATGTACACAGTGTAAAGTTCTGTTGACCCCAGCTGCTGGATAGGGTGCAGCAACATGGGGACCTTCCGGCACATGTGGTGGTCTTGTTCACACATACAGGCTTATTGAAGGAAGGTCCTCTCATGGATCAAAGTCCTGGACAGCAGATAAACATCTCTCAATCCGTTTTGATTCTCTTTGAGCTAGAGGAAGAGGGACAATACACATCCCTAACCCACATGGTTAGCTGTCCGTTTCTGGTGGGGCGGTCTTGGAAGAGGGCCAGGACACCCACAGAGCAGGAATGGGTACACACGTTGAGGGACATATTCCAGATGCAATATTTAACAGCTGCTCAACGAGACAAACTGCACCTTTCAAGCTGAATGTCTACCCTTCACACTGAAATGCGTACCATGCAAGCCTTGAGACATTCGGGGGACACAGAAGGTAGCACACCCATGGTAGAGGGATAGATGCGATGCTCGGGTGGGAAAACACAGAAGGGGGAAACAGCAAGGGGTTGGGCGTCAGGGGTGGAGTGCAGAGGGTTTAAATTCTTTTCTACAGCACAGACTGGGAAACGTGTGAGGCGCAACCTGTTATTGACAACTGTATAGGTCATGCCTTAATTAAGGTTTGCACTCAAAATGTAATACCAAACCTTTATGACTTTGTGCTGTAGGTTTCAAAACCAATAGTTCCATTTAGTAAATCAAGCCAAGAGTGCAAGCAACATAAACAACATCAATTATTAAATGTATGCAATAAAAAGTATCAAAACAATAAAGGGAGCGTACTATGTCACCTGATAAGAATATCCTTAATTCATCTCTGCCTGGTGCAAACCAAGATGTGGCAATAGTCTATTTCAGAAATGTGGTTAGTGGGCTAAGAACGGAGGGAGCGAGCGAGCGAACAATAACTGAACACAAACAAGGGCCAGACGTCTTGTTACATGGTTTGAATCAGTTAACCACCCACATGCTCATCTCTTCAGCATACTGAATTATGGTACTCTCTCCAAAAAATGATTGCACCTCATCAATGCACCCCCACTCACCACTTAAAGGACACAGCCTCCAAAAGAAAACTTATTTTAAACTAGCTTATGACGGAACTTGGTTTGTGCTGTATTATCTGGAGGCAAAATCATCTTAAGACAATATAGTCAACCTTCAAGGTGTATTTATAGTGCCGAGATGAACTTGACTATGGTCTTCCGAAGAGATTAAGAAGAAATTAGGTATTTTGATATGTGGTAGGTAGATGAAGAACATTTTTTTAATATTAATCTGTAGTCAATGAATATCTCAACAGTATGGGACACTAATAAAGCTTATTTTATAGGGACATAACATTAGAATTTACAGCCAAAGAAATGTACAACAGAACTTGCAGCATTGGGTTTCTTGTTAAGTAGCACCATGGGCAGGTGGCAGTCTTTTAAAATGCTCAGAACATAGCTTACGCCTACCAGTGTAAGCTGCACTCTGAGCAAGCCGATTGCTGTCAACACACTCCCTCCCCCTGTCACGCTGTGCTTCTCCACTGCTCGCATTACTACGTACCCCCAATCCAATCATCAAGCCAATCCACTTTAAAATACCCTGCTTCACAAGTCTCTACAGCTCCTACTCCTTGCTGGCTCCACCCTGTGACCACTTTGGAAGGACACCCTCACCAAAGGGCCCCCGGCACCAATTTCCATCACAACCATCTTGTTTAGCTTTTGGTATGAAAACACGAGTCGTGCTTGCGGCAGCCTGTTTTCACACCAAAAAGGGCTCTTTATACCCCAAAATGCTATTTTCAACAATGCCATTATCACCGAGTCATAATATACCCAACACCTTTTATTAGGCACTCTTTCATCCAGCCTATGATCTTGGGTGTTGGTCAATTACTGCTCAGTATGGCCCATTGAATTCTACATTATTGGTTAAGGACAAGCAACCAAAAAAGGATCAGATATAACTGTAAAACTGAAGAAGAATCTCATCGGTAGCAAAAACGTTTTAGGTGGCAGTATTTTTTTTAAATGCTCCAAGTAAGATGTTAAGGGATGAATCTGGAGTAAACAGTGGCACAATGTTCCCTTGTCAGTTATTGGACAACTAATGGAATTACTAAGATAAAAACACCAATGTATCGCAAATGTTGAGCTGCGGATCCTAGAGACATTGTGTGTGTATAGCAATCTCCTATTTGGCGACAAAATAGTAGTCCTTGCTGAAACAATTATGGGCGTAAATTGGTGCTCCTAAAGAAGAAAACTAAAACAATGACCAGAGTGGGCATGGGTCTAGACCAAGATTTTATATGGTATAAAAAAGGGTAAGATACCTGCTTACTCTGAGCTTTTCGAAGTTGAGATCATTTTACTCCCCATTTTAGTTGGGTGTTTTTTACTTTCTATTTCTATGAATCTGGGAGTGTTTTTACATCCTTTTTTAAATTTTTTTTTTTTTTAAGTTCAAGGTGATGTAATTTGTTATGGAAGCACAAGAGCAGTTCCTTATTAAATGGGGCTGAGCAGTTTCTGGCAAATAAAACAAAGTACAAATATTGTAACTCCAAAACGTATCTTTTCATAGTCCACACTGCTTTGAATCTGGTATTTCTTGCAACAACCACTGTTTGAACACACCTTGTTTCGATAATACATGCCTTTTTTGATAAAGTACAAAGGAGAGTATGGGTTTTTCAACTGGTCACAAATTAACAAGTTTTCAATGGCTGAACTTGTACTGTATGAAAAGAGTGGAGGATATGTGCGCTACCATATTTCAGTACAAATTACTGGAGGTCTTTGTTCAATAGCATGCAGCTAGCCCTAAATAGTTTGTACAGTTTGGACAAACCGGGATTTGATATAAAGTTCACTCTTGGGCCCACGGCTAACGACTTGTCTACTATTATGGACTAGAAACAGAACCCTAATAAACCTGGGATACATTACCGGGAAATACTTGAGCACCAGTAATCGGAGCTTGTCGAACCTGAGCTAAGTGGAGATGCACAAAATCCATTCTCAGCCCTTGTATCCTGAGTCTCTGGGCTGTGGCACGCAAGGCATGTACGCCCCAAAGAGAAAGTGCCAAAACAGAGAAGCAAGTCTCCATTGAAGACAGAGGTTGGTGCAAGAAACCAGTCTTAATCGCTAGTCCGTAGGTGCTGGCCATGTTTCACAAGTGCCCGAAATGTGGTGTTAAGATGGCAAAACATGATGTACATGGTATGTACTATTGCTTGAAGACAATAGCTTTGATGACTATCAATGCTCCCCTGGCACTTACGAATGTCACTCAGGGAGTTTCGAAGACCTCTTGCTGCATTTTTCAACAAATTTGTTGATGAGTATCACCAGTGGACTTGCTCTTGGAGGCCAAAAACAGTGATGCCTCAAAGTCGGAAATTCGCAGTTTAAGGCTTCTTCTTTAAAGCATTTCATGTCAAAGCCCTTGAATTTGAAACACTCTGTATATATTGCCTCAATGCACCACCTTGACGTCAAAAGGCTCCGCTTCTGGGATCAAGGTGCCTGTGAAAAGTAAGTAGAATGTTCAGAAAATTAGTTCAGCATCACACCAAATGAGAACACCTCTTTCAGCCCAAGCCTTGTACTTTTCAGTGATGCCCTAGAGGTTGATTCAGAATACTCTCCAAAAGAAAATCTCTGAAGTTCAGTACCTTTGACAGACCACGCACCCTTCAAGTAACTAATGCTCCAAGCAGCCTACAAGCTCAACGTGCCCACAAAGCAATCATTGCTCATATTTGAGACCTTTTAGGAGTGTACTTCACTTTGACAGCAATTATATAGCCTGCATTCTGGAGGTTGTAGTGGAAGCAGGGCTCCAGATGAGATTTTGAAGTGGGAGTATTTCACTCCCTAATTTTTAAAGTTGGGAGTACAATTATTTCTTTAGGGACAACATTTTAAGTCCAATTCCCAATGGGAGTATTTTGTAAGCAAGTAAAAATATGTTTTAACTGGGAAACGAAAATGTGTTTGTAATAATTCCTTTGCACCTAGTTATACATAGACATTAAAAGATACAGGTTTATTTCTTACGATCAGGCAGTAATGATAGAAATTTATTTTTGGTACTACATGCACTGCTGGTCCAAACATATTCTTGGAGCTGTGCAGAGGCACAAGGTCATGTGTGTCGGTTTTCCATTTTTTGTTGGGAGTATTTTTACTCTCTATTTTTATTTTTTGGGAGTATTTGCCTATTCTTAGGGAGTAAAAGTGGCAGATACACACTTTATCTGTAGGGCTAAGTGGAAGCCTTCATGACAACTGCTTCTGTGAAATGTCCTTTATCAAGAGAAAACCAAATTAATCCCCTGATCAGCATTCTTCATACATATTTGTTCTAATGTTGGTGATGGTTTTAGATGCCAAGAAAATATTTCCAGATCACAACTCATTGGGAAATGCTTTCCCAGTGCTCTAATTTTAAGTGGTCTAATAAAGCTTAACTTATGCTACTTGGTGCCTCTTGGCTGTCAAGGAAGCAGAAAGGTTTAGGCTAGGCAAAGGTTGGTGGGATTGGTAAACGGGCAAGTTCTAATCCTGAAGTATTGATAGGTGCAGGTCAAAAAGTACCTTTTTCCAGTGTGATGTATGTTTCAAAGTTGTGCCAGGTGGTAATAATTGATGAAGTTGGGGGCTACAGGCCCGGGCAGTGTTGCAAAGTGGGTTTACAGAGTGCTGGTTAAGGGACTGAAGGAGGTGGTGGTAGGGATGAGTTGGAGAGTTTGTGGTGAGAGGTTGAAGTGGAACAGTTGGACAAGTAAGTTATGCACAGGAGTACTGGAGCAAGTGAGGGGTACTAGGCAAGGATTTGGCTGGAGGGTTGTTTAGGTTAAGGTGGAAAGAAAATAATAGGTTACTGGACTGATACATTCCATAGTTTACTTGCCAGAGCTCAAGAGGACACTCTTTGGTGTTTCTTTTTGAAGTATGGTACTATTAGAAACCCCATTGCCGACTGTGTTTTTGCATAAGCTGAGCAGCTCGGCAGTGGTTTATGGTATCCTGGAATGAAGCCGTGGTGGGCAATACACAGGATTTTAAATTAGATTTTGCGATTGTCTGCAGACAATTAAGTGTCTGCAGTTCTGGAACAGAGATGTTCCCATCTTTCTAGTCTTTAGAATCTTTCTTAGCAGTTAGTCCTTAAACGTGCCAGCAAGTAACCCGGGGGACCTAGGTTAAGGCTGCATTTGTGCATGTGCTAGTCACACATGCAGAAAAGGTGGTGGCCGGCAGGAACTGGCTTAAAGTCTTGAGTACTAGAGAGATTACTATAATGCATGCTTCTGTGTTTACTTTCGGTAAGGCACGATATGGCACATTGATCTTAGTTTACTTGTTTAAACATGTGTTTTGATGGTGAGACTTAGCCATAATCTAAGGTTTTTGATGGTTGTTATCAGCTGAGAACAAGTTCATATTTTTTTTTTGCACATGGGACCTGTGTAGGAAGTATTGTTTTGGCTCTGCAAATCGGTTTTCTTTTAGTTGGGTTGGTAGTCATTGAAGCGTTTATTTGAAGGGCAGTTGGTATGGCCTGGCTTATTTTAAGTCCAGGCTAGCATTTGTTTGTAGACAACGTGAATGCCATCTCTGTAATAGTAGCGCATGAGCTTTGAGTTGCTGATGATATTCAAAAGTGGGGACATAAGGATGTTGAAAAGTAGCAGTGACAAGCGGGACCCTGCAGTACGCTACAGGTGATATTGCGGGAGAATGAGGGGTGGCGTGGTATGTAGGTAGTCTCCTTCGTCTTGGAAAGTATGGATTTTATCTAGCACACCATACACCCCTCTGTACCAATGTCCATAAATGTTTCTGAGATGCTTGTAGGCTGATGTGATATTAAGCAGCAGAGATGATGGGTCCGTGGTGTAATACGTGGGAGGGTACAATCCATTTGAAATGCAGAACTTCTGGAAACTATGGTACACCATAAGAAAACGGACAGAAATTTGCTCTTGGAATTTCAGAGTTTCCATCCGAGGAGTCTCAAAGACAGGGCTGTCAGAAGATGTGGTGAGGCCTGGGGCAAAACATTTGGTGAGGCCCCCTTACAAGTTTTTGCGCTCGGCCAGCGGCGACACCTCCGCAAACAGGAGACTCGAGAAATCTCCCTGTGAGTTTGTGTGCAGGATGCAAAATATGGTTTATTACTACAATGCCAAATCAACTACAGCAAAGTTAGATTTCTCTAACTTCGCTGGTTAATGCCAGACTAACCTTTGCATTATTATATATATATACATACACACACACACACACATGAGCCATCCACTGCGCCACCTCCAATTCTCTGAGGGTCAGTCACTTTTCCAAGCAAAGAGTTGAGGGCAGATCTCTGGAAACAGCCTCCCTGCCTCGCTGAAACTTGAGGAGAACCATCTCTGGCTCCGGAAGCACCTCAAGACCTGTCTCTTTGCTTCCTTCTGCCTTCTCTCCCTCTCCCTTGCTGATCACCTGCCTGATCCATGCACTGGTCACCTGGTCAAGCTCGGAATTCAGGCCCAGGTCCTTGCCTGTCCTGTTGCAATCCTGCACTGCCTCTTGGCTCCCCTGCACTTGTGGTCTGTATCTGTAACCCTACAGTCCCCGCTCTTGCTCTTATTCTCCACCCGTTGGCTGCACTTAAGAGTACCCACACTTGCCACCCGTTGGCTGCACTCTTGTTTCTCATTTGTTTCTGCACTTCTGCATCCTACCCCACCCTCTGCACTTCTCCCCTCCCTCCTTCCCTGCTCTTGCGCAAGCTGAATGACACAAGGCCTAGTAAGATCTGCGTTTTGTCCTACTCTTGTTTCTCCCTTCTTGCCTTGGAGCGCCTAGAAACACTTGTGTACAGGCACATTATAAATGCCATATCATTAAGGAGCACCCTGCCCCTGTGTGCGCATTAAAACACACATCATACACAGTGACGTACAGTGGACGCTGGTACATTTCTGAATTTAATAGGCTTAAATGTTTGTGCCAACAGAGAACACTGAGGGAGCCCAAACCAAACAAGGGTTGTTTGAGGGGGTTCACACTCCCAAGAAAATGTTTGAAACATTGGGTTAAAAGTATGCATTTTACAGCACTTTCTTTGCAAAATTGGGTAGAAATCCATACAGTTTGCAATTGGTTTTGTATAGAAGCACATGGAAATTCCCAATAGTTGCAAATCACAAATTGTGCATAGGAACATGTTCCAATACATTTCATGCCGCCTTTCCACGCGAGATATGCTAGTATAAAAATATATTCATGCTGGTCGCTCTAATTATGTTGATGCAGGCTGCATCAATATATGCCATTATTACCATGTACGGACTCCGAGCTAGTAAAAATGCCATTCCACAGAAAGTATATCCAGGCTGACTGTGTACCATAAGTGTTATTACTGGCTAGATTGGCCTACATTCAAGGTGGGCCAATTTAGCCAAGTAGTAGGTTTGCTTTAACCTTGATGCAGAATTCCTGTGCATCAAGGGTAAAGCAAAAAGAGCACTTGTAATGTTAACATTTTGGGCATTTGTGTAGGCATGGGAATGGCACTTCTGTATTGGTATTAGCTGGCCATTGATAGTGCCAATGCAAAATGGTTTGAGTACCTGAGCAGCTAATAGCAGTGCCTGGTAAATACCGAATACTTATACACAAGCCAAAACTGTTGGCTTCGCCAATGCTCATTTTTAAAAGAACTTAAGCGAAAGACGTGCAGGGGTTTTTTAAATTGAGTGGCCAAAGCAGACCTCATTAAGACCTTTTTATTACACCAGTTCCGTATTTACAACTCCAATGAAGTCATCAACTCTCAGAAGACTCCTTTGAGGAAACACTTGCTGGCACATTGAGGCAAAATTTGATGGCAAGGCATTTTTAAAGAGTTCCAGTGAGGAGGTGTTTTGGGTGGGGAAGGGCAGGAACTGGGTGAGAATTGCCGTAGGGATTAGCATGGCCACGAGAAGTAATTTCACTGTTAGCACCTGCATTCATATCCATACATTTTTAGGTAATTGAAATCGTGATGTGGGGTTAGCACTTGCATGCTAAGGGAGTGATTGGAAGGGAAGTGGTAGCATGATACCTCTCATTCTCACAGCAGACCTTAAGTGTGACGTTTCAGAAATGAAGGCAAGAGGTAGCCGCTTGTAACATTGAAGCTTCACCAGAACAGTCTCATTCAAAATGTGGAAAGATGTTAGGTGCCCCACACACAAGGAAGTTTGCCCCTTCCTCACAGCCTCTGACGTTAGCGCCTCTCCCAACATTTGTCATTTTAGCCTAGGTGCACCTCTGATGCCAGGAACCCACCCCTCAATGAAGTGGCCCCCAGGGTGGCTACATTTAGTGGTGGTGCTGATCACACACTAAAAAAAAACACTTTCATCCATGCATTCATCCACCAGTTACACAACTCCATACATGCATGTATAAATAAAACCAAACACAGCATTGACACAAACACCAACATGCACTCATACATACACATATACATACTAATGTAAATACACATACACTTTTAATTTAAAATAAAAAAAACACTCCATGCGCCCTTAAAAAGCATCCACGCAGCCGAAATGTAGGCATGCTGCCTGACAAGAAAGAACTGCTCTCTCATCAGTCAGTGTGGTCACACTGACAACATGAACACACTGACTGACGGGAGAGGAGTCCTCTCTTCTCATTCAGCACGTCCACTTTGTCAGCTGAATGACGGGAGGCAGCAGAGCTCACTTCTGAGCCCTAGTGTCTCCCATTACTTTGCTGTTTGTTGCTGAGCCAAACGGCTTTGCAACAAACAGCAAAATCATTACAGGGGCAGAGAGCAGACAGCACAGTGCCCCGTGTGAATAAAGGACACGGGAGACTGTGTTGCCTTCCACTTAGGAGAGGGAGGTGCGAGGCCCTCCGCAAGTGCGAGGCCCGGGGCAGTTTGCCCCCCTCGTGACGGCCCTGCTCAAAGAGAACCTGCCTGTTGGACAGTTTCCAATATATCGGCGAAACTGTGCAAACAGAAAGGAATATTATAGACACGCACAACTGCTATCAGAGAAACTTGAGAGAAGCTATCCAAAAAAAATAAAAATAAACAGACGACATGCCCGTAAACTGGCCCGAAATATCCCCAAGGAGGTAACTCTGACACAAAACAAGTGAAAAACACAGGCGAATTACCAAATTACAGCTGTCTTGAGTCAATCACTGTTGGTTAATAAAATAAAATACAAATTAAAAAAACCTTGGCCTATTTTGAAAGTAGGAACAACTAATCTAGCAGTGCCTCGTTTTGCTATAAAAAGGTGTTGGAACCTCAAAGACTCTTTAGTGAATACATATCAAGAGAACAAAAATGCAAAAAGTAGTCAGACTAGGCTATGAACAAACACCTTGTGGTCAATGCTCTGTCCGCCACTTAGAAAACGGACCACCTCAATGGATATCAGGTGGAGAACACCATGGGAACCAAGGGTTCTTATGAGCTGCAATACCACACCGTTTGTATATCTAATTACTTGCCCGTGTAATGTACGATATGTAGGGATGACCGCTAGAGCAATAAAAACAAGGACTTGCAACCATCGTTCATATATTAAAACCAAAAGCCTAAAAGCACCATTAGTTGAACATTACATCACAGAACACATAATGAGAATGATCGAGAATGGACAGTCCTTGAGACAATCCAAACAAGAAGAGGGGGAGATACAGAAGCAATGTTACAGAAGAGAACAACTATGGATATTCTGTTTGAATACTCAGAGAGGGTCTAAATTAACAGATTTGCTGGCAAACTCTAGCTACCCTAGGATGAAGATTAGGATGTCCAGCGAGAGAATATGACATTTAACGAATGTGTGCCTAATGCCAAAGAACATACAGTTTAAATGAGAAGCAGTTCATGAGTGTGGGTCTTGGAGTTGATGCATTCTAGAAATAGATTAGGCTATAAACCAGTAGTACGTCGATGAAAGTATGCATGACACATTTTTGGGATGGATACTAACTAGAACCAGCATATGTGATGAATGTGAAGCAGAACTATAATAGCATGTATTCAAAGCCCTACAAACAAGGTCATGGCTGTGACAAAAATGATCTTAATACACAGACACAGGTCGGTCTGGAATTGGCATAAAATACATGAAAGTACGGTTTACTACATACGTGTTGAAAACCACAATTGTTAACACACCCACCTATAAAAAACTAAAATATATAGAGATAGACCAACACAGACTGTGAAATCATGCGTTTTCAGTTGGAAAATAAAAAGATAAGGAATAAACCAAGGCAGCAAGCAAAATATAAATCACTGAGGATATATTAAGCCTCAAACATGATTTTACTCCATCTAAAGATGGCGGACTGCGCAGCATCAAATTATGGTGCTGCCGCACACAACCGTATTAGTATACACGTCAGTAAGATCATGGCTTAAACAAGCAAAATATACAAAATCAGGTTGGTCTGAAGTTGGTATAAGATATTTGAAAGTATGATTTATTAAATAAGCGTTGAAAAACACAATTATGGATGTATACAATATTATACTTCTAAATAAATTGATATAGACTGGTCAAATTAGACATGTCGAGTGAAAATCAGAAACACAAGGAATACACGAGTGCAAAATTTTGAGGAAACATTTTGCATCCAATATGGAATCCACTCCATTTAATGTGGCAGACGGCAGTGTCTCAAAATATGGTGTCACGCCACACGTGATCGGAACAATATGTTTTATCCAACACCATATGCATGTCGATGTAGCTAGGAAAAGCAAGCGCGGGGCAAAACCATCATTTTCGTGGCCCTGGCGTACAACACGAGAACGAAGAAACCTGCGTGGGTAAGCTTTCGAATATGTGTTTAGGAGTGAGATTAAATTATGTAATAATGCTCCAAAAACAAAGCAAAGAATATGCCTGCATTTGGGAAATGGAGGGCATTTTTTAAAATTAATTTCTAGTAATTGTTGTTTTACAAGGAACGTAGAATTTTCACAAGCTGTGCAAAAACCAAATTAGAAAACCAAAAGACCGATGTGCCATTACAACTGCACTTTCACATGAGTAGTCCATAGATAACGCTGCACAAATGTGTATTCAGAGAATACTGGGTTAATAAGCTCCATAGAAAGCATGCTAATAAGCAACAAGGTACTGGCAAATAGACTCACATGTTGTGCTCTTAGAGGATAATGCATAGTTAACACTGCAGTTTTTTAGAATGAAGAACACATTGACTCTGGGCATTGCTCCCATAGGAACTGAAGACAAAGAGAAGCAAAGAAAAAAGATTAATGAATCCCGATTGACCAACATTTCTGAGTGGCTCAAAAATATTATACTGGTAAGAAACAGTATATATGAAAGAATAGGCTCCAGTGTACATGGTGAATAAAAACATGAATAAAAACGGTGAATTTTGGTGCAAACCTAGGATATCTTCCACTGTGGTATTCTCATTACAGGGACAGACTGGCCGGACGAATAGTATGGGCCCTCTGAAAAAACCACCAGAGTAATAATGGTGGATAAAAGATTAACAAATAATTACTAACCCTGTATGAGAACCAAATGGGGGACAGATAAAGTGATATATCCAATACGATGTAGGTCTCCCACTACAGGTCCAATACAGACGAAAGGTAAACAACTTCTGGCCCAAAAACAGAAAATTAGGAACAAGTTACTTACCTGTAACTGTTGTTCTCCAGCATGGGTCTGGCACGGATTCACATGCTCATGACTAAAGAATACATAGCAGTAACACATGCACAACCACGGGAGGTGGCAAGGCTCAACATTAAGCATTACATAAACTCAACATTAAGCAACTCTTACCTCCTCACCAGACCCATGCGTCAACCTCCACGTAGCAGCCCTGCAGATGTCCAGCAGGGGCACACCAGATATGAACACCGTAGTAGCAGCGATCGCTCTGGTCGAATGGGCTCTCGGACGGCCGTGCAGCGGTCGGTTTGCCAACCTGTGACAGTGCATGATGCAGCCGGAGAGCCATCTGGAAATGGAAGCCTTCGAGAGAGCCTTCCCTTGGTTCACAGGTCCAAAGTTTACAAAAAGCTGTGATGTCTTCCGAAAACTCTTCGTGCGGTCCACGTAGAACTTCAGCGTTCTAGCTACATCCAGCGAGTGCAAAGTCCTCTCGGCCGGCGACGAAGGCGACGGGAAGAAAACTGGCAATGCCAAGGGCTCGTTGAGAAGGAAGTCAGATTGCACCTTGGGCATGAAGAAGGGGTGCGTCCTCAGCATCACCCTTGTATCGTGGAAAGTCAAGTATGGAGGTTTACAAGAGAGGGCCTGGATCTCTCCCACTCGTCGTGCAGAGGTGATGGCCACAAGAAACGCCATTTTCAACGACAGGAACTCCAACAGTGCCAAATGCAGAGGCTCGAATGGCGGCCCCATGAGCCTGGACCGCACCACGTTGAGCTCCCACGCCGGGGCCAGAGCCTTCACCGACGGGAATGACCGGAACAGCCCCTTCATAAACTCTTTCACTGGGTGATGGGACCAGAGGGAAGATCGCCCCGGGGTCCTGGAGTAGCGGGAGATCGCCGCTAGATGGATCTTGATGGAGGCGTGCGCCAGCCCCGCCTTGGCCAGCGACAGTAGGTACGGCAGCACCTGAGGGGCCGTAATCCGCAGAGGTTTAGTCTTCTGTGCACGGCACCAGACAGAGAACCTCTTCCATTTGTGTCCACAACATTTGAGAGTCGAGGGCGCCCTGGCCTTTGCAAGTAGCTCCTTGCAGTCCGCCGGGATATCGTACCCTCCAAACTCTAGCACTGCAGGAGCCAGGCCTGCAAGCTCAGAGACGCTGGGTCGTGGTGGAGAATGGCGCCTCCCTCTCTGATTAGGAGATCTGCGTCCGTCGGCAGTTTGACTGGGGGGGGGGGACGCTGACATGTCCAGAAGGTCCGGGAACCAGATCTGCCTCGGCAACGCCGGTGCAACGAGGATCATCCTGGACCGGGACCGTTTGAGTTGGTTGATGAGTCGCAGCAGCAATGGCAACGGAGGGAACGCATACAGGAACAGGCCGTCCCAGGGGAACGAGAAGGCATCGCCCATGCTCCCCGGCTGGGGAAACCTGCTGGCGAACCTCTGGCACTTGGTGTTCACCGCCGTCGCGAACAGGTCTTTCTGGGGATTGCCCCATCGTCGGAATAGGAGGTCCACTTGATCCTGCCGCAGCTCCCACTCGTGGTACGAGCGCAGCTCCCTGCTGAGTGCATCGGCAATGGTTTTTTTTATTCCTGCCAGTTGGAAGGGTACCAGAAACATCCCTTGGGTGACGGCCCAATGCCACAGATCCTGGGCCCCCTTGGATGTGCTGGGGACCTGGTGCCTCCCTGCTTCCGGATGTAAAACATCGTCGTGGTGTTGTCGGTGAAGATCCTCACCACCTTGCCCTTGAGGGATGGAAGGAACGACCTGAGGGCCCAGAACACTGCTCGGAGCTCCAGGATGTTGATGAAGTGACTCCTCCTCCAGCCGCCAAAGGCCTCTTGCATGGAGATCTCCGGAATGAGCCCCCCATCCCTCCAGGGAGGGATCCGTTGTCACCCTCTCCTGATGGGCCGGGGTCTGGAAGTCCATACCCGCCGTCAGATGCGTGAGGGTGCCTCTCCACCAGATTGCTTGCCGAAAGGTCTCGTTGAGTGAGATCCTGTCTTCGAAGCTGCCCCTCGATTGCATCCAATGGGCGTCAAGGAGTTCCTGTAGCGGTCGTATCCGTAGTCTGCAAAGGTGTACAAGGTAAATGCAGGAGGACATCATACCGAGCAGGGACTTGACGGACCTCACCATTCTGTGTAAAGCAGTGTTCAGGGTCACTTATCGGGCCGCAATGTTCGTTATTTAATGTCTGTCATGCAGCTGCTGTGTTGTACGTTTAAGCTCCCTGATGCGCTCGGGCTACCGGCGCTATACAATAATAAAATACATACATTCATACCTTGGCCACGTCCATGGTCTGGAAGGGGCTGTGGACAGATTCTTCAGGAGCAACAGCCCCTCGTCCCAGATGTCGTCGAGCAACGGGACCGAGAGGACAGTCTTCCTTTTGGTCTCCCGTCATTGGTAGAGGAACCCTTCCTTCTTCTCTTCCACAGGGCAGAGTTGGAAGAATTTGGATGCCCTGGCGATCATGGCATGGAACGAGCCAAACTCGTCGGGCGGGGAGGTGGTGGAAGGTCCATCCCGTCACCACCGTCGTCATCTGTCCCAGTCGTGACGGTCTCTGTTCCTGTATCATCCCTCGGCTCCGGAGACGGGGAAGAAGGCTGTGCAGGCCGAGAGGGCTGAAAGGAGGGGGTGAATGAATTCTCCGCTTACTTGGAGGGCTCCCCAACGGTCCAGGCCCAGCTGGGTCGTTAGAAGGTGGCAAGGGCAACCTTGTCCTTACCTTCGTACACATGGTCTGGATCGCCATCAAGATTGCCCCCGAGTTGTATTGAGGCCCAGGGACCGGTTGCAACGGTTGGGGAGTGGAATCCTCCGCCTCCACATGTTCCTCGTCGCCACCGCCGTCGCTTTCCTTGTCCGCCTCTTCGGTATCCTTCCCGTGGAACCAGACCTCCTCTAACTCTTTTCCGGCCAGTTCCTCTTCAGAGGCTCTATCTGTGTCCGTGATGGCCACCGGGCCCCCCCTCTTTTCTCACCAGGGTTTTCACAGGAGCATTATTGATGGGCTGAAAGGAAGATTCCCTCCGTGGTGGCAGGGAAACTCTAGGCCCCGAGGTCGCCTCCGATGGGGTAGCCTCCAAAGGCTTCACAAGGGCCGCCACGACTCCCTTGATAGAGGCCTTCACCTTGGGGGGGAAGGGGAAGGGTCACCGCCTCGCTCCCCCCTCAACTGTCGTCTGGATCGACCGGGGCTTCTCCAGAAGATTACCCGGGTTCTCCGACTTCCTCTTTCCCGAGCCAGAGCTTTGGCTCGTGGTTGATGGCGTCGGTGAAATAGCGCCCTGCCTGGCAGCCGAGGAGCCCTACGGTTCGGCGTTCCCGGTGACCGCGGACTCACGGTGCTTAGCCTTTTGTTGGGTCGCCGGGGCGCCCTGAAAGGACTTAGAAGACTGCTCAGACTTCTTTTTCTCACCCGCTGCTGGGCTCTTCCCCTCCAGCCAGTTGGTGAGGCGGGTATGACGATCCCTCATCGTCCGCTCGGACATGTTCCTGCAAAACGCACAGTCCTTCTCCACATGCGCTTTATCTTCAATAAGGCAGTAGAGACATCGAGAATGTTCATCCTCCTTGAAGACATTCTGTAGTCCACATCCAGGGCAACTCCTGAAGAGCTTGAGTCCGGGCGTCGCGTTTTCTTTTTCCTGGGCCATGACCACGCGGGTAGGGCACGAAGATCTTACGGAAGCTTCCAGGAAGAGAAACTCGATGAAAAAATAAATAAATGATCGCCCTTGAGGGGCGTAGAGAGATCCAAAACGGGTCCCCGTTAATCGGAAGTAGAAACGGTGGAGCTTGAGGCTCGATTGACTGAAAAATTAGATAAAATCTCTTTGAAAATTTGCAAAACGCAGTAAAAGCTCGAGAGCTATAGCACGAGGACTCCCAACACTTGAACGTGCTGTAAAAATCTGAGGATGGCTAGCCAGGGGAGGGGCTTAAGGAGAGGACAGTCATTGGCTGGGTCAGTATGACCCAGAGACCAGTGAATGGTTACTACTAAGAAAGACAGATCAGAAACGAAACTGATACTGATTTTTTCTTTACCGAGGATTCCCAGCCCAGCGACGGGGAATATTCATGAGCATGTGAATCTATGCCAGACCCCATGCTGGAGAAATTAACCTTTTGTCTTTAGGTTGTTTTGGCCCTGAAGAAAGCGATTAGGATATTATATAATTCGCTGAAACCGATAGACCATAAGTGTTAAGGTTGATTCCCTGAACCCTCAGGACATTCATATTAGTGAATACCAGGGAAAGAACTTCTACAATTTATGCAGAGGATTCTGCTTTTTATGAGAAACATAAAAGGAGGGAGAAATAAATCAACCCCCACCGCCACCCCAACACCCCAGTGTTTTTTTTTAGCAAACCAGTAGTAGATGTAAAGTAGTGAGCTAGACTAGGGCTAGCTTTTCATCTATCCTCTTTCACAGATAGGCAGCACACCAGTGCCATCTAGGATCAGAATACCACTTGGGACAGGGATAGACTGATGGGGAGATTTAGCAAGCTGTAGGCCGATGATCAAACAGAACTTAGAAATAGAACCTCAAAAAACACACCACTGTTCTGTGTGATATTACGTTGAGCATTAGGCAGAGGTTGCTGCTCCTTGGGCCCTCCCCATTGTGTTTTGAGAACTGGAGGCTGACAAATATGTGAAGACCATCATCAATATAGCCTGTGTGGTGGCCAAACGGATACTGCACAGAAATGGGAGACGAGAGGGACCATTACTGGCAGTCTAGAGCTTGGGTATGGATGCGATTCAGAAATGAGACGGGTGGGTATATAGGAAATGGGGCTGCCCGCAGAAACATGAAAAGATCTGGCCTGTTTGGGGCTGGACCGGGCAGCAATGTATTGACATGGGGTGATCGGAGGAGGGTGGGGAGGGCCCGGGGGGGGGGGGGGTGAAAGGGAGTAGGGTAGGGATTGACAAGGTGGGGGTTCTGCTTCATAGAGATGTGGACACACTATTGATGAATTCTTTGCTATGTTTTACTGGTTATTTTTTTGCATACAGTCAATTTCATGAACAGTTAAAAAATAAATGAAGAAATAAACTGCATGCTATGTGATATAGGTTTACATGTTGGTTGAAAGTACTACTGGGCATGCATACAGCATAGGAGTGTATATTGTGAAAGACGTCCATATTCCTGCATATGTGGAGGTACGGGGGGGTGCCTGAGCAGGTTGTGTGGGGGCTTTCCTCTCATTACAGAAGGTTCACCATTTGTACATAGGCAATTTCTACACTGAAATCCTTTTGCTCGAGGAAATGCACATTGTGGGCACACACTGGCATGTGGAACAATATGCAGTAACTGCAAAGGCTTCCCCAGGCAACTTGTCTAGAAGTAGCTGAAGAAGAGGGCTTGTGAAGTAGGGCTGGACAATATGGACCAGAAGTCATACCGTGATATGTTTGGGATGTATGGCGCTATACAAAAAAAAAAAAAATTATATATATATATATATATATATATATATATATATATATATATATATATATATATATATATATATATATATATATATATATATATATATATATACAGTGTTTATGTAGGTTAAACGCTCAGCTGTAAGCCACCAACTGCATTTGCGATATCAAACATCTTTATTTAAAAGACATTGATTAAAATAAAATGCAAATGCAAGGTTCCTCTGTTGGAAAATACACACAGATGTGTAACTATCAAGTGTAAATACAAAGACATCGTAGTATATATCTCAATGTTAATATTGTCTCATTGATAGTGAAAATATATTAATATATCTCCAAAACTCGATATATCGCCCAACCCAATGTGGAGTCTGCCATGCAGTGTGAGGAACTGTTGGCTCTATATTCTGCAACAGAAGGGATGTCCATATGCAAGTACTACTCGATGAAAGTACTTCTCTTGTTGCTGTGCAGTGACAGTCTCAACAATTATCAAAGCCCAATTGTATTCTGCACTGCAACCAGTACTGGGGCAGGTGTGGTGGGGAGTGGGTTGATAAACTGACCAATTACTTACATCAGCACATAAATCACTCGGGTGGTACAAGAAGTGTTTTCAATTTACATTATGCGTGTAGCTACTCATAATGCATATGTTGTTTATAGTGCACCTCCGTGTTGGGCGCGTGGTATAAATAAATAAACTAAACTGCTCAAGAGCACAAAATGTCTTTAATTCAGTTTGAAGATGTAATTGCAAATGCTCAGGTTTTTGTACATTTAGCAGCACACCACTTTGGGACAGTGGAGATGTTTGCCTGATTGTGTGGACAGCACTTTGGTGAATATAATCCCCCAACAGCAAACCAGACAGCCCTACAGAAAATGGAAAGTGGGCATCAAGGAAGGAAGGAGGGATGCTACTGTTCCCTGTGTCCTTCCAAACCAACCCTCTGCCAATACCCTTGCTTTGTATTATACAACAGAAACGTTTTTTGGAGATTTCACTAGTGTTTTCCACATTGCCATTGTCTCAACACAACAATACTAGTAGTTTTGGCTGCATTAATAGGCTTCCACCATAGCATCTTGCTCGACCGCCATAGACTTCTCCTAGCCCACTCCCCCTGTTTTACACCTTGCTCAATTGCTTTGATCTTTCCCATGCCTCCCAAATCTTTTTTCAAAGATCCGTCATGGGCCAGGGTTGTGGGTTTATTGGCTAGTCTGCTTCAATGGGTGGGGGGGGGGGGGGGGGGGGAGTGTGATCATTTTTAACCAATTCCTCAGTTGTCTCGCCTTCCAGGTTTGGTTGTAGACAGTCATTACACTTCCAGCTCCCTCCTCTCCAGGTCTAGGGGTTTGGTAGCTGCAATTACCCAGCAGTCTTCTGCCTACGATTTTCTGTTAGTCTTCTTCCCGTGGGCAGCCTGTGTATTGGGGCCTAAGCAAAACCCACTTCTGGCAGCACTTATGGATGGTTTCAATTACTCCCAGAGTCCAAAGTATGGCCCAATGGATTTGTATTATACAATAATTATATTATATATATATATATATGACAATGCATTACTTACCGTAAAAGCATTTCTGATGGTTGTATCTGCTTAGATTCACATGCTGTGCATAGGTCCGACATCCAGTGGTCACTGCGGAGTATTGCATTTTGTTTTTCGTAGTCGAAAAGGGGACGTCGACAAGGCGTGTCTGTAACACTATCCCTATAGTGACGTGCGTTGTACCCACAATCCCTCACGCATCGAGGTCCCTCTGTTTGTATTTTTCTGCCCTGAGGGAACCTTCTAGACGTGAGTGAGTACAGAAAAGAGAGAAATATAGGAAAGGATGTCTATGTTCCTTCCATCCGAGCGGGGAGGAAGGGCGGGCGCATGTGAATCTAAGCAGATACAACCATCAGAAATGCTTTTACGGTAAGTAATGCATTGTCTTCTGAGGTTTGTTAATCTGCTTAGAATCACATGCTGTGCATAGACTAGCGAGCAGTACCCGGAGTTGGCGGTGGGTTATGAGAAGGAACAGTAGAGAAAATATGTCTTAATACTGCCTGTCCCACCTGGGAGTCAGATCTAGAGTGTGCATCTAGACAGTAGTGTTTTGTAAGATGGACTCAAGGGGAACATTTGCAATGAATGCTATGGAAGCCCCAGTGCCTCGAGTGGAATGTGCTCTTGGCTTGAAGGGTAGTTCTCTCTTAGCAAGAGTGTAACAGAGAGTGATGCATTGTACAATCCATCTAGATATTGTGGACTTAGAAACTGCATCTCCTTCTCTTCCTGCTGCCACCGAGACAAAGAACTGATTAGTCTTTCTCAGTGTTCTGGTTCTTTCCATGTAGAACATGACAGCTCTGCGTACATCTAGTGTATGCAGACTTTTTTCTCCCAAGCTGGAAGGGTTTTGAAAGAACGTTGGTAGTTCTATAGACTGGTTTACATGAAATTTCGAGATGAATTTTGGTGCAAACCTTGGGTGTGTGCGTAGAACCACCTTATCCTTGTGAACTGTTACGAAGGGGTCTAGTACAGAAAGAGCCTGTAGTTCACTTACTCTTCTAATGGAGGTGATAGCTATTAGGAAAGCAGTCTTAAGAGTGAGGTATTTAAGAGTTGCCTTGTGCATGGGTTCGAAAGGAGTGCCCATGAGTCTAGAAAGTACCACGTTTAAGTCCCATCCGGGAGCTGGGTTAGCTATCGGAGGGTGTATTCTCTTTACCCCCTCCATGAAGGCCTTGATAACTGGTATCTTCCACCACGACACTTTAAGTTGGGAAGTGGTGTATGCAGAAAGTGCCGCTAGGTGGACTTTAATGGAATTAAACACTAGACCTGAATCCAGTAAATGGGTCAAGTACAGAATAATGTTAGTGGCAGAGCAGTCAACCGGGTTGATGTTCTTACCTCTACACCAGATGACAAATCTTTTCCACTTGCTGGAATAGCAGTGGCGAGTATTAGGTTTTCTGGCTTCCCTGAGGATGTCCATACATCTCTGTGGGAGATGTAAATGTCCAAATTCTATGATCTCAGGAGCCAGGCTGCTAAGTTCATGGTCTGAGGGCATGGATGCAGAGTCCTGCCCTTGTCTTGTGACAGCATGTTGTACGGGCAGGGAAGTTTCATTGGGGGAGATAGGGACATCTCCATCAAGTGAGCGAACCATGGCTGCCGGGCCCACATTGGGGCTACTAGTATCATGGTAACCTGCTCCTGGTGCATCTTGTGCACCACCTTGTTGAGGAGGGGAGTCGGGGGGAAAGGCGTAAACAAATTTCCCGGACCATTGAATCGACAGACCGTTCCCCTTGGACTGGTTCTGGGGGTACCTGGAGGCGTAACTTTGGCATTGTGAGTTCTCCAGGGTTGCGAACAGGTCTATTTCCGGGAATCCCCATTGCGTGAAGAGGTCTAAGACGATGTCTTCGTGTAATTGCCATTCGTACTCTTTGGGCAGGGGGAAGTCTCTGCTGAGTTTGTCTGCTAGCAGATCGAGTTCCCCTGGTACATGTTGTGATAGTAGGAACATGTTGTGTTTGAGAGCCCACTTCCATATATTCTGGGACAGCTTGGGCAGTCCTGGAGAGTGAGTGCCCCCTTGCTTGTTGAGGTAGTACATGGCTGTGGTGCTGTCTGTGAGGACCATCACTGTCTTTCCTTGTAAGTGTTCCTGAAAGGCTTTCAGTGCTTTGAACACCGCTAGTAGTTCCAGCAGGTTTATATGCTTGGATGCTAAGCTTGGAGTCCACACTCCGTGAGCAGTATGATGGGATAGGTGAGCCCCCCATCCTGTAAGGGATGCGTCTGTGGTTAGAGTGGCTTCCACTGCAGGTGTGGCAAAAGTTTTCCCCCAATAACAGGTTTTCCTTTGTCCACCACCGTAGCGAGAGAACCAAGGCCTGCGAGACCACCACTAGATCGTCCCATTGTCCGCTGGCCTGACACCACTGGCTGTAAAGCCACTCTTGCATTGGGCGCATGCGCAGGCGCGCGTGAGGTACCAAATAAATACATGACGCCATCATCCCTAGCAAGCGCATTGCTTTGCGTACCGTCACCTCTCGACCTGCCACATAACTGGGGATCTGAAACAGCATGTTTTGGACCCTCTCGTTGGAGGGGAAGACGAGGCCGTCTTTTGTTCGAATTAGAGCCCCTAGGAATTGTTTGATTTGGCTGGGGTCTAAGCTGGACTTCTTTTCGTTGATGGAGAAGCCCAGTTGGGACAAAAGGTCTACGGTCTTTTGGGTATTGGAGAAGCATGTTTCGTAAGAATCCCCTGTTATGAGCCAGTCGTCGAGGCAAGGGTATACCGGGATGGATAACCTGCGCAGGTGGGCCGCTGCCACTGCCAGTACTTTTGTGAATACCCTTGGTGCAGATGCTATCCCGAAGGGTAGTACTCTGAACTGGTAGTGTTTGTCCTCTATCTTGAACCTGAGGTATTTTCTGTACGCTGGCAACATTAAAATATGAAAGTATGCATCTTTCATGTCTAGTGTTGTCATGTAATCCCCCTGTGATAACAGTGGGATTACTTCCTGCAAGGTTACCATACGAAACTTTTGGGGTTTGACAAACTTGTTCACTGGGCGCAGATCTAATACAGGGCGCATGGTTAAATCCTTTTTGGGTACAAGGAAGTACACTGAATAAATACCTTCTGTTACCTGAGATAGGGGGACAGCCTCTATAGCTTCTTTTTTCAGTAGCTCTTCTACTTCTTGAAGAAGAATAGTGAGGTGTTCCGGTGTCATGCATCGGTTCCGTGGGGGTCTGTATTTCGGGGAACCGTTGAATTCGATGCAGTATCCGTGGGCTATGGTGGATAATACCCAACGGTCTGACGTTATTCCCTCCCATGCTGAAAGGAACGATGTTAGCCGGCCCCCGACCGGTGATGCATGGGAGGGGACCCGAATCTTCGGGTCATTTGTTGGTATTGGGCGTGGGGCCTTTGGGACTGGAGCCGCGACCTCTTCCTTTGCCACGACGTTGGCCTCTTTGACTGAACTGGGTGCTTTGGTTAGAGGGCCAGTTGGTAGCAGAGTAAAATTGCTGTTGGCTTTGCTGCTGGCGTTGGCCACGAAAGGAGCGTCTATTGCCATAGCTGCGTCTGTTAGGTGGCCTAGAAATTTGGTCAGGAGTCTTGATGGTATCAAACTCTTTCTTTGCATGTTAGGGCTTCATCAACTGCTTTCCCAAACAGATGTGTTTGTTCTATGGGCTTATTTATCAGGGAAGCCTGGGTTTCCGGTTTAAATCCCGAATTGTGCAACCAGACATGGCGTTTGAGAAGTATTCCCTGAACCAGGGAACGGCCAGCCGTCTCTGCGGCATCTAAGGAGTTCTTTACGATGCCCTGGTTTACAAGAGTTCCCTCTGAGATTATAGCCAGCAGGCGCGAACGCAGGGGTTCTGGTGCGTCCTCTGCTTCGCTGCGCAGCTTGCTCCACTGTGCACCTGCGTAGCTAGCTAGTAGGGAATTGTTATTTGCAATCCTAGTTGAGAAGGCGGCAGAGGTCGTGATTCTCTTCCCAAGTGCATAGAGCTTCTTGCCTTCTTTGTCAGGTGGTGCCTCACTAGTGGATAGTGGTACCCCCGCTCTTTTTCTTGTATTAGTAACTACAAGGGAGTCCGGAATAGAATGTCCCCTGATGTACAAAGGGTCAGAGGACGAAGGGCTGAAGAGCTTTTCTATCCGAGGGTTTAACCCTCTGACTAAGGCCGGATTGGAAAGGGAAGGAGTTATTCTTCTCCTTATAGAAGCCAGGAGCGGAATAGATTGACTAACCGGGGCCTTTTCTTTAATAGCTTTCTCTACAAAGTCTATGTCCGGAAGAATCTCCCCTGTGTCTATTTCAAAATGCGCTGCTGCCTTGCGCAATAGTGCATTAAGTGAAGGTTGGTCATCTATGGGGGAGGTGTTTCCAATAGGTGAGTCCTTGGGAGGAGAAGGGTGAAAGACATCAGGGTCTGAGTGCACTGATGGGGATTGCCAGGGCTGTGAGGTAGCTGTATCTTCTTCAAAAGCTCCTGCACTAGTGTAAGGGTCTTCTTCAAACCCCTCTTCCTCATGTACTTCCTCTCCACCCAAACACTCCTCATCTTCCTGGAGGTATTGCTCCTCTTCAGTGAAGTCATATGCGTCTGTAGAAGGGGGAAACAGCCTAGGAATATTGACCGTAGGGTCATCCTGGGTCCATTCTCTTGGTCTTTTGGGTGTGGGTGGGTTTTGGCTACCCAAAAACCTTTCCATTTTTTCCATACAAGAATGGAGTCTTTCAAGGGTCTCATGGGGAACCCCTGAATAGTCTAGAGGGGGGAAATCAGTGTTTTCACCTTCAAAACGCTTCGAACGCTCCCACAACGTCGACGAAAGGTTTCCGTCGCCCTCAGAAAAGCCCTCCGGTAGTTCAGAAGTGCCCTTAGATGAAGGGGGCAGTTCCTGGCTACTCTTGTGCTTTTTCGGCGTTTCTATATCTTTTGGTGCGGTATTTGACGTCTGTTTCGTCGTCCGCTTACGCTTGTCTTCGGAAACAATTCTTGCCAGGCTCTCGACAACGAGTTCGTCAGTAGAGGGTTCTGAAGTCGACGTTGCCTGCGTTACGCATTGTTTCTCGACGGCCGCTCTATGGAGCGTTACGTCGGATGTTTTTGAGGTAGCACCCGTGTTAGATGAAAGCCCAATCGCTGGTCGTGGCTGCGTTTGCGGGTGGGGCTTGAGACCCTTACGGTCTGAGGTAGACGCCGGAGAGCCCTGCGTCCCCTTCGGCGCTGATGGATCCTTCGTCCTCGACGAAGAAGAGCCGTGGGTTGTGTGCTTAGGCCTATGGGGTCTGTGTGCGTCCTTGTCGCCGGGGTGTTCACCCCCATAAGCAGGGCGTGAGCCGAGCCCGTCGGGGCCGGGGACGGACGTCGAGGAGCGCGAGCGCTCCTTCTGGGGGTTAATGACTTCCGTAACGGACGTCGAGTTATCACCCTCCTCGTCACTTTCTGTAACAGCGGCGGCGGGTGAGGAAACTGACTTCGACATAGCGTAGTCCGCCCACCTCTTAACTTTTCGTTCTTTAAGAGTTCTTGGTTTCAAGAGCTTACAGGCTGCGCAGCTGTCCTCTTTATGATCGAGGGGCAAGCAACGATTACAGAGCTTGTGTTTGTCCTTCCAAGTGTATTTGCCCCTCCAGCTTGGGCAAAACTTAAAAGGGGTCCTCTCCATAGCGGAGGCAATAAAAACTGGTGATAACAACCCCAAGGGAAAGATAGGGGAGAAAGAAAGACATTCTCGACGAGAAGATAAAAGTTCGAACCCCCACTCTCCCTACTGTATGTTGGCCGGCGAGGCCTGGCCACGTGTTCGGCAGCGCCGAAGGATCTCCTCCGTCTCTTCCCCTCCGTCGAAAACTTGCTCGGCGGAGAAACAGCTTCACAGCTAACGTCGAGGGGAGGGATCTTTAACAATAAGTATAAATTAAGGACCGAGGACCGTAGTAAGTGTTTTGCAATGTCTCTCTAGGAGCTCCGCGTAAGGCGACCATAAGCTGGGCGGAAAAAAACAATCTGAGGGACCTCGACGCGTGAGGGATTGTGGGTACAACGCACGTCACTATAGGGATAGTGTTACAGACACGCCTTGTCGACGTCCCCTTTTCGACTACGAAAAACAAAATGCAATACTCCGCAGTGACCACTGGATGTCGGACCTATGCACAGCATGTGATTCTAAGCAGATTAACAAACATCAGAAATATATATATATATATATCTTTCTCCCCCCCCCCCATCTCAGGCCTTCCTATAGCCCTGCGTGGTTTCCATTAGATATCAGTATCCCCTACTTTCTCAAGTAGTCTGGCTATGCAGGACTGCCAAAAGGCAGAAGCCTTTTCCATCATAATCCCTTCAGGCCTTCCAACGGGTTACCAATCCTTAGGTTTCTATCCCCAGTCTAGTTTAAAGTGAGTTTTCAGATTGTGCCAGCAGCAGGTAACCTGATCCTTTGTCTCTCCCCTCCCTGATCTCATCTCCCCTCTTCCTTCCTCCTACTCTACTCCCTCATAACTTCTCCCACTCCACTCCTCTGTACCGCTGATGCTTTTTCTCTCCTCACCCACTCGCTCCCCCTCACACTTCCCTACCTCACTCACTCACTCTGGCTCCACGCCCCACCTTACTCTAAGGACCAATCTGAGCCTACTCTTTTCCCCAGGGTTGAGTCTTCACACGAGAAAGCTTGTAAAATCTTGTTTAGCCAAGTGTTCTTCTTTCGCAGCATTTGAAGGAGTGTTTTCTGCCAGCAGTGTTTATTTAGCATGCTGCCTCGTCTGGGACGTGTAAGTTGTAGAGCTTTTGTCTAGTTTACCAGTTGATGGGCGTTGGACATTCCAATTCAGCATCAGAGCTGGCAGCTTTGTTCAGTCAGCTGCTGGATTCATCTGGGGCCGCGCTGCCTTCTGGTACTTGGAGCCCAAACAGAAAACATAATTTGAACTAGTATCAGGTTTGCAAGGTGCTGGATGTTTGAAAATGCTTCCAAAACTACCACGCAAGGCACAGTAAGAGGATTCAGGGATGTGGGCCCTCCCAACAGCCTGTCCCCACATGTTGGTCAGGACTGGCTCTGGCTTATGTCCTGTTGGACCTCGTTATGCAGGTCGGGAGGGGCGCCTGGTTCCCACCAACAGGGTCAAGTCCATCACCCAGTCACAGTTTAGAGGATGGAAATCAGTGACAATGTTGAACGAACAAAGTAATTTCTGACACGGAAGTTCTCCATCCTATTTGCTAGAACAATTTGCCACTGCAGCCCCCGCGCCCTCCCTCCTTAAGACTTGCCTAGAAGGGAATGCCAAAAAGGCGCCCTACACAAGAAACTGAACTAATTGCTAGAAGGAACATTGGTAACATGCAAATGCAAATGGCAGTGGTGCAGGGTACAACTGCTAATAACCTAACAACACTATGTGTTTTCTTCACGGTTATGCATATTTTGAATGATTATGTTTGGTATTTGCAAATCTAAAAATATTTTTGGAATGATGCAGTGGGTGCGAGTGAAGGTGCTGCATATACGATTGGTGTGAATGAACATTTTCTTCACTGGAGATGTGGTTGGCATGCGAGTCCAGATATTGTTGCTGTGGAAGAACTTGACTAAGACACTGGTGGTAAGTGTGTCCAGATATGGTTGATGTGCGACTGCTTATATTGTAGAAGTTTGTCTGCAGGTAAGGTTGGCAGGCATGTGAATGAATGGCCAGTAAAACGGTTGGTGCCTTGACGTGACTTTTCTGCACACAGGGAATGTTTTTTCTTTTGCTAAACCAAACATCTTGATTTACTATTTTGTATGCACTGTATGTTTGCCTATGCACCAATAGGTGAGGAGATGGGACAGGTAGCAAGCCTATATCTATGAGTTGTATACAAGCTCAAATACAGAATGCACCTCGTTTTTCCAGAGTGTTTGGTGTACTGGTGGTTTAGCTTTCCCTTTGCGCCCAGGACAGTGCACCCACACACGTGATGTACCATTTTCATTGAGACACCTGTGGGAACGGGTGATGGTAGGACATGCGTCATATACATTTTCCAGTGGTTTTTCCTGGTGGTAAATGTCTCTAAATTGTGGAATTTGCTGGGAATTCTGGGTAAGAAATTCTTGCCCGATCCATGCAAGTAAGGGGTATTTGAATTCCCAGTTTTCCCTGGTGGCTGTGACGCCCCAAACCTAAATCTCTGGGTTATCCACAATGCAACTGAAGTGTGGCTCTGGTCTTCTCATAGTGTTTGTTGTACCCGTCGTCTTTATTTTTCCCCCTTCTGGCCTGGTGGGTGCACCTACACAGGTAAGGAGCCATTTGCAGTCAGAGAAGTTCATGCGCATACTAAGGTATGCTTTGTTAACACTTCATTGAGTTCTATCATTTGCTACAGATCTGTCACAAATTAATTTCCAAAACCTGCCCAAAATACAGGTGCTGGTTTAGAAACTCAATTTCTGTGACCTACACAAATTACCTACCCACTCAAATCACAAGCCTGTGTACTTTCAAAAAATACATGGTTGACACTGGTGACCGCACAGTTTTTTTTCTATTTTCAAATGGCAATTATGAGTCTTCAACCATTCAGCGTAAACTATTTGGCTAAATGTACTGTTTGTCCTCCAATACACTGCGAATACTGCACGTTTTCCTATCCAGCAGTGTCAGGGGAACGTAATAATACATTGCTTTTGTCCGTATGCATATAGAACTTTAGGTTACAAGGACAAACGTTTGCCCCATAATTTATTTCTCATCATTTTTTCCCTTTGATAAAATATGGGACAAATAGTCTTGAGTGATGCACGCAAATTACCCATTCATGTATTTGAAATGCGTCTTCTTTCCAGAAATGTACACATTTCCAAGTTTCCCTATACCTTTACTACCCTTTTCAACAGTTTGATGCAAGCATGTCAAATTAAAAAGCAAAGGAAAAATTGACCACTGCTTACACAACCGAAGATACACTTGTGAATTTTGTGTTTCACGCTCAAGTCATCCTGTTCTGGAAAGCTCAAAGATTGACTAATTCAGAATTGAAAACCTTTGGTTTACAGAAGAAAAATGAAATTAAAAAATAAATCAGACTTTTGTACCTCATTTTATTGGCATTCACTGAAAAACAAAAAAAAAGGTAACTTTTTCACACCCCACTACAGCAAACCACAAATCCTGGGTGGCATTGTGACTGCCTACATGTGGGGGGGGTGGAGCGGGGGGAGGCAAATTAATCATGATATCTGTAGAAACAAAAGTTATAGAGGAGGAATGCTGGAATACCGAACAGTCCAAAAAAAGTTAGCAACAGGTAGGAATACCCTAGCAGTCAAGGGGTTAACAAGGAAATACTATTTATAGTAAGGGGAAGGGTGGGCTACAGTGCACAGACAAAGCTATACAACTACATGTGATGGGTTAATGAATGCAATCTGCATCAGATAAACCATGGTTGTTGTTCATGGGGCATGCTGCGGCACGATCACACATCTGGAAACCGCTCACTTCCTAAACTAAAAAGGGCTAAAAACTTTTATATTAATTCAAACACAAGACTAACCTTTACTGAATGGGGCGAGGTGTGCTAGGAAACAAAAACATACTTATTTCACTCCTCCCTTTCCCACGCGTCTAGAAAGTCTGGTGTTTAGCCCAGGGCTAGATTCACATAGCTATGTAGATGAGAGAAAGGTGGCTGCCATATGTTGGGGGGATATTTTTTGTAACATCAAGGGCTTAGGGTGCACATCTGAATTTAGACAATCAACGTACAGACACCTAAACCTGAAACTCAGACACTGGCACTCCAAAGTAACAAATCTTCAAAATGGCCAGTTTAGGTCCGGATTTAATCTTCAATTTGTACCTAATTACAACTAATGAGTGTCACGTTGACCCTGGCAAGCGCAGGTTATCCTGGCAGAGGGATTTTACCTTGAAACTGGGGCTTATTATTGGGAACACATCTGGGAGAGAATCGATAAGAAGATACACAATACAACTCGCCACCCGGTATCATCACTTTCCATCTTGCTAAACAAGCAATACCCACATTTGGGGGGACTGCTTGGACAATAGGTCTAGTCCTGTAGAGATATTAAGTTATTAAATCCACAACAATCTTACATTGTTTCTTTTGGGTCATGCACTTTAAGCTGGAGAAGAAAAAGGGATTCCAGATTCTCTTAGTTCTCAGGCATTTCCCGGTGGCAAAAATTGTGGGGAAAACAGCGTCCACGGATGAGAGATGTGGCGGAATAAAGTTGGCAGTTCTCGACACTAGAAAACATGATTAACTGCATCCACAACACCTGTTCATCATGAAGCTACCTAAATATCTGTATTGCCTATATATGCCATGTACCAGTAGCCGCTTATGTATCTCTATCCCATATATACCCCTATCCATCCTGTCGTTATATATATGTATGTCGCTATGTACGTCCCCACTGTCCTGCTCATGTCCCCGGTCTCAGGCAGGCACTACTGATATCCACCATATCACACCACTATGCTTACTCTGATCTATACACCATTATTCAACTAAAACATAGCTATACCATGATAAATTCGGCCCAGCTGTTCTCATACGAACACGACCCCACGAACACCCCATAACCCTAATAAAACACTGCTAGCTGAGCACATTCCGCTAGCTTAGGCGCTCCTCAGGCCTAACGCAGCCAGAACCCAGTCTAGGTGTCCACCCTCCAGACTGAACACCTCCAACTGATTCATCAGCACCACACCTATCGCTATAAAGCAGCTATCATTCAACAATCACACCAGCTGCATACATAGCCGGTGCACCCACGCACCATACGACACTCTTTCTCTCTACAGACTTGAACTACGGTTCCTGAGGGCGTTCAACCTACCAATGATACATAAGGCACTATATAAATGCCAAATAACATAACAGAACTACTAAATACACCATGATCAGCTATCCTGAAGTATGACTTGGAAGACGGCACATGGGTTGTGCACCACAAGACAATAGACTTTTGGGCTGGTATGATGGTTAATAGGTCTTCTGAATGTAACCCAATTAATACTTGTTTAGTAAGTCGAGGACACTTTTTGTCCGAATAATAATGAAGATGGAGGAGGGTGCCCATTAAGAGGGTGGGAGGGTGTGAAAATGGGCTTCAGGATTTAAAGGTCTGACACGTTTACAAAGAAATAACATATGTGGAGAGCTTTTGTTATCAAGTTGGTCAAATAACATTGGTTGCAAAAAAAACAAAAAACAACAACAGGGAACACCCATTAGCGAGGGCGTTGTCAGCAACTGGTAAAACCTCTTCTGCTGGCTATTCTGGTACACATGAGCGCTTTAAGGCTGCAGCGAGTATACCCTCGACAAATGTCCATCAGGAAATTGCCAACATATGCTCCGGGGCATACATATTTCTGAAAAGTGTACCTTTTATTAACTTTGAACGATCAGCTGAAGGAGGATCCGTTGATAATGTATTTCACAAGAGGGCAGGGCGCATACGAGGTTCCAATATTGTTCTTGTACGCGCCCGTGCGCGATAGCAGTTCAAACGTGGCAGTGGATGGCGCGGTTCTGCTGTCAAATTACCCCGAGAAATCCTGGGCTCCAAAACGAATACGAAAAGACGCATAACTTGTCAACGCCTCTCGAGCATTACACTTAGGTACTCGTAACAGGTGAAAGGAAAGACCACTGACCTGTCTGCCAGCAAAGCAGCTCGAAAGCTTTATGTAAGATTTGGCTGCTCCGACAGTAAAACAAGTCTGAGACACAGTGGAAAGAAACCGAGCAACGTGATCTGGGAGATGGAACCTCCCACTTCGTGCTGTATGCCAAACAAATGAGCCCAAGCATGTTTCTGTCCAAAGAGCGAGTGAAAGCTTTAATTACCTGCAAACTGGGAGAGGAAGATATACTGGTTAATCAGCTGTTCATTATAGAAGTGCAGCCTAAGGGCCTGGTCAAACTGAAACTGCCCCACACACTTAATGGTGCGGAGTGCGTGACAAAGAAAGCTTAATATATTTTCAAGGTTTCAGCTTTCGTCCTTGCTGCCTTTCTCTACTCGACTGCGCCGCCGGGGTCAATTGTGCCACGCAATTAAGACACAGGCTGCGTGAGCAGAAATTACATAAAGGGAAGCTACATCTTTTACTTAAAGTCTGTTTCAATGGAAAAGCTCCACAAATGCCATAAAGGCCGTGTCACTTGAAATGTTTGCAAGCCAAACCAGAGAACTCTTAAATATTCTCGGCTTACAGCTCTTTTGAGTGGGTTTATATGCTTGTTGGAGATTGATGAAGTTCAAGGTGTGACTAATGCCATGCAATCTCAATGATACAAAAAGGAATACCAATAATTGAAGGTTGCATAAGGAAACATTATGGATTGTAATCTGTGCGCCACACAAACCTGACATTTTTCACCAAGGAACGTCGCACTGGAATTAAGGCACAAGACCAATGCTCCAGATAAGATTTTGAGATGGGAGTATTTTCCTTCCCATTTTTAAACTTTGAGTGTAAATGATTTTTCTCCTTCATAATAGAATAAAAAGTATGTGACATCCAGCGAATGCATGGAAAAAGTTCAAACTGTATGGAGGTCATTAGGCGGCAGCAGTTCACATCATGACAGAAAAGCAGGGTTCTCTCTTTTAACAGCTAAAGCAGTGCGCAGTAGAGGAAACACCCCCTCGCAAATGGAAAAGATGAGCACTAACACGGTGAGATTCCCCTGCATTCAAAGAACAGGTACTGTTGGGGTGGTCAGGAAAGGTTCCAACAATGAGGACGGTTCATGTTGCGTGCGCCATATTTGTGAATGGAGGTGCAGCAAAGTTAGCGCAAGGTTGCAATATTGTATATGTATCCAGTGTAGTTAAATGTGAATGGGATATGTTACTTTAGTGTTACTTTTAATAATTTGATACGCATTAGATTTGCACACACCTAGAAAGACAAAAGCCAAAACTACCAAATCAAAAATAAACACGGTTCAGATATAATGTGCAATGAAGTGCCTAGAGACTAGGCAGTGAGGAGTTTTATAATGCACATGCAAGGAAGGGTGACTGGTCAGAGAACCCACTGTGAAGAAACAGGACAGTTATTAAACATGCATTCACAGGGAATTATAAATCTACATGTAGTGGGCTTTTTTAAAAATAGATTAAACTCGGCAGTCAGGGTTTCGCTACATTTTAAGTGACTTGGAGGAACTGGTTTTGAAGAGTTTCAGAGGGCAGAGGATGAGTAACTACGACCTTCGCCAATGGTCAGCTAAGCTAACAAACCAGCCAGGGTCTTTATGGCCTGGCAGTATCCTGAAAGTGCCTGGGAGCTTGCCGAAGGGTTTCAGCCATTTGTTTAGACCAGCAACAAACAAGGGGTGAAGTGACGCTCGAGGCCAGAGTGACCAATACCCAGGGGTTTCGAGTATTCTCAGGATGTGCCGTGCATGCTGAAATGGTAGTCACTTAGATTAAAGTGTTCCAGGACGAAAGAAAAGTTGGGGTGGATGAGACAGTTATCAGTTGAAAGGGACCACATTTATTGTGCTTTCCTTATGTCATTTGAATTATCCATGCAAACCATGTGCAATTACTTTTAAGATTAAGAGGTTTCAGGCCAGTTGTGACCTGTAAAGAATTATGTTTGTATAGGAGTGTGTAACCATGTGCTGATGTCATGACCTACCACTGACGAATCCCAAGAAGGGGTGTGCTAGGAATACGATCTGAAGATGGAAGTTAAGTTATCAATAACCAATGGGAATGGAAGAACTGGAGAAAGATGGAATTTCTTTGTATAAGTTTTGTCCAATCACATGTGGGAGGTGGATTGTAATAAAATATATGGAGTGTTTTAACTTTTGAAAAAATGAATATAATGTGTCAACTTATGTGGTTCGGCGAGACTTGGGTTAGTTTGACTGTGCAGCATAATGTAGCTCCTCCCAGGACAACTTGCTTTACGAACAAACGTGCACTCATTCCTTAAGTAGTGGGCCCACTTTGGTTAAGGGCATTAGGGACCCACCCATATAGTATCACAGAAGCATAAGCCATTTAATGCTCCACTCACACAGAACAGACCACCGAGTAGGAGCTGTTCAGGCTTCCCTCATGTAGAACAGGAGTGAATAAGTGCAAGTTAAAGCAAAGGCAGTAGATCTCCACAGAGAGCGCAGTAAGGAATAGGTCTCCACAGTAGATGCAAACCTCACACAGAACAGGTGCAACATAGGATTCAGGAGCGCACACTCCGATCCTAATATAGAAAAGGTAGGCCATGAATTTCGGTAGATCATTCTTTCCTCACATGGAGCAGGAACGTCGTGGGTCTCAACAATACAACATTACCATAGATAAGTCGACGTTGACAGCAATAGAAAGTGAAGGAACTGCATGGGATGGAGTAGCGCAAGCGGTAAATAAAACTGCCTCAGAAATGCAAGCTACACTTGCATAGATGGGGAACAACCGAGAACTCGGAAGTCGAACTTCCCATCACAAAGAACTTGCCCAGCAGGGGTTAAACGATTCAAGCTCCCCCCTCACAGAAAATAGAAATAGCTTAACAGCAGTGGGAGCTCCACCCAAAGAGCAGGAACAGTTAATTGCCTCTGCAGTTCAAGCTCCTCACAGACAAGATAGAACAAATATAGCATAGATAGCAACTAATTCAAATAGGGTCAACTGCTTCCGAAATCAGAAAATCTCCACATTGTAGCAATTTAGTCAAACATAATTAGAATAATTCAACCTTCAAGAAATACATGATGTATACCATTTCCCAGCCACTCGATAGCTGGTTCACTTCCTACATCATGTTGCAGAAGGGGATGCTAATATAGCAGGAGGATAAGTCAATCAATAAAAACTTTTCATTTAACTCTACAAAGGTCCACATATTTAATCTTTTCTGTATATATTTACATTTTTAACACACCTCGGTAATTACACAGTAAAGTAAACATGACTTGTGTTCTGTGTTTTGAGGCTTGATAGCAGAATGGTCTGTTGATGTTTAATGAAAAGTGCTGGTTTACTGGAACTAGCACGGTTTAATGGTATGCTAGTGTTGTGCTCCGATAGCGCAGAGAGCCAAGTGTTCAATGCTAAAATCTATATCTAATCTCATGGTCAAATGTTGGCTTGCCTCAATTAGCCTTACATCAATCAAAGGTCAGTAAACTGAATATCGAATGACCAAATCATAATCCCAGTGATTAGCATTGGGAGGAATACTGCTTGAAGAGCTACATAAAAACTGTAAACACCAATCTGGATTACCACTACAGGGAAATGTTTTGCTGAGTTTCTATTTCTTTTGCAAATAAGCATTTCATTGTTGAATCATAACAGAGCTTGCAGAGAGTCTTGAAGATTTGAAAGAGGCTGTGACCTTAGTGATTGGTATAATGACAACAACACATCCTTGAGCAAGGACCCTGCTGCCGTTGGCCATGGATAGTAACATTTACCATATGGACTCCAAGTTGAGGTTTAATGGATGTTTAAACTAGACACTGAACAAGATGAGGTTGAGGCCAGAGCATTTTACAATTAGTAAACCCTCAATAAATACCTAAAATTGTTCTAAGATCAGCAGATTCGTTTGTCTCCTAAAACGTTTTCCTTTTATTGGACATGTATCTCCTACCCTCGTTTTCTTATTCCTTTATTAAACGTTTATGGATCACTTTCTAGACACGTTATAGTGCCATGTGCACAGTTTCAAGGTCTGTGTTTAAACAAAAAACCCAGAAGTCACCACTCTTAATTGACTCGTAGCTTCCTACAAATTGCCCCAGCTTTGTCATAGAAGTAGATCCCATTTTAGGACAACGTTAATACGTGTCTAGGTGTTTCGAGGTTTTCCTTTATCTTACAAATACAACATATTCTCTGGTCAGCTGGGAGCTTTGTGTGGGCCCCTCGTAGCGCCAGCAGTGGCACCTGATTTGTACGCAGTATGAAGTTGCGAACTGCAGCCCTAGGGCATTTCAGAAGATACTGCTGTGTTTTAAGACAACAGTGGCCAATGCCCCCTACAGATTTGAAGTTGTGTAGATATTGCAAATGTGTAAAGTTGTTTAACTAATCTCACTGCTCCACCTTGTTTTTGTATATGGCCTTCAACTCCTCAAACGCTGTGCCATACTCAAAGAAGGAGGTCCACTCTATATTGGAAAACATTTCTCGTTATTTGACGTATTTATTAGGACTACCAATTAAATATGTTGAACCGATGAGCGGCAACAATTGGCGAGCCTCTGGATTTAATATACAGTGTGCCCCTTCTTATATGCACTTGGCTTAGAAGGGAGACCAATCCCAATTCTAGTCGCAAGTATGACATTAGGTGATAGGTGGCAGATTAAGCAGCTTCCTCCAAAATTGACCTTCCACCACATTCAGCCATGTCAAATCACTCCTGGCAAGTGCTTCGGATCCATACAAAATGGCTGGGGAGAAACTGTCTATACAGCTTTAAAATCCCTTCTAGTGAGTATCCAGTGGTTTGTTTTGCAAATCTGTTAATAAAACAGGTCAGTTGTCTGGCCTTTCTTTTTTTTTTTTCAGTCCACGATTGCTTCATAGTCACAGTCACCTGTCAACTCTACTCCCAGGTATCGGTAACTGTTGACATACTCAAAATTATTTGAGTCATCTGCAGACAGACACTTGCTATCTTATTGCCAGGTACAGCCATCATTTTGGTTTTACTCATATTTATGACTAGGTCGTATGACTTGGTGTACTCTGTCAGTATTTTAAATTTGTTTTTTTACACCCCTTAGGATACGGTCGAGCAAAACGAGGTCATCTGCATACAATAGGCTAGCGAGATGTTGAGGGCATATATTGACCGGGCAGCCATCTCCCATCAATAACATTAGTGGCAGATCCGCCAGTTAGAAACAAAATAGTAGAGGTGCCAGTACACACCCTTGTCTGACTCCCCGCCCCCTGTTGACCAAATTAGGGACCATTTTAGATCCCAGGTTGTCCAAATGCACATGAACACTATTCCCTTTATGCAGCTGACGGAGTACCTTGAACCATCATTCAGGGCAGCCCTATGTACGTAACTTCTGCCATGTTCACTATTTGATATGGGTGGGCTTTAGCGCTGCATTTGACACAGAGTACAGGGTTCCGCTTGGTTGCTGCTTCCCCTAAATGGATATCAAGTAACCTTATGTTTTTGTCGCTGCACCAGGATGGAAGCCGGTTTGTGTACAATCCAAAAGATTTTCATCCATCCAGCTCTGCAAGGCATGCAGCACAAATGTACCGAACAGTTTACCTGTTACATCTAATAGTGATAATAGTCTGTAATTCTCCGGGCAGACTCAGCCTTTTTGTATATTGGGAGTAGTAACAGGGACAGTTTTTTCTTTACACACCTTTTCATATAGGATACTCAACACGTATGCCCATGCACTTGGGTCGGCTTTCAATACGGCATTGGACAGCCCGTTGGGCCCAGGGGCTATAGATCCCTTTAATGTTGTTATAGCAGTGTATATGTTATCAACATTTAGGTTAAGTTGCCAACGCCCCTCTTGTTTTACTTTCTTCCCACTGCCTGCTGATGTAACAAAGTTAGAATTGATATATTCTATCCATTCACACTCGGGTATAGGATTTATTAAAGAAACCATGAGTGTCACCCTTGGCTTTGGACAGAGTTTGCCAGATAGATTAAACGTTTTTACTACAAAGCACAGCAAACATTGGTTGCCATTGCCCATTGAGGGCTGTGTACCTTCTTCTGTTCAGCCAACACTTATACTCTTTATTAATTTTAGGCTTAAAAGGGATTTTAGATGAGCCTCCCTTCTAACTTTCCAAATCTCTCCGCGCTTTAATCTTTTGGTGTGTCGTATCTCAATATCAAATATCTTACAATGTTTACCCTCGTGGATGGCCAGCTTGCTGGTTTGATCTTCCAAGCGTCAATGGCCAGTTGCGCCAACCAAGTGCCAATATCACTCACACTCTGCCCTTGCCAGGATTCGGTACACTGTGTAATGATTTGGTTAATGTGTCTTGATGCTTAACATATGTTTTGCGGCATCCAGCATGTCCTTTTTTTCACCCGATTGATCTCCAGGTCACTAGCACCCGCATGACCACCCAGTTTCGTTTGGAAATTAATTGCAAGTATGAGCATGTGGTGATCACTATACGCCGTGCTACTTGATTCCAACGACTGTACTCTTTCAGAGCAGGCATTAGTGCCAAAGAAGTATAACGTGAGGTCTTCTTTACCCATGCACCATGTGCCCTAAGCCAGCCAATCACCCCAAGTCCGACCGTTCTACATCAACAAGTCCCACTCCTTCAACATATCTACCCAAGTCTTCCCCTTTTTATTCCCTCTTGGGAATTTCATAACACTCACAGGGTTAACATATCCATATCTTTGACAGCTTTCCTTGACTCTACAACAAGCATTTAGGTCACCACCCAATGGTACAAATTCTCTGTCTCCTGCTAGAACGCAGCCTGAACATATTTGGTCTATGGTCTCATGAATCTCATCCAAATTCCTAATATCCGGCAGAGCATAAATGTTAATAAACGGTACCGTTAAGGGCTCACCCACCCCATTTACCACTGCCTCTATGGCCAATATGTTCTTGGTGTTCATAGTCACTTTTACACTGTTCAAAGGGACGCATTGCTTGATACCTATGATCAGGCCACCGGATGGCCGACCTTTTAGGCCCTTTGTTGCGATTTGCTGAAATAGTATGTAACCCTCTATGTGGATCTTGGCTGTAAGCCAGGTTTCTTGCAGAAAGACGACATCAAATTCACTGAGTAAGGGGAGAGAGCCTGTTGGGTCCATGAAGTGAGTGTGCCCCCTAGTGTTCCAACTAACAACCTTTAAATTTCACCTAGTTTCAGACAGTTGAGGCATCAAAAACTTCCTGACCATTTCCATCCCTTGGCAGCTTCTAATACTACGTCCTTTCCCTTGAGCCCCTCCTTTGGGACAACTATCTCAGATGGTTTCTCTGTTGCCAACTGTTGGATCGGAACTTGTGCCGGACAGTCAACCACATATCACACATTCAGGAAAGATTTTTGATAACTGCGTACCAATGAGGATACCTCAGTTGTAACACAGTGGACTCTTACAAAGTTGTCTCCATTGATTTTCACAGGTTCGACAAAACTAAAATCTGCTGATAAGACTCTCAATGCAGGTATACTTTTAGAAACTATGAGCATGTCTGTTCTATTGGTTCGATTGCCTGTAAAAGTCAAAGGGCATCTGCCCAAAGAAAAAATATTTGTGTCTTTCACGGTAGGCGTTGGTGCAGATTGTACACATGACTAAGTCCTTATTGTACCTGGTGCGTTCAAACATGCAGTCTCTGGGCCCAAAAGATCAAGGTCCGCAAGCAGATCAGTTCACCTCTGGTTCTTATGACTTGTGGATCATCAGCCAGTAACCAACTTGTCAATGTGCCAGGTGGCTTCTGCCCACCGACCCTTCTTTTGTTAAGGGTCAGCCTTGTTTTTTTAATTTGCACTTGCTCTGGCATAATTGAGGGGGAGTTTAGTGGTTCAGCAGTTACAGTTTGGGCCTTCAAGTTTTTTTCTAGTGGCAGCTTGTCTTCACATTTTGTCCCGTTTAGCAATGCGCCTTTTCTTACAGGTTTTATACATTGAGAGGTTGTTGGCCTCACAACAACATCCTGCATATAAGTGTCCTTAGGTATTAGAATAATTTCTTGATCTGCATTGTCAACACCAGGTACAGTTAGAACTGGTTCAATCTGGTCGGTACCATTTGCACACCAACAATTATTTAAGAGACTGTTACTCAGTTGGCCCAGAACCTCTCCCTGTTTTTTCACTTCCTCCAGGATAACCTTGCACAGTTTAAGCAGGATCTTAACTGCAAAGCATAGCACACCATCTGCGGCGTTGGTGTTATTGCTAAGGTCTGGCATGCTGCTGTGGCACGTCTCGTTTGTTGTAGCCGCCACTTCATCACCCGTGTCCTTGATGGTTTCTGGAAAGCGATTCAGCGACAAACAGTCACTACGAATTAGACAGAATGGTCAGAGGGCTAGTTAGCTTATCCTCGGGGGCAACAACTATCACATTCACAGGGCTTTTCAAAGTAGCTACTGACACTGTCATTTATGTGTAATAATGCTTTGGTAACTCAGATTGTATCAACGGGAGATGGCACTCCTTCAGTAGCAGCAATAGGGGTTACACAGCTGGCCACTGTTCCAGTTAATTTATAGCACAATGCTAATAGCGAGTAGTTGTCTATGTCCCCATAGTCGGTATTTGTGTCGTCCAAAGGGAGAGTATTAAGGCTGGCAACCTCCTGTGGTCCCCGGATTTGTCCTGTGCATAAACCACTTGAAAGTAGGTGGTAATTCTTCCCATAGGTGCTTTGCTATTTTGTATCGCCTCATTCCCAGGAGCAGTGGAACGAGTCTGCAGTCGTACCTCGTATTCTTTTTCACCACGTCTTGATGGTGGTTTTACGTAGGGCTTGCTGTTTCTGGGTCCTGGGCTTAGTAGATGCTTTACCCGGCATTGTTATTATGCCTGGCCACTTGATGTAATATGTAAAAGCCCTAGAAATGACATAAGATCACGTCTGCTGCCAAAGCCAAATGTTTACTTTGTCACTGGCTGGAAGAAAGGTAATCCAGTCACAGTGCCCCCAAATATAGCCTGGTGTGCTTTGAGGGGGCCACTGTTATATTCCTTAATCAGAGTGGACTTTGCAAACACAAAGCCGCGGGGCGGCTTATAAAATGCAACGTTTATGGCGGTGTATTAAACACTAAAAACTGCTGATGTCCACTGGTCTGCTATTACCGTAAACACACTCCAGCCATACACAGTATCTTACTCCGCAGTGAATTTCCATAGTGGTCTATGGCAGGCTGTGGGACACCGTTAGCAGTACGTTGGTGTGCCCACACTCGTTTACACACACTCCCGCTAATAAGCCACACATTCCAGTGAGAGGGAAGCCTACATGTATTTGTCCCTCCTCGGACCAGACTCAGTTCCTGAGAAAGGGGGGGGAAGAGAACTGAACAGGAGCAGGCTGTGGTCTAGATCAAAGCTAGCCTGGTCCAAGAATCAGTCCCCCCCAACACCAACTGAGACACAAGAGCGTAGGTGTTCAGCCTCTGTGCCTCCAACCCCCAGGATGCTCTTTGAAATACCAGGTGCAGTAAAAGCAGGGTTCAGAATGCATACCATTTACCTGGGGAGGGCACACCCTCACTCTACAAATACTGTGGGGGCACTCCAGGGCCACTCGTGGTACCAGGGCAGGGTACCCGCTGCCCCTCGACCGAAGCTTACGTATGTCCATCACTGCATTCCAACTGATTGACTGTTAGAGGAAAGAACCTCTTGACATTAAGCCGCACTGTGCTGCTTCTCACAACGCCAACATGCAGTCACAACCTGCCCCTCCACTACCACTTACTAAACCACCCATGTGAGTGCGCATTTTGCAGCATGCAAGTTATAAAAAATGGGGTAAAAAGCTACACAGTTAGAAATATGTTTTGTATGGTAACAAGAAAATTGCTTAGGTGGCAAGTCAACAACAGTGCACATGAGCTTTTACCAATGCATGGTCATGACGCCCCTTCCCAACTTACATGCCAGTATAAAAAAATAGTTTCATGCTGGCTGCACCAATATAGGTCAATATTCCCATGTACGAACATACTACTTTTTGCACTCCCTGTAATGTCAGTAACAATACTAGAAGAAAACATATCCATGCTGGCTCAGCCAATATATGCCAGAATCAGCCCATAAAAACATACTTCTGTTGCCTTTGCCAGTAAACAATGCCAGGCCCCAATAAGAAAACATGCACTGACTGGCTGCACTAATGTAGGCCAGCAGGGCAAGGACAAGTGTTAACTTTACCCTTGATAAAAAATAAACAAAAAGTCAGGCCACAATTAGAGAACATGTTCAAACTGGCTGAACCAATATAGACCAGTACAGCCATATAAAGACGACTCTTGAGTTGGCTTTATCCTTGATGCCAGTAAAATGCCATGCCAAATACAGTCTGGACACATTTTCGTACTATGCCACCGAGCTTCAGAACACATGTTGCTTTTGTCCACTGTTCCAGTAATTTTATTACTGGAATATGGGCAATGACGTGAGTGTTGTATACTGGCCTCCCACAACCACCCACTCCAATGACGGACGAGTGAACAGAATCTCACACACCATTACACTCGCACATAAAAAGTTACACACAACATTCCACTTGCCTTAAGGCAGCAGCAGTGATATCTTCCCCACAGGAGGGCTGGAACTCAGAGGCACGGGTTCATCAGCAGCCTACATCCCCCTCCTTCCTGGTCTGAATCAGGCTGGATGGTAGAGTTATCACTCAGACCCAGCCCATGGCCCGACACATATATGGAAAGGGAGGGTGAAGAGGGATTGGTTTCCCTGCATGGGCTAGATTCCTACCGCCCATGCAGAGAAACAAATGCTGTGACATCAGGTGACTCCTCCCCAAGGTCTTTCATAGGGCTGCACAAGAGACCACGCAGGGTGCTCCTGCTATGGCATGGACTATGAAAGACAACAGGAAGTGGAACACACCCAGTCTGAGTTTAGAAAAATAAAATACACATTTGTAGATTCTTTGCAAATGCAAACACTATAAAATTGTACTTCAAAATACAAAACATTTTAAAAAAAATGTTTTTTATCATTACTAAGTGGGACCCACAAGGTGACATAAATTAAAGGGTGGGGCAACACCCACTACAGGCAACTCCTGCTTCCGTTACTGAACCTTCAGTGATAGCAGCGATCAGGAAACGGTTCTTGGTTTGTGTGGGGTTTTGACACAGCCCTGCATGCCCTCACTTCGGAGGCCTGGATGCCATTTGACAGCTAGTGGGCCTGGTGCATAAGCAAGGCTACTGCTGATGCACATCTTAACTGCTGGAGACTAGGACTGAGTGGCACTTGGGCAGACAGCTTGCCCAATATGCAGTGCCAACTTTCCAAGCTGCTGCAAGAGCATTCACCACACCTTGTTTAAAGGGACCTTTAGACACTGCAGATTATGGGCTTCCCAAAGGTCAGACCTGCACCAAGATAAAAATACTTCAGCCCATTTTATTTCTTATCTGCTCCTGTAATGCTTGACACCATTACCTTTGCACCTTTGAGCAGGACTTTCACCAATATGTTTTCATGGTTGTGGAGTGAGGATTGGGTGCATGGAAACAGTCCCCTGGCAGCAAATACAGCTGGGCTTGTCCTTCATATCTAACTGGGGATGGTTTCCCTGTATTAAAATCAAACGTTGGAGGCTCTCCAACCTCCCCCATCTCCCATCTGTTACCTACTTGTGTCCTTTAATAGGCAGTATATCTACAATCTCACTTTACACCTTCAGTGTCAGTGCAGGGGCTGGACGCATGGTGCTCTCCATCACATCCGATATTCCCACAGCTTCACCAAACTCTGCATTTTATGGCTCGGTTTGGCATGAAACATGCTCCTCTGGATTTCAAGATGAAATCCAACCAGCTACAGGTATCCCAACACAGCAACCCTCTACTGCTGCGCCCCCCCCCCTCCCACAACCCCCATCCACCCTGCACCACCTCTGGTGCCTCCTTGCTTTTCGTCCAGATGAAGGCTGGTTTGAACTAGGTGGGTCGGTCTGAAATCAGATTTGCCGGCATTCAAGATCAATACGCCCCAGTCATGGATTAATACAGAGACGCACAGGATTACAACCGAGAACAGAATTAGGAAACTGGATATGATCCAAACTGGAGAAGATAACCTACAAGGTAAAAACTGACCTTAAAATGAAGAATTAGTGGGCACACCCTTGTGCAGGAACAAGGTTTGCAACCTAGATTTACCAGAGACGACAAACACTGCTAATAAGTGTTGAGAAAAGCATGAAGGAGGTACTTCCAGATCACCCATTAACTCCCCAATTATTGGTAAGAGGGTAGTCATGCAGGACTATCCATGTTGGTTGCACCATCTAAAAGCTTTCCCAATTCTGGACTATGTCCACTTAAGGATAGTAACATGAACCCTCATTTTGTCTATCCCACTATGCATAGTTGGAATGTGCGAGGAGTGAATATCACATGAAGCTTAGGAAGATCATGGCTTCTCTCAAAAGACAGGGGGCAATATTATAACAGTCCTCAAAATGTGCACGTCTACTAGCCATTGGCAAGTGATAGATTCTTGGTGAATGAGGAATGTTGTGCTATATGCATGTGAAGAATTGAGGGAGTGTGGCTTTTCTTGCAGGACTAGTACCTTGACACTTAATTGTTGCCCCCTGGCTGTTGGAAACATATCTGATGGGTTATGTAAAAAAAGAAAACACATATTCCTCTTGCTCCGGTAGGAGGCGTTCACGGTCATCGTACTATTCACAAATCACTAGCTTTTAATACTATTGCAACAGGCATTGAGACCATAACAAATCTCCCTTTGTCAAACTATTCAAGGGTTCTACATAACCTTAGTTAAGGTATGCATTCAATATATAGAGGTTCAAGGATTCTTCCTCAATCTCACAGACAAGTATCTCGAATTTGATGGTGTGCATTATCTGGGTCAGTGATCTTGAAACCATCTTCGACCTTGACCAGTCAGGGAGGGGTGGGGTGCGGTCTTAGCCTGACCATCATCTCATTCTGCATCTAAGAGCAGTCACTCAAATGTAAAGCTGATGAAGTACGAAGGGCCCTACACCTAACTATAGGAGTATTCTCCTTAAATTCCTCCCTGCAAAACATTGTACTCCAGGACAACTCTAATCCTATGGTTCTTTAGCCTTCAGTTGTATATGATGTGCAAATCCAACGGACAACTTCAAATAAATTCCCCCAATAAACTCAGTTGTTGGCAAAGATCTAGACACTCCTCGGATCTCCAACTCAACCCAACTGCTCTTCAAAACTACACCTCTGCGCTCAACCCTGCTCTCTGGTTTCACCTCAATCCTCTCACCCTTGGCACCTCCAGAAATCTCTCAATTGATTTCAGTCACCTCCTGAACCTATCTCCTCACATCTTTCTGCTAATGACAACTTTCTACTTTGCTTCAAAAATGTCCAACATTCAAAACACCAACACAAATTACCTTCTATCTCCACCACCTCTACCCTCCTCTCCTGCGACAATGCATTCCTTTGCCCCCACTAACTCTGTTGAGATTCTTGACCTTATCGGGGCTAACCCTTCATGTGCCCTCCATTGACCCGCTATAACCACACATAGTGAAACTCACAGCTCCCATTGTTGCTCCATATCTTACTTCCCTCTTAAACCCTCTTGACAGTGCCACATTTCCATCCTCCAATAAGTCGGCTACTGCCATCCCTATCCTTAAGAACACACGTCTATATCCTAACTGCAAAACAAAGAGGAGATGGCTGGATGGTTTAGAATGAACCTTAAACCTCTGTCAATTACTCTGGGCACCGCTCCAGACCATAGATCTTCAACTGCCAAGCCATTATAGAAAGGGGAAAGAACATATGTAAATCAGGCTTGGTCCCACCCCCAAATGGGAAGTCCAGCCTGACCTGCTAGGTCATATCCCTTCTGCAAAAGACTGCAAGCACCTCCAGACATGTTTGGCCATTATCAGCGAGGATTAGCTTGGGTCTCTAGGCCCAACAGGCACAGGGCCCACGGGATCCCTAAATGTCCTGCCAAATTTCATCCCATCTACCTCACTATTCCAAAATCCTACAGTGTGTAGCTTTTAGCAGACTCACTGTGTTCCTTGATACACACAACCTCAGAGATCTTCGTCAATCTGGCCTCCGACCTCTGCACTCAGTGCTCATCAATGTCAGCAACTACATCCGCTTGTCATGCTAACTGTTCATCAACCTCTCCGTTTGCCTTCTACCATCGACCATTCTGACCTTCCCTCAACACCATCTCTCCTAGGCATCAGGGACAAGGCCCTCACTTGGTTTGCTTCAAATCTCACCCCAGACACTTTCAGGTGTCCTGGAACAGACTTACCTCCCCATTCACCCCCTTACTGTTTTTGTTCCTCAAGGGTCAGTCCTAGATCCACTTATCTTTACTCTGTACCTCTGCTCTTGGCACCTTGAGCTCATCCTATGGCTTCTCCCATCATTCTTTGCTGATAACACCGATATCTTCTCCTTTCCCTCCTTACCTGACAAGCAACGGTCAAAGGTTTCCAATTATTTCTCTGCCATCCATGGCATATCACTTCCTCATGCTCCACTAACCCGGACATTCTCAATTTCCCATCCAAAGAGGCCATCTCTTATATTCTTCTCTCCAGACTAGCTTCACTACTTTGCTTCTTTGCGCAACCTTGGTGTTGTCTTCAACCCCATCTAACAACTTCACACTCTTCATCTCCAAATCTGCCACTGTGGCCACACTTAATCTCCTCAACATCAGAAGAATAAGACCTCTTCCCTTCAACACTGCAAAGCACCCAATTTCCCCTTTAGTACTTCCTTGATCGGACTACTGTGCCAGTCTGCTCTATGGCCTTCACAACTATGCTTTTTCACCTCTTGACAAAGTCCTCAACTTCTCCGTTCATACACTCAACCTTGTCCGCTTCACCTCTACCACCCTATCCCATCGTCAGTTTGGTTGGTTATCTATGGGCAAAGTACAAATAGATTCTCAACTTCAAAACTATACAAAGACTTGCCCCGCCCCACCTATGTGCCCATCTCACTCCCTACTCTCCCAAACCTTATGATCATGTTGGCTCACCTCCTTGCCCACTCTTGTGTCCATTTGCACGCCCTCGTGTTTCCGCGCTCTTCCTCTCCCATTACTCTAGAAAGCTCTTCCTCTGGCACTACTCCCAATCCATCTAAATCCAACCTCCTAGCTCTCCTCCTTTCTGAAGAAACACTTACATAGCATTCTATGCCATCTCCCGGTTCTCCTCTCCTCCTAGCACTCTACGATAACCCCACACCACTCATCCAGGGTTCAAAATGGAGGGGAGCTGGGAGCTATTTATCTTCTGCTTGTAGCCTAGAAGAGCCTGGTTAGCTTGACACCAACTGGTACCAGGGGCTACTTTTGGCTCCCCATGCCAACTGTTGCAGAGCAAACATCTATGTGAATTTAACTGTGCATTTGGGATCATTTATAAATAAACATTAGGACACATCCTTACAACATTTAAAGCATGAGGGCATGAATAATGGACAGAATTATAGGTTTCCATATTGTCTGGAAGCTAGATTTGTGGAACACTATAAACTAACGCCTTGTCCCTGTATTGCAGCTCCTGGTCAATGGTTAATGCTGGATTACCCAGGAGCTGCTTTTAGCTTAATTTTATCCAATCTTAATTTCGATCCCTGCTTACCCCTCTCACCCCTTCATCCAAAACAAATCACTTCCTCCTCTACCCAGTTCCTTTATCATGCACTGAGGTCCTTGTCCCTGGTTCAAGTTTCTAGCTTCCCTGCATCATGTGGACTATTTTCCCCTCCTCTAACCCACTGTTAAGGACACTGGTCCTCCGCTCTTTAAATCAATGTTAAAAAGATGGGTAAGCATTTTTGTGCCAAAATGCATTATTTTCCCTGTAATTTTCAAATAATAAAATACAGTGAAAGAAACAGAAGTTCGGTCTTGCCAAGCGTGGCCCCCTTGAAGATTTGTAATTGCTAGCCCTGACTAGTGTATCACTTAAAAAATGACACCCAGCCCCAAAATGTTTTACTTTTAAATTAATGTGGGGACTGTCCCACAAGAAATTATGCTCCGTGATGCCTTCAGAGGACATACATTGACATGAAAGAGGGCATTTTATTAACCATCATGCCAGAGAGATTTCTACCATCGAGAATTCACAGAGATTACTAAGAAAATGTGCATGCAGTCTCTGTGGATTAGGCCATTCTTCACACTAGTTCAGCTGAAAGAGGACACATTTAGTTCTGCTGCTGTTAGGAAGATCAGGTTTCTCAGTAAATCTGTTATGGCTAGGAAAACCTGGGGAGTACGATTGATCGGGTAATATCATGGCTTAACTACTTAGTATTGATCGGGCCACAGCATTAATTTTGTTTGGGGTGGGCAGAGAGACTAATGTATAAGTACAGTTTTTGAGACTGTCACCTGTATTGCGCAAGAGATTTGACTTTTGAGAAGCATTTAGTGAATAGTCTGCCAGAATCTCTAGTCCACTATGATGGATGGAATTAATGAAACAATCACGGGGCAGGCAATTTTGTTGGTCAAAAATGTTTATTTTTAAAAACCCATCATACAAAAAAAAAAATGACATAAAAGTTACCATTTCATATAAATACATTTTCTTTGCATAATTACTAATATTTCACACAATTTTCTTCTAGCATTTAAAATCAACCTCAAATATGAAATCAAAGTCCAGGCAACCTCTGGGGTATTTGCAGACAAAGAATACATTGCAGGTCTGCATAGAGTACAATTATGATTGCGTAAAAGGAGGTATTAACGTACATTTACAAATGCTGACAAAATATACAACAAAAAACAGAAAATGCAACAATATCTTCCTGACCGCCATTACAGAATTCACAAACGTTGCCAGCAATCGTGATCAATGGAAACCATTTTGAAGTAACGGCTCTCAGTGGTAGTAAATTAAAACAGGTGCTTGTTATCAAAAAGTGATCAATTACAAAATGTGTGTAGCCTAAATAAGTGCGCATCAAGATTATAGAAATAAGTCTACAGAGGATATTCCTTCTTTTCTTAGCATCTCAAATCACTGCCATGTTCTAAACCAAAGGTAAATCGGTTGTAACATAGGTTTGTCCCCCAAAAAAAGCAAGACAAGTTCTAAATAGGCAGCAAAATTGGTGATGAGCTTGTTAAACGCAAGTTTTTTAATGCATGTATTTTCCTGTACTTGGAGAGGGTTGTAATTAGCATAGCCCCAAATCCCCATGCCATATTTTGCAGATGCTTGAGCTCTTTAAACATATTTACTCTCAACAGCATCCCCAAAGGACATCATTTATAAGTCCTTGCAAAACTTTGGACTGTGCCATATTACTCCTTTGCTTATTTCAATTGTTATTGCTTAAGGCAAAGAAGTAAACATCATACCAAGATAATTATATTCTTTCTTTACTTCCAGTCGCTAACCATTAATTAAAAAAAATGTAAAAGAAGGAACAGTAGTCCGCCTACCACACAACAAAGTCTGACAAATAATTACTGCTGACTTTGAGGCATTTATTTCCAGTACCAAGTCCTTCATAAAAGTCTTTAAGTTATGTGACAAATCGTGGGATTCTGCCACTTCTCTGGAAGGGACAGCCTTTCCTTGCGAGGCTAGGGAGGTGAGCCCGCTACCAAACACCTTCCCTAGATGTAGAGGCAAGCAGGACCTCACTGGGAGAGACTCCCCCTTTCGGGACGACAAGAACTCTCACTCCTGTGAGGAACTCCCTAAACCTGAGATCACTACACCGTCTTCAATAACAATCCATGAAAAAAGGTCTAGGCCAATTTTACTGAAAATAAATGGTCGCAATGACCAAAAGTTCTAAAAATGCTACCACCAAAGGTTCGAACACCAAAAGTTTGAACCTTTGGTGTTAGCATTGTAAAAAATGAAAAGAAAAAAAAAAATATAGGGGCTGCGGGGGACAGTATAGTGAGCGGGGGTATAGTGAGCGTGGTTTGCGAGGGGACACCCCGCAGCCTTCCACAAAAAAAAGGGGGTGTGCCCCGCACCGCCCCACTCACTATACTTTATGGTATAGTCAGCGGGGGCTCTGGGGCACACCCCTGCAGCCTTCAGTTTAAAAAAAATAAAAAAGAAAAGAAAATGGACTCTGCAGCACCGGTTCCCGATCACAGAAGTAAATGGGGTTTGTTTATGTTGGGGGTGGGGGTGTGTTGTTGTGGGTGTTGGTGTGGGGTGTGTAATGGGTGTGTTGTGGGTGTGAGTTTGTATGTGTGTTCGCATGAGAAAGGTGCAAACTTTTGGTAGTTTGCACCTTTCTCATACAAACATTTCACCCGCGGTACTTTCAGCCGCGGCCAAATCAATGCAAATCTGAAAAAAGACATGAACAAGTAAACGTTTGTTATTGTCAACAAAGTGTAGCATTAATGTCCACGAGACAAAACTTGGGAGAAACTGGGACAAAGACTATGCATGCCATATTGAATGAAAGTCCGAAAGGGAAGAAGGACTTGTAGGCAATACGAGGGAAGCCCCATGACAGGAAGTCAGGGCCCTGGCAGGAGAGAGAGGCCGCGAGTTTCAAATCAGCTAGCACTGCCCAGCTGCGGAAGCCCTGGACGTGGGATGCCCGATGGTGGGCGAAGACCCCAAAGCAAGACTTTGGGAAGGGGAGCAAGTTCGGAAAGCTAAAACCAGGAGAGAGCGTACCGATGGGGAGAAGGTACTGAGGCAAGAAGCCAACACTCAGCGCTCGAAAGAGGAAAAGACGAGAACATTGAAATAAAAAGACATGCTGACCCTGAAGGGAAGAAGATTGATCATGTGACCGCAAGCGAAAAGAGTTGGACCGATGGGCCCATAAACAACGCTGACACCACGGTTAAAGGACTGAGAAGGAAGCAAATGGATGGACGACGAAGCAAAGCAGGTCCCTGTCCAAATAGGGCCCCAGTGGCATTACCCCTACAAAACACAGGTAAGAGGGAAAGCAGAAGACACAGGGAAGGGGAGAGAAGAGAGAATCAATGGAATGCTCATACTTGTCCCAATCACAAGAGAGAGGGTAATAATCATTACCAGAACGCCCATTCTTGACCCAGTAAAAGGTGAGCATTGAAGCTATCAAGAGAGTGATAGCGATTTCTGGAACTTTTATACCCATCCCAGTATAGAGAGCTTAAGAGAAGGAACCGAGAATGAATATTGAGACTTTACAACCTGGGGTGATCAAAATGAAAGATATATGATAAAAGACTGGAATAACATTTGTAAAAATAAAGAGAAAGGAGTTCATATAGTCAAGGACTTAAAAGAATGCCACAGGAAGAAGAACAAAAGAGAAAGAAGCAAAACCAATAAATGAACAGATTAGGGCCAGGAAGAATTCATCATCTGAACTGCATAGACCAATGAGATTACACATTGAACTGAGCTTGGGGAAAACCCATATAACAGAAGTCGCATGTGTTGGCACCCATTCGCCCTCTGGGCCAGGGTAGCAACAAAGGATTTTGCATGTCCTGCTAGAATTCCCCTCATACAAGCCAACTAGCCTAGGCCTGACATGGTTCGGTTAAAAGAATATAGTGCCTTGACGCTATTAAATAAGTAGTGTGCTATGCATTTGAAGATTTATTTAGAATAGCATTACAGTGCCTTGAACAGCAAGAAATACTAAAAACGCTAGACACCTGAATTAACCTGCATTTGCTTTTAGTTGCAAATCCAACTCTGAAGGGAGGTGTGAGGTTTTTAGAGTATTTAGTACTTGTGAATGAATGAGTATATACACATTTGTTCTGTATACAATTCTATAGCTTGCATATTGAACCAGCCAGGAGTACTGACGATTTCATTTTAATTCCCCATAAAAAGGATTAAAACAGCAGTCCCCCATGAATGCACTGAGCAAAGGGCCTTGCACTTTGCATATACAAGCATTTGGATGTGCTATGATAACAGAACAACACTAGCCACCAGGACCGAAGAGCTAGGAACTGATATAGCAAGGAGTTTGTTGTTTTGGAGCATCCGGCCCAAAAACATTTTACTGTGCACAGATTAGGTGGCCTTAGACACGTTCGGCACTTTTTGCTGCAGACTGGTAACCAGACAACAATGAAAGCATTTTGCGTGTGACAGAGAAGTCACTGAGTATTGAAAATTGTTTATCCCAGCCTAAAGCTGAAGGGGCGTCCCAATTAGATTGTTGATAGACATCACTCCTTAGGGGTGGACAACGTCCCTGCGCCTTCGATCTGCATTAGACCCAAGGAGACGGTCCATCAAATGATATGAGAGTATAATAATTAGGGCTTTATCGTACGTAAGTGCAATGCAAACCTGAATGGGCAGGAGGTGGCTGATCAGATGGTCGAGGAGATGCTGGCAGATGGTCCTGTCACAGCTGACGGAAAAACAGCACTGTTTAAGTTGGAAAGCAGGCATCCTTTAAGTGATTTTGCTGGGGACCAAATGTGTGCTCTTGCTAGGGATTCATTTTTTAAATGGAGGATCGATTCATTTAACAGTGTGGTTTCATTGTTGCATTTTACTCCAAATGATTGTATGGCAAATCTGGCTGAATTCGACCAGTATCATTCGATCGTTTGTAAACTATCAATTTGGGTATCACTACCAAATATGAGGAGCGGGGGGTGCAGGGGTGTCCCCCTCTCTCCATATTTGGTAGTAAAGGCCTTTGGGGTCAGCGGGGGTATCTCCCGCTTCTGGAGGTTTGGAGGCGGCCGATGGAGAGAAAAAGAAAGCGGACCCTGCGGCGTCAGATCTGACCCACATAGGAGGGATGGATCCGACGCTGCAGGGCAAGAAACAAAGCGGGCGTGAAAAAGCTAAGTAGGGGGTTTAAATTTGGCCCGATTTGGTTTTGGCAAAATTGTCTTTGCGGCAGAATTGACGGTCAATTCGGCTGCGAACAATTGTGCCATGGCCAAATCGTATACATGCGTGATTTAAGCATTTTGTTTAGCTTGAATACCTGGCATTGGCAGGTATTCTCTTAACGAAGTAGGTATTGAAGCTTTTGGTTGTTTCCTTAAGGATAATTGTGATATGCCCATGTGGGTAAGAACAGAGCAGCGTTGGGGTTTTATAAAGTGGTTTCTTGCAGCCTCTGCTCACGAGTGTGGTTTGAGAAACATGACCTACACCATGGAAGGGGTTTGATTTGATTTGTTGGTGACTCAGTAGAAAGCAAAGCGAGAGGCATTATATTGTAAATAAAATGCATTCTTCTATGCACCAATAAAGCAATAGAACCTGAGGAGGGGGGACTTCACCAGTCGGGTAATACCCCCGGGTGATAGTTACAAGCCTCAGAGAAGCCAACAATATGGAAACAAAACAAAACACCGGCATATCCAATAGCAGCAGTTACTTGGGCCGAAAATTCACGTTTCCGGACACATGACATTAGTTACCAACCCAGTAAATGAAATGGGCTTTCTATGTCCCTTACGGATGGGTGTCAAAAACAAACTTGGAAACGTGTTCAGAACTTAATTCTCTTTAGCCTCTCTAAATCAGAGAAAATTCCTTGATTTAGTTTAGCAAATTTTCATTCCTAGACAAGCGAGTTTAAAGTCGGTCATTAAGACATCGTTATATTGCTCTGCTTGTGGACTGGATGCACATCCATATCAAATTAAAGTAATTTTTGGCGACTTTAATATTGTTATAATATTCTGTGTCCTTGATTTTCAACTCTTCGCCAGAGTTGAAATAATTTTTGTTAATGGTAATAGGTTCAAATTTAGAATAGTATTAAGTCACAGCCCAGCTGAGTTGAGTGTCGACAAACTGCTGGTATTTGCAAATAATACAGAGGAAAAGCTCATCTACAAAAGGAGTGTAGAAGTTCATAAAAGAAAACCCCATAGCTTACATAGTAACCACCATAATGAGGAACCTCCCTTATGGGTCACTGTTAATTTTGTAAACCATTAAAGTGAAAGACTTGTAAATCAAGGCAGCCACTGCTGTAGATCACGAAGATTAGTGTAATAGTGAGTTGGTCCTCAAACCCTTAACGGTTTCATTACTAGGGTCACAATGGTGCGTCTCCTGAAGGAACCCACCCTGTTAAGCAAGGCTATCTCCTTGAATTTTAATCATTATTCAGACCTCCAACATTCCAGCTAAGTAGGGCCGCAGCATAGGGTGTGTCTCTTCAACAGTTGAAGATGCAAGCATGGAAAGAATTACCAACTGTTTGATCCATTAGGGACAGGCACATTTTCAACAATTCCCAACAGAAGACTTGGATGCTATCATAATGCCCACCCCTCTGCAAACCTACAAGCCTCTGTTAAAATCTCATTCACTAAACAAAAATCCCAACCATCAAGTCAAAATGAAGTGGTGACTACTGCTTATGTTTGGCAATGAGGTACCAGCCAAGCCATAGAACCCAGTTAGGAAAGCCAGAGAAGATTTGCATAGTTACAGATAAACAATAGTTATATTACATCCCAATTATATAAGGGGTATCGGTAGTGCTGACATAATGGATACACACAACTGTATCGGTAGAATATACCACTGTAAGACTCTGGTTGCAGTGACTGGACAGTCAGACTGTAGTCAGCCCTTGCCCCCAGGATTCCTTGAATGTCTGGTCAAAATATTAACAAAGAGAACCGTACAGTGATCTGCAGCACTGCTAAATTGAATCATAAAAATGCAGAGAATCCTCCAGGAGCAGCATGAATAAACAATGCAAGGAAAGTACTATCGGAATTAAAAACCCATACCCTGTTGGGTTATGTAAGGGAAGGGGTACCATCACCTTGCAACCAACTTAAGGCAGAGTAGATTCACTTTTTTGCAAGTAGGTTACAAAGACTGGTCAGATGCACAGGCAATATCATCGGTTGACTCACTGGTAGACAATAGTGCCTTTGTTCATCTGAAAACACATGAATATGAATAAGGTGATGCATAGACACCACACCATCAACGATATTTTAAATGGCGAACATGATCTAGGCAAGGGTACACAGGATGTGCAGTCACTTGCCTGCCCATCAAATGTCCACATATACACAGTAGACCGTTTCTTGCTTGCCAATAGTAGATTATCAGTCGCTAATGGTAATACACATGTTGAAGCCCAAATAAGAGTACATATTAAGGTTCCAAAAGCAGATATCAAAGCTTTGGTGAGACTGCATTCTCGACCATGAAATGAGACAGGTGGGAACCCATCAAGGCAGGCAAGCGCTTCATTGGGAGATGTAAAGAAATGAGACTTGTTTTTTGTAGAGGACTCGTAGCTTAGCTAAAAACAGAGCCATGATCCCGGAGTTTGAGTTTGGTAGTGATAAAATTGAACCTGTTGATTGAGGAAGTAAATTTGCAATGTAGGGATAAGAGTAAATTGCCTTGTTGTAGTTCTCCTAGCTATCTGGCTTCATGGAGTGCCAGATTATGATCATAGTAGTTCAGTAGGTATGCTGTAATGGGAGCACTTGATCTGCAGGCTCTCTTCACAGTGAACTATGGGTACAATGTATTTACATCGCTAGGCTTATTTTTTTCTCTCGCTTTTTTGGCAGACAAAACTCAACGAAAAATATGGGGGTGGGGTAGGTAAGGGGATAGAAGTGGTTGGGCGTTTGGGGAATAGGGGCTAGATCATGGGGAAGAGGAGCTTGGAGGGGGGCGAGAACCCTCGGCAAAAATATATTTTAAATTCAATGAGTTTTTTTCGGCTAAAAATGTACATCAAACTGAGAAAAAAACTCTGGCCTTCTAAGAACATAGATCCGAATTATTAGAAGGAGATCATGAAGGTTGTTTTTCCAGAAAAGCTTAATAAAATTCTCTGTATTGGGAAAGGGGTGGGTCCTGGGAGCCCAAGAATGCAAATATTCTGCTGCCTTGCCCCATCCCCTTCCAAATGGTCATTCTTGGGTTGGACCACTCAAATCTCCTGTGTCAATTTCTATGGACCCAGAGTCTCCAACCAGTAGATCGCAAGCCACCGGTAGCTCGCCTGAGGCTTCCCAATCGCTCTTTGCATCAGACACCAAAATGAGCACAGTGCATTTATTTTGGTGTCTGAAGTCCCCGCGCCTCTTCCCATGCCCCCTTCTTCTCCTCTTATGCAAAGCAAACAGTCAAAAGCTGTGAGCATGGCGAGAAGAGAGGCTGCATCTGGGATGGAACGGATCAGGGCAGTGTCCCAACAAGGGGTTAACCAACAACAAAAGTAAATGGGAAATGTGTGTTGTCACCAAGAGGTGCAAATGATGGCGGATTAGAAAGGGTGCATTCATCTGCATGCCCTGTGAAATGAAGCTGGGGCTGTGACTTTTTCAGTCTCGCCATGTTTCTTTAGATGTTATTTGGTTAGCATTACTTTGCATGCAAGTATGTGTAGACTTTCAGAATGGGGAAAATAAAGCTAAAGCTGTAATAATGTTTTGCTCAGCGTGTGCGTGGTTGTGTTGAAATAAGAATCTGTACGAGCATTACGTGTTGCCGTTTATGGTAAAATTGTGAATTGTTTTGTTATTTGAATATATGGAGTGCCCTGTAACAACTGCTCTGTGATGTAGGCCCCTGAGGAGGTATACAGTAGAGCCGTCAGGTTTCCCATTCTATCCCTAGCCTCGTGTGTTTCCCACCTATGCTGTCCCAAACCATGCTTGTCGTTATAAGGAAATGTCAAAATGTACATAAAGGCAGAGAAAGGGACCGCAGCACACCGTTCCATCTGCGGCTGTCCCTAGAGCATGCAATACACATTCTAAAAGCTGGTTTATTGAAAGATGCAAGCCTGCGTTTTTAGGTTGTGTAGGGGAGGATTGGTCCAAAAAGACCCCCCCTTGCCTACATCCCTTCCCCAGGTGAGGGCCATGGCTCATCGGGCGTCCCCCCATACCACCATGGCCCAGGTGGTGGAGGGCTCACCTGCTGAAGACATTGCCCACACGTATTGAATTTAGCTAGGCCTCAGAAACCATTTTGTCTAATAAAGATGGTGTGAGCTCAGCGCACTGTAGCGCGGCCCCCACCCTCGGAGAGTTTCAATTATCCCTGTGGCCGCAGCTCCCTGGCAGATCCGCTGTGAGCCCGTTCCCACGAACAAGACGGACATGAGCTAGTGTAAGATACGAACACTGTAACATTTCACCTTCCGCAGTGTATCACTGCTCCCAGCATGACCCGGCCAGCGAGGCCTGGGTGAAAAAGAGAACTGCAAAACGGTCCTCGGATAAAAGCAAAAGTTCCCAAATATTAATGCCAAGACTACTTGCAAAGCGTGCATTTCCCCACAAAACTTCTTCTATTAACGAAACCTGTAAAATGTATAAACATGGTAGAATGCATGCTTACATGACATTAGCAATGAAGAACCCACACCACTGCAGTTGGGTGCTAACAATAAAAGAGCGTTCCAGGAGAATATTCGTTATGTGTATCCTTGAAAAGCTTACACCCCATGGTCCCGCGCCATAACCGAACTAATGCTGCTAGAGTGCAAGGGAAGACGAATGTAACCATACAGAGGGCTCATGTGAAGGACGCGCGAGAATGCACCTGTCATGCGTGTCTGTCTAAGCCCCTTATGTGCCACTACCGTCACGTACGGTGGCGAGTCATTTTCTATGTGCTCCACCAACCTCACTACTACCTCACTTACTGCAAATGTATATGCATATAACTAAATGTTGTAGTGGTTAAAACATAGTGTACAAATAATGTGCTCAGACTGGCTATATTTGAGAGACATTTAGCAAAGTTAAAATGTATGTTTTCGAGTGATTCAAATGAGTATTATAGAGTGTTCAAATGTTTATGATGTTTTCACCTAAAGTCGGCAACACACGAGGAAGATACCTTTGTGAATATGTGCAAGGCCATTCCCCCTCCCACCCTGCGAAGACTGCCAAACAAGAGAGCAGAGGCCCGCGCCGCACTGCTCCACCTCCCCGAACTAGGCTGGAGTCGCTTTAAAGATTTTTAGTCCCCTCTGCAGCACCCAAGGCCACGGCCTGCCACCTGCATTATTTACAGCACAGCAGTAAACCTCCGCCTGAATACACAAATCCAAAGGCGCCCCCTCTTAAACCCCACAACCCACCGGATCACCTTAGACCTATGGCCCCTGTACAATCAGGACACCCAATACTGTGGCAACATACAGCAACTCATTCATAACGACTGCTAACAAGACAGAAAGACATGTACCGCCTGTCCCATGCCCTGAGACTTAGCCCCCTCGACCTGTGGTACCGGTCAACAGGACACTGGTAACCACGCACTGATGAATCACCATCAAACCCCTCACAAGGTGCATTCCTCCTGTGTTGCATTAACCTGTAGAATAACCTATTGAAAGATTTACTAAAGAAGATAATATTGCAATAACTGAATGACTGCGGTGTGCATGGCCTAGGGCAAATAAGTCAGGAAAAGACATTCATCTCTGACACTGGCCACAATGGCACAACAACACCGCCCGGATGAACTCAGCCGACCCGCCAGGCCCAGCCCAACCCACGAGACTGACCAGTGACGTCCTCCAGCCAAGGCCAACCACATCGCAGCAGCGCCTATAGCTAGTCATCATCACCTAATCCCATTGAACTTGTGCCCCTTATAGTATGTAGGTTCTGATGACGTGTTTTGTAAATATATACGCCTGTCTTTGCTATTGTCAGACAGAGCGCTCTCGGAGTTTGCAGAGTTCTTTGCATGCCCTATTCTGATTGATAAACTCCCATTTACGCTCACCCGCGCTCTGTCTTGGCCTTATTCCCATTCTGGGAGAGTCCTTCATGGTCTCTCATTGCGGGGAGGATCGTGCTGGTTGGGGACGCTTGCCTTCAGTTGCTCAGTCGCAGGCTCTGCTTTCCTTCATTTGCAGGGCCTTCGCATATTTCAGAAGCCCAACGTCTCATCCATTTGTGAGAAGAATGAGAGCCTGGTACTAACGGGCAGCAGTGATCACCACTATCCCTGGTGTGGTTTCAAAATAGCAGAGAAGGGTAGCAGTACCCAAACTGTATTAAAAGGTTAAGATTGAGTTTAAAAGGTTAAGATTGAGTTTGACGCGATATGGTGTAGCCCACCACTATGCGTGTCACAATACAGGAATTCAAGCATTAACAGCAATTTTACATTTAAGTAAAAGTGGAAAAAAACAAGCTGCACTGCATTCTAGTGCTTGTACACGTACATAATTAAACAGGGATGTAAAATGTGTTATCACTGCAAGAAATCTTAAAAAAACATGATTTGAGAGTTCTGTTTCAGCCTATGGTTTATGAAACAAGGGTACAAAAAAAGTAATTGGCTGGGAAAAGTTAGCAGTAGTTGACGTTTATATATTTTGATACGTATAGGATTAATATAGCTTAAACCTAGTTATTAAGCAACAGAGCACTGCACAAAACAGGGTGGTGAATACAGGGAGAGAACATTGAGGAGAGATGGGAGAACTATTAACCGGGAGATCTACAGAGATCCGTGTAAACTTGTGCCCGTATGTTCAAATTCTGGCAGGGGATTTTCCAGCCTTTCAATACTGGGTTGAAATGGTGCAATTTATGAGCACTCCTTTTTTTCCCAAAAATTAGGCAAAACCCCATACAAATGTACAAGTAATTCTCTAACACATCAACAATTCCAATATGCTTGAGAGAACTGTAAGTGCCAGCCTTTGATGGCCCATTGGCCATTCACCAGAATGACCAGCACATTTGCTGCAGGGGGAGGTAGCCAGTCTGAGCTGTTCTCACTGATACTGCCTCCATCATAGAGAGCTGATGATTGGCAGGCCACCACCCATTATGAATAATTTGACCCTTGCTACAACCATGTTCTCTTTGTTAAATGTCAATATAATCATTCATGCAGTGTCTGGTTGGGTTGTTATATGATTTGTGCAGATTTTAAGTAATCACTATAAAACTGAATGTTATTTTAGCCCTGCGAGTTACACTGCTTTTGTATATAACATGATTACATGGATTCCACATGTTCATTTTTTTCTTTTTCAATCTTGCCACTTATTTTGACATAAAACATTTTACAGTTTGTCAACAAAGTAGGCCTTGGCTTAATTTTCCTTGGCTGAATTCTGTGACCATGAGCAATTTTCATGAATTGGGGTTTTGCTAAACTGGCCGTGGATTACATTTCTTGACAAAGCAGAACATGGTGTATGCTGACTTTTTAAAAATTGTACAACAGATTAATTGAAATATTCCCCATAATGTTTTTGCACATTCAGCCCCAAAAGGAACAATTGAACTTCTCTTGCTGGTTGAAATCCTGGATGCAGATACAGACTGGACATCCAGCAAAAAGGCAAAAGATGTACCATTTCCATCCAGAATGGGAAACCATTTTTTTCTTTCAGCATAAAAAGAAAATGTGTGTCTTTAATCTACAGTGCCAAAGTTACAGTGGAACAGTCTCCCCTCCCTCTGTGCCTTGAGCAGGAACTTCTCAAATTCTGGAAGCTCCGTGAGACCTTCCTTTTTTCCTCCTCCTTCCCTCCTTCTCTCCTTTGCTAATCCCACAGCTGCTGAATCGGTGTGCTTGGCCCTTAAGCATCTTCAGGGCCTTGACTCCCACACCAATTCTTCCCAGCTCCTGGCTTTCCACAGCACTTGCATCTGCACTGCCCCCGCACTGGATTCTCGCACTTGCACCTCCCACGGCCCAGGCCATATATCACTCAACATTCCTAGCACTTCGTCCATGGCTCTGCCACGGGCTCAGACTCCCCAGTACTTACCCCTCTTCCTTTCTGCACTTGCACGTTCTGAAAACTCACAAGGCATAGTAGGTTTGTTCCCCCTCCCTCGTCCCCCCTATGCACTTAAATATTGTGTTGTAATGTTGTGATGTATTTCCCCACTCTCCCTCCGTCCCTCCCTGCCCTGTGGGCGGTTTCAAACAGTATATTCTTGTTGTATAAGCGCCTAACAACCAAACAAAGAGTAAGGTTGATAGGCATTTTGCAATAATACACACAAATTATGAAAATTATTTTGCCAAAGGAAGCTGTTTGCGATCCTATAAACTTTCTTTCCACTTTTTTTCCTTGGACAGATTTTCTTCATAAACAGTTTTTTTCCCTTGGACATAAACTAAACGCTGCCATGAAAATGCTGTTAGGTGAATCCTTCAAAGTTGTTAATTATTTGATGAAAAAGAATGTACTTTTACAGATGGTGCTCCTGTGACTGTCTGTTGTAAGAGATTTTAAACTGTCCTGATTTTATGTCTGCTATATCAGGTGTGCGGTTAGGTGGTGAACACAATGGCAAGGAGGGCATCTGCACTATTAGCCAATGCGATTGCTTAATTCTGTGAATCGGCCATTTTCAGACGAAATTTAGGAAATCGAACCTTGCATCCCGTTTGACAGCACCTGAATGCTGTTGCTTTTTCAAGCTACACACCAGATTACTGATCACCGGTGGATAGAATGCATTGTCAGCATTCACATTGAATGTCCCGATTGATTTCCTACATTTTCATATGCTTGACAAATTTTAGGAGATGGCTGCTAATAAAAAAAATTATGAAATATGACGTCTTTGAAGATAATATAATGATAAATGCAAATGTTATTTTCAGATCAGACGTTTCTCCAAGAAGAGAGTGAGGGGTAGATCTCTTTCTTGGGCAGGAGCCCAACTCTGGAATGGCCTCCCTGCCCTTCTCAGACTTAAACCAGATTCTCAAGACTCCTTTTCTCCTCCTCCGCGTCCCTTGCTAATGTCCCCCTGTCGGTGCGACGGGTGGCTGGTCGCTTATGTGTATTACAGGGGCCAGGCCCTCCTCGTTCAGTCTTCCTCTGCACACCTTAACCAGCACTTGCTCTCGGCACCCTTCCCTGACTAGCCTGGTCCCCTCGCACTAGCTGACCCGTACCCTTCCCCCTCCCCCCCCCCACCCCCGACACATGTCCTTCCGGGCTCCCCTCAGCCCTTGACCTGCCCCTGGGGGCCCCATCCTTAATTGCTGCCCTTCTCCCCTCCCCCTCTCCCTTATCCCTGCCCCTCCACTCTGTACTGCCCCTGCACTTATGCACAATGACAGCACTTGCATGATCCGAATGTCACTTGTGTATAGGCACCATACAAATGCTCAATAAAATAAAAATGGTAGTTGTAGTGTCCCTGAGAGAACAAATACGGTTCTCTGCTCGTTATACTGCCACTTTCTTTAATTCTGGACTGCTTTGTTAACCTTCAATGCTACAGGCCTTGCAAAATCTACACAACTACTGATGGCTGTATAGGACACTTTGCATGGTACTTGACATTACTGGAGAGTACAAAGAAATTCTGGTATGTTGAAACTTTTTATTTCACGTTTAATGCTAACCATCATCATCAAATACTTTTATTCGACTTAAATCATCAGTAAAGCAAACATCTCATTTTTATAATCGTTCGATCGTAAAATTATTTGGACGCAGTACATCTTACTAAAACAGACATGCAAGTTCAGAAAAAAGAAGTTCACACAGATAATAAATAGCATTGCACGGAAATCAACATTATACAAACTGAAGCTAGTCGGATCAGCAATCATGAAATTAGTAACAGTAATCAGTTAAGTTGAATAAGCCTCATTGCACAATTAAGGCCCTGCTTGGTTCGCATTCAATATTGAACATCTCCTTAACCAAGCCTAGTGTTATATTTTGCCATAGAATGTACCACGTTATAATCTCGTGTCTGTTTGCACATAATCATGGCATTCTTGATACTGCAAATATTTCAGATTCAAAATAGGTTTAAGGTGCAGGATTCTAAGGTCTTTTTAAGAAGAGACAGAGAAGAACACAATGTTCTTCTGTCTCCTGCTTTTATCTGCCAATTTGGCAAGCTCCACTGTTGGTTTGGTTCCAGGATTTAGTAAACATAACTGTGCGTAGTGTACCTCTTCTGAATTTAATACACAGTGGGTGCGCGTATGAAGGTGCGACAAAGTCAATGTACTCCTGATACCCGAAGTCTTTGCATGACCAGCATAAAGGGCCAGCTGAAAGCCTGTAGCATGATGTCTCCATCTTGTTTCTAGTGCAAATGAGGGCCATATGTTTGACACACCCCTTGGTATCGGAGCTCATGCCGAGAGGGTTTTGTCAAAGGTGGCCCATATCGAGCAAACTTAAGGTTGACATAACGTGCTGCAGCCATGGCAGTGTTTGTCCGCCCTCCTGGATGATTATGTCTTGGAAGGCTTCTTTGCATTTCTTTAGGTTTGGGAGACACCCACAGCACAGCCTTAGCAGTTTTGTGTGCAATTTTGTCTGCAATAGGTCTTATATCATTTTCGAGGTGCACTAAGACATTAGGGCTGCTTGAGGGACGGCAGAGTAGCTTTTAAGAAAAGCATGTTCAATAACTGCTAATTAAGCAGTTTTGGCATATCCCCAGATTTCACTTGAATGTTGTATGCCTCTAGTGCTGGTTTTGCAGCCCCACCTCCATACCGATGCGCAAACCTGGTCACTGCCCCACTATTTCTTCCCAAACGGTTAGCTTTACCTAACTAGGCTGTCAATTGGCAATTTTCGGAGAACCTGAACCCAAATAATAACTTGGGTCCTGTTCTAGCCTCCTGCCCTCAATACATAGATTCAATTTGTGAGTTTAGGAGCGAATGGATCGGAATACCATGGACTTGGTTTTGCCAATGTTTATCTCCAGACCCATGAGCTTGCATTTTTCATTCTGAGTGGTTAGTATTTTACCACGCCGTGAGGGTGTTGTGGCTAGTAGTATTGATCATCTGCAAAAAATAGTGCTGGAATCCTATCCCAAATTACGGGGGTCCGCGTTTTCAGCTATCCGCACATCGATATCCTCACTGAACAATGTCACTGCCAGTATGCAGCCAAGTCTACACCCTTTTCCACTCTAAAGGAGTTGGTGGCTTTGCCCGCCATGCCCCATCGGACAACTGCTCTGTTAGGGTAAAGCTGTTGAATTATCCCGAGCAGTTGCTCTGAAATTCTCCTGGGCTTGAGTACCCTCCAGAGCAATGTGCATGGTACACTGTCAAACGTGGTCTTCAAATCAACAAAGACTGCATAAATATGGGTTTTCCTTGGAATGGTATTTTTCTGAAGGGTGATGAATAGTCTAAACCCGTTGATCAATTGTGCTTCTAGCTGCTTGAAAGCCCGCCTGCAGATGGCTGATGATGCACTTGGCAATAACCCATGCCTGAAGATGCTTCAGGACAGCTTTCCATCAAGTTCACAGTTCCATCAAGGAGCGATATTGGGCGGTAGTTTGCAGGGTTCTCTCCCTCCCATTTTATATATGGGCACAATTTCAGCTGTTACCAGCTTTGTTAATATAAGATCGTTGAAAAAACTATCTGATATGGGTACCCAATTTGTGGGTTCTGCCTTGAATTAATCAATTGGGGATTTTGTCGAGGCCTGGCGCTTTTCCTCCCTTCTGTGAGCTAAGTGAGTCCAACATTTCCGACATGGTAAAGGGCTGTTCCATCTTTGATACAGTACTTGCCGTTGGAGGAGCCTGAACCACAGTGGACAATTATTTCCTTGTCTCTCTACACAGCCCTTGGGAGCGTTTTGTACCAGGCATCTGCACCTATGCTGCCCTGTATAGTGTACTCACTATTTTTGGTCTGTCAGTGACCTGCTTCCAAAATGAGGTAGCATCCCCTGACTTTGTTGCAGTTGTGTAGGAATGCTTTATTTTGCTGGGATAAGAGCAATCTATATTTTGCTCTTTGGGAGCGTAGGGAGTCTTTGTCCACCCCGTCCTTGCCCTTTAGGTAAAGTAACAGTTTCCCTTTCGCTTCCCTGCATTCTTCACAATACTGTTTTTCCACCCTTGCTGCAATACAGTTTTACTGCAAAACCTGGTTGTGTTACTGAATGCTGAATAGATGTGATAAATGAATCAAATTTCTGAATTACTGCAGATTGAGAGGTTACCATTGCAGAATCTTTTTTTTTGTCCTGTGATCGCATGGTATATCACTGAGTTATTGTTTGACTCAAGATGGGCCCCACTTGATTGATCTGCGAGATTGTCCTGCTTGATGTATGGCAACACTCCTGACTTTGTTTGCTGGCTCTGTTTGGTGCCAAGTGGAATTTGTAAGTACCTGCCAGAGTGGTCTATGATCGCTTTCATGGTGTTCAATGACCTCGAGGTTTTCCACATACCACCCAGTCACGGATTAGTATGCTGCCGATCCTAGATGATCAGTTGTTACCATAAAGGTGTATTTTGCTGGCTGGCCAGTAGTAAATCTACTGTTGCATGCCCTTAGTTCTATGTCGTTTAATATGTGTGCAGCTTCCATTGCGTGCCCGTGGGTATGGCTGGGGTATTCTGCTACCAGATCTGGGATTATGCCATGCTGCACTCTTCATCTTCCCACAGACCTTCCAGCTCCCGGATAGGCTCAAATTGTAGGTTGTAGTCCCCAGTGGCTATTATATGGGCATGGTTGTGGGTCTTGTGGTACCTAGTTCCTGAATAGTTCATGCAGTGTATTGAGCACGTTAGGATTATTTTCACTGTTGAGTCTATTGTCGATATTAAATGGAAGCACCTAGGGACCAGAGTATGTGCTCATTTGCAGGTATTTCAGGTTGGGCGAGACAGTGTCTCACTCAACTACTTCCCAGTATAAATCTGCATTCCCCCAGGTCACCAGGCCACCACTAGGCCTCCCTCTCAATCCTTGGTCGCTGGGGTATGGAAGGTTTGGTATCCCTGCAGGTATATTTGCTCTGCTGCCCAGGTTTCTTGTAGGCAGGTAATCCTCTGCCCCATATAAAATGTCACCAAGCATCCTCTTCAAGATTTTCCCCAACCCTGCAATGTTCCAAGAGCATCTTGCTGCAGTTGGTTGGGGTGTAAGGGCTCTGCTATCCTGTGCCTGCAATCCCTAAGTGATAGTCAATCAACACTCTCCAATACTGCCTCCATTGTTCTTTGCTCTTTCTCTGTGATCTTTTTGGAGCGAGGTTTGCGCCACATCCAGTCTTCCTTGTTAGAGTGCGTCTGGCCATATTGTGACCAAGGCTATGTGGAGAAATATGTGGTCTTAATATGGTTCAAGACCCCTCTGGTGGATAGTTTGCATGGCCTGCTCTAGGTTATCCAGTTTTAAGGCCACTGAGTCAACCCCTTCTTATCAGGGAGAGTATATCAACTGTGTCAAAGACTGGATCAAGTCTGGTGGTTCCTGAGGAAGTTGGATGCTACGTGGGGGCCAGAGGTTCAGATGTCATCTTCATGAAAAAGACTGTTTCCAACTGCCTTTTAGCCAAGAGTCGAGACCCACCACAGGGAGTTGCTTCTAGAGGAACTGTAAACACGCAGGTGGTACTCTTAACAGGAACGGTGCCAAAGATGCACTTATAAAGTGGCAGTTTCATCAAAAGTCAGTGGGCACGTCCTGCATGTTGAATGTGTGGACCCACATTTCAGGAGTTATGCAACATTTCTAACAGGACTTAAAAAGGAACACCAGTTAGTGTTGGGTTGACAGGAAAGTGGTATGTGCAGTGTTGCGAAATGGTATGAATAGCACCACTCTGGTTATAGGGGAAAGGGGGAGAGGAGCGGCACAGGGTCCAAGCCTCTCAACACTATATGGAATTATATTAACTGACAGAAAAGATACAACTATCCTCGATTAGCAAAAGTTAAACCAGAAAAGTGAAGAAAGTCTTACTTACGTGTGACTCGCAATGTTTTCAAACTGTAATTCTGATGGGAGGGGGGGGATAGTATCTCCACCTGGCATCATCTAACTGGCCAGGACTGCAGGGGGGAGCTATCCAGTGTGGCAACAGGGAACCGACAAAGGTCATCACCTTCGGACAGGTGCTGCATATTGGAATGACCCAGTAGGCACCAGGTTCAAATGAGCATAAAGAGCAGTGCAGCAATAGGAACAGGATCCGGTACAATGAACGGAGCAGCGAGGATCAGCATACAGATCTGGGTCGGGTTTAGAAACAGGGCGGCTGCACTGCACACAGACCCACACGCCTGACCCACATCACACAAGATGGCAGACAGGTCTCTGGTTCACAAAGAAACCTCCACATCTAGAGCACGATTGCTCTGAAAGACAATTCAAGTCTGGGATCAGCTCAGAACGTAAATCTCCCCATTGCCGCTGCGGAAGTTAGTGGTTTCTAGAAGGCCTGGCTGGCAGTGAGTGACTGGAGCTTGATCAAAAGGCCGCCAGTCCCCTTAAACGCCCTGTGCAGTCTTTGTTTATTAGTTTGGTCTATTTGGGTGAGCTTGCGCCACCTATAAGCCAAAATTATTGCATTCGAGAACAGGTAGGGAGAAATGACATATGAGGAGAGACACACAGCTTTAAGTTGACGTTTGGTATTTGCCCATGGCCATTCACAACCAGTTCCTGCCCATCCGTGTCCAAAACACCTCCTCATGGGAACTCTTCGAGTTCCCTTTAATCAAGCCTTGCCATTAAACTTGTTTTTCAAACATGTGCCATCTTGTGTGATGTGAGCATTAATGACTTAATTGGAGATGTAAACCCGCTACTGGTGTAATAATGTCGAACAAGGTCTGCCATCCACCACTCGATTTTTAAGCACTGTCCTTCACTGAAATCCTGTTAAAAGACAGCATTGGCAAAGCAAATCATTTTGACTTGTGTAAGTGTTAGGCATTTTGCTATTAGATGTCGGAAGCACCTGCTTCCGTTATTGCCCTGTTACTACCACTATTCAGGGCCTGGCAAGTAACTTTCCCATGCCTCAAGTGCCTCCTGAAAAGAGAAAACTGTTAGCATTGCCAATGCTTGTTTTTTATTTTGGCGAGGCAGAGACTAGACAAACTAAATGATGGTAATATGGAATAGAATTTACTTCAAAGGCTCTTGTTTCCTAAATGATTAGTGCAGACAATTGCCCCTCGAAGCCCATCATTTTTGTTAGTTGTAATGCAAGATTCTTAGCCGGTGAAGACTACATTAAGGGATTGTTGGTTTTAAGTGTATTTTACTCAGATCCTTTTTTAACTTTTGGCTCATGGATTGTACTTTAACGTCGCAATTAGCTTTTGTTCTTTTGGTGTTGCTTTGGCTCCTCAATTAGCTTCGACTCCTAATGATGGTGCATGTCTTTGGCTCACAGGTGTTGCTTCAGCTACACTGTTGGTTGTGGCTCACAGGAAGCTCTTTGGCGCTATAATTTGTTTCAGAATATAAGTGGTGCTAAAGCGCCAAAAGTCCTTTTGGCTCATAGGTAGCGAGTGTGCTACAAATGTTTGGTACATAGGTCTTTTAGCACAGCAATAGTTGTCTGCTTTGTAGTGCTTTAGCACCAGAGGGTGCCAAAGATGTGGTATAAATGTATGTAGGTAAAAGTTAACAGACGGTGCCTTGAAATTCACTTGCTTGGCGGGTGGCACAGCTGTACTGTAGGGATACTATATTGCTTTCTTATGGAGCTGCTAATTCGACCACTCAAGACGGATTCCTGACCTATGTGCCTGGGACATAGAAGGCAGTCTGTATGCCCAACGGAGCTACTTTTAGCATAGTAAAAAGTGTAGGTTTTGCCAATGCTGGTTTATAAAGTTGGCACTATGAGTGAACACTGTCCTTTTGACTTAACCTTTCAAAAACGATTGGCTTCTCAGAAGAACAATGTCCTGCTCCTGCATAGCATGCTCTTGTTTACCATGGAGAAACTCCACAATTAGTTTATTTTCGACAATGAATAATAAACCTTCTTTCATCTTGTATGTATGCCTTTTTAGTTTCGACTATTAGGTGGTGCATATAAGATGAAACTATAGCATTGTAGTACAGCGGAGTGTGAGTCAGAGTGTGTTCGGCAGTGTTCAGTAAGATAATACCCTTTTGTAAGAAGTTGTACTGTGATGTGATATAGACGAAGGTCTATTTAATCCAACTACTCTCGGTTGTGTGTTTCCCCGATTGCTGAAGCCACTCCTTCAGGCTACAGTTAGAGGTAAGCGATTGTTGTGCAAGGCCAGGGAAAGCGGCGTCTAAATCTAAGCACTACAACCTTAGCAAAACAAAACCGAAGCACTGCTCCAAGAAAGGAAAGAAATACTATTGAAAAAACTTCGTTGCCATCAATCAGTAGGATGCATTTTGCGCAGAAAATTTTGATCAAACCTATTTTCAAACAAAGAAAAACTGAATTGTTGGAATTCCTGTTGTCCCATCATAAGAACTGCATTTTCATTAACGAAGAGAAAGAATCTGCAGAGGTTTCCGCTGATAGAGAAAATGAGCGAGTACATGCTCCCAATAAAGATGACTTAAATGCATCTTATAATATGTTGGAATCTTCACCATCCTAGCAGGGTGGAAGTGGTTAAAAAATCTGTTGGGTCAAATTTAAAAGACACATTCATGAGAAATGAAAATTGCCTCATGGAATACCAGAGGCCATTCTCATTTTCTTGAAGCTGGAGGTTCACTCGACTGTCTATTGTTCGTCCTTTTCGTTGCAAGAGACATGGCTCCTTAAAGATTTCCACACTGATACCCATTGTATATTTCAATGCCATGCCCATAAGGGGGCAAGGGCAACGGACAGACCTTTTGCAAGACCAATCATTGGAGTCGGACATGACTTCCAAGCCAGCTCCACTCTATTGAGATCTAAAGTCCAAGATAATATATTGGCTATTCAAATTAAAGCAAAAAACATATTAATTGCTCCTAATATATTAATCGTTAACATCTATGATCCACCTACTAAGGACCTTACATTTGAAATACACAAATCTATTGAATCCTTGTTGGCTGAATGGCTGCTAACTGAGGGTAACGATCTGGTGATTTTTGGAGGAGACCTTAATGGCCTATGTGGAATTACTACAATGAAAGCCACACTTGACAAAATTGGTGTGTCAAATATTATAGTTAAACCTCAAAGAAATGCTAGGGGTATAATATGGTCGAAATTTCTAAAGGATTGGGAGATGTGGTCATTGAATGGACGAACTGTTAGTGATATGCCAGGGACGTGTACTTGGAAGAGTGGTAAAAAAGTAGCTACACTTGATTATATATGTGATAACATGCCAGCATTAGACTTAATGAGTGACTTTGAAGTGATTCAATTGCCCTATAGTGATCATTCACTTGTTTATGCATCACTGCGACTAACCACCCAGAGTGTTTGGGATAGGTGACCCATAAATATTGGGGTATCCAACTGTGGGACGAAAATAAAATGGAATATTCTGAAAAGCAAGAAAATGACTAAAAGATTTAGTCAATTAATTGTAAAGTCAGAACTTAATCTTGAATTCATGAAGAGCGAGGAGATAGAAAATCTGATTGAAAACAACTGAGGAACTTGCCACAGTTGGAGGTACTCCTTGTACTGCTAGTGGGCAAAAAAGCAATAGAAAATATGACTATGAAACCCTGATTGCAAAACGTGTACATCAAGGAGAACTGCGTAAGCTTAAAGAATTGCAACTCTCTGTTAGCAAATATATTCAATTAAAGAAAACGTTGAACAATAAATTTAGAGGGTGGTGTAAACGGCACACACTAGTAATTGCCAATAAAAGAAAATGGCAGGAAATTATCTGTACCCTAAAAGATGATGATATTCTACTGATATGGAATATGTTAAACAAAGTCAGAGGTCACTCTTGCCGTCTCAAAGCTATTGGTGAACAGACATGGGTTAGACATCTTATTTATACCATGTATAAAGATGGATCTGAGTTCAACTGTAATAATGAAGTGGACGAATGGCCCCTTGATTTCACAAAAAGGGATATAGTGAAAATGACTGTGAAACTTAAAAACTCGAGAGCCCCCGGCGCGAACAGACCTGGTGATTAAAAAACAACGCCATAAAGTGTGCTGAAATTAAGATCATCTTGTGTAAAAAAAAGTTTGCATAAAAAAATCTATTCCATCCTCATGGTTAACGTCCATTCTTATTCCTGTGTTTAAGGCTGGATCAAGATCTTTACCCAGTAATTACTGTATACCCTCCATTTTAGACACCACCAATAAAGTATTTATAGCTACTGTTCTTGACCACCTTCAGAGATGGGTTGATGCTAATGGTCTACTACATTCATTTCAATCAGGCTTTCGCATAGGCTCCAGTACCACTCATAATCGATGCCATTACCACTCGAGCAAAACATCAGAACCCTTCTGTTTCTGTCAAATTTGTAGATTTTAGTTCTGCATTTGACTAGATTAACCACAATCGATTGTGAGGTATCTTTCAGAGTTGAAGAGTCCATTGCAGCTACTAGAGATTTTAGTAAAATTGCACACCAATACTACAGCACAAATAAGATTAGATAAATGAAGGGTAACTATCTAGCCCCATGAAAATTAATAAAGATGTGAAGCAGGGGTGCGTACTTGCAGCCCTCCTATTTAATCTCTATATAGCACAACTGATCAAGCATCTGGAAAATAGTGCTAACTGCCCTGTGAGATTCCTTTGTACCAAGATAACGGCATTACTATATGCCGATGACTTGGTTATAGTTGATTACACGTTTAAGGGGATGAAACTATTGCTGGACGAAATAGGACGATTTACTAGTGAATATGACATGAATATAAACATAAATAAAACTGAAATCATGCTGTTTTCAGCTAAAAAAGGTGAACAGACCCACCATGGTTCTCAGATGGGGAATGACAGAGTACACTACTACATATAAATATCTCGCCGTTGAAATGGACAGTAATGGTGGCTATAGCTCCTTAGTAGTCAGGAAAATTCAATGCGCAAAACAGATAGCAAGGTTAGTTTGTAGTTTTGTCCTTCACTACGCAGGTTATTCCCTGAAAGGCATTATGCTACTCTATACTCAATGGTTTATTCCTGTTCTGTCTTACAGATTGGAGGCTATAACTATTAAAAGCCTTGCTTGGCTCAGTATAATTGAAGGTTACTTTTGGCGCATTGTATTAAGCCTATCACGTACATGTCCTATTCAGTACTTTCAAACTGAATTAGGTTTGGTTTCGCTCGCAGGCATTATATTACAACAAGGCCTTTCTGTGTTGAAAGCCCTGCGTCATCCTGTGAGTGTGATGCTCTGCATTATTGGACTGATATTATCCAACTTCACAACAACTTCAATAAATCCAATCTGTATGAGTAAATGTGCATTGACCTTTCTCTTAATTTAAACTGGGCGATAGATCGCTCCCGTTGTGGTCGTTTCGAGAGCATTAAATCTGCCTCTAAAAAGAAACTTCGAAAAATGATTGGGTTAACAACTTTGAACATACGAGTGGTCTCCATAATATAAAACATCTAGATGGAATAGTCTACACACACCCCATGTTTATCTGATTCCATGTCCTAGTCCTGCAGTGCGTAAGTTCAGACTTATGATGAGAACTAACCAATTACCAGTAAGAGCCACCTATGGCAACTTGCTGCAAATCGACGACAATGCAGGATATATAATAAACAGGGACTTTTCGAAACAGTTAGTCATATTTTAACAGTGCGCCCAAAACTTGAATCACTATATAGAAGTTTGTACGATAGGTTTATATACCAACATTCTACAATACCAACTGTACATTTTTGGCAATTCTGTTTCAATTCTCCCCAGGAATCTCTACATATTGCAATGTACAGGGTATGGTCTGTGGCTGAATCCAATTCGTGTACCGTAATGGGGAATAGGTGATTTTAACTCCTAGTGTACATCTGTACTCGTTGGTATATTTCTCAGTTTTGTTTCATGAATTAATCTGAGCATTTTAGCATGATGGATTTGGTGATGTAAATCTGTTCTAAACCCATTTTGTTCTCCACATATGTAAATGTTAAAGGTATTTGTACCGCGCACCATCACCAACGGAATTGGTCCCCAGGCGCTCTGGCGGATCTGTAAACGATAAGGTGGGATGGGTTAGTAAGGTGAAGAGGGGGTAGGATAGGGAGATGAGTGGTGTTCTGTTGGCAGCTTCAACTTGGTATACACTGGGTGCTGAGCTTTGGTGCGGGTATAGGATCGGTGTCAATCCGCGCGTGCTGTTGCTCCGGTTTATGTGTTGTTGCAGTGTTGTGACGTGCGTGCGGCTTGTTGTGCGAGAGATGGTTGTTTGAGTTTTTTGAGTGAGAAACGTATGCAGAGTTAGAGCTTATATTGGTTAGTGGGTTACCTGACCTTTAGCATGCTAACATTCACAGTTTTGTCTAGGTGTGGCACTTTTTTGCCTTCATAATCCTATCTAGATGCGGTGCAGTCCAATGTTCAGAATTCTATCTAGGTGTGGGCATGCCAACATTTACAATCCTATCAAGATGTGGTGCAGGCTAGTGTTTAGAAATCTGTCTATTTGTGGGCATGCTAACATTCACAATTTTATCTGGATGCTACGCAGGCTGGTGCTCACAATTCTGAGTGTGGCACATGCTAACTTTCAAGCTTCATCTAGGCGCGGCCCTGCTATCCTTCAATCAAAATGCTATCTAGATGCAACGCAGACTAATGTTCACAATTCTATCTAAGTGTGGACATGCCAATATTCACAATTCTATCTAAGTGCGGGCATGCTAACATTCAAAGTCCCATCTAGATGTGACACAGGCTAATATCCACAATTCTATCCAAGTGTCGGCATGCTAACATTCAAAGTCCCATCTAGATGCGACGCAGGCTAATATTCACAATTCTATCCAAGTGTGGGCATGCTAACATTCAAAGTCCCATCTAGATGTGACGCAGGCTAATAGTCACAATTCTGTCTAAGTGTAGGCATGCTAACATTCACAATTCTATCCAAGTGCGGGCATGCTAACATTCAAAGTCTCATCTAGATGCGACGCAGGCTAACATTCACAATTCTGTCTAAGTGTGGGCATGCTAATATTATGGCAGTCTATGTTATTGGGAGGTAAGAGAGTGGCAGGGGTTTTCTGGAGTAGAGTAATTGCTCTACTCCCCACCCATCCCACACTCACAGTTTTTGTTGGTGTCTGTTAGCTGCTGGCTTCCCCTGCGGACACCTGCAGACACATCTTGGAGCCACCAATGTAGGAGCCGCCCTTTGCCTGGGGGGTCCTTCGCCGCAGGGGCTGCCGGGCAGAGGGCTGCCCTGGGATGTCTGTGATATGGGGCATGTGGGCCAATCCAGATGCAGTGGGCGGGTTGGGAGGTGGGCATAAGGGAAACCAGGAAGCGGGGCAGGCACAGGGATAGGAAACACGCGCCGAGTGCGCAATGGTGCTTTTAAGCGCTATATATTATAAAGTTGCCGTTTTGGGCGAGGGCCATGTAACAAATGTTAATTGCGCAAAGATATTGGGACGTGTGTGATAGTGTTCTGTGAATGAGAGTTGGTTCAGAATTTTGAATTTAGTTGTGCGTTTGATCTTCAGATGACTGAAAATGCTTAATCTGCAATTTGCAGCATGCATTTTAACTAACTGTAAACATGAATGAATACGAATTGAGGAGAATCTGTATAGTACATGTTTAAAACCCATGTTTGTAAACAAATGTAATATTCTAATGGTTATTACTTTTTAGATGTTGTTAAAGTTCTGTGAACAATATACAACTAGAATAATAAATATGACAGCAGGAGTGTAGATGGGATGTGAGGAGGGACACAGCCAGGGGGAGGGAGGTTATGTTATTTACCCACCCACTATCTTCCCTTGGCCCTGCTAATCCTTGTGGCCATTCCTACCCACTACCGGTTCCTCCACACCCAAAACACATCCTCTTAGGAACTCTTTGAAGTAGCTTTAACAAACCATAACATTAAACTTTGGCTGGTCGGTGCTCTTCTGAGACTAAATGGCTTAATTGCAGGTGTAAATGTCTAGTGGTGTGTCTTCAGCCGCTTGATTTATCAGCAGTACCATATCTTGGCACTGAAGGCCTCTTAAAAACAAGCATTGCCAAATCCAACAGTCTTGTCTTAGTTGTTAGTCATTTTCCAAGCACTGCTACCCTATCTAGGTGCTTGCATCATTTTCCAATTGTTGCCATCTTATGGCCAAGTGGTACCATTATGGCAGAGCATGACAAATGTCGGTCTCATGCTTGCTCAACAGCCAGAACTGTTGGCTTTGCCAATGCTCGCTTAAAATTCAGCATTTATAGGTTTTTGCCACCCAGTAAGTCAAAAATATTTCTAAGTATGTAGAGCGAGAGATGATGGCCTTGTGAAGTCAGAAATTGTTGTTCGATTGCTTAGTTTGGTCCCAGGTGGCGAATTCTTTTTTTTAATATTTGTGTTGGTTTTACAAAACATAAAAACTGCAACATAAAAATGACAGGCTACATATTTGTGGTGCATGGGTCACGCTTTAGAACCAGAATTATGTTTAACACTTATGCAGAAATTAAGAACCATGTAGCAAGGATTCATAATTCTGACTCCTAGGCGGTGCATTATCACCCTGATTAGTTTTGGCATATGGCTGACATTTGGGAAGCACCTAGCGATGCTACATAGTTTTGGCTCATTACTATTGCTTTAACGCCAAATGGAGGGATCCAAGGATATTGTCGTAGATTTGTAGGATGCGACTTGCAACAGAGTCCACACTGAAAGGGACTGAAGAGTTGAGAGGCTGAGGGAGTGCAGAGGTACTGCAGTCCTTGCACATGACTGTGCCCATTAAGCTATCCATGCACAATTCCTGGTCTCTTCCTGGAACACGAGAGGTGGCCTGTATCACCAAAGAACTTTCAGCAAAGCCAAAACTATTTGCTTTGCCAACACATGTATGATACCTTGTTCAATATCCTCCTATAATCCGGAGACTGGTTGATGTTAAATGGTGGACAAGGTTATCCATATTTGTGTGAGATGGGATTTCATACAACCCGTGGCACATGATGCCTAATAAACTTTGGTGCAGTTGAAATGCCAGTGGACTGCATGTCGCTCCATCCCTACATACTGAACAAAAATGAAAAAATTAGGCTGGGTGGCAATATAAGCCTTACATTGTGTTGTTAATCGCCACCTCAATATCACATTTAGTTCGGTATCCATTTTACATTTTATAATTTTCTTTGAGGCTTACGTTTAGTCATGCTTTGCCTGCTGCAAATCTCAGCACACACGCTGCACATACACACTCAGTCCAACGCTGAGACTTGTGAAGCTAGTTATTGAACTGTACCTGCAACCTCTCTATTTTTCAAACTTGCCAAAGAAAATTGTAAACTTTCAGATTGCTACTTCTCTGCCTTCAGTTTGAGCCTTGCTGCCCATGCGGCCCAGGATATGGGCCTGCCAACTACGCACGTGTTGCCTATTTGCATTGAAGCTTTATAAACTGAGAACCTTGGCGTGGGAGTTGCTTCGCCTCTGCGCCGATGACAGGGGTGAGTAAAGAAATACTGTCCGAGATTGGAGTTATTGGCCTGTATAACAAAAGGTGCATTTACCTCTAGTCCCACACAGTGAGTCATGGACTCTCTGGGATAAACATTTCACTTGCAGGAACTGTAGAAAAAGTCAGTGACTTTTGTGATTGAGCTCCCAAATCTCCTTCGGTTAGCTTGCATACCTCATAGTAGAATCAATCTCATAATAGTTGACCTTTAGATTTTAGCACTGTTAAAATACATCAGGTTCAACCCAATCACAAATCAACACCAGACCATGCTTTAGTTGAGTTTATCAACTAGAAATGGCAGACATGAAGTCTGAAAGCGATGCCTACTGAAGATAAAAGGGTTGGACACTAGACAGGAGGCTCTCAGTACATTATTCGGAGGCAGCTAAATTGAAAAAGGCAGCCGCTTTGACAATTCAGTTGGAAAAGTTGACTAGAGATTAAGCAGCTCGAGCATAGACCTAGGGAAAAAGGGTGCCTGTAAAATTGATCATGACCTACTAACAGTGTGAGGGCGACTTAATGCCCACCTTGCAGATGGAGTGGAGCACACTCCTGAAAATCCAGTGTAGATTGAGAGGCTCCATACTGTCCTATCCATAACGAGGTACTCTTTAGCTATACATTTTCTTAAGCCCAATAAATCCTCAAGACCACATGAGAAGACAGCCACATACTTTATGTTTCTGCAGAGCCAGTAATTTAATCTAATGGATGATCTCTGAAAATCCTTCAGAGAAAATAGTACGGTCACAGATGGCTTCAGAAATCCACAGAGCCACAGACAAAACACCTTAAGTTTGCTATGTTTATTAAAGTTTGAAATGGCTGCTCTTGGACGTGTGAAAGTAAAGGAGTCCCTACAGCTCTATCAACATTCCCATGGGCACCCACCAAACTAGCACAGGTGCCCCCACCCACACGCCCCCATGCACCCTAAAGCAATGTATCTCTTACTATGCAAGTGTTCATAATCTTGAAGTTTGGCCTTTTCCATTTACCTTCCTCTGGGACTTTTTCCATTTACCTTCCTCTGGGACTTTCCAAGGGATTTCTCTGGCCTTTTGGTTTTCCTGATGCCAGAGTTTTCTCTTCAGTCCCTTAGCTTTTCTGTCTCTCTAGGTCTCTACTCCCTCCATGATCGTCACTGCCTCGATCTCTTTACCTGTACCCCTTTCCTTCCACTCCCTCTCTTCTGCCAGCCTCACACAACAAGCATCCCTCTCCTCTCAACCCCTCTACCTTCACTGCTCTCCTCTTGCCCTCAATACTCCCCTTTTTGCTCACCTGTCTCCTGATCTTTACACTTGTTCCGCCTGTCTCTCCCCACTCACTCCACCCGTCTCTCCTCACGACCTCCCTCCTCCTCTCTGCTCTTCCTACTACCACCACCACCACCACCACCCTTCACTTTCCCTGACTCTACGATCACAGCCTTCTATAAACAAAAAAGTGATGGGTGGAATGTTTAGAATACATCAAAACCACTGTCACTGCTCAGGGCAAACTTCCACACCACTTTTTTTATTTCAGCCCGTCTATGCCATTGCAAAAATGGTCCACCCATATGCAAATCAGTCAGGTACTCCCACCAACTGCTAGGCCAGGTTCTCTCTGCTGGAAACACAAGTAACCCCAGACATGTTTCTGCCTTGTTGGCCTCAGTGAGGTGCAAATAAGTTCCCTATGGCACAGCGAGCAAGAGACCAACGTCTGGGCATACCCTCTCAGACTGGGGGAGACACTATCACCCAAAAAGTGATGGGTGGAAGGTTTAGACTAAATCGGGACCACTGGCACTGCTCTGGGCAACATTCCATACACCATTTGTGCCATTGCAAAAGGGGTCTTCATCACTTATTCTCACCCTCTCTAAAGCCTGCTACATTTAACCACCTCTACCTCTCTATCATTTCTTTCACTCACCCTTTACACCCCTATCAATACACTACAGTGAATTAGTACTGCTCTCTCCCACACCCAATAACTTACCTGCACACTCTCAGAACAGTGTCTTCTTGGCACTGCAATGCCCGTCCCTTCAGCTGATGTCTTGATCCACCACTGCTCCACCTGATTAGCTTTCAATCTCCTCTGTGCTGGTGGGGATTTTATAGCCCCCCACCACTACTGCCTGCACCCATTGACCCGGCCCCCGCCTTCCCTGGTCACATGCTACCCTTGGACAAACTCTGGCTAAGCTGTACACGGAAGGCTTCAAAAAAGCTTTTAGCCCCACTCCCTTCTTGAGTCTCCATAGCAGTCATGTGCTGGTGCACGTTTTTCTTGTGGCTTTCTTCATCTGCCTGTGAGTTTTGTTTCCACCTCAGTTTGGGGAGTATCTCTGTATCTCCATTTTCTTCAGATTCTGGATCAAATTGAGTTAACAACTAGTGACATATTGTTCACCATCGATATAGCAAGTTTGTACACCAGCATTCCTCATAACCTCGGCCAAGATGCAGTTGAGAAACTTTTACTACAAGCAGGACCAATAGGAGCCAGCAAAGCATTTCTAATGGATTTACTGAAATTCATTTCAACAAATTCATGTTTCGGATATAATGGTACCTACTACATACAAAATGTACAGCAATGGGTGCCACAATGGCGCCCGCATATGCCAACTCCTTCATGTACGATTTTGAGACCACCCATATCATTGAGAACATATGATGGAAGAAGTATTTGAAAACATGGGTGCGATGCATAGACAATGTTTTTGGAGTCTGGTCAGGTACAAAAGGAAGAACTAGAAGACTTCCTCTTGTACCTAAACAATATAGACAGACGCATTCATTTCACTATGGAAATTGGAAATCCGAATATACATTATCTTGATGTAGAAACCATCATTAAAGGTCACAAGATCACCACAACATTATACACAAAACAAACAGATCGAAACAAATCTGCTCCATCGGATGAGCTTCCATCCTCCTAGTATTTTGCGTAACTTACCCTACGGACAAATGCTAAGGGTTAAGCGTATCATAAGTGATACCATAGAATGTGAAATACAACTAAAGAAACTACATGGGAAATTACAAGACAGAGGCAACCCTGAAGAAGATTGGTCAGCAGCGCAAGCAAAAACAAAACACAAAGTCTAACATAATTACTACAGAAAAGACCAGAATGAACTAGTCCAGATCTAGTTCTTGTAACTAGACACTTTATATAGGGTCGACAAATTAAGGATAGTATCCACAATAGATGGAACATTCTCAAGAGTGACAACAGAACTAAAGATCTTTTTGCTAACCCACCCGTTTTTCGCATACCAAAAAAGCAGCAACTTGTGGAATATGTTGGTAAACGCACGCAGTCAAGGCAAACGGAAACCACCCGAAACATCCAGGCACGTACCCATGCATGAGTTGTGGAAACTGCAACAATGTCATGAAAGCATCAACCATATCTCACCCCAGGACTGGTGAAAAAATAAAACTTAAACATGCCACCTGCTTGTCTGAGAATGTTATTTATGCTATAAAATGCCCATGCGCCAAGTACTATGTAGGAGAGACCTCACGCAAAATAAGAGTGCGCGTGAATTAACACAAATCATTTATTAGAAAGAACAACCAGACATCAGAGTTGGCAAGACATTTTCAGGAGAATGGACATTCAGTCACGCAGTTGCGGTTTGTAGTACTTGAAGTCATATCACCGTGAGGACGTGATATTGACATTAAAAGAGAGCACAAGAGGCGTACTGGATAGACAGAATTTATGCTCTTGCACCGGATGGAATCAACGAAGAATTTGATTTAAGTTGCTTCTTCTTATGAATCTGTGTCTCTTGCATTTGGATTTTTCTTTTCCTTCCATTAGTATTGTTTAATTCTATTGCGACTTGTGACTGTGTTTTATGCTGTAGTAATTTTTTTCTTTTCTTTTTTGATTCAATGTTTTGAACTTTACCTAACTTGCATTTCATAACTTATTTAGCTTAATCATCAATCATATAATGCAGTAGTCTTTCATATCACTGAGTAACAAGGGACTAGGATGAACTTTGTAGTGTACAATGACTGAGGTCAACATCGAAAGGAACGTCTAATATGAATAATTATGGGAAATATTCCTAAAATATTGAGTTATATGATTCAAGTCAATGGTCCAATCTTAAAAATGTGTACGATGGCCTAGAGACCTCTAACATTCTGATCTAATCAGTCATAGTTAATGGTCCTACAGCAAAGAGTTGTAAGAAGAGTAAGAGACCCCCACATCTTAATGTCGTAATTGAATCATTAGGTGAAGTATTATAAGGTGAGGCATCCCAAGGCAATGTAGTTACCCAGTTTACCTTGGTCGTACTGTGTAGACTCAAACGTAAGTAACCAGTATACCAACACTTGGGTCGGATTAGTGTCCATCATGGGACGTACCCATAAAAGGGAATTTTCCCGGTCTTGAAATACGAACACTAGGTCTACCTATATATGATATGATTTTTTAACCTGAACGACACCCAGATGTCAGTGATCTTTCTTTTATGTATTTAGATAGTGGACTTGGTTAGGCGTTATTTCGGTTCTTCGTGCGACATGGGATAATGCAAATCAAAGATGCCTGGTCAGTATGTAGAACATTAAAATTAGACCAATCCACGATGGCCGACTTCCGGATTCATTCGAAACCCAGTATCCAAGGTAACTCTATACACAAAAGCAGAGAGGTGACCGTGCACGTGCTTCTATGGCATTCCGACTGCTTCTGTCTCGAGATACGAATCAGGTAAGCTTCTGCACCATCAGCACTGATACAATGAATCACCATGCATTCACTTTCTAGACTTACGTGTGCCTTGTCTTTAGAGACAGCCACGCTCGCAAACGCTTGATTCCACACGTGGGAGTACAAACTGCGATCTTTTCGGTAGGATACTTACTGTCTATGACCTCACGATTTCTTAAAGACACGCATGAGATAGCCACATTTATTTACAGATATTATAATTATCCTCCCCTCAGATCTAAACGCGCTGACTTCGACAGCAGGTCAGTGTTTTACACACAGTCCATGGTAATACGAACATGTACATTCCTTGCAAATTTCGCATTCACAGTGAGGTTTCTCTTTTGTTTTGTTTTAGGTTCCCTAACTGGGTACTACCAACATGGTGACAATCACGTGCATAATGGTAATGTATAATGATGATACATACATATTGAATTGGGACGTATGCTTTTTATGTGTTTTAGTGTTCCATTTGCTCATTTTTTGGCGGGTGATCACGTTTCTTTTTCTTCTCTCTTACTATTGGCAAAGCCTACTGATTTATATTTACAGCATACCATTTTTTGCTTATATGCATTGATGATTATGGGTGCACCATTGACATGCATAAATGGATTACGCTGCTGTACACAACATGGCAAGCCACGCCCACCTGGTGCCTTCCTGCTTGCCGCTCTGTTTCTCTACTTAAGGAGCCCTCCAGCTTCTTTCCCTTTGCAGATGGGGAGCAGGTGCAAGTGGATCTAGGTCACCTTGCCGAAGCCCCGCCCACCTGGTGCCTTCCTTAACCATCACTGTCTTGTGGCCAATACTGGATTTGACTTTTATGGGCTTCATTCATTCACGGTGCGTCACTCTTTCTCAACTCTCATGCTGGACTTCCTTTGCATCTTGTACTCATGGTGGCCCTGAATCATGCTGTTCCCATCTTCATCTTGTATCCTGGCTTGCAACATTATGTGTTACTACTGACTTCTGCAATTGTATTCGCTCTCCACTCTCTTTGACTGCTTACTCTCTTTTCTCTCCTCCTTTCCCTTCTCCTTTTCTTATCTCCTCCCCTTACTTTCTTCTATGCACTTACTCTATCAGAATTGTCCCTAGACCTAATATGATAGCAACCTCGTCTGTTTCCTCCACCCTCCCATTACTGTTTTTTTTCCTCCCCACCACCTCTCCAGCACTATCTGAAATGTCGTCAGGCCTAGTATGAGAGTCGCTTGTTTTGTTCCTCCCCTCCCTTTCTGCACCCCTCTCCCTCACCTTTTGTTTTTCTCCGGCTCTACCAGAAATGTCGTCAGGCCTAGTACGGTAGTCGCCTGCCTGTTTCCATTTCCTTCCCACTCTCCCCCTCCCTTCCTTATCTATGTCTTAGCTCTTGCACTATCTGAAATGTCGTCAGGCCAAGTACGATAGTTAATTTCACATCCTTACTGTTCATGGCCTGTAAGAATGTGGTTGTATCTTCCACTTGTTCCCTCCCTTGCCTTGAAGCACTTTGAAACACATTGTGTATAGGCGCTATATAAATAAACGATCATATCATATCATGGTAAGATGTTTTGATGATATACATGATGTCTAATTGTATTATCATTAACTTTGATTTTGAGATATATATATATATACACACACACACACACACACACACACTTTTGAGACCAGATATCGGCACAAGTATATGCCAATCACTGGCCCTGAAGAAGGATGACATAGTCCAAAATGCATAGGCCAGTAATGTGATGCAGCTGCAAACATTAGAAAAAAATTGTGAAATGCTCATTTAAAGAATAAATTCACACTTGATTTAACGATCTGGATAAATACAAGATAGGATTATTTAAACGTGGAATTGAACAAAGAAAGACCACTCCATAGTGGTATCCTGGTGTGCAGCCCACACCGCTGGCTTCACGGCCAAGGTCTTGTTTTAGTGTACCTCCCATGTTCCCATGCAGTTCCTTCTCACTCTGTTTTTTTCCTGTTACACCACCATTCTCCTGCAGTCCCCCTTGTGGTGTTAGGTCAGGTGTTTGTCTCCTCTTTGCTTGGAAGGAAACACCCTAGTTCATTCCATTTCTGATCTATATTCCATTATCCTGGATCCATTTCCGGATTTCTTGGTTGTGCCCAGGCTTTTTCATGAAAAAGGCAAAAGACTAATCTGGCTAGAAAAGAGACTGACTGGCATTGTGAGCAGCGGTTCCAACAGACATACAATGAGCCCTCTGAATCAGGGTGTACCCTCTCCACCCTGCCTTTGGGATAGGATAAACTCTGGCATACACATGGTAGGCCTCCCAGATCAGGGTGGGAGGAAGGAGGCGGTGTCCTTGCTTCCACCATCCCCGCCACAGGTCATGGCCCTGTCACCACTATAACAAATTATTGGGAACGTAGTGGTGATGGAATGATTACTGCCCTGCAGGGTCTCAGGAATGGACAGTGCTAAAGTGTCTACTCTGCCCCCCACTACTACTAGATCAGCAGCAACCCCATTCATAAAGGTGAAAAAAAAAAACACAGCTCCATAGGTGTACCTTCTCTTTTGGTAATGTGGGCCAAGGGCAGGCTATACTATTCAGGATGGGTGTGTGCTGATACAGAAGCAATCCTAACAGCCATAGTACTGTAGTGCAAATTAAAAGAATGTCCAACCAAGATTCTATAGCAACAGGATCTTTAATTCAATCGACAAAAATGCACACAACTAACAAACACTTTGCTGCTTTAATCTATGGGGGTTGGGGCTTATCTGGGTTTGTAGAACCGGGTACTCAGGCAAATATTTCAAAGGCAAAATGCCAGTTATTAAATATCTCACAAAAGGGTAGAGGGCTTAAAAGTCACTTGGGTCCTTTAAGGCAGACCAGGAGAACAGGCCCACCCGACATTTTATTTTTGTCTTTAAGGGCTCAATAGTGTTGAGCCAGGCTATTGTCTGGGGCTTTCAGCATGGGGTCAGGACAGTGAGCAATCGTGCTGGGTTCTAGTAATGCAGTGCTGCTTGACAATGTCTGGTCATCAGCACTGGAAGAATCGGCTGCCTCTGGTCCGGAGAAGTGGAGATTGATTGGCAGCAGTAGGGCTTGGCTGCCTCAACATGATGTCGGGGCACTAACTACGTAGACCTTTCAGAAGCTGATAACCAGGCAGGCGTTGTCTGGTAGGTTATGCTAGAAGATTGTATGTGTCTTTGATGTGTAGATGGCAGAATGTTTGCATCGAGCAAACCTCTGCTATTCAGTGGCGGTCGAATGGTTGCGGTAAAGGATTACTCCAGCAGTTCTCCGACAGCAGCTTGGACCGTGCTGAAGGTGAGCAAAATGCTGTCAAGTCAGTTTACACATGCAGGGACAGCCAGGACCTCTTTATTGGTTCTGTGGTTGACGGGAGACCGACTTCTAGGGTCTCTAGAGCAAGGGATGTCCTTTCTTTTGTGCTTCCCAACCAGGAAGGTTTGCAGCAAGCACTTGCAGTTTCCCCATCACCTCCACTGGGCATGGTCCTCTGGTGTCTCAGTTGTAGAGGCCTTGTCTAGCCAGCTGGTCATCCCAAATAGTCCCATGGATGGTTTGGGAAAGGAGCTTTCCTCTTCCCTGGAGCTCTGGTCTCAACCTCTCTGGCAGTAGAACGTACTCCCAATCAGGTTCCAGTGGCTACTCCTTCAAAAGTGTCCTAAAGATGAATCTGCTAAGCGACAAGCCACCCTCACTCACTTTATATAGCAAAAATGCTGCAGTGGGTTTGTCCAGAGCATGCCTTTTTAGGGTCCAATCGAGTCTGCTGTAAACTGTCCTTTGCCTGCTGATGTCCTACCCAGAATGCCTGGTCTGCAGCACGTGAGGAAGGCCAACGGAAGTTAGCAAAATCCAAGATGGTGAGACCACTCTGTGGACTGAAGCTCTCCTATGGACTGTACCAACTCTGCCCCCTTCTTTTGCCCACTTCAAAAGGCTTCCAGTAATCAAGAACCAGGTGTTAGATTGCCTTGGTCAGGACAGGACTGTCTTTAAAGCTCTGGTTCCTAAGGGACCTCCGGGCGAAGGTTTCTTCTGTGCTTGTTGTGGGTACACCCAAGGTAGATTGTGTATATTAATAACTTCTTGTGCATATATTGCTTTTATGTAAAGCACTTTACATGGAACATCTTCATATACAATCATTACACACTAGGCCCTGTCATGGCCGAGTCACTGCTCAGCAAGCTGATCATTGACATCCAATGCTTGTCGCTGTATAACTGTGTAATCTCAACAGCCATCATGCCATAACTAAACATTACAATTGATTTAAATTGTAATAACTGCTGCCAGGTTGCAGGGGTACACAGTTATAAGATTTTTAACCAGAGGTGCAGACAGTTTAACAGCTACCTTTGCCTGTTGGAACTGTTGAGGTAAATCGATTTTTATCCCAATAGAAAAAGAAAAGTTCATGTTTCGCCTTAAAATACACCAGCGGCCTTGTGATGTTGCTGGGGACTTTTGTGAGGCTACCTATCATCTGTTTCACCGTGCTCGCCCGGTCTTTGCTGCCTTTTGGATTGCAGCGCAGCACTCCTAGATGGCCAACACCATCTGACCTAGAGGTGGGCCTCCCTCACCAGCCCCATTTGGCTAGCCCGTGGCCAAATAAGCCAATCACAGAGCCAGCAGGCTTTGCAAGCCCCCTTCCCAAGGCCCACCACTAGGCCCCTGTGAGCTCATCCCGGCCTAGGAGGGCTTGGAGTGCCCCTCACTTCTCCCCCACAAAGCATGGAGCAGCCGACCGGTGGACAACCTGTTACAACACAAACTTGGGCCGCACCTCACCTTCAGATCATAGAGTAATGACTGAGCACTGGGGACCACTTCTCAACTAATCTTTAACTTCTGTTGAACCACAGTGTGCCTACAACACTATCTTCTTGACTTACCTAATCTTACTCCTTCCTACCGACATTGCAATTTGTCCTTTGGGAAAGCTGTGCTGACATTTTCATTTTGTGTGCTTACAGTGCCTTTGATCCAAAGTCGAATTTGCGTGCCAAACAAATGTTTGTTTGCCTTGATTGCTATCCCAGTACCTCCGTTCCTTGCTTCCCTCAGCTACTAGGCTGTCTGGTGAGCTGTGCTCGTACTGTGCAGCCCTCCTCTTTCTTCCCCCTCCTCCCTTTCCTCCACCACTATGGCACTCACCATCCCCTCATCTATTTTAACTGCTATACTATCACCTAGCTTCCCTCTCTCACAAAGTCTGGAAGATAAAAACAAAGATATCCTGACCACTAAGCCTGCCCTACCTATAACTGACATCTATGGCAGTGCAGCTTCCAGACAGATCTTTACAGATATACTTTCTCGGTCCCTTCTCCAGATCTTTGGATTCCTCACCTCTACTCTCACTCCTCTTACATCCTCGACCCATTAATGGTGGCACCAAATGGGAAGTCCTCTTGGCGGGCTTCGCATCATCCAGGGATATCATTAATGTCTATCACACTGGCACTATCTTGGTTCAGGGTCCTTAAGCCAACCTCCTCTTCTTTGACCGGTGCCTGCCGTCCCTCATTAACTTCCTCCCTACTCCTGCTACTCCTCCTTCCACTCTCTGTCCCTCCCCCCTCCGACTGGCGTACCACACCCCTGTACCCATCCTCGGAAAACCTTCAAAGATGGTGGTCCCCTGCCTCTAGCCACGCTTAATGCTCATTCTGCCATCAAACGCTCTGCCGACATCTGCCTCCTTCTTGAAGACCTTGACCTCAATATCCTTGCACTTAGCGAGACATGGTTCAAGGCCAGTTCGGTCACTGCTTTTGACTCCCTTCTCACTGAGGGCTTCAAGATCATCTCAAAGCCTTGCCCCAACTGTGCAGGTGATGGGGTTGCACTTATCCTCCCCGAGTGGGCACCTTCTTCCCCCATACCCACCCAGCCTTACTCTTCCTTCAAGAGCCTGGTTTGCAAGTTAGTCATCTCTCCCATCTTCTCTCGGATCATTGCCACCATCTACAGGCCACCTGGCTCTACCACCCTGTTCCTCTCTGAATTAGCCGATTTCTCCTCCTCACAACCACAACTAAACTCCTCAATCACGGCATCCACTCTCTTCCACGATCTCTGCACCTCTCTCTCCCTCTCCATTCTCCCTTCTGTTCCTACCCACTCGGCTGGACACACTCTTGATGCCCTCATCCACACAGATCTTTCACTCTCCTCCCCTCTCACCACCTCACTCTCCTGGTCAGACCACTCTCTCCTCTCACCTAGGGCCTCTCTGACTGCGGCCCCCCCAGCCATGCCAACCTCGCTCACGAACATCCATCCGATGAAACGAGTGTCATTTGCTGCCTTAGCATCTACCTTCACCCCCTCCCTACGCCAGACTCTACCTCTGCTTTCAGCAATCTCCATCTTGCCATTACTAATACTCTTGACATTCTTGTCCTAGTCATGAGGATCTGCCTGAAACATGCCTCTAAGTGTAACACCTGGTACGACTCTGAACTTGCAGCCCTGAAACCCAAGTGCAGAGCTGTGGAACGGAAGTGGCAGACCTCAGGCTCGATCTCTGATAAACTGGCCTTCCTCATGATCCAAAGGCAATACAGACTCTCCATCTGCACCAAGAAAAGGGCCCACATCAAGGCTTGCGTCTCTGGTGCATCCAACAACACGGCTATACATCTGCAGGGAACTAGCCAACCCCTCTGCAGTCTCCTCCTCACCTCTTCTCTCCCAGGCCACACACTTCACTGTAACAACTCGGGACATCTGGAGCACCCTAGCATGCCTCTCCCTCTCCCTCTCTCCCTCCACCTCCCCCCTCCTATGGCCTCCCACTCTCCCTCTACTTTTCTCGCCTCCTTCCCTTCCATCACAACTGATGAGGTCACCAGAGTTGTCCGCTCCATAAAGGTCTCCTCCAAATGAGTTCCCCCCTGCTCCTCCAGAACCATTAAGCACAACATCAGCTCCCTTGCCCCTGCATTCGCCGATTTCTGCAACCACTCTTGGTTTATAGTCACTGCATTGAATGCAATAGCATCAAATGCAATAGCATTGAATGCCATACCAGAGAAAAAAAAAAATCATCAAAACAAAAGCATCAATTTTGTTCTAATGGGGGCTCCCCCCACACCGCTTTTTTAACCTTTAAAAATCATTTTACTAAAACTAATCCCTTTACCTTAAAAAAAAAAAATGTAAAAAAAAAAACATTCAATGCGTTTTTCGATGCTTTTTTACCTCTGGTATGGCATTTGATGCCATTTCATTCAATGCAATGACCAGTTACTACTCTTTTGCTACTGGATCTTTCCCCTCCTCCCTCAAGCACTCCAGTGTGCGCACTCTCCTGAACAAACCTTCTGCAGACCAGTCTTGTCCAGGGAACTACCGCCCCATATCTATCACCCTTTCCTTGGGAAACTCTTGGAGAACTGGTTTTACTCCAACAGACCCAACACACTGAACTTGTTGGCTGCCTCCATGACCATCATCTGGATTCAGAACATCCAGAAGGCACAGAAACTGCTCATGAACACCCGTGAGGAATTGCTTGCATCTCTTGACTCCACTCTCCAGCTTTTCTTATTCTACTTGATCTCTCCTCTGCATTTGATATAGTCAACCATTCCATCCTCATAAAATGACTCCACGATACCCTTGGTATCTCGGAGCAGGCACTGGACTGGCCGACATCCTTCCTCACTGACCATCCATCCCAGGTTACTCTGGGCTCTTTCTCCTCCCTCACCAGTATCTCCACCTGCAGCGTCCCTCAGGGCTCCAGCCCTTCTCATTGGCTCTTTAATAACTACCATGCTCCACTTGCACACCTCATTTCCGCCTTCTCCCCAAACTTCCAGTGTTATGCAGATGCCACTCTTCTTCAAACATCTCTCCGATTCCCTTCTTACTGCCTCCATTTCTGACTGCCTATCTGGCACTCAGTGCTGGTGTACTTCCAATGACTTCTGCCTCAATGCCAGCAAGACTGAGATCCTTCCGTCTCTGTCCCTCACTCTGGGCTCTCCCCCTTCTCCTTCTCCTTCATCTAAAACCAGAAAACTTAGAGTCCTCTTCGACTCTTCTCCTTCCTCCATCCCCCACATTCAGCACCTTTGCAAGAAGTCCCACTTTCAACTCCACCTCCTCAAAGAATTCTTCCTTCCCCCCCAGCAGCTCAATGTCTCGAGCTCTGGTTCACTCTAGGGTAGACTACTGCAATAGCCTCTTCCTTAATCTACCCTCTTCTCCTCTATGACCACCCCAGATAATCCAGAATAGGGATGCAAGACTTTTCCTTGGCCTCAATCCCAGGGACCGTATCTCTCCAGGCCTAAACACTCTCCAGTGGCTCCTGGTCACTGCAAGGATCAAATTCAAATCCCTCTGCATCATCCACAAGGCTGTCTGGGGCCGGGGATTACAACTTGCGCTCACTAAATACTCTCCCTCGAGATCTTGAAGTTCCTCCGGCACAAACTCTGTGTATTAAGCGCTTCGCTAAACAGCAAGTTGGTGGCCGAACTCTAACTCTTTCCTCAGCAGTATCCCTCCTACGTAACAGCCTCCCTCTTGCTCTTGAGCCGGATCTCCTCAAATTCCTAAGAGCCTCAAGACTCTCCTTTTCACCTTCTTCCCTTCCTCCCTTCTCTGTTAAATCCCAGAGTTGCTGAGATTGGTGACCAGGGCTCATGTGTCCTCCCGGGTCCTGCCCTCCATCACCGAATCACATACAGCCATCACCCCTCCCAACACTTTGCCTTGGCACCCACTGGCCTATATCACCACAGGCCCGCACTTATTTGACGGCTGACCATTTCACCAATGCACTAACAGCTGCTCACTCCCTAGCACTTCCCTCTTGATACACCTAGCACCTAACCCCGATCCCTCTTCCCTCCCTCTCTGCACTTTCGGAAATCTCACAAGGCCTAGTAGGACCTCCTCTATCTTTTATTGTTATATTTGTTCCCATGTCCCCTCCCTGTTGCCCTGTCAGTGCTTTGAAACACAAGTTAGTGGATGTACAAGAGCCTTACAAATGCACAATAAATAAAATGTTAAAAATGGATGCGATATTAGTGTTGCAGTTTTGCATGTATTTCAGAAAAGTTAGAGGTTTGTTAAAGGTTACTTTTAGTGTTATTTTGTGTCAAGTGTGATACATTTTAGATTTGCATACATGTAGCAACAAATTGTGTGAATATATTATGGTAACATATTGTGCAACTGAGCATGATAAGATTCAAAAGCGCAAACGTTTCATATGGGGTAGTCTTGAACACACGTGCATAAAAATAGACCTGCACGCATTCTTGTTTGTGAAAACTGACTGGCCGGGCAAGAAAGTATAGCTGAAACCACATGGGAACGGCTATTTGGATATGAAATAAAATGAAGAGCATGGGTCTAGGGTTTTCAGTTTGGAAATTGAAAAGCGGGTATCCGAAGAAGCATCTGCCACCTGGCACTGTCAGTCTAAGGATAGCAGCTCAATTTGTAACAAGATTATAATGGGAACGGATGTCAGGTGGACAGAACTGGTTGTAGCACACGATGAAAAGACTAGAGAACACCAAAAATAATGTCAATGTTTGGAGAACCGAATTAGTGCTCGGCCAAAGAAGCTTTTTTGTTAACTGTACATAGCCTCATCCAGTGTCCATACATAAACCATGGGTGTCAGATTTAGCATTGTAGGTCTTTGACCAAGTGGAAGCTGTACTAAAAACGTATCGTATGCCATGTTAGGATTGTGTCTTTTGCAGGAAGAGGCACACAAACATGGAAAAGTGCAATTTGCTAGCCAGCTTCACCATATTATCCTGTGGTACAGGCTTTCTTTTTCATTTCCCTGCATGCCAAACCAACATTAAGTGGCATGTCCAGCTCAAACCCAAATTAATTTTAAAAAGTTCAAATCTCCTTCTTCGGGACTTGCAAGATGGCCGCCGGGAAGAGAGCATCGTAAAGATCGAGCTCTCTCGTTGCTCTGGCGCCAAAAGTAAATCACAGCAGTAAAGAGTCCCTCCCCAGGAAAATCGAAAACCTACCAAACCTGCCTGATTAGAGTGGGGTGCGGAGAGACCCTTGCATCGCTCTAAATTTGGACCGTGAACTCAAGGGCAGGAGTCGCGAAGGACCAGAGAAGTGCAGGAGGCGAGCCCGGAACGGCAGAGGAGGCACTGATGCAGACCGCTGTGAGCGGGAAAGAGTGTGCAGAGGCCTGCTCTGGTGAGGGACAGTGCAACGGGGGCCACCACGGATGCACGCACCAGCACATGTGGACTGTGAGCCCAAGGGCACGAACCACGAGGGGATGAATGCGAGTCCAGGGACGCCAAGACAGATCGCTGGTAGCAGGAAAGTGCGAGCGGGAAGCTGCTCGAGACCCCCTGAACTCTACGAAACTGCAGAGGCAAGGACCAGACCCCCAGAAGAGCAGAGGAGCGGCCCGCTCAAGCAGCAGACAATCAAAAGCACAGTGAGGAGACGGGTAGCAGATGGGCAGCATCACCAACATCAATTAAGGCAGAAGCCTAACAGTAGGGGAGAGGAGGCCCATGAGGGCTATGAACAGATCTGGCTTGATTGTATTCCCCTTGGGACAATTAGGAGCAGAGCCAACAACACCTCAAAGATTCACCCAAAGGAAAGACTGGGCAACCAGGGGTGCAGGAGAACTTTGTCCCTGGCTACTCCAGCTGCACTCCACGATCACCCAAGGAGGGGGCTGGCACACAGAGGATCCTCAGGAAGTGGAGACGGGCCTGGGGGCGCTCCAGTGGGCTACCAAGCAGTCCCCAGTGAGGCTTTCGTGTAATCGTAGAGAGCAGAAACAGACTGGGCATCATCAGTGTAGTAGGTACCCTCTGCATTTAAAAGATCAAATAGGGTAAGCATAAATAAATTGAACAGGGTGGAAGAGGGGCAGGAGCCCTGCAGCACACCACATTGTTAGGATGGAACCCTTTCACATGGCATCCCCATGGAAAACCCTGACAAAGTGCTCTGACAGAAATGAGACAACCCACTTTACTGCTTCCTTAGGAAAGGAAAATGTTAGTAGCAGGGCTAAAAATTAACATGCACAAATCAGAATTATGGGTCTACTTGAGCCCACTAGCTCTGTAGCCCCATGCCATATAGGTGGGCCGAGAAACAGGTGCGATTCCCTTTATCGGGTGAACTATATACTGTTATTAGAGCATGTGAAAAAACAGGTGGCGGATTGGGGCCCTATATCCATCTCATGGCTGGGTAGGATCAACGTTCTCAAAATGGTGATCCTGCCAAAGATGTTATACTGTTTCATGGACCATCTGGCGGCAATCCCACAGGGATTCCCAAGGAACCAGCACAAACTGGTGGGAACCTTCATTTGAAACCACAAGAAGCCCAGGGCCTCAATGCAGTTACTTATGGCCCCAAGAAGCAAAGGTGGGATGGGAGTTCCAAACTTTGGTCTCTACTACCTGGTAGCACCGATCAGAGTGGTGCGGCAGTGGTTCACGGGCAACCGCACAAAAATGGGAATTTCTTAAATACATTATTGATAGTTGTTTCACCCCCCACCCCCTCCCCGATTTCGTAGAAGAGATTTATAAAGGGGAACACCCAAGTAAGTTTACTCGTTCATGATCTGGATTCTTTGGGCAATCATTTTCCAGGTATAACTACTTAGCTTTCTCTTCTTACCCTGAAAGACCATATTCGCTGTCTTTCTAAAATTAATGACTAACCCATTGGTCACTGAATAATTTTTAAAAGGAATTCAAGATAAGCTACAGACCCACAGTAGTCTGATCTAAAATAATAGTATCGTCAGCGTATGACAAGCAGGCCATGTGCTGATTACCAACACGTGGCAGGAAACTAAACATTTGGTCAATTCTTCATGAAGGTCAGCAACATAAAGGTTATATAATGTGGGAGCTAAATGATAACCTTGCTTCAGGCCATGATTGGTCTGAATGGTATCAGTCAACTGGCCTTCCTGATTCATTCCAAGGTCAACTGTCGTGTTAGTATACAGAGCCTTAATAAAATGCGATATGTCAGGACTTAGACCCCACTCATCTAGCTTGCTCTATATTACTTGCCGGTTCACAGTATCAAACGCCACTTTATAATCTAAAAAGCATATGTATAATGCTCGACCTTTATGTTCAGTGCATTACGGATAAAATAGGTAAGGGTCCAAATATTAACACCAGTCCATATCATCTTTCGAAACACTGATGATTTTTAAACAGTTTATGATACTTTATTCAAAGGATCCTTTTTTCCATGAGCAATTGAGCACATATTTTGGAGCTTTTATCGGCCATCGACAACAACCGAAAGTTGGAGGTGTTCAACCCATCACCCTTTTTTATATCGGGATTAAGGTCGATCTCCTCCAACTCTTTGGTATGGGCCCCACATTTATTATCTTCCAAAAGCCAGCACATAGTGACTTATAACAATGCATCTTTCATTTATTTATTTACAATATTAGGGATCCCGTCAGGTCCCGGGGCCTTGAAGGATTTTAATTCATCAAAACAGCTATGTCATGTGAGCCATATTCTTTGTTCCCTACCTACAGGCTCATAATATTTCGGGAATTCGACCCTCAATGGATAACCATTGAACATCATAACCCATTGAATTGGTTACGAAATATATTTATCTGTGTGTCCCAATTACAAATACCTTAAGCACAGACATACTTGCTGCAACCGTAATGGGAAAGCTCCAAAATAAATATCAGCCTTAAAAAAGTTTATCTCTTATTGGGGGGAACAGTTGATAGACTACTAACAGCGTATATTACCAATAAAGAGGCCTTATGGTTGTCCAGATTAGAAGGAAAACATTGGCAACCTACTTGGGGACTCTGCCAGGCCACACAAATAGAAGAGCGGTCCAATGTGAACTAGGGTTTGCCTCAATGATGGTTCAGAGTAAAATTGCAGCTGGTATTTTAATGCTAAAAGTGTTGTCTACACAGGAGAAGGAGTTCTCTAGATTTGAGTTTTTGTAAATTGTTCATAAAAAGCAATACCCCAGAAATCAATAACGTTATGGATAAAGGAAGTTAGAAAGTTCTTTGACGACATGGATTTAAAAATAAGTTACCCCGGGAACTTAGGGGTTGATATTAAAGAGTCAAAAGATAAAACCTGGTATGGGACAGGGACAATAATAGGTCTCAACTGGACCAAAAGATCACTATCAGTAACTGTGTGAGACAGACAAAGCTTTAGGATTAATGCACCTTGCATTTATCTAATCAAAATAAACAACATTAACACCAGACAATTCATTTTACAGCTCAGCCTTGAACAATTGCCAACTATGGCCTATCTGGGGGCCTGGACACATACACCTCTATCTCAAACAACATATAGGATCTGTAACAAGGAGGTGGAAACCTCTCATCATTTATTAACAGGATGTCAGGAACTGATGGAGGTCTATGAAAAATGTTATGTGAACTACTTGAATATAGATAACTTGCAGCTCAACCAGACATGAGTCTATATATACACTGCAGGGTACATCTGGCCTAGAATTTCAGAGTATACTACGCAATGCTACACTTAATGCAAATTATACAAAATTGTGAAAACTGAGATATGATTTTATTATATAAGAAATTTATGAAAATACATTTTAGGTAGTATGAAATTGTATTTTAAATAAGGGATGATTTAATAATGTTTTAGAGTATGAAGGATTTGTTTTTAAGGAATTGGTTATAACTATGGCTAATTGTTATTTGTAATTGTTTTGCACCATTTGTCTTTTTATTGTAATATTTTGTGTTGAAAGGTTTTGTTTAACCATATTAAGACGTAAATAAATACAAAATAATATATTCCATAATGTCTTCTATTGGAATAATCTTTTTTATCCTCTGCAGCCTCAGTCCAATGCTTGTAGAAGGTCCAAAACCTGTGTGTATCAGTACTAACATTAACTGCCACTGAACTCATTGATGCTCTATGCATTCTAGCAGCATTTTTATACTTTGTCTTTAGCATGTACTACTATTACATCCGTCTCATTCAGATCAATATTATTCACTTCATCATCATTAATATCTCTTCGAAGTTGCTTCTTTTTCTGAGAAATAACATTGTCATATTGTATCCTTTGGATATTTGTCTATCCAAATTGTCTTTTGTATATTCTTTACATATTATGTGGCTCCTTCAATACCCACTGGCAATACACTGGCAAGAAAAACACCAGTGGGACAACAAATCTCCTTCGTGGGACTAGAAGCAATAGCTGCATACGCCAGAGGAGGAGAGCTGGTCTCCACCTTCGCCAGAAAGAAGCAATACTGATTTGCAAATATAGAGGCTTTACTGTTAGACTCAATCATAAGAAAACATGGAAATCATGATCACTATTAATTAACTCATTCCCAACTATGTCATCCCACCCGGGACCCATCTGACCACTCGGGCCACGCTAGCCTTCTCTCTTTCTCCACCCTGGCACCCAATTCTGGGGTGAGCTCCAATTTCCTCAACACTTGACCTGACCTGAACTGAATATCAGCGTCCACATCTAGGTGGCTCTTCGGCACACTCCAGACCATCCACCATCTTTTGGATCAGGCTCATTGCCTTCCGCTCATCAACATTTTCCACCTTGCATGTCACGGTATAGCCCCCCCCCCTCCTGTGACCGTGGAGACCATCTACTTCATGATTGCCCCCCCTCCTGGTTAACATGCAGGCCTTCCCTTTCTCTCCTCATTTTTATTGTTCCTTCACCAAACTGTTTATGATCTGCCACCACACAGTACCGGCATACACCTCTTGCTCCCCTACGCGATCACCACAGGCTGAGGGGTCCCTCAACCACCCCACCCCAATCACCACCACTTTCTATAAAGTCTTAATTGCCTTAATTTCTCAATGGTAACTCTCCTTTCTCCATCCACGCTCACAGCAACTAACTGCTCGTGACGTGACTGCCTCATGTCCCAACAGGACTGGCTTCCCCGCACACGTCATACCCTTTGGCCTAACTCCACCAATAATTGCCTTTAACTGCAACAAATTACCTTCGCAGTCACCCCGAGGCTGACATGCCTCCTACGTCATCTTTCTTATCTACTGCCAATCAGGGCACCATTTGGCTTGCTTCTCACAACACACCGCCCACCAATCAGAGATGAGCTCCCATCATCCAATCAGGAAGCAAGTGCTATATCCCCGACGGGAGCACTCACTTCCTGGCTGGAACCACTCAGATCAGACGTACTAACCCAGACACAGGTAAGGACCGTAGCTCTAGCCCCCGCCAGCCCCTCTGCCGGCACACTGGCACGCCAGTTTTTCTTCCTCTCTCCATCGCCCTCCCCCCTCTCCCTTTCTGAGCACTCAGACCTCTGATCATGCCTCACTTCCCAACCCACATGGGTTCACCTCACCTACAACCCACACGGGCTCACCCATTCATGCTGCCTCCCAGCACCACACGCTCATCGGCAGCATGGCCGCCCTAACTGCATACATCTGCGTGTCCGCGCCCCCCCTCCCCAATTCACTCCAAGCCACCTGCTGACATTCGTCTGCTCCCCTTCACTCTGGGGACTCAGTTACTGTACCACTGGACCTTGCCCACCGTTCAGGATAAGCGGTTTCTAGTAGCCACTAGCCGAGAATCATCAGCTCCCCTTCACCCTGGGGACTCAACCACTGGACCAATTGACCACCGGCACATGCCCACCGTTAAGAACATGCGGTTTCTAGTACCCCACCTCCTCTTCCAGCACCAGCCGGGCCAACCCGATCTGCCACAATCCTGCGGCCCAACCATCATGGCCACACCCTCTCTACGCACACGTGGGACCCAGCCCATCGCAGCACGCCGTTGCTGTTGCATGTGTGCCAGTCCCCCCTGCACCCCCCGGGCTTAACAACACCCTCACCCCCTTCCATCAGCCTTGAGCCACATGGCTAACCAACCACCACCTCTACCGGCTCCACCCTGACTGATCTCACCCTTTTCCAAGAACGTGCAACAATCTAAACCCCCACCATCGTCTTTATTGCAGATGAGCTAACCAGCTTCCATCCACGTACTCAGGGTGACCTGCCAACCTGCTCCAACACGAGCCTGCTCACTCATTTTTCTGGTAAGCACCTGCAACCAGGCCACATCCATACTTTCCTTTTCGTTGACCCCATGCATCCCAAACCTACATTAACATCTCATACACTTCTCTCCCTCCTTCGTACTTTGCCTCTCTTGCATCGCCAAAATATGTCTAATAAAAATGACCTTTACTGTGCATTATTCATGGTTACCTAGGATATTTAATTCCTTCTTGTGTACTGCAATCACCACAACTCACCCCCCACCACATGTTCTGATATGCATGTCATGCTGATCAACTTGATAAACAATCTTCTATTACCAATGTATCTCTGTAACAAACCATGGCTTTACCAACTTGACTATGTTCAGGACAATACCACTGTGCCGCCTAACTCCTTACACACCTATCACTCCAACACCTCATCCATCACAGCCTTGATAAAGACTATGGTTGAAACGCGCGTCGGCTTTTTTTGTTTCACCACACACGGCACAAGATGCCAGACTTGTAATGCTTTATCAGTACATTAAAATAGCATGTACAATAATAACTGAAGACTGATGTGTCAATAATTTTCAACAAGTACCAAGAGGCTCACAGAAATTGGATCACCACCAACTGCCAGCGCCCAGACCAAACAAGGGTGTGTCACCTCACCCAGTACCAAACCTCTTGGGAACCCTGGAGTTTTGGTCCCCAAACAAACCATGTGCCAGGCAAGACCCATACCATAGACTGAACCTGTGCGCAGGTGACCGGCTGTCCCGACACAAAACTCCAAACTCCTTGAACCTACATTCAAATGAGCCCTTCTCATTTGGAATCACCTGACTGCTACAGAAAACTTCCTTCGGACCCGACGCCAAGTATTAGGCAGCAAGGACGAGTATGCTCGTCCATTTTGCATAGACTTGCATAATACCCTGGCATTTAAGGGGTTAAAGAACTCTATGCAATGGTACAAGAGTGGCACCAACAAGGTAGCCTGACGAGGAAAAGTCATACTTAAGCATCAAACATCCAACTTACTTCCTACCTAAGGTCCACAAAAAGTTTGAGGAATTATCAGAAGTTTGTCCCCCCCCCCACCCCCATCATGAGCGGAATAGGTGGGGGCACAGAAGGCCTCTCCAAATATATTGACAATGTGATAAGAGAATACGTTTTTTGTATACCATCATGCATTAAAGACAGCACACATGTTCTGTCTATCCTTCACGATCTAGAGTGTGAAAATGGATACATACTTACTAGCAACTCTTGATGTGACGGCACTTTATACCTCTATAGACCATGAACTAGCTATTAAGGCGATCGAATATGCATTTTTCAAGCACTCAGCCTCATACATGGAACATGTGTCAATGATTAAGGAATTTCTGTGATTTACACTTGGTAACAATGCCTTTTTGTTTAATGTTATGTACTATCTTCAATCTAAGGGTATTGCAATGGGAGCTACATTTACTCCACCATTGGACAATCTATTCATGGGCCACTTTGAAGATCGACACGCTTTGCATATTAACCAATATGTTGAGAACATTGTTATGTGGAAACGATACATCAATAATGATGTTTGTGTATGGAAAGGAACACAGGAAGGTTTTTGTGAATATACAAGGTTTCTCAATAATAATGCATTTGCATTAAGCTTTACGGGACATTGAGCTCCAACACATTATTTTTTGGGACTTACATTTACATTAGAGATAATCGAATAGAAACTTCTACATTCCGCAAAATTATGCAAGTTAATTCCACACTGCATGCTAGAAGCTGTCACAGGACATCAACAATCAAAATTCCTAAGGGTGAATTCTATAGAGCGCGGAAAAATTGCAGTACCAATGATGAATATGACAGAGTGTGAACTCCTGACAAAGAGGTTCTTGAGGAGGGGGTACTCTGCAAAAACAATCAATGGTGCAAGAGACAAAATCAAAATGACTAACAGATCAGAGATGATAGTATGTGCACCGAACGCCTGTGGATGAAAATCTCAAGACTACAGCAGTCACAATAAAATAATTACACAATACTTTCTGCATAATTTTGTTTAATGTCTGAGTACTGAAACACTGGCATTTACTACACGTGGACAAAGACATATCACCATACATTGACAAGGGTCCAACATTTGTATACACCAGAGCACAGACATTGAGAAACAAACTATGTACCTCCTTAGAGTTAAACAATGTGGTGACTGGCTGACAAACACAAAGGGCTTCCATAAATGCGGTACTTGTATGTGCAGATTTGCACACACGGACTGCCATAACTTTAGGTACAAAGACAGAACTGAAATTCATATTAAAGACTTTATATATTGTAAGACAACGGATGTGGTGTACGCGATCATCTGCATATGCAACAAGTTGTACATAGGTAGTACCATCAGACAACTTTGCACACGTTTTCGGGAACAGATGGCCAATCTTGGCAGTCAGGACCCCAAAGTGCCATTGCTTTACATTGGCAAGAGAATCATCAAATGGATAATAGACAGGGCATTAGATTTATTGGGCTAATGAAAGCTAAATGCAACAAATGGGGAGGGACCCTTACACTGAAACTCCGACAGATAGAGTCTAGATTCATCTGACTACTTAAATGTACAACAGGAGGGGCTAAATAAGGAACATGGGATGTATGTGTTCTTGTAGAAAGGCAAGTATACAACAGGGAAACACACTGAAATCTGTCAGTTATCCATCAAATTGTGCTTTGTTGTACTAGACAGATACCTTGATACCTCAGAGCATTTCAGACTGTAATTTAGCAATGCCACCATATTTGACATAAACCTTAGTTGCATATATCTTTAGTAAAGCAACAAACTGTATATTAATGAACATGTATGACTACTAATACCTATCCTGTACCTGACATAGGCCTTAGCTACATATACTCTGAATAAGCAACTGGAGTCAAACAACTGCCAATCAACTAGGAGGAGCATTGTTTAACAATACCAATCACAGAACCTAATTGGAATTAGGTTTGGTTCAATGATATGCACTTGTCTTTGCATTTTCGATAAATGAATGTTCATCTTGTACCATTACCATGTTAACCCATCAACGTTTTGGATATTGATTGTTAAGACAACTGAAGACCCTGCTGAGTTGTGCAACACCCACCCCATACTCAATGGTTGAGCAATAATATGACAACACCAATAAAGGATTTGGCAATAACTTACATTATCAACACCACCATAGGGGAACAAATATCATGATTTGTTTAACTACTAGTAGATGTAACACATTAGTACAATGGAAAAAGCGTCATCTACGCCAGGACTACATTTCCCAACATACCATGCGCTCCAAAAGTGATGACGTCATGATTACACGCAGCAGCCGGCAATGAAACAATAATGCAGATGGCGGAGTGCAACTATCACGCGTGCCGCTTCTTTGAGGCAAATCCTTACAGGACAACTCACCTTCTAAATAGTAAGTACACAGAGGGGTTTAGCATTCGAATTATCAAAAGGTAAAGCACATATTAAGACTTTAGGCCATGTCTAATCCAATGCATTTCTATAGTAGATTCCAACGAGGTAGACTACTTTGATCTCCAAGAAAGTAATTAACTATTGCCAACTCAAATGAGTGAAAATCGAGTCAACCTACAAAAGGTAGGTGGGGTTCATATATTTCCTTAATTACAATCTATGAGGTGGTTAATACTGCTGACCACAAGAGATCCAAGTACATAAAACCAGATTAGTATGTTGTGATGCTATATACATATACGTTATGTTAAATGCTAAAAGTATTTGTACTGCGCACTGTCACCAACGGAGTTGGTCCCCAGGCGCTCTGGCGGATCTTTAAACGAGAAGGTGGGATGGGTTAGTAAGGTGAAGAGGGAGTAGGATAATGAGAGGAGTGGTGTTCTACTGGCAGCTTCAACTCGGTATACACCGGGTGCTGAGCTTTGGTGCGAGTATCGGATCGATGTCAGTCCTCGTGTGCTGTTGGTGCGGCTTATGTGTTGTTAAAGTGCGTGCAGGTTGTTGTGCGAGAGATGGTTGTGCAAGTTTTTTGAGTGAGATAAGCATGCAGAAACGTTGAGCTTTTTTTGGTTAGTGGGTTATATGATATTTAACATGCTACCATTCACAATTCCGTCCAAGTGTGGCACTTACATATACATATATATATATATATATATATACACATATCTTGTCTACTTGGCTTGCAGGACACGAAAAGGAATACATTAGGTGAGTCATTAACATTTTCGGACACATCACAGTCACTTCACCCAACAACTATTTTAGTTGCACCTTCACAGTGAATGTGTTCTAGAATGGGTTATTACCCACTGCTATTATGAAACAGACCGAATATGGTTGGTGGTAGCACAACTTACCCTGGACACACTACCCACACGTGGTACAACTACTACCAGTTTTGCAGAGCACTCACAGAAACAATCCACTGTGTATGTGATTTAGAAGACAAACGATTAGACGCAATGTAATTTGGCATGGATAAAACCATGTGCAAAATACCCGACTTCCTGGAATTAACTATAATAGATGCACCAATCAAATGCAAGCAAATTAATAGTTTTTTCATATCTACATAATTCTTCTTCTCTGGGGATCTTGCATTTTTTGGTATGTACTAATAATTTGTACTCATTTGACATGTTATGTTTTGTATATTATGTATCCTTTACTTTTACGTATTAATCACATGCACAAATTAACTAATGTGAATCAAACATTATCATTGTGCCCATTACTATACAATTTGGTTGGAATATATGTACGTACAGCCTTGAGAAAGACATTGTTGAAACACGCGTTGGCTGTTGATGCAAAAGATACTACCAGAGTTTAAAAATCATACACCTCTCTTCAAGATTTATTCTATGGACATTGTACCCAAGGACCTTCTATAACTGTACTGGCCAAGTGCAAAGTGCAAGTGGCTTCTATATACTCTATTTTTCAGTGGCATAAGGGTTCGCCACACACCACTCGCCATGCAGCTGGCAAGTTCCCCATAGAATTACTGCCCCAGCGCGAAAGGACACAGTTTACCCTTACATACGCCATACCCTCTGCTGTTGGAACAGCCTACCCATAATAGAAAAACTGCAAGGCACCCCACCCAGTAGGAATCCCCTCACTGATGGCATCACTCTGTTCAACCGCTCCATGAAACACTCCTGTATGCGTCTCCCACCCACCCTAAATTCAACTGCAGTCCTGTGCAATATTACCCTGGTGCATTTTCTTAATGGTAGGGTGCAATTTTAGAATGGTTTCTGGACTGGCAACGCTGCAAAAGTCCCTTCTAGACAAATGTTTCATACCATTCCAGATCGTCTCTGGCACTGCATCCCAATTTAAGGAGGAAGAGGTAATTGGAAGCCAAGAGCAATCCTCCACACCCACCAACCCTTCCCAGCTCCATTACTCCACGAGAAAGGGAGTTTTTTTAAAAAATGTAATGAGCTGTTTACACAACTTTACAATATTAATTCATACAAAAAGAATATATATCACAAGCTAAAAACAATATGTACACTTCTGACTTAGATAGACACACCAAAAGGAGAGAAGAAGACTAATCCAAATACAAAATATATAGCAAAGGGAAGAGAACAGATAAAAATATTAAACAGTTACTTTTCATTAATTCCTAGCTTTTCACCTGAAGGAAATGTACCACTGCAATGCAAATTTAGATATGATTCGAAGAAGAAAAGAAAAAAGGAGCTTCCATATATCATTTTCATCTAAAGTGTGATTGATCATATAGTATTTAAACAAATGCAATTCTCTAGCTCCCCTCAATGATAGACATTTCAACATGATGTGTCTTATGGATTCCTCCTGATTAACATTTTCACAGAACCTACAAAAATTCTATGTGCTGCTGATTAATTGCCGTTTTATCAAGACCGCTCTTGTTGGCCAAAAATGAAATCTGAACTGTATAAAAGCGGACCTGAATGAAACAGATGTATGCAAGCTCATGTACGGTTCACACATTCCAAGCATTTTTCCCTAGGAATGGATTGGCTCTGAAATCTTTGTATTTGCAACACTGTTCCCATGTGTTAATCCAATCGTGTGAGTATATCTTTTCTTTTGCTCGCTGTGGATTTTCTAGAAGGACTTTCAGAGTAAAATCAGCAGCTGCCATTATGCCATGAATTGCATTTCTCCCTTTGATAACAACACCATGACTTGATGTAAGGAGATATTCAGAAAGAGACTGGAGCAATGTTCTAGAACAGTTACCAAGGATGGACTTTCTGAACAGGGCGCACTGATGCCATTGGAGTATAGATTTTAACGAAGTCGGGCCCATCTCATATCGTATAAGCGCCATCAGTACGCACTGTGGAAGATTTAATATCTTCCTCCAAAATCTACCTTCTAGTTTTTGCAAGTTTAAATTGGGTGTACTGAGCCACGTTTCCAACCCATACAGCAAAATAGGGACTGTTTTTTTGGCTATAGTAAGTAATAGCCGATTTTAATGAAAATTTGCCATGTTTGTGAATTAGGATCCAAACTGTTAGCCAACGTCAGGCACCAGCTGCCAGGATGGGCAACACAGACTGGGGAGGGATAGTGTCCATAAAATTAAGGAGGAATGAAGGCAAGAAAGAAAATAGCGACTGAGAGATAAGGGAGGAGTGCTGAAGATATGTTCTGTTCAGGAGGCTGCCTACTGTAGCTATGCATTTGAGGCATGCAAAAGAAGCACTGTCACTTGGGTACCTAGCGGGGACAGAAAGGTTAGGGCTAGACTGTCACCGTTAGAAGAAAAAAAGCATCATGGCATGGATTTGCTTCAAACCAGCAGATAAACCGCTTCAGTCAAAGCGTCCACTGCCATTGGTTTGCCTTTGGGCAAAGGTTTAGGGTCTTTGCTACAGTTTAGCTGCAGTAAGAGGATAGTGCTTTAATAAGGCTACACTTAATATTTGTCATTTTTGCCGTATAAACTATTGGACAATTGTCTGCATGCAGTACGCTTATCGTTACTTACGTGTTGGCTTGCATCACATCGAGGCGGAATTGTGTAGATTGCCACATCAATAAATTGATGTCACTAGCCACCCTACTAAAAAAATCTCACCCCTCTGCACACACTTCTAACTAAACACACCATACCTCTAAAGCACAACCTCATGCACTTCACTACATCTCAACAACAAAACAAACCACAGAAGCACATGACGCAACTAACCGAAAAGCCCACCTAAGCTCAGCAAATGATGTTAACCAAACTGAGGCTTCCAACATCAAATCACAGCTCTCTTACTCTTTTCCCGCTCAGCCTTACCAACCCATCCTACCGTCTTTCCTTTCAGATCTGTCAGAGCGCCAGGGACCACTCCGGTGGTTATAGTTTAACACAACATAACAGGTGGCGGTTCATGCCCTAGTCATCTCCCGTTCCCCAATTCTCTAAGCCCTGCGGTGACCGCCTCTTACCTCACTGGCCACACATTAGCTGTCATACTTGTTACACAGTCCACTTATCCTGCTGCTAATCTTAGTGTCCTCAGTCCAGCATGTCCCTAGCACGCTTCTTCAAGCTGCATCCCACCCATTTCAACAAAACGAACTCTTACCTTGCGGCTTCCAGACCAGTCCAGCCCCCCATAGCAACATAGATAACAACCGGCTACAACGACAGGACTACCACACAAACCCTGCGAGTTGGGCCAACCGAAGTCAGACCCTAAGGGGACGGAGGGAAGAACATTGCACTGGCATCCGGAGTGGTCGACAGTGACAAGGGACTACAAACATATCGGCATTGACACTGAAGTAAGACTACTTCTCAAAGATCACTTTTTAAAAACAATCTCTGCTAAGCAAATAAGAATAGCGGCTAGTTCCCATCCGAGAAACGGACCATAGCAACGGGCCGCCCACTCTTCTTCACGTGACTTTCGTGTTTGCATTGTGATTTTTCCGGAGCCATGAAGCGTTCCGTAGCAATTTCAGTGAGCGCTGAGTGGGATTCGGAAACGGGAAGGCTGGCTCTGGCTGCCGATGAAAGTGGGCATTTTCTTGGGGATGCACCATAGGGATGCAGGATACCATAAAACACCGGGAACGTTTTTGCAAAACCCTGAAGCGTCCGACTTCGTCTTGTCTTGTAATTTTTCTGAGGGGAAGGCACTGGGTTGGCTGTCAGGCTGCAAGAGCAGCAGCAATCCGCGTGCTCTTGGCTGGCTGAGAATACAATTAGCATTTTCTTCGGGTACAGTGAACGTTCCTGCAAGACGCCAGGTTGAGACGGGGAGCGGAAAATTACATTTACTTTAAAACTCATGTTCAGCTTGGGTCTGGAGGGAGGGATAGGGACACAGTGGTGTGAGTCTGGATGGAGGGTTGGGATACAGTGGTGTGGGTCTGGAGCAAGGGATAGGGACACAGTGGTCTGGAGGGATAGGGACACAGTAATCTGGGTCTGGTGGGAGGGATAGGGACACAGTGGTGTGGGTCTGGAGGGAGAGTTGGGGCACATTGACATGAGTCTGGGGACAGGGATGGGACACATTGGTGTGGGTCTGGAGGGAGGGTTGGGTACAGTGGTGTGGGTCTGGAGGGAGGGTTGTGGCACATTGGTGTGGGTTCAGGAGGGATAGGGACACAGTGGTGTGGGTCGGGAGGGATGGGGCACATTGGTGTGGGTTTGATGGGAGGGACAGGGACACACTGGTGTAGGTCTGGAGGGAGGGATACGGACACCATGGTGTGGGTCTGGAGAGAGCATTGGGGTACAGTGGTGTAGGTCTGGAGGGAGGGATAGGGACACAGTGGTGTGGGTCTGGAGGGTGGGATAGGGACACAGTGGTGTGGGTCTGGAGAAACGGACCATAGCAACGGCCCGCCCACTCTTCTTCATGTGACCTCTGTTGGGCAGAATCATATGCAGTTCCCTTTGGGAACACTAACCACAATTAAGACTACAAGTGTCAGTACAATTGCACCTTTGATCACCAACTCTTAGTCAAAGCTCTGAGAGACAATGTGGGTTTCTCCGCAATGGCACTGAAGTGGCTGGTTTCTTTTCTTTCAAACCGCCAAGCCAGAGTACATTGGGGTAACAGTTTCTCCGACCCTATTTCCATATTATTTGGAATCGCCCAAGGAGCCAGTTTATCGCCCATGCTTTTCAATATCTATATGTATAATCTATGTAACATCCTGGTTGAAACAGGGCTGTTTTTTTTACCAACTACGCAGATGATACGCAGCTCATATTTGAGCTAGAGGGTTCTCTCAGTGAAGACAGTGCTAAGATTGGAAAAGTCTAGCATAATTAATGAATGGATGCAGGCAAACTGGATGTGTCTCAACCACACTAAAACCAAACTCATGCTGTTTGGGTCCAGCCGCTTGCTAGCTAAACTTGGGGCGGAGTATGAGTCTTCCCAGATTAAGGAGGCCGTGATACAAGTTTCCACTCAGGTTAAAACCCTCGGCATGATGGTGAATTCTGCCATTAACTCAGAAGCACAGGCCAATTACCTGCAAAAAAACACAGCATATTACCTGCGGCTCATGAAGGCCACTAGGCCATTTTTGAACGAATGCAATATGTCCACAATTGCCAGAGCCATTGTGTTGTCGAGGCTCGATTATGGCAATGCTCTTCTTATTGGGGCTTCTGTCAAAGATCTAGCAAGATGCCAAGTCATACAGAATGGCGCGGTGAGGCTTGTATAACATCTCAGGAAAAGGGACCACATCACCCTGGCCAGAAAATCTCTTTCACAGGCTTTTTTTTTCTCTTTCTTTTTCTCAGCCACCCCTCAGCTTCTGTTTTTGTCCTTAGTACTAGACATAGGAGGCTTTTTATTTTCTTTACTTTGGTTTGTGTTTGTTCTTGTCCAAGCACCCTGATGCCTGCGGGCTGCCGGCGCTATATAAGATGAAATACATACATACCTTTGGTACAAGCCTGTACTACACAGTATTGTGGTAGCAGTGGCTGAGCAGCCAGACTTATCTCAAGAGTAGAGTGAGCAGTACAAGAGGTTACACAAAGAACTAGCAATCACAGTGATTCAAACAAACACTTACCAAGATTTCTTGGTAAAAGAATATACATTTATTCACACAGTCAGTTGGAAAACATTCCACTAGTAAGAGCAGCTCAATATCAAAATCTAATACACAACCAATAAGTTTCTGAACAAGTTTAGCTCCCATGAAGTGGGAGCAAAATGGCACTTCAATTACTTTTAAAAGGGGTAAAAAGACAAGGTTAAAAGAATCATAGCACAAATACTTTGTAGAGGTAGGGCAAATAGTTTCAGTTCACTAAAACCACCAATTCAATTCAATAGGCCTGGGCCAAAGTCAATGGTTCAGAGTATTGTATAGGATAGCACAGTTCTGGTAGTAAACGGTTAAGTCTTTGCCACGGATCTTAGAAGAATTTGGTCAGAAGAAAAGTTAGATGTTGGTTTAGGGAAGGACAAGCCTTCAGAGTTGAGAAAGTTTGGCAAACTTTCACCGCGGCCGAACAGAGTTCTGAACCACACTTCCACAGTACCTTGTAAGTGAAGGAAAGCTGTAGCTGAGGCAGTTGTTCCTGGCAGATCTCGCTGTTCCTGTGTGCCTTAAAGTCCACAAACTGGTTTCCTTCCCACTGGCTATCCGGTTTTCAACAGCACTCTGAAGAAAATTCGACCAGGATGGGGACGGTATCCAGGTGGCTTGCGAGTTGGTTGTTTCCACCAAACTCAAGGGAAGAAGTTAACCTTGAAGGGCTTCTCTGTCGATGGATTTTCAGGCAATTCGGACCTGCAGCAGGGCTTCACCAGTGGACCAGGAGTTGCAGTAGTCGTCTTCCTTCAGCTCATCTTGGGTTCTTTCGTTCCAGTGGTCGACTCTGCTTCCCAAGTCCCAGAGACCTGCTTTTAAACAGTTTTCCTCCATTCATTCCAGCCTGTCTGTCACTCAAAAAGCAGGGTGGCTGTCCTTGATGGACAGCCAGCTGGCTAATCGCGCCAGAGTGCATTTGGGACTCCTAGGAGACTAAGCACAGGGCACCTCCCTCACATCCTGTCCGCCCCAGACACTCAGGCGCCAGAGGAGGGTTTCAGCACTGAAGCCCGCCAAAGGCCAACAAACAAAGGGACCAAACCTAGTTTGGCGCACAGAGTTAAATACAAGAAGGACCTTTCTTAAAAGAAACAGTGAAAAAAGTTGTCCGGAGTCTGTTTTTACAGTAAGGTCTTGGGCGCCATATTGAAAAACATGGCTGATCCGATTTTTAGCTACTGTTGTTCGCGGTCAGGAAAAATCATGGTAGTTTCATCTAAACCACTGCCACCAGCCATTTAAAGTAGGAAAGGGTAACATTTGACTGTTACATGAGTGTTTGTCTCGGGGATGCTAGGCAACCCCTCCAGCACTCTATAGGAAGATAGTGTGTGCTGGGTCTGTAAATTTAAAGAGACTAGTAAAGTCAATTTAACTTTACATGCTCTGGGAGACAGTAGTCAGTCCCAGAGAAGGTATTTAAACCTTGGGGAGTCTGAAAGACACCCCTGTGCCACTGCACTAAAGGTGCTGTGTGACACACAAGAAAAAGATGATGCCTATGGAGTTGTTTTAAAACTCCATAACCAAAGAACACAAAAGTAAAACACACCAAAAATACATGAAACAGTGGGAAAAAAGGCTCACACTCTTTCCAGGCAAAAATGAAAATCCTACAAATCCAGCAACGTTGCTGGGGGTCTCAAAAGGTAAGGGACAGTAGCACATTCTTGAGAATTCACCCTAACAACCTCTGATGTCATCTGTGTGATTTCCAGAGCAATGAAGTGGTTCTGGCCCAATTTCAGTGAGTGGGGCTGACTGAGCGGGAATCGGGACTGAGCGGGAAGGCTGCCGGTGCAAGTGCAACCGGACTCTGCCTGCCTTTGGCTTGCAGCGGTTGAGGTGGGCATTTTCTTTGGAATACCTGGAACGTTTCTACACACCCTGGAGCGTCCGACTTCATCTTGTCTGAGCGGCAAGGCTCTGGCTGCCAGGCTGCAGGAACAGCAGCAATCTGTGTGCTCTTGGCTGGCTGCAAATACAATTTACATTTTCTCCGGGATACTGTGAACATTCCTGCAAGACACCCGATTTAGACAGGGGAGCGGGAAATTACATTTACTTTAAAAATCATGTTCAGCTATTCAACATGAAAGGTATGGAGGGCTAAGGGGCAGGGAGATGGTGTATGGTGGTGTTTAACTGATCAAAGGGGGCTAATCGAGTAATTTAATGTTCATGAGGGTGTGTTTAGGATGGGTGGTTTTAGAGGGGGTCAGCTGGGGCTATCTGCATGAGATTCGGGATCGGCACACGCATCTGTTGCAAGGGGGAAGGGGCATTTTGCTACGTGGAGGGAGGATGGGACATTATGGTATTGGTCTAGAGGGAAGGATGGGACATCTTGGTGTGGTCTGAATTGTTGCATAGGGACACGCTGGTGTGGGTCTGGCGGGATGGGGTGCATTGGTGTGGGTCTGGAGGGAGGGATAGGAACATAGTGGTGTGGGGGGATAGGGACAGTGGTGAGGGTTGGGGTACATTGGTGTGGGTCTGGGGGAGTAATGGGGGACAGGGGTGTGGGTCTGGATGGAGAGATGGGGCACAGTGGGTCTGGAGGGTGGCATGGGTTGGGAGGGTGGGACAGGGCACCTTGGTGTGGCTCTGGACGGAGGGGATGGGGGCACATTGGTGTGGGTTTGATGGGAGGGATGGTGCACATTGGTTTGGGTCTGGGGGAGGTATGGGGCACATGGGTATGTTTCTGGAGTGAGAGATGGGGCACAGTGGGTCTAGAGGGTGGCATGAGTTGGGAGGGTGGGACGGGGATCTTGGTGTGTCCCTGGATGGAGGGGGTGGGGGCACATTGGTGTGCGGGGGCGGGATGGTTCATCTAGGTGTGGGTAGGGTGGGATGGGGCATCTTGCTGTGTGGATGGAGGGATGGTGGCATCTTGGTGGGGTCTGCAATGGATAGGTGCACATTGGTGTGGGTTTGATGGGAGGGACGGGGACATTGGTCTGGGGAGGGATGGCAGCATATTGGTGTGGGTCTGGAAGGGGGGGATGGAGCACATCGGTGTGGGTCTGGGGGTATGGGGGCATATTCGGATGGGTGGTTTTAGAGGGGGTCAGCTGGGGCTATCTGCGTGTGATTCGGGAGCGGCACATGGGCATCTTTTGCAAATGGATGGGGCATTTTGCTATGTGGAGGGAGGATGGGGCATTATGGTATTGGTCTAGAGGGAGGGATGGGGCACCTTGGTGGGGTCTAAATGGTTGGATAGGGGCACACTGGTCTGGGTCTGGGGGGATGGGGCACATTGGTGTGGGTCTGCGGGGGAGGGATAGGGACAGTGGTGTGGGTTTGGGGGAGGGTTGGGGTACATTGGTGTGGGTCTGGGGGAGTGATGGGGAGGACATGGGTCTGGAGGGAGTGATGGGGCACATTGGTGTGGGTCTGGGGGAGGGATGGGGCACATGGGTGTGTTTCTGGAGTGAGAGATGGGGCACAGTGCGTATGGAGGGTGGCATGGGTCATCTTGGTGTGGGTTGGGAGGGTGGGATGGGGCATCTTGCTGTGTGGATGGAGGGATGGTGTGGTGGCATCTTGGTGGGGTCTGCAATGGATAGGGGCACTTTGATGTGGGGTGGGGCCCATTGGTGTGGGTTTGATGGGAGGGACGGTGACATTGGTTTGGGGAGGGATGGCAGCATATTGGTGTGGGTCTGGAAGGAGGGGATGGGGCACATTGGTGGAGGATCGTGGCATATTAAGATGGGTTGTTTTAGAGGGGGTCGGCTGGGGCTATCTGCATGTGATTCCAGAGCGGCACATGGGCATCTTTTGCAAAGGGGAGGGGCATCTTCCTATGTGGAGGGAGGATGGGGCATTATGGTATTGGTCTAAAGGGAGGGATGTGGCACCTTGGTGGGGTCTGAATGGTTGGATTGGTGCACGCTGGTGTGGGTCTGGCAGGATGGGGCACATTGGTGTCGGTCTGGAGGGAGGGATAGGAACATAGTGTGGGTCTAGGGGGAGGGATGGGGCCAGTGGTGTGGGCATGGGGGAGGGTCGGGGTACATTGGTGTGGGTCTGGGAGGATGGCTGGGGTACATTGGTGTGGGTCTGGGGGAGCAATGGGGGACGTGGGTGTGGGTCTGGAGGGAGAGATGGGGCACAGTGGGTCTGGAGGGTGGCATGGGTCATCTAGGTGTGGGTTGGGAGGGTGGGATGGGGCATCTTGGGGTGGCTCTGGAGGGAGGGGGAAGGCGCACATTGATGTGGGATGGGGCACATTGGTGTGGGTCTGGGGGAAGGGATGGGGCACATGGGTGTGTTTCCGGAGGGAGAGATGAGGCACAGTGGGTTTGGAGGGTGGCATGGGACATCTAGGTGTGGGTTGGGAGGGTGGGACGGCACATCTTGGTGTGGCTCTGGAGGGAGAGGATGGGGGCAGATTGGAGTGTCTATGGGAGGGATGGGGGCACATTGGTGTGTGTCTGGGGGAGGGATGGTTCATCTAGGTGTTTGTTTGGAGGGCGGGATGGGGGCATCTTGCTGTGTGGATGGAGGGATGGTGGCATCTTGGTGGGGTCTGCAATAGATAGGGGCATATTGTTGCCGGTCTGGGGGCACATTGGTGTGGGTTTGATGTGGGGGCGGGCATCTTGGTGGGGTCTGCAGTGGATAGGGGATCTCGGGCGGGGCACATTGGTGTGGGTTTGATGGGAGGGACGGGGACATTGGTTGGGGAGGGATGGCAGCATATTGGTGTGGGTCTGGAAGGAGGGGATGGGGCACATTGGAGGGGGAATGGGGGCATATTAGGATGGGTTGTTTTAGAGGGGGTTGGCTGGGGCTATCTTCATGTGATTCGGGAGCGGCACATGGGCATCTTTTGCAAAGGGAAGGGGCATCTTGCTATGTGGAGGGAGGATTGTTATGCTCACCTGAAATCCACGGGGGCGCCTGTATGCCCTGGTTGCCGGATTTTCCCCAGATTTACTCAATTCGGGATGATGTGTTCAATGGCAGGTGGGCCTGAAAACACAGGAGGACTGGGCTTAGGTTCAGATTTCGTTTCCTCCCACCAGCCCCTTGGACTCGACCTGAAGGCCCCCCTCCTCACCTTGTTATGATGTCTGGCATGCTCTCTGTCCTGCTTTCTGCACAGGGGTGCGTAGTTTCTGCGGGTTGAAGCGACCGAGTTAACTTCACTGATGCCAACCCATTCAAGTGTCTTTAAAGAGGTAAGTTTGATTATAGTAGTCTTTGAGGGCCTTTGCTTTCTTGCGGGATATTAATGTCTTTCCCTGATTGTTTCCCCCTTAGGTATGCAGAGGTTCGCTGGGTGCGCTGCTTGGGTTCGGCTCCTGCCGGGATTTGTGGACACGGAGCGTATGAAGAAAGGTAGGTTCAGCGCGAAGTGCGGCGCGCTAATGTCTTTTTGGGCTAACCTGTATTCTTTATTCCTTTTCAGGTTACGATGGTCTTTCTGGGCGTGCAGTGTTTTCCGGAGTGGAACTGGCCAAGATATGCCCAGCCAGGTGAGGAGAGTTTGGTTACTGCTGAGCTTGCCATGAGTAACCTGTTTAACGTTGTCCCTTTTTCTCGCCTCCCCAGGTGCTTCGTTCCGGTGCGAGCGCGATGTCCTGAAGATGCTGCCAACGGGATGGAAGACCGGGAGCAGCTGGGATCGAAGGATGGAAGACTGCAGGTAAACTGGAACTGCTAATAATGTTCTTTTGTCGCCCTTGCAGGTCCGCGATTCCAGGAACGCCGGGTGCTGGTCTCTGAACACAGTGAGCATTACGCTGCTGGCTGAAGAATAACGCGAAGCACGTTCTTTAGCTTGGGTATGGTTTATATAGCCTACCCTGTAAAGTAGTCCAGGAAAGTAGTCCGGGCTACCACACCCTACTGCACCGCACAGTCTGGTTCTTAGGAACTAGACTGTGTGGGTGCCTCCATGTTGGCTGCAGGCCTCCATATGAAAAGTAGTCCCTTCAAGTCCCATTCCAAATATGAGTCTGGCGCCAAAGGCGCCAGGACTGACTCCAGGAGAGTGTCCGGTGACAATGCAAGGCCCTTGGGGCCCCAAATGAACCCCGAGCCCTAACCCTACCTGGCATGTGACCATGCCAGTGGGGTTCTGGGTCACGGGTTGTGACAGGATGGGGCATTATGGTATTGGTCTAGAGGGAGGGATGGGGCACCTTGGTGGGGTCTGAATGGTTGGATAGGTGCACATTGGCATGGGTCTGGCGGGAGGGGGCACATTGGTGTGGGTCTGGAGGGAGGGATAGAAACATAGCGGTGTGCGTCTGGGGGTGAGAGATGGTGCCAGTGGTATGGGTATGGGGGAGGGTTGGGGTACATTGGTGTGGGTCTGGGAGGATGATTCGGGTACGTGTGGGTCTGGGGGAGCGATGGGGGTCATGGGTGTTTTTCCAGAGGGAGAGATGGGGCACAGTGGGTCTGAAGGGTGGCATGGGACATCTAGGTGTGGGTTGGGAGGGTGGGACGCAGCATCTTGGTGTGGCTCTTGAGGGATGGGATGGGGGCACATTGGTGTGTCTGTGGGAGGGATGGGGGCACATAGGTGTGTGTCTGGGGGAGGGATGGTTCATCTAGGTGTGGTTCTGGAGTGCGGGATGGGGGCATCTTTCTGTGCGGATGGAGGGATGGTGGCATCTTGGGGTCTGCAATGGATTGGCACACATTGTTGTCAGTCTGGGGGCACATTGGTGTGGGTTTGATGTGGGGGCGGGCACATTGGTGTGGGGAGGGATGGCGGCATGTTGGTGTGGGTCTGGAAGGAGGGGGTGGGGTACATTGGTGGGGGGGTGGTGACATATTAGGATGGGTGGTTTTAGAGGGGGGTCGGCTGGGGCTATCAGCTTGTGGTTCGGGTGCAGCACATGGGCATCTGTTGGAAGGAGCATCTTACTATGTGGAGGGAGGATGTGGCATTATGGTATTGGTCTAGAGGGAGGCATTGGCCATCTTGGTGGTGTGGGTCTGGTGGGATGGGGCACATTGGTGTGGGTCTGGAGGGAAGGATCGGGACATAGTGGTGTGGGTCTGGGGGCAGGGATGAGGCGCATTGGTTTGGGTCCAGAGGGAGGGCACACATTGATGTGGGTTTGTTGGGAGGGATGGGGGACACTGGTCTGTGTGTGGGTGAGGGATGGTTAATTTAGGTGTGGGTCTGGATGGTGCGATGGGGGCATATTGCTGTGTGGATGGAGGGATGATGGGGTCTGCAATGGATGGTGTCACATTGGTTTCGGTCTGGAACAGGTATGGGGCATCTGTTGGTCTGGGAGTGGATTGGGGCATCCTGGTGTGGGTGGGATGGGGACATCTGTGTGCATCTGGAGGGTGGGATGGGGCATCTTGGTGTGGCTCTGGAGGGAGTGGATGGAGGCACATTGGTTTGGGGAGGGGCGGAGCCTATTGGTGTGGGTCTGCAGGGAGGGATGGAGCATCCTGGTTTGGGTTGGATGGGGACATCTGTGTGGGTCTGGAGGGAGGGGATGGGGGCATTGGTCTGTGTCTGGGGGGCATGGGAGCACATTGTGGGACTGGGAGGAGGGATGGTTCATCTAGGTGTGGGTTTGGAGGGCAGGATAGGGGGCATCTTGCTGTGAGGAGGGACTGATGGTGGCATCTTGAGGCGGGGGTCTGCAATGGACGAGGGTGCATTAGTGTCGGTTTGGAATAGGTATGGGGTATTTGTTCTGGAGGTTGGCATGGGTCATCTAGATGTTGGTTGGGAGGGTGGGATGGCGGCATCATGGTGTGGGTCTGGGACAGATTTGGCACATTTGGAGGGAGAGATGGGGCAAATTTGTCTGGGTCTGAAGGATTGTATCTTTTGTGTGTGGAAATGGATATCTTGGTTTGAGTCTGGAGGGCAGGATGGGGGCTTCTTCCTGTGTGGAGGAAGGATGGGGCATCATGGTATGGGTCTCGGGGGTGTGGGGTGGGGTTGGTCCATCTTGGTGAGGTCTGTGTAACGCTCACCTGATTCTCGCAGAGGCGCCGGTCTTGACTGGGCGACTACCGTATCTTCAAAGGTGAAGTGTAGCACCCGGTTGGCTCTTTGGGCTGGACCTCTGTGCACTGTATGCCTGACGTGTAGAGTAAGATGTCTGCAGATAGAAAATATGGGGTTAATGAACTGGGGTTATTGGGGTGTCCCTATCTCTTTCCTCTTCTCCTCTCCTGTAGACCCCCAAAGGTTAACGCTCTCACCTTAGGTAAGTGAATGCCGAGCTCTCCATCTGCCTCGGGGCAGGGTGCTGTAACCAGTTTCTTCACTGGATAGGTAGCGCAGGCCTCTTGACTTCAGAGGACTGCTGTCCGTCGTTTACTGCACGAACGGTAAGTTTCGAGTCATTCAAATGTCTTTAAAGTCTTTAGTAATGATGTCTCTTGTTTTGCAGGGTTCCGGCGATGGCGGATGACGGGCTGAAGTGAGTTGAAGATGGAGCCCGTGTGATGAATAGAAGCGCCTGGAAGCACGTAAGTAAGCGCTTGTTGCCTGCTTCACTATGCGCTCTAACTGTCTTTTTATTTTGCAGGTACGAGTTCGGAGCGGCTGCAGGGTGCCGGAATACCCACTGGATTAGATGTGGAAAGGAGTAATGGCACGTGAGTATTAAAGTTCCCCAATGTCTTTAAACGCACCTTGTTTTGTCTTTCAGATGCGGGATGCAGCGCCGAAGGCCTCCGGAGCGTGCGAAGAGTTGGTAAACTTTTGTCTTTCAGATGCCGGAATGCAGTGTGAAGACCTCCGGAGCGCACGAAGAGTAGGTAAGCCTTTGCCTTTCAGATGCCGGAATGCTAACCTGTTCTTTCTTCTCTTTATAGGTGTTGCTGAAGACTGGATTCAGGATGGTAAGCCTTTGCCTTTCAGATGCCGGAATGCTAACCTGTTCTTTCTTGTCTTTATAGGTGTTGCTGAAGACTGGATTCAGGATGGTAAGCCTTTTTCCTTAGGCCCAGGACCGGATGCAGAAGACACGATGAGCGTTCTGCTGCAGAGGTTGCAGAATAACGCAAAGCAAGATTCATCCACCGGGTGTGGTTTAAATAGCCTCCTGTAGTGCTTAGGTGTCTCCTTCCACAGCCACGCCTAAGTAAGAAAAGAGTTCCTGGTAAGAAAAGAGTTCCTGCCTTCCAGAAGAGTTCCAGTGTTCTGAATCTAGGGAGTGGCTCCAGCCCCACCCAACAGGAAAAGTAGTTCCAAACAGAAGAGGATCAGAGGCTCAACTGGCAGGCAAGTAAGCAGCATGGTCTGCTGAAGGTAAGTCCACCCAAGCATTATGAGCCCGGCGCTTCCAGCGCTGGGACTGGGCATATTTATGAGCCTGGTGCCACTGGCGCCAGGACTGGGTCCAAAAGGTCCCAATTGGGACTGGTTGGCACTCGGAACCTGGGTTATGGTTCTGCTTCCAAGGGAGTTGGGAAAACCCTGACCTTTTGGAAGCAGAGATCATGACAGTCTGGAATGGAGGGATGGGACATTTTGGTGTGGGTCTAGAGGCATGTTGGCATCTTGGTGTGGGTCTAGAGGTATGGCGGCATGTTGGTGTGGCTCTGGAGGGAGTGGATGGAGGCACATTGGTCTGGGGAGGGGTGGAGCCTATTGGTGTGGGTCTGCAGGGAGGGATGGAGCATCCTGGTTTGGGTTGGATGGGGACATCGGTGTGGGTCTAGAGGGAGGGGATGGGGTCATTGGTCTGTGTCTGGGGGGCATGGGAGCACATTGTGGGTCTGGGAGGAGGGATGGTTCATCTAGGTGTGGGTTTGGAGGCAGGATTTGGGCATCTTGCTGTGCCTGGAGGGATGGTGGCATATTGGTGTTGGTCTGAACAGGTAGGGGGCATCTGTTGGTCTGGACGGTGGGATGGGGCATCCTGGTGTGGTTGGGATGGGGACATCTGTGTGGATCTGGAGGGTGGAAATGGGGGCACATTGGTGTGAGTTTGATGTGGGGGTGGGGCACATTGGTGTGGGTCTAGGGGAGCTATAGGGGCGTGGTGTGACTCTGGAGGGATGGATCGTCTAGTTGTGGGTCTGCAGGCACGATAGGGGGCATCTTGCTGTATGGAGGGGCTGGTGGTAGCATCTTGGGGTGGGGGTCTGCAATGGATGAGGGCACAGTAATGTCAGTTTGGAATAGGTATGGGGCATTTGTTCTGGAGGTTGGCATGGGTCATCTAGGTGTTGGTTGGGAGGGTGGGATGGCAGCATCTTGGTGTGGGTCTGGGACGGATGAGGCACATTGGGAGGGAGAGATGGGGCAAATTTGTCTGGGTCTGAAGGGTGGTATCTTTTGTGTGTGGAGATGGATATCTTGGTTTGAGTCTGGAGGGCAGGATGGGGGCTTCTTCCTGTGTGGAGGAAAGATGGGGCATCATGGTATGGGTCTCGGGGGTGGGGGGATTGGTGGCATCTTGGTGGGCTCTGGCATGGAGGGTTGGTGGCATCTTGGTGGGCTCTGGAATGGAGGGATGGGACATTTTGGTGTGGGTCTAGAGGCATGGTGGCATCTTGGTGTGGGTCTGAGTGGGAGGTATGGGGCATCTTGGTGTGGTTATGAGAGGGAGGGATGGGGCATCTTGGTGTGGTTCTGAGAGGGAGGGATGAGGCATCTTGGTGTGGGTCTGAGGGAGGGATGGGGACATTGCTGTGGGTATGAAGGAGGCATAGGACACATTGGTATGGGTCTGGCGGGAGGGATGGGGCACAGTGGTGTGGGTCTGGAGGGAGGGATGGGGGCTCATTGATCGGAGGAGGGATAGGGGTATCGTTCTGTGTGGAAGGAGGATGGGGCATCATGGTATGGGTCTTGAGGAAGGGATTGGGCATCTTGACGTCTGGATCGGAGGGGGGCATTGTTGATCTGGAATGGCGGGACAGGGCATATGATGGGGCGTGTCGGAATGATGGAGCATGTGGGTCAAGGCTGGAGCACTGGTGGGAAGGAAGGGGGCATCTGGGTGTGAATGGAGGGATGGGTTATCTATGTCTGGAGAGAAGGATGTTGGTTAATTGGAGGGGTGGGAGCATGTGTCTCGAAGGGATTGGGTAATTGGGTCTGGGTATAGAGAGAGGGCGGATGTGAGACTGGAGGTAGAGGTGAAGCATATGGGTGTGGCTGTGAGGGGTGCAGCATCTTGGTGTAGGTATGGAGGTGTCAGTCTAGAAAAACTAGACACCCCTCGAACGGAAGGTAATGCATGATAATTGGTTGGCCGAAGACCAACCGCCTCATTTAAAGTGTTAAGAATATATGCTCATTAGTCATTACGTAGCTATTAGCTCAACCAGAGTGCAGCCATTTTAATATGACCAGAATCGCCATTTTGTTGTCTCTCTCTCTGCTCTCTCTAACGTTGCTACTTTGCCTCATGTAAAACTGCTTTGCTGTGATATTATTTCGCTTCAATGGTCCAAGGTTACTAAAGACATGTTGAAACATTACACTGGAGAGCCAGACAGAAATGCCCGGTTCCCTCCCTCACATATCCTTGAAGGCAAGGAGCAAGGCATTTTAGTCAGTACACGGATGCCAGCGAGTCTCCTTAAAAGAATAGCAATGTACAAAACTAATATTAAAAGGTTTGAATTATGCTCTTCTTACGCCCCCCCTTTCTGAGCACCGTGAGGCCCCAGGGAGAAAGCTGACCTCTAGAGCGTGAATCGAAACCAGGAGATAGTGAGGCCTGGAATGTGCCAGTGCCCTACGCGCAGCTTGCCCATGAAAACAGAAGCGCCGTGTTCTCTCAAATAAAGAATGGTGTCTGTAAATTCGAGATTGCAAACTGTTACTAAAATGGTGGTCTCAGGTGTCATATTCGTCACCATGGTCAATCATCGCCTCCAATTCAAAGGGAATGAATTAGAGGCGGCATCGAATGTGTCATTACTGATTATAAGATGCTCATTTTGTATATATGTAACTGATGTACAATTTCCGCTCTCTTGCATCCCCCCGAGGTGTTATGACTTTAAACAAAACTTCACTGTATCTCATTCAGAGAGACCCCGTGTGAGGATTACATAGAAACAAAAAGGTCTCTCACCTGGGAAACGGAACAAGGATTGATGAGGATTAGAAGACAACGAATATCCAGGTGGAGATTGATGTCTTTTTCGATCTTCCGATGACAATTAGAATTCCCCCCGAGAAACTCCCAGTGAACCGGCACAAAGGCCAGGGCAGAGGAAGGTTCCCAGGGAAACCCTCTTGGGGAATAAAACCCTGTGGAGCTGCTAGGGAACGTAGACTCCTTGAGAAGTCCCGTGGATGTAGGTTACGCTATCCCGGGAGTTTTGGAGATGACTGGTCGTGTCTTTAGAAGATCGGGGCCAGAGCAGTAATGCCTGGCCGGCTGATGAAAGATAGAGAGACAGAGTGATTAGTCTTAATGCTGCCTTGAAGTCAGATAGATTACCCCTGAAGCAGGAATCTTACCAAAGGATAAGTTGGTAACACGGCCTTGAAATGAGAAAAGTAGAAGATCAGGGATGGCCTAAGAGACTGGGCACGCTAGACAAAGCAGAGCAAGGCACAAGAATGGTAAACAAACAAATGAAATGAAAACTAGGAGCCACCTATAATCAAGGAGAAGACCTGAAGGCAATCTTACCGAGAATGACCAGAAACCCTCTCAATATTTAGGGGTAACAGATGTCCAGAAGGAATGAAGTCACAGGGTGGAGGATCACTAGGGAACCAAGCCGGTAGGAGACGGTGGCAAGAAACAAATTCTTCAAAGGCGAGTAGCTTAGAAAAGCTCAGAGAACCCACGAGACTGAGAGGCACCTAAACAACAAACACACATCAACAACAAAAGTCTGTAAGGATCAAAGGAGCACAGTCGTAATTACTAGACATTAACAAAGGCAAGTCTGAAGAGAGGGAGTAAGAGATTCCCTAACACGAACTCACGTAGCGTTCGCCAGCTCCTTGGAGAGTAGCAACGCGTCCTTGTCCGGGATGTGCAGGTTGATAAGCCGTCGGTGTTCCATCCCGGAAACATCGCAAAGCATGATGGGGCGCAACGACTAGACCGCTACACACACTGTAGCGGTCCGCGAGGCCCGCCATGTTGGAATCAGGCATGTCAGTGCAACCCGCCATGTTGAAGTCAGGCATCGCACTGTGGGTAAAGCGAATAGCCGTGACACGAGGTCTGTTTGACACACGTTGCGGGGCGTGGGACCATTTGGCCAACTGGGACTATTTGTTTTGCAATAAACCCTAGATTTTGTGAATACAACCTCGTGTCTGGTGTATCAGTTCGTGTGTAGTGATTGTGCCTTGTTTCCACATCCGAGGGTCCCTCAGGGGCCCCTTCAAGATGGCACCCGAATAGGGACCCTCCCCACTTGTTCCATCGTGTACGTTGCAAAAGAAGGAAGGCGGTAAGAACGGCGAGGGCGGGAGCGATCGAGCCGGGATCAAGAGATGTTCGGGGCGCCCTGCATAAGTGATGAGATTCCTTGCTGCAGATCTGCACACAGCTGATCGATGTCCCCGGCCAGCGAACAAGGAGGCGAGGGTCCCGAAACGAGGCCGAGCCAAGATACGCAGACACAACGTCATTGGTTGCGTCAGTATACGGACGAATTGTGTCTTGAAAAGACAAATTGACTAATCAGGTGAGTCGTGCCCCAATTCATAAGTGATCCCGATATTGGTTGAGAGTTGATTTTGCAAAATCAAACACCCAGAGTAAGTTTGATTAGCCAAGGGTAAGGTTAAAATATGTCTGGGGTATTGTCCACCTTAACGGGGTTTTTCCGCTGCGGCGAACAATCTTTGGAAACTGGCCAGGTCGCGCCTCCGGGGGGCACGCTGGCTTATGATATGTATGTGAAGTATGATATGGGAGCAATAATGATTTGTGAAATTTGGCATAAGCAAACCAGAAAGCAGGAAGATCTTCAGTGGCCGAGTAATGGTAGTTTTGAGATGGATCGGATAGAAAACCTGGAAAAGGTGGTGACAAGTAAGAAAGCACGCCCTGCGGCACTTGATATCCTTAGGGACTGGAGGAGGGAAGCAATGCTCCTATCCAGTGCCTTAAGTGGCACTACAAATCGAGCCGGGGCTCATCGAGGGGGCGTGGCCTAACAACTGGGGTCTTCATGGCCCGTTAGGCCACGCCCCCTTGACGAGCCCCGGCTCAATGGGCTACTGGCACCCCTGCCAGGCAGCCTTTTGTAGAGATTAGCACCCTCTCCCCAATGGAGGAGAGGGTGCTGATCTCAGCATTTATTTTGTATAGGCTTGCCTGGCAGGGGACAGCGCCTCGCCTATTCAGCCTTAATGGTGGCGCTGCCCCTCGCCAGCTGGGGAGGGGCAGCGTCAACATTACGGCTGAAAGGGTGAGGCCACTGGAAGCAGAGGCCTTTTTCCTAAAGACTGAAACTCCCGCGAATCCGCGGGAGCTTCAGTATTTAGAAAGTATTTAGAATGCAAGGCCTCTGCTTTCAGCGGCCTCATGTTTTCTCCATAATGGTGGCGCCGGCCCACGTGCATCACTTGATTAAAGGGATGTCTCGCAGGTGCGGCGCCACCATTATGGCTAAAAGGCATTTTTTTCTGAAGCCTGAAGCTCTCGCTCACGAGCGAGAGCTTCAGGCTGTAGAAAAAAATGCCTTTTCGTGTAGTGGCCGGGGCTGCCAGGGGAGATTAGTGGGCCCCGGCAGGGCCCCGCCTCAAAACGAAATTTTGGAGCCTGCCGGGGCCCAGCCCCGGCAGGCCCCGGCCCACTTAAAGCCCTGCTCCTATCTAGAAGTAGAGAGAAACATGCGCGCAGGCATAAGTCAAAAGCGGAGAAAGCTGAGGAAAAGGAGGAGGAGGAGTGGAGTAATAGTTTGAGGAAGGCAAATAGACGCGACCAATTGAATATTGAAAAAATATATCCACAAAGAGAGCTACACTCATCAGACGAATTAATAAACAAAATATTAACTGAAACAAAACAAGGCCCGAGGGGAGAGACTAAAATGACTATGTCAGTAGCTGCCGCTCAACCCCCTCCCGTTGCTCAGCCCCTCCCAACCCCAGCACAGCACAGGCTGCATCAGTAACTGCAATGCCCATTAGTCAGCCAGCCCCAAGTGTTTTGCAATTACCACAGCCCCAACAGACATCTTCCACTCTCACTGGCCCCTCCGTACCTTCCGGCCAAGAGGGTGCCTCTGTCCCGACTGCCCCCCCATGAGCGAATCTGAACAAAGTGAATGTATGAGCGTGACCCGCAGCGTGATCAGCAAGGCGAGAAAGCGTGAGCTGCAAGAACAGGCGGAAATGTACATAGACGAGAATGATGGGGCATCCATGCTAGCGTCACTGTATGACTTCAGAAGGAACAATGAAAGACAGGTATTGTTGGAATGCATGGGGGAATATTTGTCGGCACAATGGAAAAAATTGATTGGTAAGTTACCACCGCAATGATTGTTGGATTTGAATGCACTAGCCCATTGTAGAGGGAGAGATGAAGAAATAAAAGAACATGTGAGCAGACTGTTTGAACTTAAGAATGAACTTGATGAGGAATATTCCAAAGTACTTGCTACACCAGGGTATAGGAGGAAGGATATTGAGAGAGGTAGGAAGAAAGCGGCGGGACCTTATATGCAGAAATCCTTGCCGCCACCGGGACAGATAGGTGATAGGCAAAGACTGAGAGTGTGTATGCGGGAAACAATGAGATGGATGTCAAGCCCTAGGACTTCTGTGGGGGAAATAAATGAGATATGTAATGAGTACCCTTTGCAAATAAGAATAGAAGCCCTGCGAACGATAGTAAGGGTGTTGCTCCAGCAAGTATTGGGACACAACAGGGGAAAGGGAAATGCACAGTGCAGGAATAATTTGAACATGCACTGAGGGCCTTTGGGATTAAATCAATGTGCGTATTGCAGAGAGGAAGGACACGGGCGAGCGCAATGTCCACATCTGCAAAATAGAGGCGGATATGGTCAGAGAAGGCTTGAGAGAGGGCACCCAGGAATAAATGGCCACAACAGAAACCATATGCAGCAGCACCAGAATAATCAAGGGAATGGTGCACAGAATCAAGGCCAGGCTCCGAATCAAACTACTTTTACCCAGAGTCAAAATCAGCGGGGTATACAAAATGGAAATAGAGGAAGAGGCGGGAACATTTTGATACTCAATCGGGTGCATATTACAATAATAGCAGTGACTACACTTCGGATGATGTGTTGTTACCGCAATAGGACAGCCCACGACAGGGGTCGGAACCAGTGTCTTTTCCCGTGAATCAGAAAGGACTCTACGTAGAGATGAAAGTCGTGAATGAAGAGCATAGATTCCTCGTAGACACGGGGGCACAGAAGTGCTCGATAGACCATCACTTGGTTCCAGATATACCTCTGTTAGGGTGGGAAAATATCTCAGTAGGGTTCGCAGGTACCCCAGTAATAAATCCTGAGTACAAATCAGTAGCAGTGACAATAGGGCCTTTTACTGAACATTGTCCATTTCTTTTAACAGAGAATTGTGGGGAAAATCTCCTGGGATTGAATGTATTGAAAAAACTAAGCACAGTTATTCACTGTACACCAGATGGGGTATTCTTGACTATTTCTCCTCAGAATATGCCAACATCTGAATTTGTGACTAAACCTTTAACAGGGGAATTAAGTAAGGTGCCAACTTGTATTTGGGCAGTGAATGACAATGATGTGGGATGCTTGAAGATAGAGCCAGTGAAAATTGTTTTAAAAGAAGGAGTAACGTTACCGCACATCCCGCAGTATAAAATTTCAACAGAAGGAGAGAAAGGATTGAAACGTATTGTTTCTGATTTGGTGAAATTGGGAGTGATTGAAGAGATTACAGGCAGAACATGCAACAGCCCCATTCTTCCAGTGTATAAGAAAGGGGGTAATGAGGTACCGTACTGTTTCATAATTTATTTGCATGCATTAAACAAAGTAGTAGATCCCCAATTCCCATTAGTTCCAGATGTTACCACACTTTTGACAATGATTCCTGCTTCAGCAGAATACTTTAGTGTTATTGATTTGAAGAATGCTTTATTCAGCAGTCCAGTACACAAGGACAGCAGATATTTGTTCGCCTTCACGTTAGGAGGGCGATCATTCACATTCACACGCATTCCACAAGGCTACACTGAAAGTCTGAGTATATACAGTAGAGCCTTAAAAGAACAGCTAGACATGTTAGAACTTCCGACAGGTTGTGTATTGCTCCAGTACATTGACAGCCTATTAATTGCTGCTGACACGGAATAGATTTGTAAAAAAGGTACCGTCTTGTTATTGACTCATCTAGCTGCACATGGCCATAAAGCGAGCCTAAAGAAATTTCAGTATTGTCAGAAGAAGGTAGCTTATTTGGGTTACCTACTCTCAAAAGAAGGGAGAAGACTAACGCCAGAGAGAATAGAGAGCATTTCTGGTATGCCTATTCCAAAGACACAAAAAGGAGTTAGAGCTATAATTGGCATGGCTTCTTATTGTCGTCAGTGGATTATAAATTTTGCATTAATTGTGAAGCCAATGGTGGAGTTGACAAAGAAGGATGTAGTGATGCCGTTGCAGTGGAATGAAGAATGTCAGAAAGCATTTGATTTGCTTAAAACTGGGCTGTGTTCTGCTCCAGTTTTGGGCACGCCAAATTATAAAAAAGTTTGTAGGTGTAACGCTCACCTGGTTCCCACGGGGGCGCTGGTCTAGTCTGGATTGCTGTGGCCTCCTCTAGCGTGATGCGCAGGACCCGGAACACCGATTGGACAGGACCTCCAAATCGTGCTTGTCTGGCCCGTAGGAATATCCTTCTGCAGATGAGAAAGGGGATTAACAGTCTGCAGAATAGTGTGCTAGCTCCCCCCTTTCCCCCTTCCCCCTTCGTTCCTCTCTAACTTCCTCCAAACCCCGGTTTAAGCTCACCTTATGGTTTGGAAGGATGAACTCTCCATCCTGCTCTGGTGCAGGGGCGCGTGTTCGTCCAGTTACTTCACTGGTTTTCAGAATGGCGCTGGCAAAATCCACTTGACTTTCCTGAGCGATGCGCCGTAAGTATGAAAGTTCAAAGTTCAAGTGAGGCCCCCTTTATGTTGTCTTTCTAACCTGTGATCTGTCCTTTATTTCAGGTGCAGAATGAAGGCGATGCGTCAAGGGGTTAAACTGCCGAGGTGAGTAGTGATGAGGGCGTCCCTCTAAATGTCCTTATCATTCCCCAGAAATGTCTCTTTTCCTTTCCCCATAGGGGCCGGGGTACGGTACCTGCCAACGGGGCGGCGCCGACCCGAAATGTGGAAGAAAAGCCGGTAAGTATTATGGCTGTTAATCAGGCTTTCCTTCTGTGTTCCTTCTGCTCACCTTTTGTTTCTTCCTCTCTCCCCTAGGTGCAGAGATGTGGCGTCCGATGCTGACAGCCGCGATGGAGCCGGGAGATGTCTCGAGGACAGGTGAGTGAAGCGTGACGCTGCAGCGAGCAACGCAATGCTTTTAAATGGAAGTCTTTCTTCAGGGATGCTGGCGAGAAGATTCCGGATGCAGGTAAGAAGTTTGAAATAGTCCTTGGTTTTCACCTTTCTCTTCTCTTCCTTCCTTGCAGGTCTTCCAGGTTCGAGGCGGGCGTGGCTGGAGTCCAGAGCACGAGCAGACACGGTGAGCGTTAAGCTGCAGGAAGCAGAACAATGCGAAGCATGAGCTGCTGTCTGGGCGTGGCTTAAATAGCCTCCAAAGAAGTCCCAGGTATGTATCCTTCCCCAACTAGGTATGTATCCTTCCCTGGCCACGCCCGAGTGAAAAAATAGTCCCTATGAAAAAATAGTCCCTTTCAGGTCTCAGGGAGGCCTGAAGCGTGCCGCATGGTCTGCATCAGGTAAGTGCACAAAACACCTCCCTGTATGAGCCTGGCGCCTATGGCGCCAGGACTGATGTCCAACATGAGCCTGGCGCCAAAGGCGCCAGGACTGAGTCCAAAGAGCCCCTATAAGGGGCCGCTGGGCTTTTACCCGAGGGCATGATGCCTGCTTCCGGGGGTGCTGGGCCTGGCCTGGTGCTCCGGGGGTAGGCATCATGACAGCACTCCCCCCAAGGCCCCTCCCAAGGTCGTTCCTTCTGGAGGTTTCGGTTTGTTTGGGAAATTCCGATGGAACCTTTTTACCAGCCGAGGTGCATGTACGTGATCACTGGGTTCCCAAGACATTTCCTGAGGCCCGTACCCTTTCCAATCAATTAGATAGAAAAGTTTTGATTTTGAGATCTTAGAATCCAAAATGTTCTTCACCTCGAATTCAGGCTCCCCATCTATCTGAATCGGTTCTGGTGGCTTTGTTAATCTGGTTCCTGGGTGCACTGGTTTCAAAAGTGACACATGAAAAACGGGGTGAATCCGCATGTTAGCTGGTAGATCGAGCTTGACTGCCACTGGGTTGATTATAGCTTTGAGCGAGTAAGGGCCTAAATACCTTGGATTAAAAGTTCGAGGCCCCTTGAGTGATAGGTGTTTGGTAGCCAACCATACTTGATCCCCTATTTGGTATGGAGGCGCCTCTCTTCGATGCAGATCCGCATTCTTTTTGTATTTCCCTTTCACATGTTGCAAATGTGCAGTTGCATCCTTGAAGGCTTGAGTAATCGTAGAATGCAAATGGTCCACTGCGGGCATTTCAAGGCTCAGAGGTGAGTCCTAGGGCCTCATTACGACCCTGGCGGTAAAGGGTTTACAGCGCCGTAAACAGTGCCGACCCTTACCGCCTGAGTACGAGGTCCCTTAGCGCCATGGCGAATTTAACACCTGCTTTTAGCAGGTGTTAAAATCCATGGCGCTAAGGGACCATGGAGTTAATTACGCCACCGTAATTTACGGTGGCGTAATTAACGCCTTCCCCACTCCCATTATGCCCTATGGGGAAAAATGGGAATGGGGAAGGGTAAATGGGGATTGGGGACTTACCGCCCCGCCAAGGTCGGAATGGGGCGGTAAGTCCGCCAACCACCATGGCGTAAACGTAGTTTACGCCATGGTGGTAAAGTCACGGCCCAGGCGGTAACTTACCGCCTGGGTCGTGATGAGGCCCCAAGTCTGAAGTACGAGGGTGATGTCCATATAGGGTATAAAAGGGGCTCTGACCAGTTCCAGAGTGTATCGAGTTATTGTATGCATATTCTGCCACCCATAAAATGTCCTTCCAATTACCCTCCGATTGGTGCAACATACATCGTAGATATTGTTCAAGGGTCTGGTTCGTTCTCTCCGTCTGACCATCGGTCTGTGGGTGGTGGCTGGTCGAGAGTCTTACGTCGATTTGTGCCAGTTGACAACACTTTTTCCAAAAATGAGAAATAAACTGGCTTCCCCGATCGGAGACTAGTATGGACGGGAATCCCTGCAAACGGATGATATTTTCGAGGAATTCTTTGGCAAGAACAAAGGCTGAAGGTAATCCTTTCAAGGGAATAAAGTGGGCCATTTTGGAAAATAAATCCACCACGACCAGAATAGTATTGTAACCATTACAAGAGGGCAGGTCCGTGATAAAATCTAGTGACAGGGTGTGCCAAGGTGCTGGTGGAATGTCTAAGGGCTGAAGAAGACCGGCGGGTCTTGTCTTTTGACCTTTGTTTTGGGCACAAACTCCACAGGACATCATGAAAGATTTAATATCCTTTCGCCAGGAAGGCCACCAGAATTGTCGTTTAACCTTTTCCTCTGTTTTGGCAATGTCAGGATGTCCTTCCATCAGGGTATCATGATGACGGGAAATAACCAGTTCTTGCAATTCCTTTTCTGGCAAAAATAAGTATCCTTGGAAGTAAGGTAAGCCATCCTTGACTGAAAAGTTAGACCCCCTTTTGATCCAATCCTGCAAGGCTGAAGAGTCCAGGAATTGTTTCACTCGTGCTTGAATGTCTTCAAGGGTTTGTAAAGTGGTTATCCCCAAAATTCTTTGTTCGGGAATTATCGGCACAGGTTCTGAGTTTGTGTCTATTTCTTCCATTCCAATTCGGGATAGAGCGTCCGCCTTACCATTCTTATAGCCGGGGCGGTAGGTGATTACAAAATCGAACTCAGCAAAGAACAAAGCCCATCGGAGCTGTCGAGACGATTGAGCCTTGGCAGTTTTTAAATATTGTAAATTTCGGTGATCAGTGATCACGGTGATGGTATGCCGGGCACCGAGGAGATAATGCCGCCAAGCCTTGAAGGCGGACTTAATGGCTAATAGTTCCTTATCGGTGATCGCATAATTTATCTCCGGCGGCGAGAACTTTCTGGACCAAAATGATACGGGGTGCAGTTGGTTGGTTTCAGGGTCTCTCTGAGACAGGACAGCTCCCATGGCTAAGCTGGACGCGTCGGTTTCAACTATATATGGGAGATCGGGACGCGGGTGCTTCAAAATAGGTGCGGACGTGAACTTAGCTTTCAACTCCTGAAAGGCCTGTTCGGCTTCCTCGGTCCATTCAAAGCGTTTATTTTTTCGCATGAGTGCTGTGATGGGTTGCACCACACGTGAAAACTCCGGGATAAACCTGCGATAAAAGTTGGCAAAACCAAGCATGCTTTGGACACCTTTCACCGAACTAGGTGATGGCCATTTGAGGATGGCATCCACTTTCCGTGAATCCATTCGGACCCCTTTAGGTGTCAGGATGAATCCGAGAAACTCAACCTCGGTGGTATGGAAAACACATTTTTCCAGCTTGGCAAACAGTTTGTGCTGGCGCAGTTTCTCTAGGACGGCCCTGACATGCTTTCTGTGATCAGATTCCGAAGAGGAGTACACAAGAATGTCATCGATATACACGACAACACAGACATCGATGAGTTCCCGAAGGACATCGTTCATGACGAATTGGAAGGCTGCTGGCGCGTTGCACAACCCGAAAGGCATCACCTGGTATTCGAATAGTCCATATTTTGTACGGAAGGCCGTTTTCCATTCGTCGCCTTCTTTTACTCGTACCAGATGATAAGCCCCCCGGAGATCTAACTTGGTGTATACGCAAGCGTCCTTCACCTGGTCAAGGAGTTCAGGGATCAGAGGCAGAGGGTAACGATTTTTAACAGTTATCTGGTTTAATGCGTGGTAATCGATACAAGTTCTAAGGTCGCCTTCTTTTTAGGCACGAAGAACAAAGCTGAGGATGCCGGGGACTTTGACGGGCGAATGAAACCATTGGCGAGGTATTGATCTAAATATTGTCTCAAATGCAGATTCTCTGGTTCAGTAAGGGCGTAAATCCTGCTACAAGGGGGTTGCGCACCGGGCACCAGATCGATTTGGCAATCGTACGATCTGTGGGGAGGTAACGTGTTGGCCTGTTCCTTTTGGAAGACGTCCTGAAAGTCTTGGTACTCTGGAGGTAGTTGCACGGGGACAGAGGTTACTGATGCTAGATTAATCTTTGGATTTTCTGGGTAGCCGGTTTGTGCACAATCCGGGAAGGTTATTCTCTTCGCTCGCCAATCAATTCGAGGATTATGTGTCTCTAACCAAGGGATTCCGAGAATAAGCTGAAACTGTGGAGCCTTGATTACATCAAACACAACTGCCTCCCGATGGCCATCCGGACCTACAAGTGTCACCTCAGCTGTGGAATGTGTTACCGGTCCAGAGGCAATTTCGGTTCCATCTACTGTGGTGATGACATCTTTGTTGGTTTTAGGACGCAGAGGGAGGTTTATCCTAGAGACCAATTCTCGATCCACATAGTTTCCTATAGCCCCGCTATCGATGTATGCCTTTATAGCATGCAACCGTTTAGGCTGTTCCGGATCTACGAGGACCATTGGCACAATGAAATGCGAGGTCTGAGAGTTAGTTTTCAAGCTCGGCAAGCGGACCCCTACGCTTGCCGGGCGTGGTCGTTTCCCGATACAGAGTTTCCATGGATTTTATCAGCAGCTCCTACCACCTTCTTGGGCGGCTTAACCGGGCAATCTCGTAGAAAGTGTCCAGAGGACCCACAATAAAGGCATAATTGCATCTGTCGTCTTCTTTCCTGTTCTTTTTGAGTTAGGGGTCCTTTAACACCTCCGATTTGCATAGGCGCTGAGGCATCAGCCCCCTTAAGGTTAGCGTGGGTCTTGGCCAACACCCGGGTTTCAAACTTGGACCGATCTGCTTTTCTGTTTTGCAGCCTGTGATCCGATTGGACCACTAAATCTATATATTCAGTGCATTCTTGGGGCGGATTTACAACTTGTGCCAGGACATCTTTAAGTTCTCTGCGTAGACCTCGATAGAATAACGTGATTCTTTTATCCTCTGGCCAACCAGTTTCCACAATTAGTCTATTGAAGGTTGCAATGTAGGAGAGAAGGTCTTGATTGCCCTGTCGCAGAGATAGAAGTTCGTCATCCAGAGCTTGTCCCTGGGAGTGTTGAGCAAATAACCTTTCCATGCTTGTTTGAAATCCTTGAAAATCACGAAGAATCGGGTCATCTTGAGTTACCAGTGGGACTGACCAATCGGCAGCACAGCCGCTGAGATATGACAACACAAAGGCTACCTTGGTCTGATCATTAAGGAAGGCCCCAGGTCTGCATAGGAAGTGCAAACGACACTGATTCATGAATACAGCGAATCGTTTGGGGTCCCCAGCAAAGCATTCAGGTGGGGCCAGCGGCATTTTTCCAGGTAGATTAATCTGCACCGGGTTACTGGAAACCACAGGAGCGGGGTTCCCCCCGGAACCGGGTAAAGGAGTTTGTCCAGCTTGACCTTGCAAAAGCTGTCTAGCCAGGTCATCAGCTCTATCCTTTATTACAATCACTTCCCTCCTGAGGGCACTAGTCTCTTGATGAGCGGCGTGTACTTCGGCCCGTAATTCCCCCAGTAATTGGGCCAACTGGTCAGTTTCGGAAGTTTCCATAGCGCCTGGGTGGGAATTTGTAGGAAGGCTTCGCGTTCTGTAACGCTCACCTGGTTCCCACGGGGGCGCTGGTCTAGTCTGGATTGCTGTGGCCTCTTCTAGCGTGATGCGCAGGACCCGGAACACCGATTGGACAGGACCTCCAAATCGTGCTTGCCTGGCCCGTAGGAATATCCTTCTGCAGATGAGAAAGGGGATTAACAGTCTGCAGAATAGTGTGCTAGCTCCCCCTTTCCCCCTTCCCCCTTCGTTCCTCTCTAACTTCCTCCAAACCCCGGTTTAAGCTCACCTTATGGTTTGGAAGGATGAACTCTCCATCCTGCTTCTGGTGCAGGGACGCGTGTTCGTCCAGTTACTTCACTGGTTTTCAGAATGGCGCTGGCAAAATCCACTTGACTTTCCTGAGCGATGCGCCGTAAGTATGAAAGTTCAAAGTTCAAGTGAGGCCCCCTTTATGTTGTCTTTCTAACCTGTGATCTGTCCTTTATTCCAGGTGCAGAATGAAGGCGATGCGTCGAGGGGTTAAACTGCCGAGGTGAGTAGTGATGAGGGCGTCGCTCTAAATGTCCTTATCATTCCCCAGAAATGTCTCTTGTCCTTTCCCCATAGGGGCCGGGGTACGGTACCTGCCAACGGGGAGGCGCCGACCCGAAATGTGGAAGAAAAGCCGGTAAGTATTATGGCTGTTAATCAGGCTTTCCTTCTGTGTTCCTTCTGCTCACCTTTTGTTTTTTCCTCTCTCCCCTAGGTGCAGAGATGTGGCGTCCGATGCTGACAGCCGCGATGGAGCCGGGAGATGTCTCGAGGACAGGTGAGTGAAGCGTGGCGCTGCAGCGAGCAACGCAATGCTTTTAAATGGAAGTCTTTCTTCAGGGATGCTGGCGAGAAGATTCCGGATGCAGGTAAGAAGTTTGAAATAGTCCTTGGTTTTCACCTTTCTCTTCTCTTCCTTCCTTGCAGGTCTTCCAGGTTTGAGGCGGGCGTGGCTGGAGTCCAGGAGCAGGAGCAGACACGGTGAGCGTTAAGCTGCAGGAAGCAGAACAACGCGAAGCATGAGCTGCTGTCTGGGTGTGGCTTAAATAGCCTCCAAAGAAGTCCCAGGTATGTATCCTTCCCCAACTAGGTATGTATCCTTCCCTGGCCACGCCCGAGTGAAAAAATAGTCCCTATGAAAAAATAGTCCCTTTCAGGTCTCAGGGAGGCCTGAAGCGTGCAGCATGGTCTGCATCAGGTAAGTGCACAAAACACCTCCCTGTATGAGTCTGGCGCCTATGGCACCAGGACTGATGTCCAACATGAGCCTGGCGCCAAAGGCGCCAGGACTGAGTCCAAAGAGCCCCTATAAGGGGCCGCTGGGCTTTTACCTGAGAGCATGATGCCTGCTTCCAGGGGTGCTGGGCCTGGCCTGGTGCTCTGAGGGTAGGCATCATGACAGTAGGTTGTTTGTGCATGAGAATGAAGGCTGCGCGTTATCTGTTTTAACGCAGGAACAAGGTGGAAGAAATAGGCTGTGCGGTTATTTTTCTTCTGCGTTGGGCCCTGTAGCGCACGCACTACCACGATGTTTGTGAGCTGTTGCAGCGGCTGCTGTGTCAGTGAAACAAACAGAAGGGATGGTGTTGGGGCACACTTTACTTTTGATGGTGCCACATGCCATAGACGTTCTACTGAATAGAACGCAGACGCAACACCTCACCTCTGCTAAATTAACTAGATATGAAATAGTGTTGTTCGCACCCCACATTCAAATTATGAAGTGTAGCTCTTTGAATCCAGCAGAATTGATGCCAATGCCCGAGGAAGACATTGGTGGAAATGAATCGCCCCCCCCCCATGATTGTTTAATGGTTACTGAGGAAGAAACAAAAGGGAGAATCGATTTAAGTGGTACTCCACTAAAAGAGCCAGATGGAGAACTGTTTTGTGATGGTTCCTGCTTTAAATTACCTGACGGCACATCAACTGCCACATATGCCATCACCATGTTAAAAAGCATTGTAGAGAGTAAAAGAATTCCCTACAATTCCGCCCAAGCTGCGGAAATACTTGCCGTAATGAGAGCCTGCGAGATTTCTGAAAATCTAAGCGTGAACATATACACTGACAGCCAATACGCCTTTGGTGTGGTTCATAATTTTGGCCGATTGTGGGCCGAGAGAGGTTTTCTAACATCCCATGGGGCTAGAATCCAACATGGTCCTTTGATTGTACGATTGCTGTCTGCCCTTATGTGTCCAAAGCACTTGGCGATAGTAAAGTGTGGAGCACATAAAAAGGTGACATGCAAGGTGGGAGAGGGACACGCATTTGCAGACAGAATTGCGAAACAAACTGCCACTGATTTGAACACGAAAATGTTAACAGTACAATCGGAGGAAGTACTCTGTATGATAGAGAATGGAATTGTCACTGTCAAAGAGATGCAGGCAGAAGCCACTGCAGATGAAATACAAGAGTGGGCTTAGGCTCTACAGAATTGGATCTGGAGGGTTGTTGGGGGGACAAGAAGAGCGGGAATTGGATGTTGCCAAATGCCTATGTAAATGCAATGGTTTCAATGGCTCACAGTCCCACCCATATTTGTGCAAAGAAAATAATTCAACATCTAGCCAGAGTCTGGGAAAATCCACTCATAAAAAAGAATGCAGAGAGGTTGGTACAGAATTGTATCACGTGTCTACAACACAATGTGGGGAAGGGAACAGTGACTCCAACAGGCAGTTTTGGTCCTCCCTCTATGCCATTTGAGGTGATCCATTTTGATTTCATAGAAATGGAGAGATGCCAAAACTTGAAGTATGTTCTGGTGGTCATATGTGCGTTCAGCAAGTGGGTGGAAGCATATCCATTGAAAGACTGCACTGCCATGAGCACGGCGAAAGTAATGCTGAAGGAGTATTTCTCTCGCTTTGGTCTGCCCCGTGTCATATGGTCGGACAATGGTCCGCATTTTGTAGGTGCAGTAATACTGCAAATTTGTGCAGGTTTACAGATTGATAAGCGATTCCATTTTTCGAAACATCCGATGTCGGCCGGTCTTATTGAACGCCACAACGGAATCTTGAAGTCCAAGATTAGCAAGATCTGTGCAGGAAGCAAGCTAAGTTGGGTAGAAGCATTGCCAATAGCGTTACTGTGTATGCGAACATCTGTACAGGCGAGAAATTATCATAGGGAGACCAGCGAATGTTTGGTGTGCACCTCAGCCGAAAAGGCTGAGGGAGGTGGAATATCCTGTACTCAGCATTTATGGTGAGCTGTTAATGCAAACACTGTGTTTGATTCATCAGCAGGTGCAGGAGGCGCTGCCTATCAGATACACTGGCCCAGGACATGCATTGGAGCCAGGAAACTGGGTGCTAGTGAAACATTTTGAACGGAAAACATCATTAGCACCCAGGTGGCGTGGGTCCTACCAGATCCTCCTGACTACGCAGACGGCAATACGGGTGGATGGACGAAAGGCGTGGATACATGCCACGCGCGCCAAGAAAGTCCCACCACCACTTGACAATACAATTGCCAGTTCTTTGCCACAGAAACTGCCTGATCCTGAAACAAAGCCTGATGAGATTGCCATAAAGAAGCAAGGGCAAAGAGTGTCCTAACGTTGTCTAGCAGATTCTGCATCACTGCTGGCCATCATCAAGCGCATACCTCTGTGGCGCCCACCATCTTCCGTTGTGCCACAGCCTGCATCGTCGCCTGGGCACCCATCATCATCTGCCATTGTGCCCCAGGCTGACTCCAAGCTTGAGACCGGAAGTGCGCCCGCACTATTTGTCGATCACACAATACCGGGAGCAAATCGGTATAATCTGCAGAGCAGAAAAAAGGAGTGATCGCATCTTCATCTTTTTGGGGTTTTATCGCCTCTGTTTCCTATTCTCGAATGAAGTAGGAAACGGAGGCCTAGAGGAGAGTGGCGTGAGGGTTGTGCAAGCCAGGCAGCTCAACAAACGTAACTCCTCTGTGCTAAATCCATGTGTCCAGAACCCGAGCGGACAAGCGGGGCGCACATGGTACAAAGGCAACTGCTCTGAAACTCTAGAGCAATGCGCGAATGCACAGAGATCTTGCCAAGCGACTAAGCAATCCAGGCTGATAAGAACTGGCATGGAAAGACTGTAGACATTAATCGAACTTTCTAACATTCCAAGAAGCGCATCGACAGGATATATCCACGACGAGCACGGCGGAAGAAGGACGAGAGAAGATGCCGGAACCAGCAAACGTCCCCTCCTCCACCAATGCTAATAATGAGTTAAACGCAGTACATAGAAAGGTGAAAAAAGGACATAGTCGAAAGAATTGTATGCTGGGTCTAACAATAATAATGTGTATAATGACTATACTGGCCCCAATTTTGACCGTATCAGTATTATGGTACCTGGAGGAAATGCACCCTCTAGAGGTACTCTTGCCTATTGTGAACATTTCCACGACGGAAAGCCCAGTTCATGTGATTTCCTATACCATGGGGGTCATTACGACCCAGGCGCTAATTGCGCCAACTTTACCACCATGGTGTAAACTATGTTTACACCATGGTGGATGGCGGATTTACCGCCCCATTCCAAGGTGAGTGGGGCGGTAAATCCCCATTTCCCATTTTCCCTTCCCCATTCCCATTTTTGCCCCATAGGGCATAATGGGAGTGGGGAAGGCGCTAATTACGCCACCGTAAATTACGGTGGCGTAATTAGCATCATGGCAGGTTAGCGCCATGGATTTTAACGGCTGCTAAAAGCAGCCGTTAAAATCAGAACCAGGCATTAAGGGTTAACGACGGCGTTAACCCTTAACGCCTGGGTCGTAATGAGGCCCCATGTCCCCAATGGAAGAGAGACATAGGGAAGGGTATGGAAACAACACATTACTATTGATAATGAATATGACAAACTCAATACTAAGAAAAAACAACTGTTGGGTTTGTGCCCACTTGCCCCAGCATGGTGGTAAAGGAATAGGATGGTATGTACAGCCCCTGCCATTGACTTCTGCATGCTATGCCTCTCTGAGTGCCTTATATTATGGGAAATTGAACGAAAGTGAAACTGGTCAACTAGACAAAACAAACATGAATGAATTCGAGGAAGTGATTATGAAACCGGTGGGATGCTCCATATTCCATAAAAGAAGATTAATTACACCAGCAATAATACCACAGGATAGATTGTCTGTGCCTTATAAATCATCTGTGATCACGTTTCATATAAACCCAGAAGGAAACAAGGATGCAAAGCCCACTTCCTATACAGTAAATTATAATCCACGTTCTGTCCCTTTTTGTTTACAGAAAAAGGGCTCTTTTCAGGTGGGGACATTCACTAGATGCAAAAATATAGCATTCCTTGATAAAGAAGTGGAAATAATATATGTGGGAGATCCTGTGTACTTTATATGTGGGGAAAAAGCATATCCTTGGTTACCTAGAAATTGGGGAGGTACTTGTTATTTAGGTTTTATATTTCCTGGGGTGTTTCTTTCAAAAACAGCAGATATAGCCAAATTGACCAGATCACAACCTCGCCGGAATATTGAGGACGGGTTGATGGTAGAAGATATAGCAAAATCATTTATACCATTTTGGGGCCAAGCAATAAACTCTTATAACATAAGACGACTGTCCAGAATATTAGAAGAAACAATAAATGGAACAACCGACATATTATATAACATGACTCTTGAGGAAGAAGGAATTAGATTGATGTCACTACAGAATAGAATGGGCCTTGATATAATCTTAGTTGATCGCAGCAGCGTTTGCAAAATTGTGGGATCAGCGTGTTGCGTATTTGTAAGTGACTCCTCCGCCACGATTTTCAAAGTGATAAGAAAATTGCATGTATTAAGCTCTGATCTTCACCCCCCTGAAGGAGGCTGGGAATTGAACATATGCTCCTGGTTCTGGGAAGTGTTGCGGTCCTGGAGATGGAAGCTATTTGCAATCTTAGTAGCAATTCTGGGAACATTCGTGACATGTTGTTGTTGCATACATTGGGCCTCATTACGAGTTGGCCGGTAAAAACGGGTCCATTACCGGCATGCCGGTAAGAGCCGGCCCGTGCACGTATGAACCCGCTAATAGCCGGTAATGGTAATACCGGCATGCCGCTGAAGGCCCTCCAACCCCCATATTCCGGCATCGCGGGACCCACCCATTGCGGTACCATCTCATACCAACCCCTAAATACCAGCATGGTAATACCGCCATGGTAATACCGTGTTTGCAAAAAACTGACCCGGAAATTACGTCATCGTGCAGGAATGGGAAATGGGCCAGCGGCCATCTTTTAAAACACAATCCATTGCCATCCTCCCCAGCCACCAGTTCTTTTGTGTTGTGCTGTGGCAGAATAGAAGCAGGATGTCTAAGGCTACCAGGAAGGCGACCCTCAGGAAGCGCAAACAGCGTTTTTCAGACGCTGAGCTAAGTATGCTCGCTGTAACCCTGGCCCAGCATGCGGACACCATCAGGAGCACCGACATGAAGCATGCGGCCCAGACCAAAAAGTAGGAGGTATGGCAGGAGGTCGCACAGCGGGTGTCGGCAGTGGGAACCACCCCAAGGAGTGTGCACGACTGTCGGAAGCGGTGGGATGACCTCTGCCTCAGGGTGAGGAAGATCCTGTCGGAGAACAGGAGGGCCGCAATGGCGACAGGTGGAGGCCCACACTCCCCAGTGAAGTTGACGGCATCGGAGGAGACAGCCAGTACCTTTATAGATCCTGAATCCATAGAGGGAATCGGAGACCAGGAGGTGGGCGCTGCATCATCCACAGAAGAAGGTGAGTGACCCATCACATCCGTGTAGGCTAAACCATGATGTGGCACAAGTGACGTGGAAGTGAGACTAGCCAAGGCAATGCATGTCCCAGGCCCACATCAACATATCCAGTCAATAATGTGTGCCACACCCTGCTACACATGCATGCTGAGTGCCAATCCCAATCCCAACACAAGTGCAACATGACCCAACCGTGCCCAGGGAACTCACCACACATCCACCATACCAATGCCATGCCACCAGCCATGCATTGATTGCCCACATGCCCCCTCAGAACACCAACTGCCACACCCCTAAAATAATTTGATGCATGAATGTATGAACATATCACAGCGCAATGGATTATCGCTGCCATGTGACACCATTGAGGAAGATGGCATGCAGGACAGGGGTGCAAGTTCATTCACTGCACGGCAAGGGACCAGGGCCACCGCCACCACCCAGCCCAAGAAACTGCCCAGAGCAACAGGCAGTGTGCCACACCGAGCAGTAACCCTGCAGAAAACACCTGCACCCACTGTCCAGCAGCAGCCACCCACAACAGTGGGAGGTGTTTCTATTCATGCTCCGCCAACCACCGCGGACGTTGTGGATGCAGAGGTGGAGAATGAGGGTGACATCATGTCCGGCACACCCACCCCAAGCCCCATTACCAGCATCCCTACCCCTACAGAGGCAGAGAGCATGTACAATCTCTGCCTCCACACCTCGGACCTTGATGAGTCAGACACATGCCTCTTTGAGGAGGAGTGTGCCCTGGACATGGGCACCACACAAGTGCCATCCACCACCCTGCCTACCACCACCCTGCCTACCACCACCCTGCCTACCACCACCCCGGTCACCAGCACTCCTGCAGCCAATGACTCCTTTGAGGCTCGCCTGTCAAGGGTTGAGGCACAACAGGAGACAATGCTTGAACTGATGCGGCAAAAAATATCAGATGGAAATGACTCCATGAGGGCCATTGGCACAGCCATCGCAGCCAACACTGCTGCTGTTGAGGCATCCACAAGTGCCATGAGGGAGTGTCTGGGGGCACTTACGCAGGCCCTGCTTGCAAACCTGCCTCATATGCAGCACCCACACCTTGAGGCAGGCATGGGACTGACCATCGACGCCTCCACTGCCACAACCCCTTCTACCTCAGCCCAATCGAGCCCAGTGTGGATGACGTGAATGAGTGCACAGCCCTGGACCATGGCACCCCCGGATCCCACAAAACCAAAGAAATAGAGTGGGCAGACAATGACATTTGAAAAATGTACGTTGGTCAAGGGACTAGTGTTTGTTGTACATATGGGGACATTTGGGGGTTTGTAGGGTGGGTGAGGGAGTTTACTTGGGTATTTTTGGGGTTTGTAGGGTGGGTGAGGGAGTTTACTTGGGTATTTTTGGGGTTTGTAGGGTGGGTGAGGGAGTTCACTGGGGGTTGCGAGGGGATTATGTTCACATTATCACGTGTCTGGAAAAAACACCCGTTGTGTGCAAGAAAATCATTGGCTGGACATACTTCTTTTTGTGCATGTACATTTAATGTGTGATGGTGTACAGTGGGGCACTTCTGACAAAACAAGTGTGCATGTCCACATGCAGCCAGTGGGTCACAGGCACATTATTTTCATGGTTCCTGCGTTTCAAAAGTATTCGTCAATTAGTGCTTGGTGTACAGCATGGCCATCCCATGCAACACGTACTGGCAGGGGTGCTCCTCCGTCTCCGTGCCATCCCCTTCATCCTCACCTGGCCCATGCATGTCAATGTCACGTGGCAGTGGTACATTCCTTTGGACGCACATGTTGTGCAGCATGACACAGACCATGGTGATCTTTGCCACCTTCTCAGGCCTATATAGGAGTGCCTCACCAGACCTGCTTAGGCAGCGGAACCGCGCCTTCAACAGGCCAAAGGTCTGCTCATTCACAACACGGGTATGAGTGTGCACACGATTGTACTCCTCTTCATAGCTGTTCTGCGGGTTCCGCACAGGGGTAAGTAGCCACGGCCTCAAGGGATATCCTCCATCACCTGCAAGCAGATACAAATAGGTGTGTGTCACTCTGAACTGCCACCTTCAGGGGGCACAGTCATGGCAGCAGCTATTTGGTGTGGGCATGCACATGTCCCAGTATGTGTACAAAATAGTCACTTATATGCAATGTATACTGTAAAGAGGTGCGGTACACTGGATGGGGTTGAATAGATGATGCAGGGTGTAATCATGCATGCTCTGGCAGATGTGCAGTGGTAGTGCAACAATGTTTAGCCTCCAATTCATGATGTGTATTCTTTACTATGTCTGGTCACACTAGCCGCATTGCCACAGTTGCCATCTATTCAGTCATGCATTGCTTGCCATCACCATGGTGCCCTGGTTGTGCCACTTACTTGTAGTCATCCATATGCATTATTTGGGATTTGTGGCCCAGTAATGTGTCATGTTCCGTTTGGCTAGTTCAGGTGAGGTGTGTTTAGATCTGCATGCATTCTCCAATAACTGGCTATTGCCACCCAGGTGCACTATCCCCCCCCCCTTTCCCACCCTGGTGAACTATCCCCACCTTTCCCACCCGGGTACAGTAGGCCCCCCCTTCTGCATCCGCACACATCAGTACCCCACAGCATGGCCATGGGCCTGTTGTGCAACTCACCGAGCAGCCAGGCACGTGGTCCAGCATGCGTGAGAATGGTGGTTGTGAAATGCCATGCAGCTGGCCCACTGTGTGTTGGTAGGTGCCTGTGGCCAGGAAGTGTAGCACAGACACCACCTTAAGTAGTGGGGGGATGGCAGTGCAGATTTCTATGTGGCTGGCAATGTCGTTCTGTATCATGTCCACTATGGTGGTGATGGTGTCACGGTCCAACCGGTACAGGGTGTGGATCTGCTCAGGGGTTAGGTTGAATGGGCTGGGTCTGGTGCGAGGGATTGTTGGCTGCGCTGGTGGTAATTGCTGGGCCTGTCTCACCCTCCTTCTCCTCCTGCATCTCATCTGTGCTGCCAGTTGTTGCTGCTGTAGTAGTTGTTGTTGTTGCTGTTGTTGCTGTAGTTGTAGCAGTATAGGCATGTCCTCCAGTGCCATGATTGCAACTGCTAGTGGTAGCATTTTGGTGTAGGAAGGGGGGTGGTGTGTAGGTGTGCTCCTTTTGTTCTGGCCCACTCAACATTGCCTACACCTGTGGAGTGGGGGTTGTGGTGTGTGGGTGTGCTCAGTTTATACTGGCACAGCCTCCATTGACTGCACCTGTGGGGATTGTGTGCACCTGTGGCAGCTGCCTTGTATCCTGCTTGCTGTTTGTGGGTGGTCCGCGATGCCTGTATGGCCGGCATCGTGCAGCCCGTGATTACCGGCTTCGCGATGCCGGTATTTGCATGTATGCATGGGTTGGTATTACCCCCTATTACCGACATGCCGGTATTTGCTCTCTGAAGGTGCGCGTGTTCGCGCCTATGCCGCTATTACCGGCACCGTTGTTTAGTGTGCCGCTAATACCGGGTTTGCGGGTCAGAATGCGACGGGACGGTAAACGATGCCGGTATTAACATACCGGCATCGTTTTTGCCTTTCCGGCATACCTCGTAATGAGGCCCATTGTCTCCCCATAGAATGCACTGAGATTAGTGAGGAATGTGTACAAATGATAGAACGAAAAAACATTATTAGACCAAACACTCACAATAGTAATGAATCCAAAACCATTAAAGAATTCATGGCAATCGATATTGAAAATAATAAGGAGGAGACAAGGAGTGAATGTGAGTCAGAGTTCGAATCAGATTCCGAGTCAAATCAAAACACTTGGTCGGAAGAAGATGCAATGTATGGATGAGGCGCTTGGCATACGGCCAAGAGGAGGGTTTGTCAGTCTAGAAAAAGTAGACACCCCTCGAACGGAAGGTAATGCATGATAATTGGTTGGCCGAAGACCAACCGCCTCATTTAAAGTGTTAAGAATATATGCTCATTAGTCATTACGTAGCTATTAGCTCAACCAGAGTGCGGCCATTTTAAGATGACCAGAATCGCCATTTTGTTTTCTCTCTCTCTACTCTCTCTAACGTTGCCACTTTGCCTCATGTAAAACTGCTTTGCTGTAGATATTATTTCGCTTCAATGGCCCAAGGTTACTGAAGACATGTTGAAACATTACGCTGGAGAGCCAGACAGAAATGCCCGGTTCCCTCCCTCACATATCCTCGAAGGCAAGGAGCAAGGCATTTTAATCAGTACACGGATGCCAGTGAATCTCCTTAAAAGAATAGCAATGTACAAAACTAATATTAAAAGGTTGGAATTATGCTCTTCTTACGGCCCCTCTTTCTGAGCACCGTGAAGCCCCAGGGAGCAAGCTGACCTCTAGAGCGTGAATCGAAACCAGGAGATAGTGAGGCCTACAATGTGCCAGTCCCCTACGCGGAGCTTGCCCATGAAAACAGAAGCGCTATGTTCTCTCAAATAAAGAATGGTGTCTGTAAATTCGAGATTGCAAACTGTTACTAAATATGATGGTCTGAGGTGTCATATTCGTCACCATGGTCAATCATCACCTCCAATTCAAAGCGAATGAATTAGGGGCGGCATCGAATGTGTCATTACTGATTATAAGATGCTCATTTTGTATATATGTAACTGATGTACAATTTCGCTCTCTTGCGTCCCCCGAGGTCTGTTAGACACGCGTCGCGGGGCGTGGGTCCATTTGGCCAACTGGGACTATTTGTTTTGCAATAAACCCTAGATTTTGGGAATACAACCTTGTGTCTGGTGTATCAGTTTGTGTGTGGTGATTGTGCCTTGTTTCCACATCCAAGGGTCCCCCAGGGGCCCCTTCAGAGGGACGGATGTTGTTGTCTTTGTGTGGGTTTGGATGGAGGGATGGTGGCATGTGGGTCAAGAGGGAGGTGGCATTTGAATCTGGAACTTGTGTTTGGAAGGAGAAATGGGTCATTTGAGTGTGAATTGGGACATGTAGGGCTAGTGTATCTGCTTGTGAGTGGGGGCATGAAGAATCATTAACAGCGGAGCAGAGGTAGGGAGAGCCACAGGCCCCACCTCGGTTGCATCCCAGATGCGCACACCCACAGCCCGGGGCACCACTCGCAGAGCGGTCCGGTGCGTGTGGTCAACCAGGTGCCAGGGAGCAGGGATTCCCTTTCACCGGAGGGGGGTCCGCAACCCAGCAGATGGGCAGGGACGCCTGGCAGGGTTGGGTTAATCTGCTGGGGATGTCCGCACACCTCTGCGCCGGCCGGGGGGCGCACACTCCTCTCTCTGACCTGCCAGCGGGTGGGCATTGGTGGGCACACCCCAGTCAGCAGGGAAGCCCCGAGTGGGGGCAGCCGTGAGCCGAGGGAAACCTAACTGCTCTAACTGGGGGCAGATGGGGGCCCAGCAGGCTGGCCATGAGCCCGGGGCCATGGCGCAGCAGGCTTACTCGACAGGCAGGCCCCAAGGTACCAGCTGCCCTCATCTGTGTGTGAGCGATGGCCAGGTACCTGGAGCTGGGCCCTATGCGGCCAGGCTGGGGTTTGAAGACTGTAGCAGTCCCATCCAACCCCTCTGTCTGTGCGGTCTCTGGCCCGCCTCACCATCCATCTCCCAGCCCCCCCAAGAAGGAAGCGGAAGGGGTCGGGGAAGGATAAGTGGATCGGGCTGGGTGGGCAGGTGGCAGAGCGGCCTACCTCTATCCCACTGGGAAGGGCTGAGCTGCTGCAGGCTGCAGTCAGGCTCCCAGACTGAGCGCCTGGAGTTTTTCTTTTTTTATTAAACCACAATGGTCTCGGCCGAGCTAGGCAGGGCGCTGGGCTGTCCCACCACAGACGGCGTTGCCTCTCCTGCA